>NC_058090.1:18230047-18845259 GCF_014858855.1 Bufo gargarizans | reverse complement strand
AATTAATCATAAAATACTCCTTCAGCTTTTCACCTATGCCAGCCCCATCTGCGAGCACAGTCGGCCAGTATGGGGTACATGTCCACATCTCAACACAGGAGGAAGGATGATGGCGGTAGCAAGCATTGGGGAGTGATCTGAAAGTCTACGGGGAGGATATTTTATCTCTTGAATTAGGTGACCCATCGCAACGTTACCTAATATTAGGTCTATTCTGGATAACGAGCAGTAAGTACTGGAGTAACAGGAATATTGTTTTGTCCGCAGGTTCCTCAGTCTCCATAAATCTACTTTGTGCAGAAGTCTCCCAAATGGGGTGGTTGATTGGACCTAATCTATCTAAAGCTGGGCATATTACATTATGGAAGTCCCCAAGGAGTATTGTTGGAATGTCCGGTATCTCAGAGAGAAAAGAAATGACTCTCCTGACAACCAGCGGCGAATATGGTGGCGGGATACAAATCCCCATTATAGCACAGGGGTGTAAAGAGCTCACATACAGACAAACCTAACGCCCCTCTTCATCTAACCGTTTCCATATACATTCAAACACTACTTTCTAGGGAATAAGGATACTTTTATAATATCATGGGATATGTATGGCTAGCTTAGTGAGGTTTTGGAGTTGGAATGTCAGAGGGATAAAGGAAGCTAATAAAAGAAGAGCCATTATGGATAGTATGAAAACCCACCAACCCCTGATATGTTGCCTGCAAGAAACTCCTCTACCGTCAGATCAGACTCACTTTCCTAATCCCCAGTGGTCGGGGCAAGGCTTTCATGTCACCTACTCCACCTACAGTCATGTGAAAAAATTAGGACACCCTTTGAAAGCATGTGGTTTTTTGTAACATTTTTAATAAAAGGTTATTTCATCTCCGTTTCAACAATACAGAGAGATTAAAGTAATCCGACTAAACAAAGAAAACTGAAGAAAAGTCTTTTCAAGATCTTCTGTAAATGTCATTCTACAAAAATGCCTATTCTAACTGAGGAAAAAGATAGGACACCCTTGCCCCTAATAGCGAGTGTTACCTCCTTTGGCTGAAATAACTGCAGTGAGACGGTTCTTGTAGCCATCTACCAGTCTTCGACATCGGTCTGAGGAAATTTTACCCCACTCCTCAATGCAGAACTTTTTCAGCTGTGAGATGTTTGAGGGGTTTCTTGCACGTACAGCCCTTTTCAAGTCACCCCACAGCATCTCAATGGGATTCAAATCTGGACTTTGACTTGGCCATTCCAGGACTCTCCATTTCTTCTTTTTCAGCCAATCTTTGGTTGATTTACTAGTATGTTTTGGGTCATTGTCATGTTGCATGGTCCAGTTCCGCTTCAGCTTTAATTTTCTAACTGATGGTCTCACATGTTCTTCAAGCACCTTCTGATACACAGTAGAATTCATCGTGGATTCTATGATGGTGAGCTGACCAGGTCCTGCTGCAGCAAAGCAGCCCCAAACCATGACACTTCCACCTCCATGCTTCACAGTTGGTATGAGGTTCTTTTCTTGGAATGCTGTGTTTGGTTTACGCCAAACATGTCCTCTGCTGTTGTGTCCAAATAATTCAATTTTGGACTCATCTGTCCAAAGAACATTATTCCAGAAGTCCTGGTCTTTGTCAACTTTATCTCTGGCAAATGTCAGTCTGGCCTCGATGTTTCTCTTGGAAAGCAAAGGTTTCCTCCTTGCACACCTCCCATGCAAGTTAAACTTGTACAGTCTCTTTCTGATTGTAGAGGCATGTACTTCTACATCAACAGTAGCCAGAGCCTGCTGTAGTTCTCGAGATGACACTTTAGGGTTTTTGGAGACCTCTTTTAGCATCTTGCGGTCTGCTCTTGGGGTGAACTTGCTGGGGCGACCAGTCCTGGGCATGTTGGCAGTTGTTTTGAAAGCCCTCCACTTGTAGACTATCTTCCGGACAGTGGAATGGCTGATTTCAAAATCTTTTGAGATCTTTTTAAATCCCTTCCCAGACTCATAGGCTGCTACAATCTTTTTTCTGAAGTCCTCTGACAGCTCTTTTGCTCTCACCATGGTGCTCACTCTCACTTCAACAGTCAGGAGCACACCAAACTAAATGTCTGAGGTTTAAATAGGGCAAGCCTCATTCAACATGCAGAGTAACGATCTACTAATTATGTGCACCTGGTGTGATATACCTGTGTGAGATCTGAGCCAATTTAAGAGGGAATACATGTGAGGGTGTCCTATCTTTTTCCTCAGTTAGAATAGGCATTTTTGTAGAATGACATTTACAGAAGATCTTGAAAAGACTTTTCTTCAGTTTTCTTTGTTTAGTTGGATTACTTTAATCTCTCTGTATTGTTGAAACGGAGATGAAATAACCTTTTATTAAAAATGTTACAAAAAACCACATGCTTTCAAAGGGTGTCCTAATTTTTTCACATGACTGTATGTGCGAGGAGTGAGTACCCTCAGACCTCCACAGAGGCAGCAGCACACCCAGCGCATATCTACAAATTACAGTGTGAAGCTCATCCTGATCCCACTGAACCTTAATCCTCATAGCTGCAGTTCCCAAGGTATTAACCCTAAACTTTCCCCAAACAGTGCCTCTAAAAGGCAGTTAAGAACTGAAAGTTGAAAGCGCTGGCTTTCTCAGCAGGTCCCCGCTAGAACACCTATTCCTAGGTCTGCGGGATCATAGAACACCTGCCGACAGAACCAGCTATACCTGGTAGCTAATCCACCAGAAAGAAGGGTGGCATTCTCGAAACAGAGAACAATAAACTGTATGAACACAGAACAGTAACTGGATATTCACTAATATCAGAGCCGTTGGTGTCGTGGCTCCCTACACCTCCCCCGCCCGGCCTGTAGACAGGGCCATCACATATGATATGCCCGCTGCATTCTCTAATAATGCGTACTTCCTGAATACAATCAAGCTATCATATCAGACACTCTCTGCGTTATCTAATATCTGTATCAGACACTCTCTGCGTTATCTAATATCTGTATCAGACACTCTCTGCGTTATCTAATATCTGTATCAGACACTCTCTGCGTTATTTAATATCTGTATCAGACACTCTCTGCGTTATCTAATACCTGTATCAGACACTCTCTGCGTTATCTAATATCTGTATCAGACACTCTCTGCGTTATCTAATATCTGTATCAGACACTCTCTGCGTTATTTAATATCTGTATCAGACACTCTCTGCGTTATCTAATATCTGTATCATACACTCTCTGCGTTATCTAATATCTGTATCAGACACTCTCTGCATTATCTAATACCTGTATCAGACACTCTCTGATTATCTAATATCTGTATCAGACACTCTCTGATTATCTAATACCTGTATCAGACACACTCTGCATTATCTAATACCTGTATCAGACACTCTCTGCGTTATCTAATATCTGTATCAGACACTCTCTGCGTTATCTAATATCTGTATCAGACACTCTCTGCGTTATTTAATATCTGTATCAGACACTCTCTGCGTTATCTAATACCTGTATCAGACACTCTCTGCATTATCTAATACCTGTATCAGACACTCTCTGCGTTATCTAATATCTGTATCAGACACTCTCTGCGTTATCTAATACCTGTATCAGACACTCTCTGCGTTATCTAATACCTGTATCAGACACTCTCTGCGTTATCTAATACCTGTATTAGACACTCTCTGCGTTATCTAATATCTGTATCAGACACTCTCTGCGTTATCTAATATCTGTATCAGACACTCTGCGTTATCTAATGTCAGTGATATATAAGTGATGAGAATATCTGTACAGCGCTGTGGAATATGTCAGTGATATATATATATAAGTGATGAGAATGTCTGTACAGCGCTGTGGAATATGTCAGTGATATATAAGTGATGAGAATGTCTGTGGTGAGCAAACTGCGGATTCACAAAACTCGGTTACTCGCCGCGTGTGCTGCATTGACTTCATTCTGTGCTCTTCATGTTGTGGTGAAGTATAGGACACGTCCTGTCTTGTAGTTTTGCCACACAGACGGAAGCCCTTCTCAATCCGTGCAGCCGCAAAAGACAGGACATGTCCTATAGTTCACAACAACATGAAGCGCACGGACCCATTGAAGTTATGTGATGCAGCGTGTAACCGTGTTTTGTAGATCTGCAGTTCGCACACCGAAAAACACTTACTGTCATGTGAATGTGGCCTAAACATAGGTTTTGGAGTTCGCTACACAGTGATTTTGGCCGCAGCCATAGGAATAAATGGGGTCGCAGTATGACTCGCACATTTGCTGTGACCACGACCCCAGAGTTACAAAAAAAATCTAACACTTCTGGATTTTTTACTATTTGTGTGTCGGAGTTGCAGCAAACGTGCAAATCACCCTGTGACCCGATTCATTCCTATGGCCGCCCAGCTACACTGCAATACTGTCACGGAAGGTGTACAGAAAACTAGAAGACACAAAATGAAGATCCGACTGACTGGATCCAAAACTAAGGAACCAAAGGGAGAGCCCTGCAACAGACCTAGCTCTCTCCCTAACTGCTCAGCCTATGCAAAAATCTCAATGATAGATGATCGCATATCCTCGTTCCTCGACTGTATAACACCTGAACACTCTATAATAGTGGGGGGACACGACCACTGACTCCCTACACTTGATACAGAGGGAGTCAGGGTCACCTGGGATCCAGCAAACAGGAAAACACAAATGAATGAACAAAACTTATCTGTAGAAGACTCAGTAGTAGCATCCAGCATGCACACACTCCAGGAGGTTGTATAAACCGCAAAGTGATGCAGTATGGGAAGGGATTTAAAGGGATGCAATCAGTGCAACTACATGACAGCTGAGAGAGGCTAACGAGATAAGAAAACGAAAGCAAAACAAAAGGAACCTCAAGGAGGAGGTTCTGAAGAACGTCTGTCAGAGCTTCTCAGATGTCTGGTGGTGAGAGTACCCCTCCTTCTACGAGTGGACTCCGGACACTCAGAGCCCACCTTCTCAGGATGGAACCTATGGAAAGCCCTGATAAGACGAGTGGCCTTAATGTCCGTCACTGGGACCCACATCCTCTCCTCAGGACCATAACCCTCCCAATGAACGAGGTACTGGAGAGAACCGCGGACAACACGAGAATCCACAATCCTAGAGACCTGAAATTCAAGATTACCATCAACCACAATCGGAGGAGGAGGCAAAGACGAGGGTACAATGGGTTGGACATAAGGTTTTAATAAGGACTTATGAAAAACATTATGGATCTTCCAAGTCTGAGGAAGATCAAGACGTTAGGCAACAGGATTGATGACGGACAAGATTTTGTAAGGCCCAATAAACTTAGGACCCAACTTCCAGGAGGGAACCTTCAATTTGATATTCTTAGTAGACAACCACACCAGATCACGGACATTCAGGTCCGGACCAGGCACACGTCTCTCATCCGCCACACGCTTATATCTCTCACTCATGCTCTTCAGATTATCCTGAATATTTTGCCAAATAGATGACAAAGACGAGGAGAATCTGTCCTCATCAGGTAAACCAGAAGACCCCTCTCCAGAGAATGTCCCAAACTGCGGATGAAACCCATATGCACAAAAAAATTGTGACTTATCAGAGGACTCCTGACGACGGTTATTTAAAGCAAACTCAGCAAGGGACAAAAAAGAACACCAATCCTCCTGATTCTCCGCCACAAAACAGCGCAGATATGTCTCCAGATTCTGATTGACGCGCTCTGTCTGGCCAATTTGACAATGTGATTAATAAATGCCTGCGCCAGCGTCTTAGCATTGGGCAAGCCAGGAAAAGAAATGAAATGCACCATTTTGCTAAAACAGTCCACCACCACCAGAATCACAGTCTTCCCCGAGCAACGAGGCAGGTCCGTAATGAAGTCCATGGACAGATGTGTCCAAGGACGGGAAGGAATGGGTAACGGAAGGAGAGGACCTGATGGCCGTGAATGAGGGACTTTGGCACGAGCGCAGGTCTCGCAGGCTGCCACAAAACTCTCCACCGACTTACGAAGCGCCGGCCACCAGAATCTCAGAGCGATGAGATCCAAAACTAAGGAACCAAAGGGAGAGCCCTGCAACAGACCTGGCTCTTTCCCTAACTGCTCAGCCTATGCAAAAATCTCAATGGTAGATGATCGCAAATCCTCGTTCCTCGACTGTATAACACCTGAACACCCTATAATAGTGAGGGGACACGACCACCGGCTCCCTACACTTGATACGGAGGGAGTCAGGGTCACCTGGGATCCAGCAAACAGGAAAACACAAAACTTATCTGTAGAAGACTCAGTAGTAGCATCCAGCATGCACACACACCAGGAAGTTGTATAAACCGCAAAGTGATGCAGTATGGGAAGGGATTTAAAGGGATGCAATCAGTGCAACTACATGACAGCTGAGAGAGGCTAACGAGATGAGAAAATGAAAGCAAAACAAAAGGAACCTCAAGGAGGAGGTTCTGAAGAACGTCTGTCAGAGCTTCTCAGATGTCTGGTGGTGAAAAATACTAGCTGTGCCCTTCTGTAGCTTAGTGCTGCCCCCTGCTGCCCCACCCCGGCTTTCTACCAATTTCTGCATTTAGATTTCCGTTCTTCTCTTCCATCAGAGATCAGTAATTTTTGATGGTAGAAAATATCCTGCAAAAAACTGATCTCTGATGGAAGTCACAAAAACTGATCCTCAAGACAGAAAGCTAAACCCTGATGGACTCCCGGTGACCTCGCTATATGGCGCCTCCACAGAGGGAGCCACCGCTTGTTCCTGCTCAGTATCAGCTGTCACTGGTGGGAGCTTCTAGTATTATCAGTCGGGGGTCTAACAGTCAGGGGCGATCATTCGGGGGCTATCAGTCGGGGGTTTATCAGTCAGGTGCTATCAGTCAGGGGTCTTTCAGTCAGGGGTCTAACAGTCGGGGGCTATCAGTCAGGGGTTTATCAGTCAGGAGTTATCAGTCAGGGGTCTATCAGTCGAGGGTCTAACAGTCGGGGGCGATCATTCGGGGGCTATTAGTCGGGGGTTTATCAGTCAGGAGCTATCAGTCGGGGGTTTATCAGTCAGGAGCTATCAGTTGCGGGTCTAACAGTCAGGGGTCTAACAGTCAGGGGTTTATCAGTCAGGAGCTATCAGTCAGGGGTCTATCAGTCGGGGGCGATCATTCAGGGGCTATCAGTCAGGGGTTTATCAGTCTGGGGTCTATCAGTTGGGGGCGATCATTCGGGGGCTATCAGTCGGGGGTTTATCAGTCAGGAGCTATCAGTCAGAGGTTTATCAGTCAGGAGTTATCAGTCGGGGGTCTATCAGTCGGGGGTCTATCAGTCGGGGGTCTAACAGTCGGGGGCAATCATTCGGGGGCTATTAGTCGGGGGTTTATCAGTCAGGAGCTATCAGTCGGGGGTTTATCAGTCAGGAGCTATCAGTCGGGGGTTTATCAGTCAGGAGCTATCAGTCAGGGGTCTAACAGTCGGGGGCGATCAATCAGGGGTTTATCAGTCTGGGGTCTATCAGTCGGGGGCGATCATTCAGGGGCTATCAGTCAGGGGTTTATCAGTCTGGGGTCTATCAGTTGGGGGCGATCATTTGGGGGCTATCAGTCGGGGGTTTATCAGTCTGGGGTCTATCAGTCGGGGGCGATCAGTCGGGGGTTTATCAGTCTGGGGTCTATCAGTTGGGGGCAATCATTCGGGGGCTATCAGTTGGGTGCTGGCATAGTTCTCACTCCAGGTGCACGCCTTGTCATAAATTAGGCGCTTTCTCTAGCAGTATTTAGGGGGAAACAAAGACCGGCGTAAAAGTGTTTGATAAATGACCCCCATCAGCTGCACTCGATGAATTGATTCACCCTTATGCACATAACAACAGAATCCATGGATGATGGGAGTTGTTGTTGGGGTGTGCTGATAATGATGCCTCTGGGTGGCGCTGCTCTTTATCCCCCATTTTACTGGTTGAGCTCATGTCTTCCTTTTGGATGCTGCATGTGGCTCGAACCCCTCTGGCTCCTGATGGGGGTGGTAGTTATCACATGGGTGTCTTCCTAATGCTGTTTCTGAAGAACAAAGGGATTCATTACGGCTCCATTACTGCAGCAGAGTTTCTGGCGGCGTTTCAGATGTTAGTGCGCCGGCCTGGAGATTAAAGGACAGACATAATAGTGTTACCGCAGAGCGCCGTGTAATGCAGATCATGGCGGCCGCGGATGAAAAGACCCAGGACATTAGAACCGGCAGTGAGAGTGAGCAGCAGACATGTAGGGAGGCGGCGCACTCCAAGGCTCTGTTCACACATAAGGATAGTGGCGTACAAAACCACACAATGTGACACACGCCTCATTGGCCAAAGATCTACATCACATCAGACTGGATGACTCTGGCGTGAAGATGATGGAATTTAGGGTTAATGTCAGTGATGCCAGCAGCACAGTATTACTTACCTGACTGTGGATGATGGGAATTGTAGTACTGATTAACTCCAGATGCCTCCACTTCCTGCAGCAGTGAATGAATACTTCACACCAGGGGTGGACTGGGTATTGGAAAAAAAATCAAAGTGGGTCCACGTTGTAGCCGGGGCCAGACTGACAGAAGGAGGGGCCAACAGAAATAGGCAGAGCCAACAAAAGTAGGTGGGGCCAACATAAGTAGCCGGGGCCAAGGCGTACATAGAAATCACTGGAATCCATGGCAAGAATCTGAATTGTCAAAAAAGAATGTGAGGACGAGCACTCTCACAATTGGCATACATTTATTGAAGACCTGATATAATTAATCAGCTAAAATGCATAAAACAATAATACAATAAAATAATGTACATCTGTTCAATTAGCCACAATGGGATGCTCACTGATATCAAGTGATTTGACAGTCTCTGTCCGTCCTGTGGAAAAAGATAATGATGGAAGACCTGATGTCCACAATAATTCAAGCAAGAAATAACACTCTTAGAGGTGTAGCTCCTCAAGTTTTGCTGTTATACCAATGTGGTAGGTAATGGCAGATGATAGTCCCGTCACATATGATGTTATTTGTTGACAGAGAACTTATCCGCTTTATAATTGTCGGCTTTACAGCCGCTTACCTCCCCTTCGTATATCCCTTCAGTCCTGCGGTTCGCTTCAGACTGAGTGAACAGGGCTCGTCGGATGCGGCTTGTTCTGTTGTTATATTTGATGGCCGGATTTACCGGCTGCCGATCGCTTACCTCCAAGATCTGTAATATGCAGCGAGCGTGAGAAGCCTCCGGCTGGTAAGAGGCTGGCGTCTCACGTGGTTCTACTTGGTATCCGGGTTTGATACTTGCGGAGTACGATTTACGTCACTTCCTGTGACGTGTTCTCTCTAGTACATCCGATACTTCCAAATTGAAATTTTCGGATATCAGAAGGTATAATACCAAAGTTCGATTTGCATGGCCATGCAATAGAAGAAATGCCGATAGGTATACAGCGCAATCCCAGACGCGTTTCGGGAGTTATCACACTCCCTTCCTCAGTGGTATGAATTGGCCCCCCTTGTAAGTGACCCATCGCACCCCTTAGGGTACGTGCACATCTACTTCAGAGTTTCCAGCAGAAGCCACCGGTGCAGATTCTGGCAAAAACAAAGGGCAAAACACAGCTGCATGCGGGATCACGAATGACCCCATGATTGTGAATGAGATCCGGCAGGTGCCAGCAGTGTTTGGCATATGCTGCATCTGGCGATTCTGGAATTCTGCTGGAATGCTGGATCAGAATATCAAAATTTGATCGCAAGTGAATACCTAGCCTTACCCGATGAACTGTGCCCGCTGCTGCTACTTCTTATATGGTATGTCACCCTTCCCCATGGACTGTGCCCGCTGCTGCTACTTCTTATATAATGTGTCACCCTTCCCCATGGACTGTGCCCGCTGCTGCTACTTCTTATATAATGTGTCACCCTTCCCCATGGACTGTGCCCGCTGCTGCTACTTCTTATATATTGTGCCATCCTTCCCCCATGGACTGTGCCTGCTGCTGCTACTCCTTATATAATGTGCCATCCTTCCCCCATGGACTGTGCCCGCTGCTACTACTTCTTATATAATGTGCCATCCTTCCATCATAGACTGTGCCCGCTGCTGCTACTTATATAATGTGCCATCCTCCCCCCATGGACTGTGCCTGCTTCTGCTACTCCTTATATAACGTGCCATCTTTCCCCCATGGACTGTGCCCGCTGCTGCTACTTCCTATATAATATGCCATCCTTCCATCATGGACTGTGCCTGCTGCTGCTACTTCTTATATAATGTGCCATCCTTCCCCCATTGACTGTGCCCGCTGCTGCTACTCCTTATATAATGTGCCATCCTTCTCCCATGGACTGTGCCTGCTGCTGCTACTTCTTATATATTGTGCCATCTTTCCCCCATGGACTGTGCCCGCTGCTGCTACTCCTTATATAATGTGCCATCCTTCTCCCATGGACTGTGCCTGCTGCTGCTACTTCTTATATATTGTGCCATCTATCCCCCATGGACTGTGCCCGCTGCTGCTACTCCTTATATAATGTGCCATCCTTCTCCCATGGACTGTGCCCGCTGCTGCTACTTCTTATATATTGTGCCATCTTTCCCCCATGGACTGTGCCCGATGCTGCACCTCCTCCCCCCAGTGCTGACTTACTGTTTGTGCTGCAGGCAGAGCGCGGTCAGGGTCTGGGGCAGATCTTCACAGAGCTGGTCTGGTGTCTGGACTGGTAACACTCCTGGATCAGGTCAGGTCCGGACTGGTCAGTCAGGTCACAGTGCAAGTGCTGGCAGAGGAACAGGACAGCGACAAGTGCAGACACAAAAAAGCTAAGAATTTAATCCAGTCACAACAGATGTTTCTCTGACTGCTACAGAACCTTTTAATACACACCTCAGCTGCTGCAGAACCTCCTAACACACACCTGTAGCTGCTACAGAACCTCTTAATACACACCACAGCTGCTGCAGAACCTCCTAACACACACCTGTAGCTGCTACAGAACCTCTTAATACACACCACAGCTGCTGCAGAACCTCCTAACACACACCTGTAGCTGCTACAGAACCTCTTAATACACACCACAGCTGCTGCAGAACCTCCTAACACACACCTGTAGCTGCTACAGAACCTCTTAATACACACCACAGCTGCTGCAGAACCTCCTAACACACACCTCAGCTGCTGCAGAACATCATAATCTGATGCTAGAGAACACATAAGGCTTTGATCACATCTGTGTTGGGGTATCTGTGATCAGGTCATAAATGCTGGACACAATTTTCTAGCCTGGCAGATAGAACTTGTCAGATCTCATCGTAGTCAGCGGGATCCGTCAGGTGTTGACATCCATGAAACGCCAGATCCAGAATTACGGTGATTTTTGTTGTTGTGCTTCTATGACGGAAGAACAGCGACCGTCACCGACACAGATGTGAACAAAGCCTAACACACACCTCAGCTGCTGCAGAACATCACAATAATGACATGGGAACTACAAGTCTCATCATCACCAGATGGAAATTAGGGGGTAACACAGGGAGAGGTAAAAGTGGAGAGAACTACAACTCCCAGCATGTCGAGGCTGTTATTAATTAGATACAAGTGGATACTACAGAGAGAGAGTATAAGGCCGGGTTCACATCACTGATCCATAAGAGGAACAGAAAAATCAAGAAAAAAACAGATCCTGTATTTCAAGCATCAGTTCTGCACATTTGGCATCCGTGGTATCCCAAAACGTAAAACTAAACGGTGATGTGAATCCAGCCTAAGAAGAGAGAACTACAACTCCCAGCATGTCCAGATTATTATAGGGCATCATCCCGTTGTACTAGGTGAGAGCTAGGAAATAACTATAACCCCCAGTATGGTGAGACTTATTATAGGGCATCAGGATACATTACAGAGAGGAAGTATAAGGCCTCTTTCAGACGGGCGTTGCGGGAAAAGGTGCGGGTGCGTTGTGGGAACATTTCCGCGCGAGTGCAAAACATTGTAATGCGTTTTGCACTCGCATGAGAAAAATCGGCATGTTTGGTACCCAAACCCGAACTTCTTCACAGAAGTTCGGGGTTGTGATCGGTGTTCTGTAGATTGTATTATTTTCCCTTATAACATGGTTATAAGGGAACATAATAGCATTCTGAATACAGACTGCATAGTACAATAGGGCTGGAGGGGGTTAAAAAAAAAATATCTTTTACTCACCTTAATCCACTTGATCGCGCAGCCCGGCATCTCTTCTGTCTTCTTTCTTTGCTTTGTGAAGGAACAGGACCTGTGGTGACATCACTCCCGTCATCACATGGTCCATCACATAATCCATCACCATGGTAAAAGATCACGTGAAGGATCATGTGATGACCAGAGTGACGTCACCTCAGGTCCTGTTCCTGCACAAAGCAAAGAAAGAAGACAGAAGAGATGCCGGCTGCGCGATCAAGTGGATTAAGGTGAGTTAAATCATTTTTTATTATTTTTTAACCCCTCCAGCGCTATTGTACTAAGCATTCTGTATTCAGAATGCTGTTATTTTCCCTTATATATTATTCCATGTTATAAGGGAAAATAATAATGATCGGGTCTCCATCCCGATCGTCTCCTAGCAACCGTGCGCGAAAATCGCACCGCATCCGCACTTGCTTGCAGATGCTCGCAATTTTTACGCAACCCCATTCATTTCTATGGGGCCTGCGTTACGTGAAAAACGCACAATATAGAGCATACTGCGATTTTCATGCAACGCACAAGTGATGCGTAAAAAAAATCCCCGCTCATGTGCACAGCCCCATAGAAATGAATGGGTCGGGTTTCAGTGCGGGTGCAATGCGTTTAACTCACGCATCGCATCCGCACGGAATACTCGCCCGTGTGAAATGGGCCTAAACAGAGAACTACAACTCTCAGCATTACCAGACTGTAATTACATGGAGAGGGAGTGCTTCCTGCACTGGTCACATGGTTGATGACATCACCAAAGGTCCTTCTCCACTTCTTATATTCTCTTATCACAGGTAGCTATACAACTGTAATTAGTGGGTGGGGCCTATCGTCCACTGTGGGCCCCCTTCCCCCAGGGGCCCCATAGCAGCTGCATGGTCTGTCTCTATTGGAGGTACGCCACTGGGCGGGGCCAACAAAAATAGGCAGAGCCAGCAGAAGTAGGTGTGGTCAACAGAAGTAGGTGGATCCAACAGAAATAGGCTGAACCAACAAAAGTAGTTGGGCCAATAAAATAGGTGGAGCCAACAGAAATATGTGGGTCCAACAGTACCCTAGTGCCCCACAAAATACCACCCCAGTTCCAAATACCACAGTGCAGCATAAAATACTGCTGGCCCCGCCATGGTGTGTACAGCGGTACGGTTGCAGCTGCCAGCACCTGATGCTTCCCTGTGGGGCCAGTACGCCCCTGCATCACACATGAGCGGAGAGTCCCCGGCAGCATTCAGTGATGGCTGCCATGTTGGGAGCTGCTCCTGCAGGGGGCGCCTCTCGGCAGCAGCTGTCACTCAAGGCAGAGGAGGCCCTGCAGGCACACAATGCAGGCCTCCACCCTGGGGGCTCACGTATGGACTGGGGGCATCTGCCGGGGAGCAGAGGTCAGGTGTTCATGTGACACAAATGTGTTCCTGTGAGATGTAATAGGGGTCCTGGCCAGTTTTTTGCACACCGCCTGCGTCCTTTCTGCGTACAATCCATTGCTCCAGTGTGCCGCAGCTTTAAGAAAACACCAGAGACTAAAAAAAAATCCCCCAGACTGGAAAAAACGCCAGGAGCAAAAAACATCTGTGCGTCCTGCGTTTCATGCTTCCCATAGACCATAAACTCCGCAAAAAACCTCTGTGTAAGTCCAGCCCAAGGCCGCTGCCACGCCAGTTTGTTTCTGCCATTTTGGGTGTTGATTACAGTTTTGTTTTGTTTTTTTGCTGACATTTTTGCAGTGTATTTTTAGGCCATTTTCACACTAGCGGCAGGACGGATCCGACAGGCTGTTCACCCTGTCGGATCCGTCCTGCCGGCAGTGCACGGCGAAAGGCCGCCGGACTAAAAGTCCTGCATGTCCGACTTTTTAGTCCGATGGCCTCTCACTGCGAACTGCCGTGCTGCGCCGGAGCTCCGCCCTAGTCCCCATTATAGTCAATGGGGACGGAGCGGCGGCACGGCGAAATAGCGGCAGGTCGGATCCGACAGGGTGAACAGCCTGTCAGATCTGTCCAAAGCAGCATGTTTTGGAATTTTCGTCCATACACCTCAGCAGCAATGCCAGCAAGTAGAGAATGAGATGACAGGCCAGTGATTGGCTGCAGCGGTCACATGATGTCATTACTGTAGGAGACCGCGGATACGATCTGATTAATGTCATACCTATATACTCTCAGATCTCCTCCTCAAGTTTTCCTGCTGGAGGCTTTAATGGACAAATACACCACTGTCACCTATAGATGCTGCTGAAGAAGCGGAATACAGACGTGAAAGGGGCACTGCCCCTTTAAGAAAAAGAGTGCCGTCAGCACAGTGTTGGGCTGTATTCACATTTGGCCTTTACTGTGTTATTCCATGCGGTTTGTTGTGTGCAGGACCTGCGGCCATGTGACCGGATCTGCAGGTCCTCAGGTCAGAGTAATGTGTGCATTGCATCTCACACAGGGGCGGAGCGGAGTCCATACCACATAGGGTCGTCACCTGTTTTTAAAAATACTGTTATAGACTGTCTTTATTTTATATTTTTTTGCATTTACTACTATAAATGCGCCTGTTTTGGGGCATTTGCGGCTCATTTGCCTATTTTGATTTTTTTTAGACTAATTCTGAAGTTTTCTAACTTTTGTGCCTATTTTCTGACCTATTTTTGTAGGTGCATCTGATTCAGATGTAAAACAGTCTAATTTCTACTCCACTCCAGGGATGGCGTACTTTTCTTCGTCTGTTTTAAGTGGTGAGTTGTGGCACATTTCGCCCTTTCATGGAGACGTGCGTGTCAGCTCATTTATGGCATATTCTCATGCGCATACTAATTAGACCGTCTTAGTGAATATGAACCTGTTATACTTATAAAGAACCACTAGAGGTCAGACTAATAACAATACGCTGAGTCTAATTCATGAGGGGCCCCCAAACTGTGCCTCAACCACAGTGGGATGGAGCTGCAAAAAGAGAGGGGCCCCCAAACTGTGCCTCAACTCCAGTGGGATGGAGCTGCAAGAAGAGAGGGGCCCCCAAACTGTGCCTCAACCCCAGTGGGATGGAGCTGCAAGAAGAGAGGGGCGCCCCAAACTGTGCCTCACCCCCAGTGGGATGGAGCTGCAAGAAGAGAGGAGCCCCCAAACTGTGCCTCAACCCCAGTGGGATGGAGCTGCAAGAAGATAGGGGCCCCCAAACTGTGCCACAACCCCAGTGGGATGGAGCTGCAAGAAGAGAGGGGCCCCCAAACTGTGCCTCAACCCCAGTGGGATGGAGCTGCAAGAAGAGAGGGGCCCCCAAACTGTGCCTCAACCCCAGTGGGATGGAGCTGCAAGAAGAGAGGGGCCCTCAAACTGTGCCTCAACCCCAGTGGGATGGAGCTGCAAGAAGAGAGGGGCGCCCCAAACTGTGCCTCACCCCCAGTGGGATGGAGCTGCAAGAAGAGAGGAGCCCCCAAACTGTGCCTCAACCCCAGTGGGATGGAGCTGCAAGAAGAGAGGGGCGCCCCAAACTGTGCCTCACCCCCAGTGGGATGGAGCTGCAAGAAGAGAGGAGCCCCCAAACTGTGCCTCAACCCCAGTGGGATGGAGCTGCAAGAAGATAGGGGCCCCCAAACTGTGCCACAACCCCAGTGGGATGGAGCTGCAAGAAGAGAGGGGCCCCCAAACTGTGCCTCAACCCCAGTGGGATGGAGCTGCAAGAAGAGAGGGGCCCCCAAACTGTGCCTCAACCCCAGTGGGATGGAGCTGCAAGAAGAGAGGGGCCCTCAAACTGTGCCTCAACCCCAGTGGGATGGAGCTGCAAGAAGAGAGGGGCCCCCAAACTGTGCCTCAACCCTAGTGGGATGGAGCTGCAAGAAGAGAGGGGACCCCGGCCTGGAGAGCAGCGTCGGCCCGCAGAGGACCCCTGAGAGAAATCGAAAACTGCTGGATTTCTTGTACTAAGAGACTGGCATGCTAAGAGACTGCTGTAGTCAGAGACTGCTGTAGAAAGAGACTGGCATACTAAGAGACTGCTGTAGTCAGAGACTGCTGTAGAAAGAGACTGGCATACTAAGAGACTGCTGTAGTCAGAGACTGCTGTAGAAAGAGACTGGCATACTAAGAGACTGCTGTAGTCAGAGACTGCTGTAGAAAGAGACTGGCATACTAAGAGACTGCTGTACTAAGAGACTGGCATACTAAGAGACTGCTGTAGTAAGAGACTGGCATACCAAGAGACTGCTGTGCTGAGAGACTACATCTGGTCTCTTCGCCTCCTCTAATGGTGGAGTTGTCCTTAAAGCCATTACATTAGGACCCACCAGATCTCAGCTCTGAATCCCCCCAGAATTCTGATTGTTTGCCATGAACTTCCGCAGAAGACCACAGAGCGGCGCCACAGGCTTCAATCACACCTAATAATGAACGTATACACATCAGACTGGTCGGTTGGACAAAGCCCCTACTTTTCTTATGTTTGCTGCACGTAATTTGCACCTATATAAAAAGAAGCTCCACAGTCTAGTGATCACCGGCGCCGGGTGACTACTTTGTCCCTGACTGCACGTTACATAATCCTGGCTTTACAGAATTCTTCATTGAAACTACATTTCCCATGAACCCTATGTAGTGCGGAGACGGCAGGGAATGCCGGGAATTGTAGTTTGTTTACTATCTCACGTAGCAGCCAATCAGAGAGGGCCATGTCGCTGAGCTAGCTGACGAACCTCCTCGCCCGGAACTCCCTCCCGCCTCGTCTGATTGGCTGGCGTGCAGTTCGCGCTTTATGATTGGTCCAGGTGGAAGAGCCGAGGTTTCTGATTCGTCGGAGTCTTTGCTAGGTGGGCGCCGGGTTCTGGTTTAGGCCGCAGCTGGAGCCAGGGGCTGTCAGTCAGTTCACTGCGGGGTCAGGTCCGCGGAAGAATGGGGGGCCGCACGGTGCAGGCTCTGCTGCTTCTGGGCCTTTACTGCGGCGTCATAACAGCGCTGCTCGGGTGCGGGATCTCACAGACTGCGGCCGGTAAGTGACGGAGAATCCGGGGCTGACAGACGGAAGACTTACAGAAGAGGGGGAGAGACTGAGAAGAGGGACTAGACCTACAGGAGAAGAAGAGGGGCCAGACCTACAGGAGAAGAAGAGGGGCTAGACCTACAGGAGAAGAAGAGGGGCTAGACCTACAGGAGAAGAAGAAGAGGGGCTAGACCTACAGGAGAAGAAGAGGGGCTAGACCTACAGGAGAAGAAGAGGGGCTAGACCTACAGGAGAAGAAGAAGAGGGGCTAGACCTACAGGGGAAGAAGAAGAGGGGCTAGACCTACAGGGGAAGAAGAAGAGGGGCCAGACCTACAGGGGAAGAAGAAGAGGGGCCAGACCTACAGGGGAAGAAGAAGAGGGGCCAGACCTACAGGGGAAGAAGAAGAGGGGCTAGACCTACAGGGGAAGAAGAAGAGGGGCTAGACCTACAGGGGAAGAAGAAGAGGGGCCAGACCTACAGGGGAAGAAGAAGAGGGGCTAGACCTACAGGGGAAGAAGAAGAGGGGCTAGACCTACAGGGGAAGAAGAAGAGGGGCCAGACCTACAGGAGAAGAAGAAGAGGGGCCAGACCTACAGGGGAAGAAGAAGAGGGGCTAGACCTACAGGGGAAGAAGAAGAGGGGCTAGACCTACAGGGGAAGAAGAAGAGGGGCCAGACCTACAGGAGAAGAAGAAGAAGAGGGGCCAGACCTACAGGAGAAGAAGAGGGGCTAGACCTACAGGAGAAGAAGAGGGGCTAGACCTACAGGAGAAGAAGAGGGGCTAGACCTACAGGAGAAGAAGAGGGGCTAGACCTACAGGAGAAGAAGAGGGGCCAGACCTACAGGGGAAGAAGAAGAGGGGCCAGACCTACAGGGGAAGAAGAAGAGGGGCCAGACCTACAGGGGAAGAAGAAGAGGGGCCAGACCTACAGGGGAAGAAGAAGAGGGGCCAGACCTACAGGAGAAGAAGAAGAGGGGCCAGACCTACAGGGGAAGAAGAAGAGGGGCCAGACCTACAGGGGAAGAAGAAGAGGGGCTAGACCTACAGGGGAAGAAGAAGAGGGGCCAGACCTACAGGGAAGAAGAAGAGGGGCCAGACCTACAGGAGAAGAAGAGGGGCTAGACCTACAGGAGAAGAAGAGGGGCTAGACCTACAGGAGAAGAAGAGGGGCCAGACCTACAGGGGAAGAAGAAGAGGGGCCAGACCTACAGGGGAAGAAGAAGAGGGGCCAGACCTACAGGGGAAGAGAAGAGGGGCCAGACCTACAGGGGAAGAAGAAGAGGGGCCAGACCTACAGGGGAAGAAGAAGAGGGGCCAGACCTACAGGGGAAGAAGAAGAGGGGCCAGACCTACAGGGGAAGAAGAAGAGGGGCCAGACCTACAGGGGAAGAAGAAGAGGGGCCAGACCTACAGGGGAAGAAGAAGAGGGGCCAGACCTACAGGGGAAGAAGAAGAGGGGCCAGACCTACAGGGGAAGAAGAAGAGGGGCCAGACCTACAGGGGAAGAAGAAGAGGGGCCAGACCTACAGGGGAAGAAGAAGAGGGGCCAGACCTACAGGGGAAGAAGAAGAGGGGCCAGACCTACAGGGGAAGAAGAAGAGGGGCCAGACCTACAGGGGAAAGAAGAAGAGGGGCCAGACCTACAGGGGAAGAAGAAGAGGGGCCAGACCTACAGGGGAAGAAGAAGAGGGGCCAGACCTACAGGGGAAGAAGAAGAGGGGCCAGACCTACAGGGGAAGAAGAAGAGGGGCCAGACCTACAGGGGAAGAAGAAGAGGGGCCAGACCTACAGGGGAAGAAGAAGAGGGGCCAGACCTACAGGGGAAGAAGAAGAGGGGCCAGACCTACAGGGGAAGAAGAAGAGGGGCCAGACCTACAGGGGAAGAAGAAGAGGGGCCAGACCTACAGGGGAAGAAGAAGAGGGGCCAGACCTACAGGGGAAGAAGAAGAGGGGCCAGACCTACAGGGGAAGAAGAAGAGGGGCCAGACCTACAGGGGAAGAAGAAGAGGGGCCAGACCTACAGGGGAAGAAGAAGAGGGGCCAGACCTACAGGGGAAGAAGAAGAGGGGCCAGACTACAGGGGAGAGAGGGGGGGGGGGGGGGAGGGGGGCCTACAGGAGAAGAGGGGGGAGACAAAGTTGAGGGACATTCTTTACTTATAAGATAAGACGTCCTGACAAGATCCGGGGGGTCCGGCATGCACTGGGGGGCTCTAGGTGTCGGGGGGGGGGGGGGGGGGGGGGGCAGTACCCTGTAGTGACTGACAGGATTTTGCTTTCTCTTGCAGATGATGGAGATGATGATGATGAGACCCTGGTGAGTATTCCCCATGCTACGGGGCCCCCATATGTTGAGTTTCTATGTGATATAATTGTACAGTGTTATATGGTGCAGGGGGCGGGGTCTGGCTCGACGATGACATCATTCTCAGTGCTGTGGTTCTGCTCCATCTGTCAGTGAGATCTTCGCCTCTTGTGCTGCCTCACAACTCCTATTACCCCTAACCTCTGCTGTCCGTTATCCTGACTGTGGCCCCTCATTACCAGGAGATCGCGGAGCCGCATTACCCCACAGGAGATCAGTCGCGGGATGAGGAGCCCGATGTTGAGGGTTGGACAGAGAATGAGGAGGTACCCCAGGACAGCCGGGAGGCTGTGGAGAACCCCCAGACCCTTGCACCCCTGAATCCGGATCAGGAAACTCCACAGGATGAGTCCGAGCCAAAAACGCAGACCGTCACCTTCTTGGACAACACAGACAGCCTGGAGGGGGGCTCCGGGGCCCCAGAGGAGCAGGAGACGAAGAGGGAGGTGGACAAAGCAGACATCCAAACATCAGGTACAGCTTGTCCTCCACTCGCCGCTTGTCCTGCCGCTGGTGGGGTGGGGGGGGGGGGGGGGGGAGCCTGGCCCTTGTCCTGCCGCATCATTGGGGGGTATCTAAATTAGACTAACACCTGTAACCCCTTGGGGAAGCTCATCGTACTTTACTTATGGACAGAGACGGGCATATTTATTTATTTATTTATTTTTTTTATTTTTTGCCATCTCGGCATTGTTCACACCTGCTCATCCCGCTGGTTGTATTATTATAGGGGGTTCTGAAGGGGGTACATGACAGAAGCCTTGTATTCAGAGATCCCCATTCACTGCTCTGCTAGTAGCTCAGGAGGCGTGTCCTTCCTGCTGCAGCTCTGTCCAGATCACAGCTCAGGGGAGTATCTTTCCCGCTGCAGATCTCTCCCTATTACAGCTCAGGGGGTGTCCTTCCTGCTGCACCTCTCCACCTGTAACTGTCACAGCTGTTAATAGATATGGCTGGTGGCAGATGAAATTGATCATAGGTGGACGTGCACATTACCGTACAGATGAAACACCAGGGGGCGCCATTGTAATGACGTAAAGAGAATCTCTCACAACAGTAGCATTGTTGTAACAGAATATAAATGACAAGTGACTCGTTTTTCTTGCTGAATTACATTTAATGGGGCCACAACCCCTTTAAGACTAGCACAAGCACTTCACCGCCCCCCTCCCTGCTGGCTAGTGCAGCAGCCCTCCATTCATGCTTGAGGCCTGGTTTTTGCTGGGGTTTCCCTTTTAAGATTCTCACAGGTTAATCCCCCGGTTAACCCCCCCCCCCTTCCGCGCAGTTTCCGTGGCCGCCGCTTATCACGGTTCAGGGCACTCGCACCATCCAGATGTCTATGTGAAACCTCCAGCTGTCCCCGCGGTGTGCACGCCCTCATGGCTGGCAGGTGTCGTCCACGTCACCATTTCCCCTCGAGCTCATTGGCCCACGGTGAACGTTCCTGTAAACAAACTGTGACCATAAAGTGTCTGAAACCGTGAAGGAGGTGAAATCTAAAGGGTTACCTACAAGAGGCCGAAAGCTGTGCAGAATGTACGTGGCCTCCACTCGTATCCCACATACCGTACCCATCCGGTCATCTGCAGGTGGTGCGGATGTGGCCTCCACTCGTATCCCACATACTGTACCCATCCTGTCATCTGCAGGGGGTGCGGACGTGGCCTTCACTCGTATCCCACATACTGTACCCATCCTGTCATCTGCAGGGGGTGCGGACGTGGCCTCCACTCGTATCCCACATACTGTACCCATCCTGATCATCTGCAGGGGGTGCGGACGTGGCCTTCACTCGTATCCCACATACCGTACCCATCCTGTCATCTGCAGGGGGTGCGGATGTGGCCTCCACTCGTATCCCACATACCGTACCCATCCTGTCATCTGCAGGGGGTGCGGACGTGGCCTCCACTCGTATCCCACATACCGTACCCATCCTGTCATCTGCAGGGGGTGCGGACGTGGCCTCCACTCGTATCCCACATACCGTACCCATCCTGTCATCTGCAGGGGGTGCGGACGTGGCCTCCACTCGTATCCCACATACCGTACCCTTACACGATGTGCTGGAAGGCTCTGAAATTTGTCTCCCCTCAGGGATCACCGCTATCGGGGGGACGTCAGAGGGAGCGCTGTGTCACTTTCCCTTCCTCTTCATGGAAAAGGAATATGACGAGTGCACATCAGACGGACGGGAGGATGGGAGGCTATGGTGCTCCACCACCTACGATTACAAGAGCGACTTGAGATGGGGCTTCTGTGAAAGTAAGTGCCCGCTGAGGAGCCTTACATTAATGCCGGGTTTTATGTCTATTGGAACGGAATTTCTTCATACATGTGTTGTTGTGTGTTTTTTTTTTTTTTTTTTTCTGTTTGTATTGTTTTTTAACATTAAGTTTTTAATGATTTTAACAATAAAAGAAAAACATCAGTAGCAACACGAGAGCGGAGTATCGTCACTGCTAAATTACAGAACCAATTGCACTTGGTTTCTTTATTTTTTTCCATTGACTTTATGCTGTAAATCCTCTGCTCTACGGTACTGAGTACTATGTTATCCACAATATTGAAAGGAGGATAAATTATTGTTCTATAATTTACCAACGGCGTTGGCGTCTTCGTACGTGTACACGGCGCTGGCGTCTTCGTACGTGTACACGGCGTTGGCGTCTTCGTACGTGTACACGGCGTTGGCGTCTTCGTACGTGTACATGGCGTTGGCGTCTTCGTACGTGTACACGGCGTTGGCGTCTTCGTACGTGTACACGGCAGGGATTGATATCTCTTGTCTATATTCAATGTCTTCCAGCGGAGGAACAAGCCACCCAAAGGCGACAGATGCAGGAAGCAGACGAGCTGTACCAGCAGGGGATGAAGATACTGAATGAGAGCACAAAGAGGTCACAGAGGAGGGAGTATGTGCTGCACCCTGTATTCCCTGCTCCCCGCTCTTCTGCTGTCCCCTGACCTGTTGGTTCTCACTGTTCGCTCTCCTCCGCAGGGCGTTCCACTATTTCCTGAGAGCAGCTGACATGAATCACATTAAAGCCATGGAGAAGGTGGCCTATGCATTGTTATTTGGGGACCCCCTGAAGCAGGATATCCCCTCCGCCAAGGCTCTTCTCGAGAAGTTGACTGAGCAGGGATCACCTCGAGGGCAGATGGTAAGTACACCAGATCCTGGACAAGAAAGTGGGGAGATTTGTGAACATGCTGCGACGGATGTACCCGAAAGAAATATTCCCAGAAACGCTTCAAAGGAAACCAGTATCACAGGCTTTACTAACGGGTTAAAGGGGTTTTCTGGGAGTAGAATATTAATGACCTGTCTGACCCCTAGCACCTCTGCCGATCAGATGTCTAAAGAGGCCGCGGTGCTCCTGTCTCTTACTATGGCGGTGATGTCATAGTCATCTGTCACCTGGCCTATGTGTAGCTTAGTACCATTTAAGTGAACAGGTCTGAGCTGCAATACCAAAAATAACCACCATCCAGTGTATGGCGCTGTGAGGAGGCTGCAGCAGTCACTGGAGCGCTGCAGCCTCTTCAAACAGCTGATTGCTGACAGTGTTGACCCAATACCCACCTTCTCATTGTTCAGACATTGATGACCTGAAGATAAGTATCTAAAGACCAGGGAAATCTGTTCTAGCCCCAAAAGCTCACAATCTAATTTCTCTTGGAATGATGTATTGTTATATGCTACCAGGTAACATTGTGTCTCTTTTCTCTGCTCAGGCTCTGGGTTTCCTCTATGCATCTGGTCTCGGTGTGAACTCCAGCCAGGCCAAGGTAAGTGTTTCCTCTCCTCATCTCTGTCTGCGTGGCTCTAGTTAAGGATAGGTGATAAATATCTGATCACAGGGTAGGGTTCCAACCACTGGGTCCCCCAGTGATCCAGCGCCTCCTCTCTGTATGTAGAGGTCCACTGCTCCATTCACTTCTTGGGACTGCCGGAGCAGCGACTACTTGAGTCCCATAGAGGTGAATGGGCGATGCACCACTGATCCATTTAGAAAGGGGGCTCCAGGATCCCTTGTTGTTGGGGTCTCTGGATCTGATATTTATCGCCTATCCCGATACTTTTCATGGGAACCCTTTGAATGTTGTGGGAATTGATATGTGACTTTTGGATGTTGCAGGCTCTGGTCTATTACACGTTTGGAGCGTTAGGAGGGAACCTGATTGCACATATGGTTCTGGTGAGTCCAGTCTGATGCTTCACATCACAGATGAAAGTGAAGGAATTGCACAGGGGGAAATCTACTATGACTTCAGTGCAAACACAAAAATCCACGCCTGCGGACCCCAACATATATTCAGACCTAATCTAATTATTATTTTATTCAGTTTTACTGCAACACTTAGTAAACTCAACTACTGTGCCCCTCAAGGGATCCTCCTCCGATAGAAACCACCGCATCTAGGAATCCTTTCTAGTGCTGTTTCTGCAGAACACGGTTACTGTGCCGCATGTAATGAGCAGATGGCGCTTCTGCTGCAGCTTGTATTTCTGTAATGACGCCATCGACTGTCCCCAGCTACAGCCGCAGTAGAACCACTAGAAGGCCATAATGGATCCCGGCCGTGTGCAGTCCGCAGTTTTCTCACTCCCATCAGTACAAATGCCTCAAAAAGGCAACGGGCTCAAAGGGAATGCTGTATGATTTACAGAACAGCCACACGGCTGCAGATGGCACGCAAATGACATCCGTGTGCTGTCTCAATTTTTTGCAGACTTCTAGAAATGAGCGGTTCTGTGTGTGATCCGCAAAAAAAAAAGCAGATCGGACATGGGCCAAAGTTATGGTCATGTGGATGAAGCCTTAGTGGTCATTTCTGTATTTGCAGGGTTATCGCTACTGGGCTGGGATTGGTGTTCTGCAAAGCTGTGAATCTGCCCTGACACATTACCGGATGGTTGCAAATCATGGTAATATTTTCATAGTGTTCTATATATGAGCTGCAGTGTCTGTCCATAAACTCATCATTGTGAAGCTTCGGAATTAGTTTCCAGGTCTATAATTGTAAATATCGCATCTGTCCATCACTGCGGGGGTAATCGGTACCAGATGAGAAATATCTAAACCGTTTGTAGAAGTCTCCTAGCGACAATCAAGGAAGCATCAATGTGACCTTCTGTCTGTACCACTTTCCTGCAGTGGCCAGTGACATTTCTCTCACCGGAGGGACAGTAGTCCAGAGAATTCGCCTGCCAGATGAGTTAGAAAACCCTGGTATGGCCAGTGGCATGCTGGAGGAAGATCTGATCCAGTACTACCAGTTTCTGGCTGAGAAAGGAGATGTCCAGGCTCAGGTCAGTGTCTAAACAAATTAACATCTGTATATAAAGTTTTATCACATTGTAATTTGTTATATCCTGTATTAGACTCCAGAGCTGCACTCACTATTCTGCTGGTGCAGTCACTGTGTACATACATTACTTATCCTGTACTGATCCTGAGTTACATCCTGTATTATACTCCAGAGCTGCACTCACTATTCTGCTGGTGCAGTCACTGTGTACATACATTACTTATCCTGTACTGATCCTGAGTTACATCCTGTATTATACTCCAGAGCTGCACTCACTATTCTGCTGGTGCAGTCACTGTGTACATACATTACTTGTCCTGTCCTGATCCTGAGTTACATCCTGTATTACACTCCAGAGCTGCACTCACTATTCTGCTGGTGCAGTCACTGTGTACGTACATTACTTGTCCTGTACTGATCCTGAGTTACAGCCTGTATTATACTCCAGAGCTGCACTCACTATTCTGCTGGTGCAGTCACTGTGTACGTACATTACTTATCCTGTACTGATCCTGAGTTACATCCTGTATTATACTCCAGAGCTGCACTCACTATTCTGCTGGTGCAGTCACTGTGTACATACATCACTTATCACAGAAAAAATGCACCACACGGATATGCCACTGACTATACTGGCTAGTCATAAATGCAGATATTAAAAGCTGAGACTTTTGCCAATATATTCCTGTCAGGAAGATATCGGAGCCCCAAGCACCACGTCACGGTTCTCAGCATGGCAAGGGGTCCTACCACTACGCTACCTATGGTGTGAACAAGGTCTGAGGGTGATGTAATCCAGCTCACAGCCAGGCTTCCACACAACCGCCTAGCAGGACAGCTTTTAATATCTGCATTTATGACTAGCCAGTATAGTCAGTGGCATATCCGTGTGGTGCATTTTTTCTGTGATTTATGATTATATTTTCATCCGCACAATGCTCCGTTTTGTGTAGGATGCCTTTGTGGTGCATGTGGACCGCGCCGACATCCTCCACCGTATGCAAAATATTTTTTGCTGGGGATAGTCGTTTGCTGCGGTCCACATGCGGTGGGGCTGCTCCCCCAATGAAAAACACGCTACAGTGTTAGGGGTTGAGCAGCTCCCCCAGATTTGCCACTATATTTCTGTGTTTTTGTCTTGTTTTATATGTAGTGTATGTGCCTTCACCTGGCATTCAAACACTCTTTGCACCTGGTAGCCTCCATTACATAGTCTGATATGGGTGTGGCTTACAGTCTGGCTTTGTTCACATTGCACTAGTTGTCCTGCTAGGCGGTTGTGTGGAAGCTTGGCTGTGAGCTGGATTACATCACCTTCAGACCTTGTTCACACCATAGGTACAACAGTGATCTGTATGTTTGGGGGTTGACCTATACCTGTCGTTGGGCAGACATAGGACAAAAAGAGAAGAAAAAAACCTGTATAGGGCGCCAAATACCTCAAACGTAATAGCCTACTTGTAGTAAACATTGTTAATTGTGGGGTAGCTTTGATAAGGTTGTTTAAAAACGCAACGTTTATATAAACGTGCAGAATTGCCTTTTAAAACAGTAATAATAGTGGATTAAAATCGCAGGGAGAGTATAAATAAAACATTTTAAGTAAAAACTCACTTCACCCAGGAGGGGCACATAACACCCACTCTGCTTCCTCCTGCGCCTGGATCGCCTGTAAGATCGTCCGGAAATAACGGCAGTCACAAGTGGAACATCTGGTTAGTTTCCTTTTTTTATTGTTAGCACAGGGTAGGGGTAGGAGTAGGCTCAACGCGTTTCGGGGTCACTGGGATCCCCTTCATCAGGAGGGCAGACTGCCATCTAATGTGTAGCTCCTGTTTCCCCTTATGCATGCACACCGAGCTCAGCCAAGCATGCATGTGTCCTGAATGGGACAGGGAAGTAAGCCGCTTTCAGACCGCACTGGTGGCGTCTTATCACTCCATGAACAAAAGGATTAGGCCGTTGAAATGTCGGCAGAGCTCTGATGTCGGGGTGGAGTTGGGAGGCCCGGTACGCATTAGGGTTGGCCGGTCCTGCTAAAATGCGATGACCTTTATCTTTAGTGTGGTAAGTTCTGAGCAGACGGTGAACATGCAGGGAGTGTCTGGTACTTTAGCTCTGACCAGTTGAGATAGCAGCTCTGGAGTATAATACAGACTGTGTGTGTGTGTAATATATACATGTGTGTGTGTGTGTGTGTGTGTGTGTGTGTGTGTGTATAATGTATATGTGCACAATATGGCATTAACCCTGTACATCCTGCACTGCAGCAGCTTCATTTGTTTCTCTGGTGACTACTGGTTCTGTACAGGTGGAGCTGTAAATAATAGTGATCTGTTCTCCCCAGGTGGGACTTGGACAACTTCATTTACATGGTGGACGTGGAGTAGAACAAAACCATCAGGTAAAGCAATAATTTCTGTCTCCGGCATCCTATGTCCTACACGGCTTCATCCACATGAGGAGGGGAAGGGATAAAGCCTGTGGACAGCCTTGAATGCATGTTTTATTATTGCTTCTGTCGTATTTTGACTTAAAAAACCACACACTTTCAGCTGTTTGTCGTCTGCAGCCGTCCCCTGTTCTGTACACTGCAGGCTGCTGTCTTCTTCCCAGTTATCTGACTGTTCAATCTGTAGGCCTTATCTCTGCATTCCTGAGAGCTCCTTATGCAACAGGACCATAATGAGCGCTGGTCAATGACAACACAAGATGCATGGGAATGAATGATCATTACTACGATCATTTGTTCCCCATACACTTTATATTGTTTTGGCGCACATCCCCGATTTACATGGAGAGGTGTAGTTCAGACCATCAACCAGTTTTATGATCCAATAGAAGAGCCAATCGGCTGTTGGTTGTTTGTGTGGTGATCGGTGGAAAGAACATTCTTGTAGAAGACCCTTTAGGCTAAATAAATAACCCTTCAGCTCCCATGACAGTCCGTGAGCTCTCGCACATCGAGGGGTCAGACAAGCCCAGAGTCTCCTGCTTCTAATGTCGGTATATGCACAAGATGGAGGTGATAAAGTACGTCTAATAGTCAGTAATACCCAAGCAGTAATCGGTGGCGCTGCTTATGCTGATGATTTCCACTAGTTGCAGCTTTTCTTATAAATGTCATTAGCTAATGATTCTGATTTGATGATTACACAGAGAGCATTCGAATACTTCAATCAAGCGGCCAATGCTGGGAACTCGCATGCCATGGCTTTCCTGGGAAAGGTGAGTGTTCTCCTCCTGATTGTTTCCACGTCATGAGATCCGGCTGACTGCGTCCAAATAAGTTCAATGGGAAATCTGAACCCAACTCCATTTTAATAAGAAATAATAAAATATATAAAAAAAATCAGAATCACAGCAACAGTAGTCCTCCGCCATATTGTAGTGTAGCGCAGCACAGGGGTGGAGTCGCCCTCCCTGCGTGTGGCGCAGCACAGGGGTGGAGTCGTCGTCGTCTATTCCCCCCCCCCCTCCCTGCGTGTAGTGCGGCACAGGGGCGCAGTCGCCCCCTCCTTTCGTGTAGCGCGGCACAGGGGCTCAGTCGCCGTGCAGCATACTGCATCTGGTCCTTAGAGTCTTACATCATTTTCTTCCAGATGTATTCTGAAGGCAGTGACACCGTGCGGCAGAGCAATGAGACGGCCCTTCAATACTTCAAGAAAGCAGCAGACATGGTACGTGGTAACTGTTCCTACTCCTGGAGTCTGCGGTGTGAGATGAGAGGCAGTCAGTATGCAGGTGGATACCAGCCATTAAATACATGACACTGCCAGCTGAAGTCTGGAGTGCGTGGAGTCTGACACATAGTGAAGAGAAAACTATGTATTGTCGCTGCAGGGTTATCCGCACTGTAGAGATAGTATAAGATGGCGGTGTGGGAATATGACCTTGGGCACTAGGTGGCGGTATGAAAACACTGTGCTGTCTGATTCTTTGTTTTTATATACCTTTTCCAATGCCAGGGGAACCCGGTTGGGCAGAGTGGTCTGGGGATGGCGTATCTGTATGGCAGAGGCGTTCCTGTGGTGAGTTATCAGATTGCTGCTCTTTGCACATGCGTTATCTGTTATCTGTGATGATATCCGCAGGAGGGCGCGTCACTCACAAGTTTTCTTATGTTTGCAGAACTACGATCTGGCGCTGAAGTATTTCCAGAAAGCTGCTGAGCAGGGTTGGGTGGATGGGCAGCTCCAGCTGGGGTCTATGTACTACAGTAAGTACCAGGTGCAGAGACGGGGAATAAGTCACTGGCAGCAGGTGTGGGCTAGACTGGATGTGTGAAAGGGGCTTGAGGATAAGGCGGCCAGGTGGGCTACATAGATGCCAGTTACTAGTTCTGGTGTGCCCAGAGAGGGAGGCTGCAAAGCAGAGATGGTGACCAACCCTGTAGTGAATCCCAAATAAACTTGCGGCCCTTTCCGCCTGTGTTTTCCAGTTTGCTGTGTTTTCTAAAAGAAGTGATGAACGCAAAAAATGCCAACTTATGTACAAAAATGCCCGAAGTAAAAAACGCTTGTGCATTTCATATTTCCCATAGACCTTCAGCTAGTGTCTGGAGATGGCATTTTTACTGCCAGAAATGCACCAAAAACACAGGTGTAAATACATACGTGGAATAGGGCGAGGCGGTGCGGCCTTTTACCATCTGCTGAGGGGATTAATACCTCTATCCCTTTGTCTTCTTGCAGATGGTGTCGGAGTGAAGAGGGATTACAAACAGGCCCTGAAGTATTTTAACCTGGCTTCTCAGGGAGGTCACATTTTGGCATTCTACAACCTGGCACAGATGCACGCCACCGGCACTGGAGTTCTGCGATCTTGCCAAACTGCAGTAGAGGTAAGTGACCCCTGAAATGGTGCACCACATGTGAACACAGCCTCCTGCTGGCTGAGAGGATCTGGGACAAATCCTTCCTTCTTTTTCAGCTGTTTAAGAACGTGTGTGAACGCGGCCGATGGTCTGAGAGGCTAATGACTGCATATAATGGCTACAAGGGCGGAAACTCCAACACCGCTGTGGTGCAGTACTTGCTACTGGCCGAGCAGGGATACGAGGTGGCACAAAGTAATGCGGCCTTCATCCTGGACCAGAGTAAGAGACTGAACAAGAGGCGGGCACTGAAAGTGTTAATCTTAGGACCTAATGCACACTAGTCAACAGGGTTATCCCATGCATAATGTAAAAAGAACATTATACACAATATAGTACATGGCGCCCTCCTTCTAACAAAGCTAGAACCAGCCCTGTACCTCACATGGGTCCGGCAGCTGAAGGATGGAACTGAGCATGTGCGGCGTAGGGTAGAGAAGGGTAGAGAAATTACAAAAAAATAAACAGCAGGTGCCGCTATACAGAGAGATTGCAGTGAATTACTCAGTAGTATCTGCAATTACCAAAGTATTCAGGTCTAGGTGCTGGTTTGAAAATATAACCTCTTCTTGGGACAACCCCTTTAATGCTGGTTTGGCGGGGGGGGGTTCTTACATTTATATGCAATAACGAATCAGAACGAAGTCTGTCAGTAGGGCGCCCCCTTCTGGGGGCTGTCCCTGCAGGGTAGTATTACACAGCTTGTACATGGTGATTATGGCACAGACATTAGCAGACTCCCTTGTGTGGCAGCGAGTCCTCCAGGCCCCGCTTTATTCTTGCTTTCTTTGTGTTTACCTCCTGCAGAAGAAGCAAGTCTGTTTGGTGAAAATGAGACGTACCCGAGAGCTCTCCTGCACTGGAACCGGGCGGCTGCACAAGGTCGGTACACATTTTAGGCTTTGGCTGCGCTGTGGCTTAGATGTGACTAATGTTCTCTCTGGAGCTCAAACGATGTGCAGCCAACAGCAGCGTGTAGTGAGTCCGTCCGCTACAGAGCTCCTCCATCAGGAACATGTGGCTGGAGATTCGGAAGCATTCATCTCTGTTCTGTGCTCTTGTAGGGTACACCGTGGCCAGGCTGAAGCTGGGCGATTATCATTTCTACGGCTATGGAACTGATATAGATTACGAAACGGCCTTTATTCATTACCGCCTGGCATCTGAGCAGCAGCACAGCGCACAGGCCATGTTTAATCTGGGCTACATGCACGAGAAAGGCCTGGGCATTAAACAGGTGAGATAAGTGACCTGTAACCTCTGCCATCTGTTGGGTGGTAGTTCTTTGTACTTCTGTGTCTTGCGGGCGAGGTGTGTAAGCTGTGGATACCTAGACCCTTCATTCTACATAATCCATGTCTTGTGTAATATACTCCTCTCTTGTTACTTCTTCTGCAGGACATCCATCTTGCTAAGCGCTTCTATGATATGGCGGCTGAGGCTAGTCCAGATGCCCAGGTCCCAGTCTTTCTTGCACTATGTAAACTTGGCGTCATGTACTCGCTGCAGTATCTGCAGGACCTGAATGTAAGTGCAGAGCTAATAATTGTTGATATCGTCTTTTGGTTACGTATATAGAAATTGTGAGAGATTCTGAAACCTGCAATAGGTGTAAGTCTATAGGTCTACACCTTCTCCTCTCTCCCCCCCCCCCCCCCCCCCCCAATACTGAAGTCCAATTCTGCTGCTGTATGGTTTGGGTATTTGGGTATTTATCTTGTCTCGGGGTAAAGTAATGGACAATATTCATGTGAAAATAAATGGGTGAAATCCCTGGCAAAATTCTTTAACTAACAAATATGGCCTCAGTCCAGCCAGGACGGTCATGTGAGTGCACTGTAGACATCAGAGCCCATGTGATCTGCTGACGCATCCTTGAGATATCGGAAGATCGCTTTCCCTTTAAGATCTTGTGTGATGCAGTAGATGGGGCTCTTCATACAGTAACCTTCCTGTAACTGCCCCCCCAATCAGGTGAAGGAGATGATGTCACAAGTGGATATGGACCAGCTGCTGGGACCAGAATGGGACCTGTACCTCATGACCATCATTGCGCTGCTGCTCGGGACAGTTATTGCCTATCGGCAAAGGCAACCCCAGGTCATTCCGAGGCCTCCAACACCGGCGCCACGACCGGCACCACAGGACCCTCCACAGCCGGAGCAGCCACCACAGGAAGCTCAGCAGCAGCCGCCCCAGTGACATCACTGCATCCTGTGAAGAGAGACTGACCCAAAGGCTTCCAGGAGACCAGAGCGGCCGCGCTGCAGCCTCTGGTCTGGACATATGCAACAACTTGGCAACTCCAAGGGACATGAAGCAAGGTTCATATTTTTTATTTTTTTTTCCTCCGTCTTTGTTGAATGTCTATTTTACACAGCAGAGCGCAGTCCACGAGGACTTCCACTATTTATTACAGACTTGTCGGATAAATACTGGACTATTTCGGAGGAGGAGGTGTTTTTTGTTTCATTTTTTAAGGCCAAAAGCTGAGTTTATAAACCAACCCAATGTCTGTGGCTGGTGCATTGATCTCCCACCCCCCCCCCAGTCACCACTACTGGAGGACCCGCACTTCAGTATGGTGTCCTCGACTCTTGGACTGGTTGCAGGTCTTATCTGACGACTCCTATATGTACCAGACCCCTCTGTACTTCAGACTCAGATGTGTGGGGGTCTATGCTTCAGCCGCCATTTCTAATGATTATTTTTATAGTGTGCACCTTACAGGTTGAATTTGTCACTTCCTTCTGATTATTTTATTTTTTATTGGGTGCAGCAGGTGAAACGCCCCCAAAAAAATACTTCTGACCACAGTCTTAGTGCCCAGCCACCCCAAAGTTTCTATTACCTTATCACTGTTAATCCTAAGATCCCATGACTACAGCTGAAGCCTGTGCCAGGCATCACTACCTGACTGGCACAGGCTTCAGCCTGCCAGGAAACATGTGACCATGCCACTCAGCCAGCGACGCCGGGCACAGGCTTCACCTGAACACTGCGGGGATGTCATATTGGCAATGGAGAGGTGAGTGCCACTTTGGGGATGAAGTTCTCCTTTGAGAAACGAGAGCTGCTGCTGTTATTTATGGGACGGGCTGCCCCCCGCGCCCCATCTTCTTCCTCCCTGGCCTTGGAGCGAGTGTTTTGTTGTGTAAAGGATTTGTATATTCTCCACAACCTCTGTTTCCTGAGGACCCAGCGGGAGGATTCTGCGAGACTTTCGTCTTCTCAGATGAATATATGAGGGGGGGGGTCGTTGAGCCAAATGGCGCCGCCCTGTGGTTCAGCGGTGTCATTGTTCACTCTGGATTGTGAGTTTTATTTAAGTAATAAAATCAGAAAAGGAAAGTGGTTGTCCTGTGTGTTCTGGTCACCGGGGCCATGAGTCAGGATTTAACCAGCGCCACGGCCAAGCTGGGCTGATAACAGAGAGCCACAGAAAGGCAACAGCCCATTAACTCACATGTATGTACTGGGAATAGTGGGAGCCGTGAAACAGGATGAGGATTCACATCACACAAACCATACTGGAAATAGAAATCAGGTCAGTGATGGGTGCAGTCACGCTGGCATCACAATCACTCCCATCATCCAGAGTCCGATCACTCACGTTTTCCTGATCTTACAGACAGAATAAATGTCTAAAGCTACCTCTCTGAATTCAGCCAAGGTTGCACGTGTACTCAGTGGAGAGAAGGAAATAGTCCACGGTCAGACTCCCCTGGCAATGCATGACCATTGAAATCCAACATGCCCAGTCCTCCTGTACTCCCCCCCCCCCCCCCCCCCCCCCCCGAAACATAATACATAGTTAGATTCCATTGAAATCCGCAGGTTTCTTCACTCACCATCCTATTAATCAGTATCAAAAAGCCCATGGAGCATCACGCACATGGATCCAAAAAAGGCCAATGGGACTCAAAATAGATAAAAGTATCTTAGACTTTAGAGTGGCATGATGAAAATGATACAGAGAACAAGCCACCGCGGTGCTACTGGGCATCACCCAATTCATATATGGGTGTAAATATCAAATAATCCCCAGTGTATCACAGGAACGCCTGATCTACCCGATTATACAATAGCACCACAAATAAAGTCTGTATAATCAGAAATGCAAGCCTGATAATATATAGGGTATGGATCTGATATATTCCATATATAAGCATCCTAATGGAGCATACCCTGTGACACAGCCCCGGGCACTAACACCCCAAAGGCTTCGTCACGTTGACATTGATCAGGCAGCGATGGCGCAGAACGCAGCCTTCTCTTTAACCAGCTGATTGACGGGGGGCCGGGTGTCAAACCCCCACCGATCTGGCATTGGTGATATATCCTGAGGACGGGTCATCAATATTAAAATCCCGGAAAACCCCTTTAATATCTGGGATGTGTACATATGTAATTCTCGACATTTGATGACGGGCCAGACTATGGCAGAGGGGTGGTTTCTTCTCGGGGTTATAATTGAGGTCTTTTATTTTTGGAGTGTCTACTGGGGACCAGATTGAGCAGATGTCCCTCGCCAGTTCCTAACATAACCACAATAATTACATATATCCTTCACTTCCAGCCAGTTCTTACCTCCTACATATACCACACACTACATACATGTCATATACACTTCCATCACCATCCCCCACAATATTTTTTTTATATACATTAAAAAATTATCAGACCCAAACCATATAAACTAACTGAAAACAAAACTGGTCACCGCCAAACGTAAAAGAAATGAACAATCAGTGAAACAACAAAAAATCCGTCCTGGTTTAGAAAAGCTATTTTTTTTATACATATATATATTTTTTTTTCCTCACACCCACACATTTATCTAAATTCACATGAAAAACTGTTCTGCTCAAAGTTCAAGGGTAAAAGAAAAATCCCGACCTCTGTCCCCAGCCCTTTAGTTCATTCCCAGGTCAGACGGAGGCAATCACTGTCTCCCCCACCACACAGAGTATAATATAATATACCATAAACACAACATCATCTACAATATATACAATAATCACTGACTTCTCAGTCAGTGCACACACCAGGCCGAGGTTCGGCCCCTGGAAGCCCTTTTTTCTCCTCATGATTCCACTGCAAAACAAAAAGCTATGAGTGTGAGATCAGCCCATCACCTGGAGGATTCATCAGCTAAGGCACCCCAAAGCAAAAACCCCTCTGAAGGCATCACCCAGCCTTCCACACTCCAGTGAGCGAACCTTCACCAGGTCACCGAGGATGCTGCTATATACCTCTTCGTCAGGGAGGGATACATGATGCGTCGAGACTAGACTCCTCGCGTTCCACGTGTGGTACCTAACCACTACACTAAGTGCAGCGGTCCCTACTACCCAGGTCTCTGAACGCCCCGTAGACCCACTCTGCATAGGATAGAGCAGCCAGCCGAGGCTAACCGATGGAAGCCCCTACCATGTGGTAAACCCCTGTATTAGGGTCCATTCACACATCCGTATGTGTTTTGCAGATCCGCAAAACACGGACTCGGGCAATGTGCGTTCCACATTTTGCAGACCGCACATCGCCGGCACTCACATAGAAAATGCCTTTTCTTGTCTGCAATTGCGGACAAGAATAGGACATGTTCTATTTTTTTGCGGAAGCGCGGATGCGGACAGCACATTCCAGCACCATTGAGAATGAATGGGTCCGCACCTGTTTCTCAAATTGCAGAACGGATGTGGACCCATTTTGCAGACGTGTGAATGGACCCTTAAAGGGGCACTGAAGCAGGAAGTGGTCCATACTCTCCAGCACTTCGCCACACTCCTCCCGGGGACAACCCCTTTCCTCGGGTTTCCTGTATTTCAGATTGCCCTGAACATACAGCTTACAAAGGAAGCAGCGCCAGGTGAAATCCCATAATTTGAAAGGGATCTTTACCGAATTCAAAAGCAACAACCCTACCTCCAGATCCTGACCTGGGCAGTCCCTGAGGGCCAGTGGGACCTGGAAATAAGAAGACAGGACCCTACTGTCAAGGAGTCTCCTCGGCATAGTCCTAATCTCCCTCACTCCCGAGCCCCACCACCGGATGATCTTCAGAGTCAGGGCAGCGTAAGCCCGGAGATGCCCATGTGGTGTACAGAGATCCTTCATTCGCCCACCTGTCTCCCATTCCTGGAAGAAAGGCTGAAACCATCCCTGACAGGAGACTACCCACAAAGGAGCCCTCTCTTTCCAGAGGTTTGTGATGTTTGCTTTAAGAAAGGTATTTAGCAAGAACACCACTGGGTTGACTATACCCAACCCGCCTTGTCTCCTTGTGCAGTATGTGATCTCACTCCTGGTTAGGTTCGGTCAGTTCTCCCATAAGAGCTGGAAAAACAGACTGTAAACCCGCGGCCAGAGAGACTCTGGCAAGATACAGACGCTGCCCAAGTATATCAACAAAGGGATCAGGTAAGTTTTGCTCAGATTGACCCTTTCCTGAAGGGTTAAAGACCAACCCTTCCATTGGTCTACCTTTTGTGTGGCATCCTTCACCCTGCTTTCCCAATTTGTCTGATGATAATCATCGGGGCTAAATGTGATGCCTAAAATCTTCGCCCTACCCTGTGGTTCTGGAAGGGTGCCCTGGAGACTAAAATCAGGCTCTCCTCCTCCCAGCCAGAGAGTTTCACATTTCTCCTAGCTGGACCCAGAAGCCTGCTGACATCACCCATTCCACCTCCTCTTGCGAAGAGGCAAAGACAGTGACATCATGGCCATACGCCACGACTCTGAGACAGGCCCTGGCCCGCCAGGTCCATCCCAACCCCTGCTAACAGTCCACAATCTATCCTTCTAAGGAAAGGGTCAATCAGGAACACGTACAACAAAGGGATTAAAGGACATCCCTGATGAACACCAGAACCAATCTCAAAAGAGCGGCCAATCCAACCAAACGGGAAACTCTGCCTCTGCAGACAAGGTTTGTAGCCAGCTAACAAACCTCCCTGGCAGGCCGTACTTCAAAAGGACGGACCACAGGTATTCATGATCAACCCAGTCAAAAAGCTTAGCCTGATCCAAAGACCCCTCCTGATCTGCTTGATGGCCTCCTGGACACTAAAGACAGTCTCAGAGAGGCGACCAGGTGCAAATTTCACCAATTTCAGCCAAGAAAGCCAACATCTGACCCTGATCCAGTTCTTTCTTACCCAAGAGATGTGAGTAAAAGGATCTGACGACTTCCAAGATCCCTGACTTGGACCTCTTCAGGGATCCCGTACTGTCAATCAGTCCAGCCACATACTAACAAATCACGGCCATCCTACAGTTTCTGTAAGGGTCGGGTGAGCGGTATTTTCAGGAATCCATCTCAAAAACCAAAGATGCGTGCCTATCGTACTGACATCTCATGAGCAAATATCCTCACGGGCGGCTACTTCCCGTCAAGACCAGATGTTCCGAGTTTCTTCCTCAGGGCCTGATACAAACGATATTTGTCCAGACTCCTGAGGCTACTAGAGAGCTTACGGAGGAAACCCGCAACCTGATGTTTGAACACCTCCCACCACTCCATCTTACTACTGCAAAGGTCCATTAAAGGTCCCTGACTCTGCAGAAAGTCCTCAAAAGACTGATCCTCGCATCTTGCAGCACTGCCAAATTCAGCTTCCACCTCTACCCAGCTGAGGAGTCTCTGCAACATTCAGAGAGAACATAAGTAAAACGTAGTCGGAGAACTCCCTCCACAGCCGTTAAGGCCGAAAAGACAGCTTCCCCTTTCAAATAAAACCTATCTATTCTAGACCTGAGCTGAAGCTGATGTCCCCTCATGACCACAACCAGGATCAGGCACCTCCCCATTTCTAGCTCGATTACCCGTCTGCATTTAACTCTTTCGGCGGTTTTAAAAAGGGCCGCCACCCAGCTATACGGCTCGGCCGTAAGAGACCAATATGGTGGCACTAGCCGCCATTCCTGCTTGCCTTTATGAAGATCTGCCAAGCTTGACAGCCTGGTCTCTTGCAAAAATGAAACATCAGCTTCAACCCGGCTGAAAAAAATGAAAGGCCATAAATCTCCCCGTATCTGACTTTATGCTGGCGACTAGGGATGAGCGAATCGACTTCAGAAGGTACATCTGAAGTCGATTCGCAAAAAACATTGTTGTAATACTGCACGGAGTTCCCACTCTGTACAGTATTAGAATGTATTGGCTTTGATGAGCCGAAGTTTTTACTCCGCGAAGTCGCGCGAGACTTGTAAAAGACGTGTAATAACTTTGGGAAAAACGTATTACTGTATAAAACCTTGGAACCGAAACAGAGTTCAGTACGAAGATTTTTTACGGTAATAATTATTTTCCGAAGTTATTATACGAAGTCTCGCGCGACTTCATGGAGTAATACCTTCGGCTCACTGGAGCCAATATATTCGAATACTGTACGGAGCAGGAACTGTGTACAGTATTACAATGGCGTTTTTTTCAAATCGACTTAAAGTGTACCATCCAAAGTCAATTTGCTCATCCCTACATTAATACCCTAGAGAAGGCGAGATGTTCTGAAGGCCATGATACCGGTTGGAAAGATCAGAGGGGAGACAGTCGAGCCTTCCTCTGGTACTGGGTCCAAGGTGAGAGGTACAGATGGATCCCACTCTTCTTTTTTCTCCCTGCACCCCGCTATTTACGCTTTCCCTCTAGCCACTTTTTGTAGTCCTCATCCAAACTCTCACCATATGAAGAGCACACAACTGTGGCATCTGATGTTATCTCCTCCCTCAGCAGTTTTTCGACCTCCTCATCCTCAGCCGTCCGGCCAGGGGCAGGGACCATCACATCTGCCACCTGCAGTGTCCCCTCTTCCTTAGCCTTCGGGCACCGCACCTGTCGCCTGATCTTCGAAGGCGACACCTTCCTGCTTTTCTTCCCTGGACCCTCTCTTTATCTGCCTCCACTGTCCTCTTCACCGGCCAACACCGGCCACCTGGATGACACCTGGCGCCTTCAGGATCGTGTTGGCAAAAGAGCGCGGACAGCGGCTGTACAGGTGACCAAGGTCACCGCAGAGGTTACACCAAATCCTGTCACAAGATGCAGCAAGATGACCCACCTCCCCGCACATAGCGCACTTGTAGCAGACCTTCTAGAGATCAGCGGTGCCATCACTGAGAATGCCACCTATCCCTTCACTAGAGATCAGCGGTGACATCACTGAGAATGCCGCCTATCTATTCACTAGAGATCAGCAGTGACATTACTGAGAATGCTGCCTATCCATTCACTAGAGATCAGCGGTGACATCACTGAGAATGCCGCCTATCCATTCACTAGAGATCAGCGGTGACATCACTGAGAATGCCGCCTATCCATTCACTAGAGATCAGCGGTGACATCACTGATAATGCCGCCTATCCATTCACTAGAGATCAGCGGTGACATCACTGAGAATGCCGCCTATCCATTCACTAGAGATCAGCGGTGACATCACTGAGAATGCCGCCTATCTATTCACTAGAGATCAGCAGTGACATCACTGAGAATGCCGCCTATCAATTCACTAGAGATCAGCGGTGACATCACTGAGAATGCCGCCTATCCATCCTGGTCTCTCAGTATAAATCCCCCCCTTTGTGTCATCACTATTTTGCAGATCTCGCTTTCTCTGGTTTTCTGTTTTTACATGTAAACACAAATGTTCCTATTCATTGACAGGAAGCAGAGATGTATAGAAGTTTACTAGAATAATTAATTAAGAGATCAGAACTCCCATCATATGTAAGAAGGAACCAGAACCCCCATCAGACTGTATACAACGTTTTATTTTCAGATCTGACAGGAAATGGCCCAGCGGAGGGAAAGAGAAGAACGGCGAGAATGAAAGTGAAAGCGTCCTGTGTGGAGACGAGAGACGGCAAGAGAGGGGGAAATACACGCCAGAAGGTAGGTGCCGCTGCAGAACATCTCATCCTGACAGCATCCTCTGTTCTCTGCAGAGCATTTCTTATGTATGCTCACTGCTACTCATACAAAGGCTGTGTCCTTCTGCAGACTATCACTACTACATGTCTGCTCAGGGACAGGGTGAGCGTATAGGCGACTGCCTAGGGCACCATTGTATTGCCCAAACAATGGGTTAAGAAAAGCAGCTGAATGACGAGAGCGCCAGGCGGGCGTATACATTATATGATAGGGGTCTGTACGTGTGTGTGCCTCCTGTCCAGGTCTAGGCTGCTCTCTGCAGTGTCACATTCTGACCACATGGGGGCAGCAGAGCGAGTGCTCAGAGCAGGAGAAGGGATAGTCTGGGGAGCCTCGCCTATAAAGGGCGCCTGTCACCCCCCATTTAGTCATTTTCAGTATCGGACTTCAGCTATTTGCTAATGTCAGTTGCGTCCATATTCACCCTCTTACCTCTCTGTGCTGTAATTTCTTTAAAAATTGTACTTTTATAATATGCAAATTACTTCACTACCAGCAACTTGGGCGGTTACTCGCTGGTAGCCGCTGCATCCTCGGACTATAAACACGCCCCCTCCTCCACTTGATAGACAGGGCCAGCGAGCGCTCTCCTCCTCCCGCTGGCCCTGTCTGCCCATGAAATCCTGCGCCGTACTGGTCCTCATTCTGCGCAGGCGCTATGAGAGAAGGACGCTTTTCCGGGTGTGGGCTGACGTCATCGGCGCTGCCGCACTGAGGAAGGAGCGGGCAAGCGAGCGCCTGCGCCGAATGAGGACAGGTATAGCGCAGCATTTAAGGGCACTTTCACACTAGTGTTGCTGTATTTTTCTCTCCGGCCAGAAATCCTGAACACTTGCTGGAATGCTGGATCTGGTATTAATTTCTATTAAAATTGCCACATTGCCGGATCCGTTCTTCCGGTCCGCGCATGCGCAGACCTTTACATCTGTGAAAAAAATAAATACCAGATCCGTTTTTCCAGATCACACCGGAGAGACGGATCCGGCATTTCAATGTATTTGTCAGACAGATCCGCATCTGGATCCATCTGACAAATGCCATCTGTTTGCGTCCGGATTGCCGGATCTGGCAGGCAGTTCCGGCAACGGAACTGCCTGCCGGAATCCTCTGCCACAAGTGTGAAAGTACCCTAAGTGGATGACTCATCCAGGAGGCCAGAAAATACACAAGACACCACATAGAAAACCAAACCTTGGCTGCGCCACAGTTACCACGGACCGGCAGCCTACACTGGTGAACACGTACGAGCTACGAGGAGGCGTGATGGGGAGAAATGCGCTACACCCTATAGTGCCTAGTCCACACTGCAGTTTAAAAATCAAAGCTGTGTTCTGATTGCACACAACCATAAATACTGCAAATAATACTGCTATACCGTGCACAAATACTACCTATTATAGTGCCTGTATACCACCATACAGTGTCCAAATAATACTGCTATACAGTGCACACATATAGTGCCTGTATATCACTTCACAGTCCCCAAATAATACTGCTATACAGTGCACACATACTACCTATTACAGTGCCTGTATACCACCACATGGTGCCCCAAAACTGCTATACTGTGCACACATACTATTACAGTGCCTGTATACCACCACACTGTGCCCAAATAGTACTGCTAACGGTGCACACATACTACCTATTGCAGTGCCTGTATACCACCTCATGGTGCCCAAATAATACTGTTAACAGTGCGCACATACTACCTATTACAGTGCCTGTATACCACCACACTGTGCCCAAATAATACTGCTAACGGTGCACACATACTACCTATTACAGTGCCTGTATACCACCACACTATGCCCAAATAATACTGCTATAGAGTGCACACATGCTACCTATTACAGTGCCTGTATACCACTACATGGTGCCCAAATAATACTGCTAACAGTGCGCACATACTACCTATTACAGTGCCTGTATACCACCACACTGTGTCCAAATAATACTGCTATATAGTTCACACATGCTACCTATTACAGTGCCTGTATACCACCACATGGTGCCCAAATAATGCTGCGATACAACTATGCAGAGTTGCTGTTGCTCATCAGAATAGAAGAGGTTACAGAACCGTCTCTAACGAGTCCGGACTCCACCAATTCACAAATGGAGGGAATTCCAAACCATTACTCTCCTCCGCAGGAGTGGACGACCGACAAAGACCAGTCCAAGAGCGAGAGGCGGAATAGTCCATGAGGCGACAAAGGAACCCGAGGGAACCTCTAGGCAACTAAAGGCCTTTCTTACATTAGCTAATGTTAACCCCTTCAGCACCTTGCTATTTTCCATTTTTGCGGTTAGATTTTTTACTCCCTGCATTCCAGGAGCCATAACTTTTTTATTTTTCCGTTCACATAGCTGTATGAGGGCTTGTTTTTTGCAGGACGAGTTGTATTTTCTAATAGTATTTCCTATTACATACGATGTAGTGGGAAGGTGGAAAAATTTCCAAATGATGTCATATTGGAAAAAAATAAAATAAATTCCTCCACGGTTTTAAGGGTTTTGTTTTTGCAGAATTCCCTATGAGATAAAACTGACTGTGGTCTCCATTCTCCGGGTCAGTACGATTACAGTGATACCACATTTATATAGTTTTTTCTTGTGTTTTAATACTGATTATCTGTAGTTTTTATTGACACCATGTTGGAGTGTATATGACTTTTTGATCACAATGAAAAAATGTTGAATCGTCCATTTTGATTCTTTTTCCATTACACTGCATGGGATAAATATTTTAATAGTACAGGCGTTTTTGTATGCGACAATGCCTATGATGTTTATTTTTTTTCTGGGAAAAGGGGAGCAATTTAAAAAAATTTAAAACTTTTTTCCAACTTTTTGCCAATTCTATTTAACATTGTAAATAAATCATCCATTAAAGGGGTTATCCAACTTCCTATAATGACCCCCCTAATGCCCAGGCACCTCATATAGGTTATACTTTCCCTGGCACCCGAGTCGCTCCTGATCCCCGTCTCCCAGTCACGCAATCAAAACATCCGGCGACAAAAGGGTGTGGGGACCGGGGGTGGGGGAGGGGTTGTGCCTGTTGGTGTGTGAGCCAATAGCAGCTCAAAAAGGTAGCAGCACTTACTAATCTATAGCAAAAAGTCTCTATGGTGGTGGTGCCCGCAGTGTTGGATACCAGTCTGCAGCATCCCCAATTCATCCAGAATAAATCAAAAATAAAACTGCAGCACTCGCCAGTCTTCAATTCATGCTGGTTTATTCACCAAAAATTGCGACGTTTCGACCTCTCAAGCAAACTTGAGAAAGACCGAGAGGTCGAAACGTTGCAATTGCGCGACGGGAGATGCAGTGGTGGCCGTGCAGGGATCAGGAGCGACGTATAACCTAAATGAGGTACCCAGGCATTGGGGAAGGGGGGTGGGGGGTCATTATAGGAGTTGCATAACCCCTTAAATAAATAGAAGATTCGGTATACTGCATTGTAGTGCATAGGAGCCCCAGCAGGCTCTGGCCTTTCACAGCCACCAAAAGCTCCCTGAATTGCCGCATAGGGGAGCTGTTCTGGGCCTGGAACTGGAAGCAGAGCGCTTCTGGGTTTTGCACTCTCAGGTGCCGCGGTCACATTATAGTGATGTCCTAGCGGCGGCTGAACTTGCTCTGACCGCTTCTACAACGTCCGACCACCTGCACACATTAACTGTCAGTTCCCTCAGCAGCTGTCCCTCCTGGCTCCTACCTCACCAGGACTCTGCCCGCCATGAAGGCCCAGACACATATGACAAAAGTGACAGTCTAAATGAAAAATGTTCCCCCATATACACATGACTGCCCCCACCCCCCCCAATACCGTATATAGTGTGACCCCTCTCCAGTATAGCGCACATAGATGTGGATGCAGAAGGTGGGTGATGAACTTGACCCAAAGAGAATACACAGCTCATCAGTCCTATCAGTATAAGCTCCATACAGGAGCAACAAGGAAATGTTACTGCATGGGGACCACAAGGAGACATTATACTGTATGGGGGGGGGGGCTAAAACGTGGCCCCCAATGCAGTATAACGTCTCCTTGTATCCTCCATATGGTATAAGGTCTCCTAGTATCCTCCATATGGTATAACGACGCCTGGTATCCTCCATATGGTATAAGGTCTCCTGGTATCCTCCATACGGTATAAGGTCTCCTGGTATCCTCCATACAGTATAACAACGCCTGGTATCCTCCATACGGTATAAGGTCTCCTGGTATCCTCCATACGGTATAAGGTCTCCTGGTATCCTCCATACGGTATAAGGTCTCCTGGTATCCTCCATACGGTATAAGGTCTCCTGGTATCCTCCATACGGCATAACGACTCCTGGTATCCTCCATACAGTATAAGGTCTCCTGGTATCCTCCATACGGTATAAGGTCTCCTGGTATCCTCCATACGGTATAAGGTCTCCTGGTATCCTCCATACGGTATAAGGTCTCCTCGTATCCTCCATACGGTATAAGGTCCCCTGGTATCCTCCATACGGTATAAGGTCTCCTGGTATCCTCCATACGATACGGTATAAGGTCTCCTGGTATCCTCCATACGGTATAAGGTCTCCTGGTATCCTCCATACGGTATAAGGTCTCCTGGTATCCTCCATACGGTATAAGGTCTCCTGGTATCCTCCATACGGTATAAGGTCTCCTGGTATCCTCCATACGGTATAACGGCGCCTGGTATCCTCCATACGGTATAAGGTCTCCTGGTATCCTCCATACGGTATAACGGCGCCTGGTATCCTCCATACGGTATAAGGTCTCCTGGTATCCTCCATACGGTATAAGGTCTCCTGGTATCCTCCATACAGTATAAGGTCTCTTATAACCTAAAGTGTTTTTTCTTGTAATTGGGTATTTATCATGATATATATTGTTATGGCAATAAATTCTCGTTACTGTGGGAATATTTTTGATATCACCTATCCCCTATATACCATCTTGACACCCAAATACTACTGCTATACAGTGCACACCTGCTATCTATTTTAGTGCCTATATACCATCACGACGGCCACACAGTGCACATTCTGTGTAGTACTTAGTACAGGGCCTTTATGCCACATGATCTCTCTCTTCAACAGCCTGAATGACTTTTCTTGGTGGGGTCTGACTGTAAAAATGGAGAGACGCTGCCTAGAAGCACACCGCTCACATGCACCACTAGGTGGCAGCCTGACACAGGGACCCTCGTCCGACCCGTCTGTCTGTGATGAGAGCCGGTTCATCAGATGTGGGGTTCATATAACTTATTAACTCTCTGCCCGAAATGGAAAAGACAGAAGTTCCTCCATTGATTTTTTTGCTGGAAAGATCTGGCGTTTACCTCGGGGTATTAATACTGTTATTCTATGCGGCGCGGTCTTTTTATGTTTTACCACTTTCATACAATAACGGAGGAATGTTTTTACACTGCTGCAATCTAAGAGTCAGACGTCTTTATTTTCCATCGATGCAGTCGTATGTGGCGGGTTTTTATGAGTCACCATTTTAGGGTGCCTATAACTTATGTCTTGGAAGATAGAAAAAAAGCAATTCAACATTTTTTTTACCGTATGTTTTAAATAACTATTATGTTATAGCGGCCGTTACACATCCAGAGACACAATATGTGCATTATTTTGTAGAAAATGGCTTTTTATTTCAATACATTTTATTAATCGGGTTTTCCAAGATTTTAATACTTATTACCTATCCTCAGGACAGGTCATCAGTATCTTATTGGTGTTTAAGACCCCAACGCTGGCAGTAGCACTGGGGCCTCCCTGCAGCTTTTCCTAGGCCATTGACGTCATGTTTATCGGTCACGTGGCCTGGGAGCAGCTCAACCCTGTGGAAGTGAATGTGAACGCGATACCAAGCACGGCCACTATACAAGGGACAGCGCTGTGCTTGGTGAGCCCGGAGAAGGCTGCAGCACTCACAGGAGAGCCGGTGCCTTCTCAAGGTGCTGATCGGCGGAGGTCCTGGCTGTCAGACCACCACCGATCAGACACTGATGACCTATCCAGAGGACAAGTCGTCAGTATTAAAATCTCTGAAAACCCTTTTGAACAATTTTTTGGTTCCCCATTTGCTTCTATAATGTATGATTGTTATTGCCTGTCGGGAACAAACAGATAGAAATGAGGCATACGGACGTGTCAGGCGGCCTTTTGTTTCGTGGCTGCCATTAAAACCCATCTGCATCCCAAAAATGCATAGTAGGTTGCCAATTGAGTGACTGTATCTCGCAGCAGGCACCCCCTGCACCCATGCCGTGCATGGTATGTAACTAGGCACAGTAGTTTCTTATTTCACTTTGGAGGTAATAACCCTGTGTTGTATATATGAAGCCATTACATAATATATACATAATATATGTCAAGACATAATCCACTGTGCGCTATTACATCCAAATCTTCTGTATGTTACAGCTATGGCCGAGAACCAAGGTGTGGACGAAAAAGGCTGTCTGGAAGATTCTGTGAACTTCACCAAAAGCCTGAGAGATGCCGGCCTCAGCGCTGAAAAATGGATCGCACTTTTTCGCAAACACCTGGGGTTGGAAAATACAAAGAGTTTGGAACATACAGGACCTGAGGATTACCAGACAGTGGAGAAGTATGCAGTGTCTTCTTGGGAAAAACAAGCCCTGAGAAAGGTGATGAATGTCCCCCACCCTCAGGCTTCACTAAAGGAAATCCAAGATGAACAGGTCACAAAAAACAGTGACAAGGAAAAAAAGGCAAAAGCGCAGCTGGATGAAGTGAGAAGACTGAACACGGAAGCCAAAGAGAACCTTCACAAGACAGGTAAGGCTGAAGCAGAAACCTTAACGAAAGCTAAGGACATGACTACAAGATCCTCCCGGCCTTTAGTGGAATCTCTGGAAGAAAAGATGGAGAAATATCAGCAGGGTCTGACTGTAACAGAGAAGAGGCCACTCCACAGTGATAGACTGTGTGACAAGGATCTTCTGCTGCAGGCCTCAGGTGGTCTTGCCTTGGAAGGAATATACCTGACATCAAATTAAGAAGATGTTCTACAAAAACGTGAACATCTTCTCACTGTCCCAAGTGGCTTTTTCCTCACTGGTCCTCAGCAAAAGCAAGTGCTAGAGCAGAAGGAATTCTCATCCTCCGAAGCAGAGACAGCATTCCATAAATCCATGGAGAAGTTGGGTAAAACTATTGCCACTTCAGCTAAAGGAGGCTTCTGGGGTATCCAAGCCGAGGGCAGTGTATGTTACAACTCAAGCAGCAAGTCTAAACAGCAGCAAGAGACTCACAATGAACACGCTTACATGGCGACTACAAAGTACAGCTACATGCCTCTGGCCTCCGCTTATATCACGAAGGATCAGCTCAAGCTCTCCTCTGCAGCCCTTGAAGACCTCAGATCAACTGAGAACGTTTTGAAGTTCTGCAGTGAGGCAGAAAAGACAGAAATACTAAAGGAAAAATATGGAAACTTCTTCAGCCGGTTTGGCTCCCATGCCAATCAGGGGCCCCTTCACTTTGGAGGGATATTCTGGTGGACAGCTACATCCAAAGGATTTAAGCAAGAAATGTTGGAGGAAGTTAGGAAGGAGACTCAGGCTGTATTAGATTCTTCTGTAAGCGCCAGTTACTCGAGTGCTTGGTCTCTTTGTGTCAGCAACAATGTGACAACAACAGACACAAAGAAATCCTATGAAAAAAGCGACAAGAAGAAGATTAAGAGAGACATCCAACTGATGGTGACAAAAACCGGAGGACCGCTGACTACAGATTCCCTCAGCGAGTGGAAGTCAGGACTTGAGGCCAACAACAAGACCTGGAGTGTAATAGATCGAGGAACCTATCTAACTCCAGTTTGGGAAATTCTATTGCATGGGCACAAAGAGTTTTTTAAAGACGCTTACCAAGTGGCTAAGGATCTAAAGGACATTTATGCAGCCATCACTGGTAAACATTTGCATTTGCCACTTGCAGAGAGTATCTCCACAGCTGTGTACGATGCCAATTTACTGCTCTCCAAATTACCATCCTGGACTGTTGAACCCGCACAGCAGCAGCTGCAGATATTGATTGACTTCAGACAACAACTTAATGACAAGACCGGGAATTATAATATCTGGTTAAATGTTTGCCTTCCTCACGAGGCACTGCACAGCTTCTTACAACAGGTTGTGGACTCATACAAACAGAACCTCAAGGCAGACGAGCCAGTCATCCGTTCTTTGTTAAAATGTCTACTGCAAAACCTTGAATTTGCTAATGAAAATTTAGACTCCTATTCTCCTATAATCAGGTGGTTACTTCCAGAGAAGGAAGAGAAACCTATTTACAATATTTCAGATTTCCCCACATTCCTCAATTTCATATCAAATGCAAAGAATGATCTCCGACAACTCAGTCCAGATGATGACCCCAAGGAGGGAGATAATGATGCACAAGTCAAAATCAATGTCCTTATAAATTCTTATATTGGTTCATTTTTGAAACATCTGAAAAACACGGGGCAAAAAGAGGAAGAGGTGATTGTTCTGTGTGCTGCCAGCAGTGTAGGCTACTCAGTCCATAAACATTATTTCCACAAAAGGCTTGGGTGGCAAGAAGTCAACTTCCTGGCTGATGAGATGCAGCATTTACTTAAGGAATATCACACTCTCAAAGATCTCGAAATCTGCAGAGCCCAAGCTCTGTTATTGGAGGCAGCGCTAACAGTGGGTGACGAGAATCGCCCCAGGCCAGCCGAGCAAAAGAGGGAGCTTTTACAGCTTATTGTAGAATATTTGGAGCCTCGCCTTCAGCCACAAGTTATCACAGTTCTTCAAAAACACAAAGACTTGAGGGATTTTCACTCTTTGATTGAGGACTTGAAGCATTTACGGGCAGGTGATTATGACGCCATGAATATGGAGAGCCTGGCAGAAGAAATCAAGCAAGTCTGTCATACAACCAAGGAAGCAGCTGAATCTCTACAGTCCAACAGGGCAGAGAACAATCCAATGACTCAACGACAAGAAGTTATGAATCTCATGAGGAGTCTAGGCCTTGAGCAATACTTTCCTAAAGGTTTGACCAGGAGAAACTTTCATGTAGTCCACACATCTTTGCATAAATGGCCAGATTGTGAGAGTGATCTTCCACTACATTTTATGCAGATGTTAATGAAATTAGACTATCGGTTCAGATACTTAGTTTACAAGGGAAGCGACAAAACCATCAATGCCAGCAGCACTGAACTAGAGGTCAGCACATTTGAATCAATTGACGACTTATTAAATTCCTGTTCAGAAGACGAGGCACTGGCAACCTCTGAGAAGAGGGTCACCATACATCCTATGGACCTTTTGATGGCCATATATCACTGTGCAGATGACTTCATGAGACAATACACTTTCACAAAATTGTCCATCTGCCAGTTTGGGCTGCCTTTTCTAGTTCCAAGGCCTTATGACTCGGAGATAGAGCTTCCTCTGTGGGCATTCAGACAAGTTCAAAAAAATGTTCTAAACTTTGACTTCTCGGAAACAGGAACACTTAAAGAGAAACTCATATGTCAAGTTGACGTCCCAATGATTTCCTTCACCAGGTTTGGATCACATCAATTCTCTAAATCTCAACTCTTAACCAACCTGTTAAGTAAGCACAAACATAACATTTTCTACCACAAGAACTGCGATGGCAGTGTAGACAGTCGAATACTCATCAATGGAATGGCAGAAATCTTTTGGTTTTGTCCTAGTGGGAAGGACACGGATCAGTTTCCTCAGTCTGCAGCTTTTGTTAACTTGAGGGGCGACATCCAGGAACATAAGAAACAATCTTCATTTTTGCACGAAATATCCTCAATCAATGTCATTCTTTACTCTAACTCAAAGTCTGCTAGTAAGATGTCCATAGAGAACTTCAAAAATAAACCCCTAATAATCCTCTCCCCGGACATAGAAGCATCTCGACATGTGAACACTAATAGCATGCAGGTCATAATTGGTCTTAAAAACCGGAATGAAGCAAAAGTTCTGGAAGAACTAAACACATCCCTCAGACGTTTCTTGGCTGCATCTCCCAAGTCTTTAAGTCTTGCAACCTGTGCAAAAATAGGAAGACAATATGGGTTCCATGTGGACGAAGACAGTAAGGAGTGCGTAGACGGCAAGTATAAAGCTCTTAAAATGATGGCTTACATAAAGCAAAATGATCTGATGACAGCCAAGATGACTCTGCTGCCTCTCTCAGGGCATCTCTGGCATTCATGGTGCGAAAAAGACAGAGAGCTCACCCACCTTCAGTACAAGATGAATCGGAGCATTGAGCATCATCGAAGTCAGACTGAGAAAGATAAAAAGTCTATAAGAAAAGAGCAACTTAAAAACGCAAGCCAAAATCTGTTCATTAAGGAGTTCATTAATTTACAGATGTCTCTGCCTAAAACAACAAAGCAGTTCTTTCTGCAATGGCTGAAAATATTCCTAGATGATATTTCCTGTGACCTTATGTCCACGCTGCGCAGCAAGTATAGCAGAGAATGGACTCATCTGCAGTCAGAACAACTGGACAACAAGGAGTTAGTGAGAACAATACAAGGAAACCTGGATGCTCTCTCAGCACAAATGAATGCAAGCATGTTTGGTCTCGAGCACATCTTGAGAGAAGTTGGACAGACTTACGAGGCTTTACATGACCTGCAGCATAAAGACAAATGTTTTGATAACTTGTCAAAAATTGCTGCCAATATGATGGTATACGATGGATATCCTATCGAGCTCATGGATGGAGATGCTAGCTATGTGCCAATCAACTGGATAAAAGCTGTTCTGGCAGAAGTCATAAAGATAATCGGAGATAAGAAGATGTTTGTGCTTTCTGTGCTAGGAGTCCAGAGTTCAGGCAAGTCGACTCTCCTCAACACTATGTTTGGTCTACAGTTTGGTGTGAGTGCCGGCAGATGCACAAGAGGAGCATTCATGCAACTGATGGAAATTGCAGATGAACTCAAAAATGAGCTTGGCTTTGACTACTTGCTGATTATTGATACTGAAGGTCTCAGAGCCATGGAGCTATCAAATCAGTCAACAATGAATCACGACAATGAATTGGCAACTTTTGTAATTGGTGTCGGCAACATGACATTGATCAATGTGTTTGGCGAAAACCCTTCCGAGATCAAGGACATTCTGCAAATAGCTGTCCAGGCATTTCTAAGGATGAAGCAGGTGAAGCTCTCTACAAGCTGCCTTTTTGTACACCAAAATGTAGCAGAAGTAACTGCTCAAGATAAAAATGCAGACGGGCGCAGAAACCTTCAGACAGAGCTGGATAAGATGACAGCCCTGGCAGCCGAGCAAGAAATGTGCCACATTCGAAAGTTCAGTGATGTCATCAGGTTTGATGCCAATCGTCACATTTATTATTTTTCTCATTTATGGGAAGGTAATCCACCAATGGCAACCCCTAACCCCCATTACAGTGAGAACACCCAAAAAGTGAAGGATATGATACTAAATTCCAGGAAGATAGATTCTGGGGGCATCTTGAGCATTTCTCAGGTTTGTGTACGCATAGAGGACCTATGGACAGCACTTAAAAACGAAAACTTTGTTTTTAGCTTTAAGAACACCTTAGAAATTTCTGCTTACAGAAAAGTTGAAGACATCTACAGAAAGCTGACCTGGCAGCTGAGACGCCATTTTCTTGAACTTCAGGCTAATCTGAACAACAAAATTAAGAAAGGTGACATTACTGATGTGAGCTATAGCCGTATTGAGGGTAAGGTAAAGGAAAGGTTTGAGTCTATCCAGGAGAAGCTAGAATTGTTCTTCTGTGAAGAGAAGGATAAAGAGATCTTGATCCAGTGGAAAGCTAACATTCAAAACAGGTTAAATAGCCTACAGAGAGACCTAATGGGAGAAACAAAGAGACAAGTGGGAGAGCGCATACAGCTGAAGAAGAGCCAGAATCAAGTCATCCAGAGGCAGCTGAGCTATGAAGAAGAGCTGCGTAGTAGGAGTAAGCAGCTAGCCCTCGACTTAAAGGACAAAGGTTTAGAAGAGTCTGAGCTTAAAGATCATTTCAGCGCCCTATGGCAACAGTGGGTAACAGAGATCAGCAGCACTTCTCCCAGCCCCGACGAGCCTCAGATAATCACAGAGGCTGAAGATGTTCTGTTCCAATACTACAAGGAAGAATGTATCAAGAGCAAGAAGCTGCGCGACTTCTCAAGGTGGACAACATTCAGTGCTGACCTATCGAAGCACGCAGTAGGGAAGTGGCGACTGTCAATATTTCAGCTAGGCGATTCTGAGAGGAAAAGCGTTGAGCAAGTGTTCCTCAACCTCAAACAAGTCATAACCAGATACCTTAAAGACAAGCAGTGGGAAAAGGTGGACTACACGAAAGCGTTCTTCTATGAAATCATACAAGAAGTATCTGAACAAATAAATGAAAAGAAATTTGATAAATTCACATTGACGAAGACGTTTAACTTCCAGGTGTCTCTCTACTTCTGCGGATTGGCTGTCCCTATCTTCCAGGCAATGCACAAAGCTTTTCAGCATGCCAATGACCCTGTAGTTATCCTTGAGAGCAAACGGGAGGAGTTTTTTAACTGCTACAAAATCTCCTGCCAAGGAGCTGCCTCAATTAAGATATTTGCAGACTTCTTATGTAGAAAGATCCTTGAAGCAATACAGCCAGCTCTGTATGAACGGACGGGGATGGCAATTGTGGATGAGATGACCAGCAACTACCCGCCATTTGCCAGCAATCGGTCCAGGCTGGAAACCTACATCTTGATTTACTTGGCAGAACAAGAAGATTTTGAGAAATACCGACAATATCTTCACTTCCCAAAGACTTTCTTCCAAGACTTTATTGAGACAAGTGTTAACAACTACTACATAGAGGGACAGCCGCATAGACTCAAGGATGTCCTACACATTAACCTAGATCATTTCCACAAACTTGTCCTCTTCAGCATTGCTAAATCCACCAGATTTGCCAAAGATAAAAATGGCAAAGTGTCCGAATGGCTTGATGACTTCTATAAGAGGATTGAAGACTATGTGACCTTTACAAGAGCCGACCTGAAGAGCATTGAACACCAGGAGATTCAAGACATCGAGTTTATTCAGGAAGTCATGTGTGCATCCTGGAATGAAGCCATTGAAGAGTTCAAGAAAGACTTTAAAACAACCACATTCAACTCCTTTGAGACCAAACCTCATGATATACTGGTGAAGCAGCTGTGTGGATGCTGGGATCAATGCCCCTTCTGTGGAGCCATTTGTACCCACACCATTGCCAACCATGATGGTGACCACTCTGTAACTTTCCATCGTCCCCAGGCCATAACTGGTATATCATGGATCGATTCCAACGAATTTGTCATAGAAATATGTTCTAACCTTGTGAGCTCTGACCACTGTCTGGTGATTGACCAATCAACTCAGGTCCCTTACAAAAATTACAGAGACATTGGGCCAAATTATGCCAAGTGGAGCATCACGCCAGACAACTCATGGCAGCCATACTGGAAGTGGTTTGTGAATACGTTCCACAGTGAACTAGAGGCAGACTATAACCTGAAGTTCAAGAAGAGGGGGAAGATCCCTGCTGAGTGGTCACAAACAGAAAAAAATGAAGTGATCACCCAACTGAGAGAACAACTGTAAACCAAAAATATTACTACAGACCATCTGATGCTCATTCCGCTTGACACAAAGAGACATCTCCGATTTAAAGGGCATCTGTCAGTAGATCTGTCCCTCTGACACCAGCGGACCTGTTACATGTGCCCTTGGCAGCTGAAGGCATTTGTCTTGGTCCCATGTTCATGTGCCCGCATTGCTGAGAAAAATTATGTTTATATGCAAATGCTCCTCTAGGAGCAAAAGGGGCGTTACCGTTACACCTAGAGGCTCCGTTCTCTCTGCAACTGCTTTAGGAAAAGTCAGGGTTAGGGTCCATTCACACGTCCGCAAATGGGTCTGCATCGGTTCCGCAAAATCAGGAACAGGTGCGGACCCCATTCAATCTTAATGGGGCAGAATGGGATACAGGGCACACACCATGTGCTCTCTGCATCCGCATTTCCGGAGCGTGGCCCCGAACTTCCGGGCTGTGGCTCCTCCAAAAAAATAGAACATGTCCTATTCTTGTCCGCAATTGCGGACAAGAATAGGCAGTTCTATGGGGGGTGCCGGCCGGGTGTATTGCGGATCCGCAATCCACTACGGACGTGTGAATAGACCCTTGGACATGATCACATTTACACTGCCTGGTCCTGTCAATCAAAGTGCAGAGGGTGTGGCAGGTGCAGAGAGATCAGAGCCTCCAGGTGTAATGGTAACGCCCCCATTGCTCCTAGAGGCTCATTTACATACAATAAAACATCATTTTTCTCAGCAGTGCAGCCATATATGAACATGGGACAAACACAGATGCCTTCAGCTGCCGAGCGCACATGCAACAGGTCAGCCGGTGTCAAAGGGACGGATCTGCTGACAGGGGCCCCTTAATGCCTTAACCAGTACGTTGTAGGGGGGCATCGGGAAGCCTCAGGGAGCTCTGCACAGCTGCGGATCCTTCAGAGCTTGGACAACAGACAGCGGCAGCAGCGCGGCACACACGTCTGGAGACGGCTGCCATCACAACCTCCTCACTGACTGCATTTCATTCCTGTCTGTACATTGCTCACATATGCTGCATTATCCCCGAATCTGGTGTATTATATGGTCCTAACTATAATCATCCAAAATAAAATGCTAAACGCAGAATGGACAAATCATCTTCATCAAAACGGAACTTTGCTTAGAGGGATTGTGTCACTTCAGCAGATGGCATTTATCCTGTGGAGAAGGTTAGTACAAGTCCCTTACTAATGTATTGGGACTCTCCATATTGCTTCCCCACATTATAAACTGCTTGCAGTGCTCCAGACTAAAAAAATACCTAGAGGCCATTGGCTCCTGAACTGAAAAATTTAGGAGCTAAATTTAAAATCATATAATTCTAATTAAGAAAGACTTGGAGGAGAAGATGAGACGCAGATGAGACGCCAGCTCTACATACAGCATACTGCCTGCCAGCAGTACCAAACATACAGGAGAATACAGCACCACATACCTCTCCCATCCAGGGACATCTCCTGTCATGTAGACCTTCTCTCTCCTCTTCTACTTCATTTGACCCAGACCGCCATGACTAATTCTTTCAGCCCCATCTCGTCTCTACAGAGTTTGTTAAATAGAATGCCTTCCCCCAGTAATAATAATGTCCGCCAAAATGCCCCCAGTAATAATAATAAAACCCTATATTGTGCTCCCAGCAATAATGCCTATATAGTGTCCCCCAAAAATAATGCCCCCTATTATGTCCCTATAATAGAAATGTTCCTACAGTGCCTCCAGCAAATCCCCTATTTTACCCCTGGTAATAATGCCACTATAGTGCCCCCAATATTAATGTCCCCTATAGTTCTCCAAGTAGTAATGCCCATGTACGAAAAAAATCCTGCTATAGTGCCCCAGGATTAAAATTCCCCCCAGTGTATCTAGTAATGCCCCATATAGTGTCCTCATATTTAAAAATAATGCCCTGGTAATGACCGCTATAGGGCCTCAGTATTAATAGTCCCCATTGCCACCAATAATGACCCTTGTACTGTCAAAAATTCATCTAGAGCGCCCCAATAATGCTGCCAGTTATGTCCCCCACAGTGCCACCCCACTAGTGCTCCCATTGAGTAATGCCCCCTGCAGTGCCCCTTCAGTATTATGCCCCCTGCAGTGCTATCCTTCCTACTCATACTCACCTGTGTCCCACATTCACCAGCGTTCACAATGCAGGCTGCAACCTCTTCTGGTCTACGGCCTGGGATGGAGGGACACAAGGAGGCAAAGGGAAGCACATTGCTTTGCTGTGTCCTGGTGCAGACAGGTGCAATCAAGTCATCACACACGCACCAGCCGAGAGGATGTCAACACGTATGCCTGCGCGGGTATTTACTTCTTCATAGGCCTCAGCCTTCTAACCTATGAGGATGATCGGCGGAGGGGCAGGAAACTATCATCTCCTGTGCCCCGTCGCAGTATTCAACTGCAGAGCTGGTGACAAAACTAAAAAGTCTTGTCGACATTTGTAAATTCTAAGTCGCATTGACAACCATTTTGGTCGCAATCTGGAGCACTTGATTGTATCCAGGGGTTACTACCAAACTGCAATCCAGCAGCGGTGGCCATGCTTGCACACTGTAGGAAAAAGCGCTGTCCTGTGCGTGCTACCACAGTCCTGGCCGCCAGACAAGCTGCCACTTTTTATTTTATTTTTTATCAAGTGTAATCACAGAAACGAGCCTTGTATAATGTGATAGAAAAAATAATCCAGCCAAAAGATCCAGCAAAGGAGGCAACATGGAAAATCACAATACATTAGGAAGTGCCTGGTATTAACTGCATCTACATAATAAATGCCATTTGCTGAAGTCAGAGCGCCCCTTTAAATACTCTGCACAGAAACAGTAACAAAACAAAAACACATTGTCTGCTTGTTTATCATCTACAGTGACTGCACTTTTAGAAGCTTCCTCTATACAAGCGGTGACCGGATGTAGGAAACCAACTGTTCGCCTGTAAAATACAGAAAGTAAGCGGGGTCTATCCCCAACCTTCCTGATTGTTACAATTATAACCAGCAGAATAGTGAGAGCAGCTCTGGAGTATAATACAGGATGTAACTCAGGATCAGTACAGGATAAGTCATATATGTACACAGTGACTGCACCAGCAGAATAGTGAGTGCAGCTCTGGAGTATAATACAGGATGTAACTCAGGATCAGTACAGGATAAGTAATGTATGTACACAGTGACTGCACCAGCAGAATAGTGAGTGCAGCTCTGGAGTATAATACAGGATGTAACTCAGGATCAGTACAGGATAAGTAATGTATGTACACAGTGACTCCACCAGCAGAATAGTGAGTGCAGCTCTGGAGTATAATACAGGATGTAACTCAGGATCAGTACAGGATAAGTAATGTATGTACACAGTGACTGCACCAGCAGAATAGTGAGTGCAGCTCTGGAGTATAATACAGGATGTAACTCAGGATCAGTACAGGATAAGTAATGTATGTACACAGTGACTGCACCAGCAGAATAGTGAGTGCAGCTCTGGGGTATAATACAGGATATAACTCAGGATCAGTACAGGATAAGTAATGTATGTACACAGTGACTGCACCAGCAGAATAGTGAGTGCAGCTCTGGAGTATAATACAGGATAAGTAATGTATGTACACAGTGACTGCACCAGCAGAATAGTGAGTGCAGCTCTGGAGTATAATACAGGATGTAACTCAGGATCAGCACAGGATAAGTAATGTATGTACACAGTGACTGCACCAGCAGAATAGTGAGTGCAGCTCTGGAGTATAATAAAGGATGTAACTCAGGATCAGTACAGGATAAGTAATGTATGTACACAGTGACTGCACCAGCAGAATAGTGAGTGCAGCTCTGGAGTATAATACAGGATGTAACTCAGGATCAGTACAGGATAAGTAATGTATGTGCACAGTGACTGCACCAGCAGAATAGTGAGTGCAGCTCTGGAGTATAATACTGGATGTAACTCAGGATCAGTACAGGATAAGTAATGTATGTACACAGTGACTGCACCAGCAGAATAGTGAGTGCAGCTCTGGAGTATAATAAAGGATGTAACTCAGGATCAGTACAGGATAAGTAATGTATGTACACAGTGACTGCACCAGCAGAATAGTGAGTGCAGCTCTGGAGTATAATACAGGATATAACTCAGGATCAGTACAGGATAAGTCATGTATGTACACATTTTATAAATTGTATATATTAGCTGTTGCAGTTATCAGATGTGAACATTTACGGTGATTTTTAGATCATCAGATCTATAAAAATAGTGTTCTATTACAATTAAGTTGTGCCCTAAAATCACAGAAAAGTGTCTCTAAATTATGTCATCAGCATGTGCACATAAAATTAAAGGGGTTGTTTCATCATGGACAATGGTGGCATAATGTTGGGACTTGCATCTATATCGAGAACGGAGCCCCGCAAGGTGGTGGCTGGAGGACTCCAGTCCGGCCACCACCAAGCCTGCTCCCCATAGAAGTGAATGGGAGCATACCGCGCGCGTGCGGCCCCAGTTCCCATTCATTTCTATTTTCGCCGGCCCCATAGAACATGAATGGAGGGCAGCTGCGCATGCGTAGTGCGCCCTCCTTCACTTGCGGTGCTACATTTTCGATATAGGTGCAGGTCCTAGCGGTGGGACCTGCACCTATAAGACTAAGGGGGCATATCCTAGCGATATGCCCACATTGTCCATGATGAGACAACCCCTTTAATCAAAAAAAGAGACCCCCCCCATGTGGAATCTCCCTTTATTGTCCTGTCACATAGTGACCATATACTGCCCCATAATATCCTGCGTCTCATCAGGCAGGAGGGCTTCACCACCCTTCATTCCCTGCCCACTAAGGGTTAAATCTGCTGTCCAGATCTGGTAATGTGCCCAATCAGGAGCAGTCAGGAGGAGGCTGCAGGTTCCTGACACAGAAAATCAGCTGTTCCTGGAGCTGCAGGTCCAGAGCCTCCATGGACTCCGTACCTCACTGCACCCCTAATCATTGTAACCACTGCACCCATAATTACTTCATACCAGAATCCCTGCGCCCCCTAATCATTTCACATATTCATACTGCACCCCTTGGTACCTGCACCCCTGAATCTGATCCTCCTTGGAGCCTGCAGGATGCTGGTGAGAGGAGTCATCTCTGAGCACAGAGCCAGGTATGGTGCCCGCAGGGTTATGGTGTGATGCGTGTAGCTGCTGGGCTGCCCTCTGTCCTATTACCATAATAACCCCTCTCCTGGGTGTCCTCTATCCTATTACCATAGTAACCCCTCTTCTGGGGTGTCCTCTGTCCTATTACCATAGTAACCCCTCTTCTGGGGTGCCCTCTGCCTATTACCATAGTAACCCCTTTCCTGGGGTGTCCTCTGTCCTAATACCATAGTAACCCCTCTCCTGGGGTGCCCTCTGCCCTAATACCATAGTAACCCCTCTCCTGGGGTGCCTTCTGCCCTATTACCATAGTAACCCCTCTCCTGGGGTGTCCTTAGCCTATTACCATAGTAACCCCTCTCCTGGGGTGTCCTCTGCCTATTACCATAGTAACCCCTCTCCTGGGGTGTCCTCTGCCTATTACCATAGTAACCCCTCTCCTGGGGTGCCCTCTGCCTATTACCATAGTAACCCCTCTCCTGGGGTGCCCTCTGCCCTAATACCATAGTAACCCCTCTCCTGGGGTGCCTTCTGCCCTATTACCATAGTAACCCCTCTCCTGGGGTGTCCTCTGCCTATTACCATAGTAACCCCTCTCCTGGGGTGTCCTCTGCCTATTACCATAGTAACCCCTCTCCTGGGGTGTCCTCTGCCTATTACCATAGTAACCCCTCTCCTGGGGTGCCCTCTGCCTATTACCATAGTAACCCCTCTCCTGGGGTGTCCTCTGCCTATTACCATAGTAACCCTCTCCTGGGGTGCCCTCTGCCCTATTACCATAGTAACCCCTCTCCTGGGGTGTCCTCTTCCTATTACCATAGTAACCCCTCTCCTGGGGTGCCCTCTGCCCTAATACCATAGTAACCCCTCTCCTGGGGTGCCTTCTGCCCTATTACCATAGTAACCCCTCTCCTGGGGTGTCCTCTGCCTATTACCATAGTAACCCCTCTCCTGGGGTGCCCTCTGCCTATTACCATAGTAACCCCTCTCCTGGGGTGTCCTCTGCCTATTACCATAGTAACCCCTCTCCTGGGGTGCCCTCTGCCTATTACCATAGTAACCCCTCTCCTGGGGTGCCCTCTGCCCTAATACCATAGTAACCCCTCTCCTGGGGTGCCTTCTGCCCTATTACCATAGTAACCCCTCTCCTGGGGTGTCCTCTGCCTATTACCATAGTAACCCCTCTCCTGGGGTGTCCTCTGCCTATTACCATAGTAACCCCTCTCCTGGGGTGTCCTCTGCCTATTACCATAGTAACCCCTCTCCTGGGGTGCCCTCTGCCTATTACCATAGTAACCCCTCTCCTGGGGTGCCCTCTGCCCTAATACCATAGTAACCCCTCTCCTGGGGTGTCCTCTGCCTATTACCATAGTAACCCCTCTCCTGGGGTGCCCTCTGCCCTATTACCATAGTAACCCCTCTCCTGGGGTGTCCTCTTCCTATTACCATAGTAACCCCTCTCCTGGGGTGTCCTCTGCCCTATTACCATAGTAACCCCTCTCCTGGGGTGCCCTCTGCCTATTACCATAGTAACCCCTCTCCTGGGGTGTCCTCTGCCTATTACCATAGTAACCCCTCTCCTGGGGTGTCCTCTGCCTATTACCATAGTAACCCCTCTCCTGGGGTGCCCTCTGCCTATTACCATAGTAACCCCTCTCCTGGGGTGTCCTCTGCCTATTACCATAGTAACCCCTCTCCTGGGGTGTCCTCTGCCTATTACCATAGTAACCCCTCTCCTGGGGTGCCCTCTGCCTATTACCATAGTAACCCCTCTCCTGGGGTGTCCTCTGCCTATTACCATAGTAACCCCTCTCCTGGGGTGTCCTCTGCCTATTACCATAGTAACCCCTCTCCTGGGGTGCCCTCTGCCTATTACCATAGTAACCCCTCTCCTGGGGTGTCCTCTGCCTATTACCATAGTAACCCCTCTCCTGGGGTGTCCTCTGCCCTATTACCATAGTAACCCCTCTCCTGGGGTGTCCTCTGCCTATTACCATAGTAACCCCTCTCCTGGGGTGCCCTCTGCCTATTACCATAGTAACCCCTCTCCTGGGGTGCCCTCTGCCTATTACCATAGTAACCCCTCTCCTGGGGTGTCCTCTGCCCTTTTACCATAGTAACCCCTCTCCTGGGTGTCCTCTGCCTATTACCATAGTAACCCCTCTCCTGGGGTGTCCTCTGCCTATTACCATAGTAACCCCTCTCCTGGGGTGTCCTCTGCCCTGTTACCATAGTAACCCCTCTCCTGGGGTGTCCTCTGCCCTGTTACCATAGTAACCCCTCTCCTGGGGTGTCCTATTACCATAGTAACCCCTCTCCTGGGTGTCCACTGCTTTATTACTATAGTAACCCCTCTCCTGGAGTGTCCTCTGCCTATTACCATAGTAACCCCTCTCCTGGGGTGTCCTCTGCCCTGTTACCATAGTAACCCCTCTCCTGGGGTGTCCTCTGCCCTGTTACCATAGTAACCCCTCTCCTGGGTGTCCTCTGCCCTATTACCATAGTAACCCCTCTCCTGGGGTGTCCTTCCCCTGTTACTACAGTGTCACATTGCTCTGTGCTATGACATTCTGCAGTAGATATTGAGGCCTCAGCGATGCCTTTAGTTGCAGTTTGGCGCAGGTGTGAACAGTGTCTGATTCCAGCATGTTCTCACGTTACCTATGAGGCTGATATATCGTCCCGAAGCGTCGTCTGACCTTTCAGCTTCTCTCCCCGAGACTCAGATCCTAAATATAGAGAGTAGTGTGAACACTGCAACCCATTTACTAATTATAGAGGGGGATATCCGCACAGGCGTCATTATATCATACTAATGGGAGGGGAAGGAGGAGCTCAGGGCACTGTCATCTGTTCTACTGGAAATTGCCGTCTATTGCTCCCTGTTATCAGCCATTTCAGGCCGGGGGGAAGATGACTGATATCAGTGACTAGGGATGAGCGAATCGGCTTTGAATGAAACATCCCAAGTCGATTCGCATAAAACTTAGAATTCTGTAAATTGAAACTGAACCCAGGAAAAGGTTTTTAACTGTAGAAATCAATTTTGGAAGTTATTATCCTAAGTCTCGTGATACTTCGCGAAGTAATAACTTCGGCTCACCTGAGCCCATACATTCTAATACTGTACGGAGCGTTCACTCCGTACAGTATTCTAAGTTTTATGTGAATTGACTTTGGATGTTTCATGCGAAGTCAATTCGCTCATCCCTATCAGTCACCTATGATGTAATGTCTCAGCCGCTCCTCTTATAACGCTCCAGCTCTGATATAACCTCCAGAGACATTACATCATATGTGACTGATATCAGCCGCTCCTCGTATCACGCTCCAGCTCTGATATAACCTCCAGAGACATTACATCACATGTGACTGATATCAGCCGCTCCTCTTATAACGCTCCAGCTCTGATATAACCTCCAGACATTACATCATATGTGACTGATATCAGCCGCTCCTCGTATCACGCTCCAGCTCTGATATAACCTCCAGAGACATTACATCACATGTGACTGATATCAGCCGCTCCTCTTATAACGCTCCAGCTCTGATATAACCTCCAGAGACATTACATCATATGTGACTGATATCAGCCGCTCCTCTTATAACGCTCCAGCTCTGATATAACCTCCAGAGACATTACATCATGTGTGACTGATATCAGCCGCTCCTCTTATAATGTTCCAGCGCTGATATAACCTCCAGAGACATTACATCATGTGTGACTGATATCAGCCGCTCCTCTTATAACGCTCCAGCTCTGATATAACCTCCAGAGACATTACATCACATGTGACTGATATCAGCCGCTCCTCTTATAACGCTCCAGCACTGATATAACCTCCAGAGACATTACATCACATGTGACTGATATCAGCCGCTCCTCTTATAACGCTCCAGCTCTGATATAACCTCCAGACATTACATCATATGTGACTGATATCAGCCGCTCCTCTTATAACGCTCCAGTACTGATATAACCTCCAGAGACATTACATAATATGTGACTGATATTAGCCGCTCCTCTTATAACGCTCCAGCGCTGATATAACCTCCAGAGACATTACATCACATGTGACTGATATCAGCCGCTCCTCTTATAATGCTCCAGCACTGATATAACCTCCAGAGACATTACATCACATGTGACTGATATCAGCCGCTCCTCTTATAACGCTCCAGCACTGATATAACCCCAGAGACATTACATCACATGTGACTGATATCAGCCGCTCCTCTTATAACGCTCCAGCGCTGATATAACCTCCAGAGACATTACATAATATGTGACTGATATCAGCCGCTCCTCTTATAACGCTCCAGCGCTGATATAACCTCCAGAGACATTACATCACATGTGACTGATATCAGCCGCTCCTCTTATAACGCTCCAGTACTGATATAACCTCCAGAGACATTACATCACATGTGACTGATATCAGCCGCTCCTCTTATAACGCTCCAGCACTGATATAACCTCCAGACATTACATCATGTGTGACTGATATCAGCCGCTCCTCTTATAACGCTCCAGCTCTGATATAACCTCCAGACATTACATCATATGTGACTGATATCAGCCGCTCCTCTTATAACGCTCCAGTACTGATATAACCTCCAGAGACATTACATAATATGTGACTGATATCAGCCGCTCATCTTATAACGCTCCAGCGCTGATATAACCTCCAGAGACATTACATCACATGTGACTGATATCAGCCGCTCCTCTTATAACGCTCCAGTACTGATATAACCTCCAGAGACATTACATCACATGTGACTGATATCAGCTGCTCCTCTTATAACGCTCCAGCACTGATATAACCTCCAGAGACATTACATCACATGTGACTGATATCAGCCGCTCCTCTTATAACGCTCCAGCGCTGATATAACCTCCAGAGACATTACATCATATGTGACTGATATCAGCCGCTCCTCTTATAACGCTCCAGCGCTGATATAACCTCCAGAGACATTACATCACATGTGACTGATATCAGCCGCTCCTCTTATAACGCTTCAGTACTGATATATCCTCCAGAGACATTACATAATATGTGACTGATATCAGCCGCTCCTCTTATAACGCTCCAGCGCTGATATAACCTCCAGAGACATTACATCACATGTGACTGATATCAGCCGCTCCTCTTATAACGCTCCAGCACTGATATAACCTCCAGAGACATTACATCACATGTGACTGATATCAGCCGCTCCTCTTATAACGCTCCAGCACTGATATAACCTCCAGACATTACATCATGTGTGACTGATATCAGCCGCTCCTCTTATAATGCTCCAGCGCTGATATAACCTCCAGAGACATTACATCACATGTGACTGATATCAGCCGCTCCTCTTATAACGCTCCAGCGCTGATATAACCTCCAGAGACATTACATCACATGTGACTGATATCAGCCGCTCCTCTTATAACGCTCCAGCGCTGATATAACCTCCAGAGACATTACATAACACGTGACTGATATCAGCCGCTCCTCTTATAACGCTCCAGTACTGATATATCCTCCAGAGACATTACATCACATGTGACTGATATCAGCCGCTCCTCTTATAACACTCCAGTACTGATATAACCTCCAGACATTACATAACACGTGACTGATATCAGCCGCTCCTCTTATAACGCTCCAGTACTGATATAACCTCCAGAGACATTACATCACATGTGACTGATATCAGCCGCTCCTCTTATAACGCTCCAGCGCTGATATAACCTCCAGAGACATTACATAACACGTGACTGATATCAGCCGCGCCTCTTATAACGCTCCAGCACTGATATAACCTCCAGAGACATTACATCACATGTGACTGATATCAGCCGCTCCTCTTATAACGCTCCAGCACTGATATATCCTCCAGAGACATTACATCACATGTGACTGATATCAGCCGCTCCTCTTATAACGCTCCAGTACTGATATATCCTCCAGAGACATTACATCACATGTGACTGATATCAGCCGCTCCTCTTATAACGCTCCAGTACTGATATAACCTCCAGAGACATTACATCACATGTGACTGATATCAGCCGCTCCTCTTATAACGCTCCAGTACTGATATAACCTCCAGAGACATTACATCACATGTGACTGATATCAGCCGCTCCTCTTATAACGCTCCAGCACCGATATAACCTCCAGAGACATTACATAACACGTGACTGATATCAGCCGCTCCTCTTATAACGCTCCAGTACTGATATAACCTCTAGACTGGAGGTCATTTCCTCTTTTAGCTAGTATTGGGGGCTGCTCAGGAACCCTCATGGTATATTCACTTAGGCCTCTTAAACACGGGCATCCCGGATTTGCTCCGAATGCGTCGCGTGTGTATTACGGGAAACCCGCATGAGTGCGCACGCAATTTCAGTCAGTTTTGACTGCGATTGTGTTGCGTTGTTCAGTTTTTATCGCATGGGTGCAATGCGTTTTGCACGCGCATGATAAAAAACTGAATGTGGTACCCAGACCCGAGGTTGGGGTTAGGTGATCTGTAGATTTTATTATTTTCCCTTATAACATGGTTCTTAATACAGAATGCTTGCTAAAACGTCAATTGAGGGGTTAAAAATAAAAAAAATGTACTTACCTCATCCACGTCTATCTTCATTCAGCAGGACCTGCGCTGACGTCACCACGTGGTGAGCGCGATTACGTCTTCAAAGGTCCTTTTGCAGGTCCTGAGAGACGAAGAAAGAAGACGATGCCGGCTGCACGAAAAAATGGATGAGGGGAGTTCATTATTTTAATTTTTTAACCCCTCAATCGACATACAGTGAATTTACTATAATGGGGTCCCGGGGCTTATCTCATCATCTCCTTAGCAACCATGTGTGAAAATCGCACCGCATCCGCACTTGCTTGCAAGCAGCCCCATTCATTTCTATGGGGCCTGCGTTGCGTGAAAAACACAGAATATAGAACATGCTGCGATTTTCATGCAACGCACAAGTGATGCGTAAAAATCAGCACTCATCTGCACAGCCCCATTGAAGTGAATTGGTCCGGATTCAGTGCGGTTGCAAGGCGTGAGGCGGCGCGAATTCTCGCACGTGTGAAAGGGGCCTTAGGGGGAGACGCCAGATAAAGCGGCATTATAAAAGTCGCAAACTATGGGGGTTATTTATGACCAGATATACGGCACTTTTGTGTGGTTTATCTGGCGCAGATCCTGAGCGGACGTCAGGCCCTTCTCAATTACGGTTTTCTATGCCTGTTTTAGGTGTAGATGTAAGACAACAAGGAAGCTGGGAAGCCATCTTACATTTAGAAGCGGTGGAGGATACGCCGATGTTATGAAGAGGCCGGCGCCAGGTATAAAACACCGGTCTTAATTAATGTGCCCCTAAATGTGTTTGTTTTTCAAAAGTTGAATTAAAAAGTCGCATAGTCACAAATGGCGGATTTGACACCGTCCTTATCTCTTCTAAAAGGGAGCGTGGTCTTAGAACAGGGGCGTGATCGCAGTTTTCTGGTGTAAAAGCCAGGAATCTACTGCCGCTCAGAGTTACCAGACCGCTGGAGGACTTATGACGAGGCGCACCCCATGGCAGCACAGGGGATATGACGACCGGTCTCCTCGATAGACCTCCCTATTAGGGCGGTCGCACACAAGTGAGTCCATTGCGGGAATAACCCCTTGTGTGTGAGCGTGGTCCTCCGTTGTGGACTCACAGTAGCGCACAGAGTTAGGGCTCATGCACGCGAACATGCGGCAGCTTTGCCCGTGCTGTGAACCGCAAAAAACACGGTCGCATGCATGAGCCCTAACGCTGTGCGCTCCTGTGAGTCCAGAATGGAGGACCGCACTCACACACGGATGCAGTGTCAAGGGGCCCTGAGGCCCTTATTTTGGCATAAGCTGTGACTTCTACCTGTCTGCACCTCACAGTTCAGTCCTTATGTCCAGGCTGCTGCAGTATCTCTCTGGACTGCAGGGGGCGCCCAGGAGCTCTCACCAGGCACAGGGTGGGCCCCCTGTGGCCCCGTGCACTGCACCTCAGTTTCCCACCATCACTATTAATCACTGTCATGTTTCCGCTAGTCAGTTGTGAGACAGCGCCAGGACCGGCAGGTTTGAGCACAGGACCAGGCGCCGCCCGCTCCTGACAGGTCTGCACCCGAGCTGCCCCAGGACTAGCGTCGCCGTGCCCTCTGCTCCTCACGGCGGCTCGTGTTGGCGGGAAGCTGGGCATGTTCTTGGATGGAGGGGCCTTAGTGCGCTCCAGAGGCTGGAGCCTAACTGTACGGTTCTCCATGGGGCGGGGCCAATTGAATTAAATATACAGACACCTTCTTATACCAGCGTCTGGTGCGTCGGGACACTAAATACGGAGCCAACATCTGGTCATTGAAGTCCACCCCTCCCATGAGCGAATTATAGTCGTGGATTCTATTTGGATTGTCGTGTCTGCGTGAATGGAGGAGAGCATGTAAACGTCACGCTTGTCTCTCCATTTCACCGCAAGCAGTTCTTCATTACACAAGGCAGCAAGATGGGTGGTAACGAGCTGTTGGGGGAAGCCCCTGCAACTAGTTCGCGCGGTGCCACAGCAGCCAATCCGTTCTAGAAACAAATGCCTGAAGAGGGCCACACTTGTGTAGAAATTGTCCACATAAAGATGGTACCCCTTGCCAAATAAGGGTGACACCAAGTCCCAGACTGTCTTCCCACTGCTCTCCAGGTAGTCAGGGCAACCGACCGGCTCCAGGGTCTGATCTTTACCCTCATAGATCCGAAATTTGTGGGTATAGCCTGTGGCCCTTTCACAGAGCTTATACAATTTGACCCCATACCGGGCGCGCTTGCTTGGGATGTATTGTTTGACGCCAAGGCGCCCGGTAAAATGTATCAGGGACTTATCTACGCAAATGTTTTGCTCAGGGGTATACAAATCTGCAAATTTCTGGTTGAAGTGGTCTATGAGGGGCCGAATTTTGTGGAGCCGGTCAAAACCTGGGTGGCCTCTGGGACGGGAGGTGGTGTTGTCACTAAAGTGCAGGAAACGCAGGATGGCCTCAAATCGTGTCCTGGACGCGGCAGAGAACATGGGCATGTGATGAATTGGGTTCGTGGACTAATATGACTGCAATTCATGCTTTTTGGTTAGACCCATGTTGAGGAGAAGGCCCAGAATTTTTTTTTTATTCGGAAACTTGGACGGGTTTCCACCGGAAAGGCAGGGCATAATAGCTTCCCCGGTTGGCGGATATAAATTGTGTGGCATACCGGTTTGTTTCTGCCACGACTATGTCCAAGAGCTCCGCAGTCAAGAGCAACTCAAAAAATCCCAGGGCCGAACCGATCTGAGCTGTCTCAACCCGAACTCCAGACTGGGCGGTGAAAGGGAAAACTACAGGTGCGGCTGAAGTTGGGGACTGCCAATCAAGGTTTGCCAGCACTTCAGGGATTCTAGGGGCTCTACGGGCCTGTCTGTGCGGTGGCTGCGACGGGGGAACTAATGCACGTGCCACCGTATCAGCTTCAACTGCCCTTCTGGTGCTCGCTACTTCACCAGGTTGTACGGCGGTGCTGGTACTAGGTCCAGGGAGGGCTGCGCTGCTGGTGTATGCCTCACCACGTAATCCGACAGCGCCAGCCCCACTCTGCTGCCCTTGAAGCGGATCCTGCGCAACCTGTGGTGTAGCAACACGGGGCCGGGTACACCTGGTGCTATGTTATGGAGGCACTGTGTATGTCAGTGTTATGGGGGCACTGTGGAGGTCACTGTTATGGGGGCACTGTGGATGTCAGTGTTATGGAGGCATTGTGGGTGGCACTGTTATGGGGGCACTGTGTATGTCAGTGTTATGGGGGCACTGTTTATGTCAGTGTTATGGGGGCACTGTGGAGGTCACTGTTATGGGGGCACTGTGGATGTCAGTGTTATGGGGGCACTGTGTATGTCACTGTTATGGGGGCACTGTGGATGTCACTGTAATGGGGGCACTGTGGATGTCACTGTTATGGGGGCACTGTGTATGTCAGTGTTATGGGGGCACTGTGTATGTCAGTGTTATGGGGGCACTGTGGATGTCACTGTTATGGGGGCTGTGGATGTCACTGTTATGGGGCACTGTGGATGTCACTGTTATGGGGGTACTGTGGATGTCACTGTTATGGAGGCACTGTGGATGTCACTGTTATGGAGGCACTGTGGGTGGCACTGTTATGGGGGCACTGTGTATGTCAGTGTTATAGGGGCACTGTGGAGGTCACTGTTATGGGGCACTGTGGAGGTCACTGTTATGGGGGCACTGTGGATGTCACTGTTATGGAGGCACTGTGGATGTCACTGTTATGGAGGCACTGTGGATGTCACTGTTATGGGGGCACTGTGGATGTCACTGTTATGGGGGCACTGTGGATGTCACTGTTATGGGGGCACTGTGGATGTCACTGTTATGGGGGCACTGTGGATGTCAGTGTTATGGGGGCACTGTGTATGTCAGTGTTATGGGGGCACTGTGGATGTCAGTGTTATGGGGGCACTGTGGATGTCAGTGTTATGGGGGCACTGTGGATGTCAGTGTTATGGGGGCGCTGTGGATGTCACTGTTATGGGGGCGCTGTGGATGTCACTGTTATGGGGGCACTGTGGATGTCACTGTTATGGAGGCACTGTGTATGTCAGTGTTATGGGGGCACTGTGGATGTCACTGTTATGGAGGCACTGTGGATGTCACTGTTATGGGGGCACTGTGTATGTCAGTGTTATGGGGGCACTGTGTATGTCAGTGTTATGGGGGCACTGTGGATGTCACTGTTATGGGGGCTGTGGATGTCACTGTTATGGGGCACTGTGGATGTCACTGTTATGGGGGTACTGTGGATGTCACTGTTATGGAGGCACTGTGGATGTCACTGTTATGGAGGCACTGTGGGTGGCACTGTTATGGGGGCACTGTGTATGTCAGTGTTATGGGGGCACTGTGGATGTCACTGTTATGGGGCACTGTGGAGGTCACTGTTATGGGGGCACTGTGGATGTCACTGTTATGGAGGCACTGTGGATGTCACTGTTATGGAGGCACTGTGGATGTCACTGTTATGGGGGCACTGTGGATGTCACTGTTATGGGGGCACTGTGGATGTCACTGTTATGGGGGCACTGTGGATGTCACTGTTATGGGGGCACTGTGTATGTCAGTGTTATGGGGGCACTGTGTATGTCAGTGTTATGGGGGCACTGTGGATGTCAGTGTTATGGGGGCACTGTGGATGTCAGTGTTATGGGGGCGCTGTGGATGTCACTGTTATGGGGGCGCTGTGGATGTCACTGTTATGGGGGCACTGTGGATGTCACTGTTATGGAGGCACTGTGTATGTCAGTGTTATGGGGGCACTGTGGATGTCACTGTTATGGAGGCACTGTGGATGTCACTGTTATGGGGGCACTGTGGATGTCACTGTTATGGGGGCACTGTGGATGTCACTGTTATGGGGGCTGTGGATGTCACTGTTATGGGGGCACTGTGGATGTCACTGTTATGGGGGCACTGTGGATGTCACTGTTATGGAGGCACTGTGGATGTCACTGTTATGGGGCACTGTGGATGTCACTGTTATGGGGGCTGTGGATGTCACTGTTATGGGGGCACTGTGGATGTCCCTGTTATGGGGCACTGTGGATGTCACTGTTATGGGGGCTGTGGATGTCACTGTTATGGGGGCACTGTGTATGTCAGTGTTATGGGGGCACTGTGGAGGTCACTGTTATGGGGGCACTGTGGAGGTCACTGTTATGGGGGCACTGTGGATGTCACTGTTATGGGGGGCACTGTGGATGTCAGTGTTATGGGGGCACTGTGGATGTCAGTGTTATGGGGGCACTGTGGAGGTCACTGTTATGGGGGCACTGTGGAGGTCACTGTTATGGGGGCGCTGTGGAGGTCACTGTTATGGGGGCACTGTGGATGTCAGTATTATGGGGGCGCTGTGGAGGTCACTGTTATGGGGGCACTGTGGATGTCCCTGTTATGGGGGCACTGTGGATGTCAGTGTTATGGGGGCACTGTGGATGTCAGTGTTATGGGGACACTGTGGATGTCACTGTTATGGGGGCACTGTGGAGGTCACTGTTATGGGAACACAGTGGATGTCACTGTTATGGGGGCACTGTGGATGTCAGTATTATGGGGGCGCTGTGGAGGTCACTGTTATGGGGGCACTGTGGATGTCACTGTTATGGGGGCACTGTGGATGTCCCTGTTATGGGGACACTGTGGATGTCCCTGTTATGGGGGCACTGTGGATGTCAGTGTTATGGGGACACTGTGGATGTCACTGTTATGGGGGCACTGTGGAGGTCACTGTTATGGGAACACTGTGGATGTCACTGTTATGGGGGCTCTGTGGATGTCACTGTCATGGGGGCACTGTGCATGTCACTGTCATGGGGGCACTGTGCATGTCACTGTTATGGGGCACTGTGGAGGTCACTGTTATGGGGGCTCTGTGGATGTCACTGTTATGGGGGCACTGTGGATGTCACTGTCATGGGGGCACTGTGCGTGTCACTGTCATGGAGGCACTGTGCATGTCACTGTTATGGGGGCACTGTGGAGGTCACTGTTATGGGGGCTCTGTGGATGTCACTGTTATGGGGGCACTGTGGATGTCACTGTCATGGGGGCACTGTGCGTGTCACTGTCATGGGGGCACTGTGCGTGTCACTGTCATGGGGGCGCTGTGTATGTGACAGGTATGTTCTGCTGTATAGCAAGTACAGCAAAATGTGGTGTGAGGGGGGGAGGGGGGTCGACTTAGAGAACTGGGTCATATGTATTGGGGCTTGGGCCCCGGATCTTTTGAGACGCTATCAGCGCCCCTAGCCTCAGATCCAGTGACCCAGACTTGACAGCGCTAGCTCTGGGGGTCACATTCATCCACATTTCGGTAATTTCCGCTCAGTGATGCCCGCCGTCCCCTTGAGGTTATTACGGCGGTTAGCCAGCTCATTACCCGCAAATACTTCCAGCAAAGAAGAGGTTAATGATAAGAGGCTGAAAGATGTGTAGATTTGCGGCCCCCGTTACCGGGATGAAGCGTCTCCATGGTAACCGGACTCCCCGAGTCTGAGGTAAATGAAGAAACTGGCAAATCTGTGAAAGGAGCGAAAATGTGCTGACAATTGGGGCCAAGCCTGGTGTACCCTGACAACCACAGGGGCCGAGCCTGGTGTACCCTGACAACCACAGAGGCCGAGCCTAGTGTACCCTGACAACCACAGGGGCCGAGCCTGGTGTACCCTGACAACCACAGGGGCCGAGCCTGGTGTACCCTGACAACCACAGAGGCCGAGCCTAGTGTACCCTGACAACCACAGGGGCCGAGCCTGGCGTACCCTGACAACCACAGGGGCCGAGCCTGGCGTACCCTGACAACCACAGGGGCCAAGCCTGGTGTACCCTGACAACCACAGGGGCCGAGCCTGGTGTACCCTGACAACCACAGGGGCCGAGCCTGGTGTACCCTGACAACCACAGGGGCCGAGCCTGGTGTACCCTGACAACCACAGGGGCCGAGCCTGGTGTACCCTGACAACCACAGGGGCCGAGCCTGGTGTACCCTGACAACCACAGGGGCCGAGCCTGCTGCACCCTGACAACCAGCGGGACCCAGATTAGTGTACCCTGACAACCATGATGGATGGATGATGTTCCTTGGAGGGACCCCTACATCTCGCGGAGGCACCATCGTCTCTACAGACACTGCCATGCTAGGGAGAGGATCCCGGAGCCTGCACCCCTACAGTGTACAGTGTTTGGGTGCCATGTGGGGGAGCCCTTCCCCCCAGTGTAATCACATGGTATCCCCGGCACAGGCTCAGTGTGAGGTGGAGCGCTGCAGCTCGTCTCCCGTACGCCCACACACATCAAGTCCCAGTTATCTCATATCCAGCCAGCTGTCACCAGCAACGCAGGGAGCGCGACCGAGCACACAGGGTAACAGCCGCAGGTGAGAGGAGCACGCCGGGACACAGGGTTAACAGCCGCAGGTGAGAGGAGCACGCCGGGACACACAGGGTTAACAGCCGCAGGTGAGAGGAGCGTGCCAGGACACACAGGGTTAACAGCCGCAGGTGAGAGGAGCACGCCGGGACACACAGGGTTAACAGCCGCAGGTGAGAGGAGCGTGCCGGGACACACAGGGTTAACAGCCACAGGTGAGAGGAGCGTGCCGGGACACACAGGGTTAACAGCCACAGGTAAGAGGAGCGCGCCGGGACACACAGGGTTAACAGCCGCAGGTGAGAGGAGCGTGCCAGGACACACAGGGTTAACAGCCACAGGTGAGAGGAGCGTGCCGGGACACAGAGGGTTAACAGCCGCAGGTGAGAGGAGCGTGCCGGGACACACAGGGTTAACAGCCACAGGTGAGAGGAGTGCGCCGGGACACACAGGGTTAACAGCCGCAGGTGAGAGGAGTGCGTCGGGACACACAGGGTTAACAGCCGCAGGTGAGAGGAGTGCGCCGGGACACGCAGGGTTAACAGCTGCAGGTAAGAGGAGTGCGCAGGGACACACAGGGTTAACAGCCGCAGGTGAGAGGAGTGCGCCGGGACACACAGGGTAACAGCCACAGGTGAGAGGAGTGCGCCGGGACACACAGGGTAACAGCCACAGGTGAGAGGAGTGCGCCGGGACACACAGGGTTAACAGCCGCAGGTGAGAGGAGCACTCTGGGACACACAGGGTTAACAGCCGCAGGTGAGAGGAGCCCGCTGGGACACACATGGTTAACAGCCGCAGGTGAGAGGAGTGCGCCGGGACACACAGGGTTAACAGCCGCAGGTGAGAGGAGTGTGTCGGGACACACAGGGTTAACAGCCGCAGGTGAGAGGAGTGCGCCGGGACACGCAGGGTTAACAGCTGCAGGTAAGAGGAGTGCGCCGGGACACGCAGGGTTAACAGCCGCAGGTGAGAGGAGTGCGCCGGGACACACAGGGTTAGCAGGTGAGGGGAGCGCTCCCTGATATATCCTACAGATTATTACACCAGAGATCTGCAGGATATTGCCCCTTCCGGTCACGTAGTTGGGGCCACATGAACCCACAGAACCTGCTCTGGATTACTCCATTGTATGGTCCACATTCTTCAGGTGGGGGCTTCCATCTACAATATCAGGGTCGGTCAGACATGTCCTGAGTGCGGTCATCCGAGAACTGGAGCTTTCTGCCCAGCAATTAAAACCGCTGTACTGTAATATACCATAATGTACTGTAATATACCATGATGTACTGTGCTCTGCTGTAATATACCGTAATGTACTGTAATATACCATAATGTACTGTAATATACCATAATGTACTGTGCTATACTGTGATGTACTGTGCTCTACTGTAATATACCGTAATGTACTGTAATATACCATAATGTACTGTAATATACCATAATGTACTGTGCTATACTGTAATATACCATGATGTACTGTAATATACCATAATGTACTGTAATATACCATAATGTACTGTGCTATACTGTAATATACCATGATGTACAGTGCTATACTGTAATGTACTGTAATATACCATGATGTACTGTGCTATACTGTAATGTACTGTGCTATACTGTAATATACCGTAATATACCATAATGTACTGTGCTACACTGTAATATACCATGATGTACTGTGCTATAATGTAATGCACTGTGCTATACTGTAATATACCGTAATATACCATAATGTACTGTGCTACACTGTAATATACCATGATGTACTGTGCTATACTGTAATATACCGTAATATACCATAATGTACTGTGCTACACTGTAATATACCATGATGTACTGTGCTATACTGTAATGTACTGTAATATACCATGATGTACTGTGCTATACTGTGCTATACCGTAATATACCATGATGTACTGTGCTATACTGTAATATACCATAATGTACTGTGCTACACTGTAATATACCATGATGTACTGTGCTATACTGTAATATACCATAATGTACTGTGCTACACTGTAATATACCATGATGTACTGTGCTATACTGTAATGTGATGTGTTATACCGTGATGTACTGTAATATACCAGAATGTACGCTGCTATACTGTTATTACATCATACTGTACTATAATTTAACCTAGGATCAGTAGTGATTAGTGAGTGCAGCTCTGGAGTATAATACAGGATGTGCCGAGTTATAATAGTTTGGTGTTATGTTGCGTTGTTACTAGTGTTGATCGCAAATTTTTATTGCAAATATCAGCACATCGAGAATTCGTATCGATGTAGAATATAGCGTTATATCTTTGTAATCGTGAATATTATAGATTTTTTTTATCAGTAACCTCCCTTCTTGCTTGTGGGCCAATGAGAAGGCTGCAATATTTTTGTCAGAGCTTAGCAACATCCCTAACAACCAATAGGAAAGTTGCCGACCCCTTAGGCCTCATTCACACGGGCGTCATGGATTTTGGCCGGATAAGGTGCGGGTGCGTCACGGGAAAATGCGTGATTTTTGCGCGCGAGTGCAAAACATTGTAATGCGTTTTGCACGTGCGTGAGAAAAATCGGCATGTTTGGTACCCAAACCCGAACCTCTTTACAGAAGTTCGGGTTTGGGATCGGTGTTCTGTAGATTGAATTATTTTCCCTTGTAACATGGTTATAGGGGAAAATAATAGCATTCTTAATACAGAATACATAGTACAATAGCGCTGGAGGGGTTAAAAAAAATAATAATAATTTAACTCACCTTAATCCACTTGTTCACGCATCTCTTCTGTCTCCAGGACCTGGGTAAAGGACCTTTGATGACATCACTGTGCTCATCACATGGTCCATCACATGATCCATCACATGATGATGGATCATGTAACGGACCATGTGATGAGCGCAGTGATGTCCCTCCAGGTCCTTTTCCTCCTGCACAGCAAAGAAGAAGAAGACAGAACAGAAGCTGGGCTGCGCGAACAAGTGGATGAGGTGAGTTAAATTATTTTTTATTTTTTTAACCCCTTCTGCTCTATTGTACTAAGCATTCTGTATTCAGAATGCTATTATTTTCCCTTATAACCATGTTATAAGAGAAAAGATTAATGATCAGGTCCCCATCATCTCCTAGCAACCGTGTGTGAAAATCGCACTTTCTTGCGGATGCTTGCGATTTTCACGCAGCCCCATTCACTACTATGGGGCCTGCGTTGCGTGAAAAACGCACAAAATAGAGCATGTATAGTGATGCGTGAAAATCACCGCTCATGTGCACAGCCCCATAGAAATAAATGGATCCCGATTCAGTGCGGGTGCAATGCGTTCACCTCACGCATTGCACCCATGTGGAAATCTCGCCCGTGTGAAAGGGGCCTTACTGTATAAGAACCTCCCCAGCAGCCGTTTTATGGAGCTCTGAGAGAGAGAGCGGTGACATTGCTGAGCTCTGTGCCTTACTGCTTAATTCCATTAGTTAGCTGATATATATAATACAGATAGTCAGTGTAGGTTATATCCTAATACGGTGCAGGGTGTTAGGTAGTGTGATAGGGATTACTGTGCTGTGAAAGGGATTAGGCTACTTTCACACTTGCGGCAGGATGGATCCGACAGGCTGTTCACCGTGTCGGATCCGTCCTGCGGCTACTTCGCCGGACCGCCGCTCTGTCCCCATTGACTATAATGGGGATGGGGGCGGAGCTCCGGCTCAGCACGGCAGTGCACGGCGAAAAGCCGCCGGACTAAAATTACTTCATGTCAGGCTTTTTAGTCCGGCGGCTTTCGCTGTGCACCGCCGTGCTGCGCTGGAGCTCCGCCCCCATCCCCATTATAGTCAATGGGGACAGAGCGGCGGTCCGGCGAAGTAGCCGCAGGACGGATCTGACACGGTGAACAGCCTGTCGGATCCATCCTGCCGCAAGTGTGAAAGTATCCTTACTGTGCATTTTCTCCAGTCTCGGGGATCTTCTAGCAGCTGAGCCACGCCTGTATTGCGCAGACACGTTACATTGTTGATTTTCGCAATCAAGAAAATAATGACTGGAGATCAGGAATTCTAGAATTTGCGAATTTATGGCGAATATTAGGCCACAAATTTGCAAAATATCACAAAAATAAATATTGCCTATGCTGCTCATCACTAGTTGATACTATGTTGCTTTACTAGTTTTGTCTCTTCTTCCCTCCAGCCTCTCTCACTATGATCTCTGCACCAGGATGACATCAGTGGGTGAAACATTTGTCACCCAGAAATCCCAGTGGGTGTCCTTCAGTGATGAGATCTCACAAGGTAAGTTTGATGACCTAATAAAACATCCCTGGGAGGAGCCTGAATCCCCCCGGCCCCCTAAATAATTATTGTGGGTGGCAGGTTATTCTGATAGTGGGTATAACAATTAGAGGCGGGGTTACATTAATTGTGGGAGTGGTTATTAAGGTGGGTAGGATGGACAGGGGTATAAACATTATGGGCAGAGTTATGTGTAGTGGTGTGGGTGTGGCTATGAGTTGTGGGTGGAGCTGTTAGTAGCCAAGTTCTTTGGCCCTTCATTCATGCCATCATCATCCTCACTGTGTTGTGTCCATTTTATAGGACAAGTGGACAAATCAAGTAGACTCTCGAGACCCCCTGCCAAATGTGAGTGGGTCCAGGCAGGACCAGAGGGCCCAGGTGCCCCCAGCATGAATAGTAAATCCGGGCCGGACCCTCCGGATGTAGAGACCAGTCTCCTGAGGTGTGATGTCTTCTGCTGGGTCCAGTTTGATGAGACCCCCGAGGCAGCAGCTCCTGCGCCATGTCTATCAGGTAGTGACACCTTCTGCTGGTCCTCGTCTCTTGTAGTGTCCGGGGGCATAGATACATAGAGCCGCACTGCGGTGGGGCCCATACAGGGGGGCCAGGCTGTCCTTACTGCCCTAGCCCTGACCGAGGCTGGCCAGCCCCTGCGGCCCATACCTCCCCAGGCCCCCCGTCTACACATGCCCACCACAGGGCAGCACTATGACGCTGACAGTCAGGACCCTGGGAGAGCTGGGTGACGGAGCAGATAGGAGGGCGCCTCCGGGACCACATGTTTTCTGCCCTTTAAGTAAGGACTTATTCTACTTTTATAGGCTCGTCGCCCCAGAAATCCCTGGAACATAGCGCGTCCAGACCTCCCCCATTACACTCCCACAGCAGCACAGAGGTCTTTTATGAGGACAGCAGCACAAGTATCGGAGCCCTATGCCCAGACTGGATGAACACCCACACCGAAGATGCCAGCAGTGAGAATGCCTCCGGGACGGGGTCTGCAGGTAACGGCGCCATCCCCAGCACTGTCCCCGGCGGTGATATAACATGCCAGGCACGTGCCCGCAGGCTACTGCTCTGTTGTCAACTACCTCCAGTTTCAGTTCGGTCCAGCACCTGACATGTGGACTGTGGGGAAGATCTGAGACTCTCTCAATATACATTGATGAGAACACATCTGTGCCCACCGACCAGCGCCAAGGTGGTCTCAGTCATGCCGGTCCTAGATTCAGGACAGCAGACCCTGGGTCTGAGGGCTCAGTCCATGTATTATGTTTGCATCTATTGTCTCAGGGCTCATGCACACGACCGTGGGCTGGCCAGGCCTGTGCTGCGGTCCGCAATGCACGGGCACCGATCGGGGGGCCGCCGCAAGCGGATCGCGGACCCATTCACTTGAATGGGGTCCGCAATCTGCATCTGACGGGCCTCACCCCAAAAAAGTAGTGCATGCAGAGGCACGGACAGAAAACCCACGGAAGCATCCACATCCGTATGTCATCCATATTTAATCCGTATTTTGCGGATCCATACTGTAGAAATGCTTTGCCCAGCCCATATTGCTCATGTGTTTGGTGATTAATGAATTACTGTTTCTGTTTCCAATCCGCAAAAAACGGATCACATACGGAAACCATATGGATATGTTTTGTGGAATAATGGAACGGGAGAGGACTTAAATCAGAGAAAAGAAACCTCAGATACGGAACAACGGATCCGTGAAAAACTCGTGCATGAGCCCTTATGGTGAATAAGTCCCCAGTCTGTCAGAAAGCTGCAGAGCGTCCCCTTACACAGAGACATGAGCTCGGGCGCGGCCGGGGTCGTCTCCAGTACAATCTATTGTTCCCTGTTATCAGTCACTTCAGGCTTTGTGACCCCGCACTGGTCTCTGAAGCCGAGTCATAAGTACTGAGATGGACTGAGGTCCTGAGGGTCCAGGACGGGTCTGCTGCCAACTGGGGCGCAGGAGCCATGTGTGGTGTCAGGGACACTGGGAACAATGGGCTCTGGCCTGGATCCTGCTGGAAGCCTCTGTGTCCAGCGCGCTGTGCATTGTGGGCCCCGGAGCGCGGCTCCCTCCCGGCTTTGTATTTGGTCACTGAGGAGAAAAAGGCCGAAATCCCAGAGACATTCATTCTGTGGAGAGCAGTGAAGTGCGTGAGCGTCAGCGTGACAACCTGGTCATGTATGTTCTATGGAGGGCTGAGCCTGGCCACGTGTTGTGTGTGTTAGGGTCAGTCATGTCATGTATGTTCTATGCAGGGCTGAGCTGGGCCACGTGTTGTGTGTGTTAGGGTCAGTCGGGTCATGTATGTTCTATGCAGGGCTGAGCTGGGCCACGTGTTCTGTGTGTTAGGGTCAGTCAGGTCATGTATGTTCTATGCAGGGCTGAGCTGGGCCACGTGTTGTGTGTGTTAGGGTCAGTCGGGTCATGTATATTCTATGGAGGGCTGAGCCTGGCCACGTGTTCTGTGTGTTAGGGTCAGTCGGGTCATGTATGTTCTATGCAGGGCTGAGCCTGGCCACGTGTTCTGTGTGTTAGGGTCAGTCGAGTCATGTATGTTCTATGCAGGGCTGAGCTGGGCCACGTGTTGTGTGTGTGTTAGGGTCAGTCGGGTCATGTATGTTCTATGCAGGGCTGAGCCTGGCCACGTGTTGTGTGTGTTAGGGTCAGTCGGGTCATGCATGTTCTATGCAGGGCTGAGCCTGGCCACATGTTGTGTGTGTTAGGGTCAGTCGGGTCATGTATGTTCTATGGAGGGCTGAGCTGGGCCACGTGTTCTGTGTGTTAGGGTTAGTCGGGTCATGTATGTTCTATGCAGGGCTGAGCCTGGCCACGTGTTGTGTGTGTGTTAGGGTCAGTCGGGTCATGTATGTTCTATGCAGGGCTGAGCCTGGCCACGTGTTGTGTGTGTTAGGGTCAGTCGAGTCATGTATGTTCTATGCAGGGCTGAGCCTGGCCACGTGTTGTGTGTGTTAGGGTCAGTCGGGTCATGCATGTTCTATGCAGGGCTGAGCCTGGCCACGTGTTGTGTGTGTTAGGGTCAGTCGGGTCATGTATGTTCTATGCAGGGCTGAGCCTGGCCACGTGTTGTGTGTGTTAGGGTCAGTCGGGTCATGCATGTTCTATGCAGGGCTGAGCCTGGCCACATGTTGTGTGTGTTAGGGTCAGTCGGGTCATGTATGTTCTATGCAGGGCTGAGCTGGGCCACGTGTTGTGTGTGTGTTAGGGTCAGTCGGGTCATGTATGTTCTATGGAGGGCTGAGCTGGGCCACGTGTTCTGTGTGTTAGGGTTAGTCGGGTCATGTATGTTCTATGCAGGGCTGAGCCTGGCCACGTGTTGTGTGTGTGTTAGGGTCAGTCGGGTCATGTATGTTCTATGCAGGGCTGAGCTGGGCCACGTGTTGTGTGTGTGTTAGGGTCAGTCGGGTCATGTATGTTCTATGCAGGGCTGAGCTGGGCCACGTGTTGTGTGTGTTAGGGTCAGTCGGGTCGTGTATGTTCTATGCAGGGCTGAGCTGGGCCACGTGTTGTGTGTGTTAGGGTCAGTCGGGTCATGTATGTTCTATGCAGGGCTGAGCTGGGCCACGTGTTGTGTGTGTTAGGGTCAGTCGGGTCATGTATGTTCTATGCAGGGCTGAGCTGGGCCACGTGTTGTGTGTGTTAGGGTCAGTCGGGTCATGTATGTTCTATGCAGGGCTGAGCCTGGCCACGTGTTGTGTGTGTGTGTGTTAGGGTCAGTCGGGTCATGTATGTTCTATGCAGGGCTGAGCCTGGCCACGTGTTGTGTGTGTGTTAGGGTCAGTCGGGTCATGTATGTTCTACAGGTGAAATTCCCAAAAATTAGAATATCGTGCAAAAGTCCATTTCATACATGACCGTGCCGTTTTTTGCAGTCCTCACACCGCGGATCCGCAAAAAACGGAAGCTGCCCATGTGCCTTCTGCAATTTGCGGAAGGGCTCATGCACATGAATAGATTTTATTTCCGTGTCCATTCCATTTTTTGGTGGACCGCATGCAGAACCATTCATTTCAATGGGTCTGCAAAAAAAACAGAAGTGACTCCGTGTGCATTCCGTTTCCGTATGTCCGTTCCGCAAAACAATAAAACATGTCCTATTATTGTCCGCATTAAAAGGATATGACTGTTTTGTTAGGTTGTTCCGTTCTGCAAAATATGGAATGCACACGGACGTCATCTGTATTATTTACAGACCGCAAAATACATGCGGTCTGTGCATCAGCCCTTAGGGTCCATTCACACGTCCGTAGTGTATTGACGGATCCACAATACATCGGGCCGCACCCCCATAGAACTGCCTATTCTTGCCCGGACATGGACATGTTCTATTTTTTTCCGGAGCCGTGGACCGGAAGATCAGGGGCGCACTCCGGAAATGCGGATGCAGACAGCACACTGTGTTTTGTCCGCATCCATTCCTGCCCCATAGAGAATGAATGGGTCTGCACGGACGTGTGAATAAACCCTTAAAGTCAGTCGGGTCGTGTGTTAGGGTGAGTGGGGTCATGTGTGTGTCTTTTTCGGGGTGAGCGGGGTCATGCATGTGTCTTTTTCGGGGTGAGCGGGGTCATGCGTGTGTCTTTCGGGGTGAGCGGGGTCATGCGTCTGTCTTTTTCGGGGTGAGCGGGGTCATGCGTGTGTCTTTTTCGGGGTGAGCGGGGTCATGCGTGTTGTGGCGGTGACTGTGTGCAGGGGGGACTTGTGTGGAGCAGCTGGCAGGAGGAATGTAAAGAACAGGTGTGGACCCCCCCTGCAGAGTGAATCATTTGTGACCAGTGACTGGGGTGGGGGGTGAGGGGCAGGTTTATTCTTCGGGGGATGGAGTTTCGGTCATTAGTGTGTGGACCTGTGACTGCTGCAGTCTCTCTCATACACCAGACACAGGACGACCGGACACCATGAGGCTGCTCCCAGGTAATAACATAATGCATGGGGACACAAAGTATCCGAGTCACATGAACCGCGGATCACAGGACTGATACATTGTATCATAAGCTCTGACCGCAGCCCGGGATGCATACTACACGCACAGAAATGCTTTCTAATAATAGTGGGGTGAAAGGGCAAAACTTACCCCATTTATGCACAACCCTGAAATCAAAGTTTCTGGAAATTGGATTTTGCATCTTTTCAAAAACTTTGAAGGCCCAGTCACATCTGAACCCCATTATACATAATACATCACATTACTGATCCTGTATAATACTCCAGAGCTGCACTCACTATTCTGCTGGTGCAGTCACTGTGTACATACATTTCTTATCCTGTACTGATCCTGAGTTACATCCTGTATTATACTCCAGAGCTGCACTCACTATTCTGCTGGTGCAGTCACTGTGTACATACATTACTTATCCTGTACTGATCCTGAGTTACATCCCGTATTATACACCAGAGCTGCACTCACTATTCTGCTGGTGGAGTCACAACGTAAAAACCCCCATGCACTTTATTGTCACACAATTGGGTCTTGTGACTTTTTGACGCCTAAAACTGGTACAGTGCTGTAAGTAAATGGGCTCCTATTGTCTTGTTGGAAGGTGAACCTTCGGCCCAGTTTGAGGTCCAGAGCTCTGGATCAGGTTCTCAGTAAGAATCTCAGTTATTTGCTTCATTCAGATTTCCCTCCACCCTGACCGGTCTCCATGTTCCCCCAGCATGACGCTGCCACCATCATGCTTCACTGTAGGGATCGTATTGGGCAGGTGACGAACCATGTGATGAACGCAGTGACGTCATCAAAGGTCCTATTGCTCACAGTTAAAGACAGACGAGATGCCGGATACGCGAACAAGTGGACTAAGGTGAGTTAAATATTATTATTTTTTTTTAACCCCTCCAGCGCTATTGTACTATGCAGTCTGTATTCAGAATGCTATTATTTTCCCTTTATAACATGTTATAATGGAAAATAATGATGATCGGGTCTCCATCCCGATCGTCTCCTAGCAACCGTGCGTGAAAATCGCACCGCATCCGCACTTGCTTGCGATTTTCACGCAACCCCATTCACTTCTATGGGGCCTGCATTGCGTGGATTATCGCACCGCAACGCACAATATAGAGCATGCTGCGATTTTTACGCAACCCATAAGTGATGCGTGAAAATCACCGCTCATGTGAACAGCCCCATAGAAATGAATGGGTCAGGATTCAGTGCGGGTGCAATGCGTTCAACTCATGCATCGCATCCGCGCGGAATACTCACCCGTGTGAAAGGGGCCTAAAGGTTCTAAAGACTTGTGTCCATGTGAGGGGGGGGGGGGCTGAAGACTTGTGTCCATGTGAGGGGGGGGGGGGGCTGAAGACTTGTGTCCATGTGAGGGGGGGGGGGGCTGAAGACTTGTGTCCATGTGAGGGGGGGGAGGCTGAAGACTTGTGTCCATGTGAGGTGGGGGCTGAAGACTTGTGTCCATGTGAGGGGGGGGGCTGAAGACTTGTGTCCATGTGAGGGGGGGGCTGAAGACTTGTGTCCATGTGAGGGGGGGCTGAAGACTTGTGTCCATGTGAGGGGGGGGCTGAAGACATGTGTCCATGTGAGGGGGGGGCTGAAGACTTGTGTCCATGTGAGGGGGGGGCTGAAGACTTGTGTCCATGTGAGGGGGGGCGGGAGCTGAAGACTTGCGCTGTAGCTCCTGCTGCCGGAGGAGAGTTGCAGGCAGAGACTTGCACGTTGCGTCTGTGCAGACACTTGAAGCTGAGCTCAGACGGCGCAGGATGGGACATGAATGGAGCTGTATACTCCTGTCTGGAGGGGTTGTCATGGGGTCTGTGTGCCGTCACCCCCGCCTTGGGGCCATCACAGCTCCTGGATCTCAGTGCCCATCGGCTTTATTACCTCCACAGTTCCTGCATAGCACAGAATGTAGAATTCTCTTAGTGCTTTGCCTGTGTCAGTCCTCACTGAAATTCTGGTATGCTGTTCATGAAGGAGGGGGCTCAGGATGAACAGAGCTGGATAGTGGAGTGCTGTGGTGCACAGACAGACCTGTGGGTTCCCTGTCATTAGGATGCATCAGTCTGCTCAGTTCTGTAGCTGCCCCACAGGTGTAGCCTGAGGCCCGGGCCCCCAGCTGCCATGTCTGTGGGGGTGGCTGCTCCCGCTGTACCTGGCTCCTGTGTCAGGTGTTTGCCCAGGGCGGCTCCTCCTTGCTCCTTGGGTGAGCTTTGCCCCCGCAGCTTTCCCTGTTTGTGCTCGGCGCCCTCTCCCGGGGTTCCTCTCACGTTTGCACTTTTATCGTCTTCTTTCCCCCTCTAGTTAACTATTCCATTCATCAGATTATGCCCATGGCACAAAAGATTTAGGGGGAGGCTCCAGATAAAAGTTGGTGCAGCTGTACCCAAGAGCTTGCACTCTTCAGAGTAGAGAGGTTTGGGCAGAGCCCCCTCCTGTTCCTGCACTCCCTCCTTCATTATTCCCTCAGTCTGTGCCCTTCCCACACTCACATGAAAGGGAATGAATCCTCCCCTGAATGACGGCTCCATGCTCAAGCATGCACAGTGCATACCTCGCCCCACACACAGCTCTGCACAGCGCAGACCTCACCCCACACACACAGCTCTGCAGCGCAGACCTCACCCCCCCACACACAGCTCTGCAGCGCAGACCAGGCTCAGGGTGAGTGCAGCACTTCCTTGGCTGCTACAGGGGAAGTTCTGAGTTGGGCTGGATGAGGGGTGAGCAGTTATGTGGTCGGAGGCTGGGGTTCTGGAGGAGTTTGGAGCTCAGGTGAGTGCGGCTCTATGCACCAAGGTCTCCGTATTCTCATTAACTCTTTACCGTCCAGATTGGAGATCATTGGCTGGAACTACAGGTGAGTGAATCGAGTTTCGCCAATTCTACCATTCACTGTCGCCGCCGCCGGATCCATCGGTTTTGTTTTTGACAAAAACTACTCGTCCATTGGGTTGGGGGTGATCCGCCCGAGCGTCACCTCTGCAGGTGTCTGGCACTGGTTCTCCCTATCCTGCGTCCATCGTAAGGATCTGTGCCCACCGCGTCACAGCGTTAGATCGTTAGCTCCTGGGCATGGGTGCTTATTTCTGTTCTGTAAACTCTGCAGCATATGTTGTATATGGAGATACATGGAGATGAGCCGCCATCTGCTCCATCATCCCACGCTAACCGTACGGCATGTGGCATGAGACAGCGGCAGAAATATCAAATGCAGATCGATTGTAAGCTCTTCGGGTTAGTCTTTCTGCCAAAAGTTGCTTGCATAATCTGTGTCCTGGGAATCATTGTACATGTTATATCCTCTTAACCATTATCTACATGGCGCCAACACATTCCGAGGCGATGTACAATAACGTCTCCGGATTTGTTACAGTATCACGTGACGCAGGCTACGGCTCGGGCTACACGGTGACACTGGTTGCAGCCCGGATCGCAGAGTAGCGGTGATCCCACAGAAATGTCGCTGCCTGGGTCACTTCTCGTCCCCCTGATTGATGCCCGTGCTGCGCTCACATGGACGATAGACTTTGGCTCCGGCTGAATCGCCCATTGTGAGCGCCGGCGGCAGCGGATGGACTGACTCATGTAGCTGCTGGGCTCCGGGGCCGCACATTCAGTGCTGTCAGATTATATTCTCTGCGCCAAGTCGACTCTCACCAGAAAAACCCGTTCTGTCTGTCAGGGTGAAAAGAACACAAAGTGCAAAGTCACTGAAAACAAGACGGACGCGATGCTCCGGGCCAAGTATAGATTCGCGGCCCGTAGAACCCATGTACAAGGAGAGACGTTGCTTTTAGTTTTCTAATTCACTCCAGGTTTGGGTTCAAAACAGGCTTAAAAGACCTGAACAAATCCTGCATGTGCGAACGCACACGAAAGGTATTTGCCACAACCCAATACCTATTTAAAGGGGCCGTGTGGGAGATTATATCAGTGCCGGAGCGTTATAGGGGGCCTTCCTATGGTGTAGAAAATCCACACCAGGTTGGCCTATGAGGATGAAAAGTGTCAGTACACAGTGGAATAGAATGCAAAAAAAGTTTTGTTGTGGATTTCCTGTTACTGGTTATCTCCATTAATTTCAGAGAAGATCTGCACAGAAATGGGCACCATTATTCCCACACAAAATCCACAACTGAAAAATCTGCAACATGTGAAGGCACCTTAAGGCTAGGTCTACACGACGACAATAAGTCGCGCAACATTTTGTTGCACTAATGTCGCGCAACAGTTTTTATAATGGCAGTCTATGGTGTCGCACTGCAACATGCTGCGACTGCAACAGTCGCAGAAAATTCATTTGAGATGGATTTTTCTGCGACTGTTGCGTCGCAGTCGCAGCATGTTGCAGTGCGACACCATAGACTGCCATTATAAAAATTGTCGCGCAACATTAGTGCAACAAAATGTCGCGCGACTTATTGTCGTCGTGTAGACCTAGCCTAAGAGGAGCGGCTGATATCAGTCACATGTGATGTAATGTCTCTGGAGGTTATAACAGAGCTGGAGCGTTATTAGAGGAGCGGCTGATATCAGTCACATATGATGTAATGTCTCTGGAGGTTATAACAGAGCTGGAGCGTTATAAGAGGGGCGGCTGATATCAGTCACATATGATGTAATGTCTCTGGAGGTTATATCAGCGCTGGAGCGTTATAAGAGGAGCGGCTGATATCAGTCACATATGATGTAATGTCTCTGGAGGTTATATCAGCGCTGGAGCGTTATAAGAGGAGCGGCTGATATCAGTCACATATGATGTAATGTCTCTGGAGGTTATATCAGCGCTGGAGCGTTATAAGAGGAGCGACTGATATCAGTCACATATGATGTAATGTCTCTGGAGGTTATATCAGTACTGGAGCGTTATAAGAGGAGCGGCTGATATCAGTCACATATGATGTAATGTCTCTGGAGGTTATATCAGTGCTGGAGCGTTATAAGAGGAGCGGCTGATATCAGTCACATATGATGTAATGTCTCTGGAGGTTATATCAGCGCTGGAGCGTTATAAGAGGAGCGGCTGATATCAGTCACATATGATGTAATGTCTCTGGAGGTTATATCAGTACTGGAGCGTTATAAGAGGAGCGGCTGATATCAGTCACATATGATGTAATGTCTCTGGAGGTTATATCAGCGCTGGAGCGTTATAAGAGGAGCGGCTGATATCAGTCACATGTGATGTAATGTCTCTGGAGGTTATAACAGAGCTGGAGCGTTATAAGAGGGGCGGCTGATATCAGTCACATATGATGTAATGTCTCTGGAGGTTATATCAGCGCTGGAGCGTTATAAGAGGAGCGGCTGATATCAGTCACATATGATGTAATGTCTCTGGAGGTTATATCAGTGCTGGAGCGTTATAAGAGGAGCGGCTGATATCAGTCACATGTGATGTAATGTCTCTGGAGGTTATATCAGTGCTGGAGCGTTATAAGAGGAGCGGCTGCAGATATGCAATATAAAGTAGTTATCATAGGGGAGGATATTACTATACCTCTCGTCCTCACCACTGACCTGACAAGTTGATAACAGGGAACAATAGATTGTTTTGTCCTGTCCTCTAGTCAGCTGTTCCCCCTGTGATTGCTCTCCTGGGCGTCCAGCAGACTCTGCATAAATTAATTGTACACGTGAATTTCAGAAACTTTATAAAATATCTGTAATATGGAGGATGAGGGAGGCACAGAGACGCTGCTGGAGCTGTTTTCTATCTCATCCCAGTGCTGGGTCCACAGCTACACTGCTCTGTTCTGCTTCTGATTATGTGCCACAGAGAGGTAGGGAAGCAGGATCTCCTCTGTGTGCTGTGTATGGGAGACATGATAGCAGCCACCTACACTGCCATAGATGGAGTCTGCAGAGAAATGCAGAACACAAGTTGTATTATGTGTGGATATAGTGAATCCGTCATACACCCAGGACAGCTTTATCAACTGTATAAGCTGAAAGCAAAGGATGGGACATGTTGAAATCCAGCCACCTGACCCTGATCTCCCATCAGTGTAGTCGGATGGACCCGGACACATTAGAAGGTCGGCTGATCTAGCTGGTATTGGCAGATGAGGCCGACATGAATCTAATGTGTTCGGGCAGCTTTAGAGGTCATTAGACTCTTCGAGGGATTCATGCAATCAGTATTTATTGTCCATATCCACCAATCACAGTGCAATGAAATCTGCCCTGAGATTGGTTGCTACAGACAGCAGGCAGCTTTTCTTTCTTATGAACCTCCCCTGATGCCCTTATCCTAATAACTTCATAATGGCCACCTGCTCTGCATGCCTCCTCCATGTTTACCTGTGTGTGAAGGGGTTAATAGAGGCGCACTGTACCTTTTTTCCTCAGGCAAAGAAGTTGTTTTATGTTAAATCCCTGGTGGTCCAAAACGGTGATGGGGTTACATAGAAGCCTAGAATGTGTCGGCAGATAGGAACCGTTTGGCCCATCTAGTCTGCCCAATATACTGAATACTATGGATAGCCCCGGCCCTATCTTATATGGAGGATGGCCTTATGCCTATCCCATGCATGCTTAAACTCCTTCACTGTATTTGCAGCTGCCACTTCTGCAGGAAGGCTATTCCATGCATCCACTACTCTCTCAGTAAAGTAATACTTCCTGATATTACTGTTAACCCTTTGCCCCTCTAAGGCTAGTTTCACACTAGCGTTCGGCTGTCCACTCGTGAGCTCTGTTTGAAGGGGCTCACGAGCGGACCCGAACGCTTCCGTCCAGCCCTGATGCAGTCTGAATGGATGCGGATCCGCTCAGACTGCATCAGTCTGGCGGCGTTCAGCCTCCGCTCCGCTCAGCAGGCGGACACCTGAACGCTGCTTGCAGCGTTCGGGTGTCCGCCTGGCCGTGCGGAGGCGTGCGGATCCGTCCAGACTTACAATGTAAGTCAATGGGGACGGATCCGTTTGAAGATGCCACAATATGGCTCAATCTTCAAGCGGATCCGTCCCCCATTCACTTTCAATGTAAAAGTCTGGACGGATCCATCTGAAGCTACTTTGACACTTAGAATTTTTTTTACAATATAATGCAGACGGATCCGATCGAACGCTAGTGTGAAAGTAGCCTAATGTAACACTCTGTCCTCTTGTAGCAGTTTTTCTTCTTGTAAATCTTCTCTCCTCTTTTCCCTTGTTGATCCCCTTTATGTATTTAGCCGTCTCTCTCATCTCCCCTCTGTCTCGTCTTTCTTCCAAGCTCTACATGTTAAGGGCCTTTCATCTTTCCTGGTAAGTTTTATCCTGCAATCCATGGACCAGTTTAGTAGCTCTTCTCTGACCTCTCTCCAAAGTATCAGTATCCTTCTGGAGATATGGTCTCCAGTACTGCGCACAATACTCCAGATGAGGTCTCACTAGTGCTCTGTAGAGCGGCATGAGCGCCTCCCTCTGTCTACTGGTAATGCCTCTCCCTATACACCCCAGCATTCTGCTAGCATCTCCTGCTGCTCTATGACATGGTCTGCCTACCTTTAAGTCTTCTGAAATAATGACCCCTAAATCCCTTTCCTCAGACACTGAGGTCAGGACTGGATCACTGATTGTATATTCTGCTCTTGGGTTTTTACGCCCCAGGTGCATTATCTCGCACTTATCAACATTACATTTTAGTTGCCATATTTTTGACCATTGCTCTAGTTTTTCTAAGTCCTTTTCCATTTGGTGAATCCCTCCAGGAACATCAACCCTGTTACAAATCTTTGTGTCATCAGCAAAAAGACCCACCTTACCATCGAGGCCTTCTGCAATGTCGCTGATAAAGATATTAAACAACATGGGTCCCAGAACAGATCCCTGAGGTTAATGGTTAAATCCCTGGTGGTCCAGGTCAGGGAAGGGGGTTAATGGTTAAATCCCTCATGGTCCAGGTCAGTGATGGGGTTAATGGTTAAATCCCTGGTGGTCCAGGGCAGTAAAGGGGTTAAGTCCTGTGGTTGCTGCCCTCTCCTGGCTGCTCATGACCAGCTGTAACAGAAAGCTGGAGGCGGTCTGCCATGACACTAGAGGATATAAGCAGATCGCTCCACCGGACACAGGAGCTGTATTGTCAGTGGTCCTTTCCTCAGAGGGCCCCTAGGAAACAAGGGCCCAAGGCAGTTGCTCTTTTTGCTAACAGCGACGTTGCCTCTGACCCTTGTCTGTCTGGGTATATAGGTAGAAACTGGGCTTTGGTGGCCCCTAGATAGTGTGGCCCTATCTGAGTAATCCTCCATGATTACCTGGAAACTGCGGTTGTGTCTCCGTAGTCTGATGGTCTCCAGGTGGTGATCATACGCAGTGGTAAATCTGGCGAGTTCGATAATGATATGAGACAGAGACGGTGCGGCAGAGATGACTGTCAGCCATATTGGTTGTCACCCAGCTTTCCCAGACACGTCATGTAAGTGCTGTTATCACTCGCCTTGGCTCCGCAGAGCTCATTGTCTGCTGTCGATGGTCCCAGTATGTTCACTTGTGAGAGAGCCGGATCCCTGTCGTGGGGTGCACCAGCACCCGGGACCCCAGGAGTGAGGATATCCCTGGAGTAGGACGACGTGTCTCAGGATCAGATGATATACTGTATATACACATTACGCTCCTGTAAGCTGCATGCCACTGATGGAGCATGGTAACACAGTCTGGAGATTGTACCCTCCTGGCACAAGAGCTGAGGAGCGGCCATTCCCTGCACCTTTAGCCAGTATCTCCAGGGACCTTGGGCTCAGTGGTGGTGTCCTGGAGACACCGAGGGTTTACCTCAGGACTTGTATCATCTGCCTCTAGAAGACTCCATATAGAGCAGCCTGCCCACCCTACACTATGTATGTATGTCTGTATGCAGCCACTGGGAAGGCGAATCCTCTACGACTGGATCTGTCAGGCGTTTTGGCATTTTGGCTTTCCGTTTGTGAGATCCGTTCAGGGCTCAGCGTCCAAAACGGATCAGTTTGCATTCTAATGCATTCTGAATGGAAAAGGATCCGCTCAGAATGCATCAGTTTGCGTCAGTTCCGCCTCCGTTCCGCTCTGGAGACGGACACCAAACCGCTTGACAAAACTGAGCCAAACAGATCCGTCCTTGCACACAAGTCAACGGGGACGGATCCGTTTTCTCTGACACAATCTGGCACAATAGAAAACGAGTAAACCTACAAAACACCTCTCTGTCAAAACTAGACAGCAAAACATTCCACCTGTACAGCATACACCATAGCAAAAAGAAAGCAAGTGGAGATAGTATACAAAAATATCACTTTATTCTCAAGTATAAAATATGGGAAAAGGACGGGATAGTAAACAGAATACAGAGAAGCGAAGGGCAGCGTACACAACTGCGTATACATCTGTATCTATGCGACAATGAGCATAGATGGCACACAGGAAAAGGTGGTAGGAAGTCGCGGACAGCCAGATCTATATAGCAATATGTCCCGGTCAGGACTATATAATCAAGAGTGGAAAACAGGTGTAACTGGATGTCCGTGAATAGCACCACAACGTCCAAGGGTCATAGGCGATCAAGACAGACAGATATAATGCAAAAAAATTAAACTCAAGTCTAGTCTACCGCTGAATCCCAGGGTATAGCAATATTTTGAAAGGTATCAAAAAAAGGCCTAATATGGATGTGGTGAAAGACCATATATGCCTCAGGTCCTGCGCTTAGGGTTCAGTATCCCCCTGCATTCATCATGGCTTCAGGTACGTCCTGCGTATAGCATTGCTCTATATTCATATATTGTCTTTCACCACATCCATATTAGGCCTTTTTTTTTATACCTTTCAAAATATTGCTATACCCTGGGATTCAGCGGTAGACTAGACTTGAGTTTAATTTTTTTGCATTATATCTGTCTGTCTTGATCGCCTATGACCCTTGGACGTTGTGGTGCTATTCACGGACATCCAGTTACACCTGTTTTCCACTCTTGATTATATAGTCCTGACCGGGACATATTGCTATATAGATCTGGCTGTCCGCGACTTCCTACCACCTTTTCCTGTGTGCCATCTATGCTCATTGTCGCATAGATACAGATGTATACGCAGTTGTGTACGCTGACACAATAGAAAAAAAATCTGTCTTCGCTATGTTACAGATAATACAAACGGTTGTATTATTGTAGCGGACCCGTTTTTGCAGATCCATGACGGATCTGCCCAAATCGCGAGAGTGAAAGTGGCCTAGTCATATAGTCCTGATTAGAAACCCTAATGCTTTATGTATACAGCTCCTATGCAAACCTATGTGTATCTGTGGTTACAGACGACATGCAAACCCTGTGTAGTCTGGTCCTCCTCCAGAGGCCTCTGTGGTCAGTGATATTCACATGCATAGGATAGAGCACTGAGAGAAGGGAGGAAGCACACAGGATAGAGCACTGAGGGAAGGGGAGGAGGCACACAGGATAGAGCGCTGAGAGCAGGGAGGAGGCACACAGGATAGAGCACTGAGGGAAGGGAGGAGGCACACAGGATAGAGCACTGAGGGAAGGGAGGAGGCACACAGGATAGAGCACTGAGAGAAGGGAGGAAGCACACAGGATAGAGCACTGAGGGAAGGGGAGGAGGCACACAGGATAGAGCGCTGAGAGCAGGGAGGAGGCACACAGGATAGAGCGCTGAGAGCAGGGAGGAGGCACACAGGATAGAGCACTGAGGGAAGGGAGGAGGCACACAGGATAGAGCACTGAGGGAAGGGAGGAGGCACACAGGATAGAGCGCTGAGAGCAGGGAGGAGGCACACAGGATAGAGCGCTGAGAGCAGGGAGGAGGCACACAGGATAGAGCACTGAGGGAAGGGAGGAGGCACACAGGATAGAGCACTGAGAGAAGGGAGGAGGCACACAGGATAGAGCACTGAGAGAAGGGAGGGGGAGGAGGCACACAGGATAGAGCGCTGAGAGAAGGGAGGAGGCACACAGGATAGACCACTGAGGGAAGGGGAGGAGGCACACAGGATAGAGCACTGAGAGAAGGGAGGAGGCACACAGGATAGAGCACTGAGAGAAGGGAGGGGGAGGAGGCACACAGGATAGAGCGCTGAGAGAAGGGAGGAGGCACACAGGATAGACCACTGAGGGAAGGGGAGGAGGCACACAGGATAGAGCACTGAGGGAAGGGAGGAGGCACACAGGATAGAGCACTGAGAGAAGGGAGGAAGCACACAGGATAGAGCGCTGAGGGAAGGGAGGAGGCACACAGGATAGAGCACTGAGGGAAGGGAGGAGGCACACAGGATAGACCACTGAGGGAAGGGAGGAGGCACACAGGATAGACCACTGAGGGAAGGGGAGGAGGCACACAGGATAGAGCACTGAGGGAAGGGAGGAGGCACACAGGATAGAGCACTGAGAGAAGGGAGGAAGCACACAGGATAGAGCACTGAGGGAAGGGGAGGAGGCACACAGGATAGAGCGCTGAGAGCAGGGAGGAGGCACACAGGATAGAGCACTGAGGGAAGGGAGGAGGCACACAGGATAGAGCACTGAGGGAAGGGAGGAGGCACACAGGATAGAGCGCTGAGAGCAGGGAGGAGGCACACAGGATAGAGCGCTGAGAGCAGGGAGGAGGCACACAGGATAGAGCACTGAGGGAAGGGAGGAGGCACACAGGATAGAGCACTGAGAGAAGGGAGGAGGCACACAGGATAGAGCACTGAGAGAAGGGAGGGGGAGGAGGCACACAGGATAGAGCGCTGAGAGAAGGGAGGAGGCACACAGGATAGACCACTGAGGGAAGGGGAGGAGGCACACAGGATAGAGCACTGAGAGAAGGGAGGAGGCACACAGGATAGAGCACTGAGAGAAGGGAGGGGGAGGAGGCACACAGGATAGAGCGCTGAGAGAAGGGAGGAAGCACACAGGATAGAGCACTGAGGGAAGGGGAGGAGGCACACAGGATAGAGCGCTGAGAGCAGGGAGGAGGCACACAGGATAGAGCACTGAGGGAAGGGAGGAGGCACACAGGATAGAGCACTAAGAGAAGGGAGGAGGCACACAGGATAGAGCACTGAGAGAAGGGAGGAGGCACACAGGATAGAGCACTGAGAGAAGGGAGGGGGAGGAGGCACACAGGATAGAGCGCTGAGAGAAGGGAGGAGGCACACAGGATAGACCACTGAGGGAAGGGAGGGGGAGGAGGCACACGGGATAGAGCGCTGAGAGAAGGGAGGAGGCACACAGGATAGAGCGCTGAGAGAAGGGAGGAGGCACACAGGATAGAGCGCTGAGGGAAGGGAGGAGGCACACAGGATAGAGCACTGAGAGCAGGGAGGAGGCACACAGGATAGAGCACTGAGGGAAGGGGAGGAGGCACACAGGATAGAGCGCTGAGAGCAGGGAGGAGGCACACAGGATAGAGCACTGAGGGAAGGGAGGAGGCACACAGGATAGAGCACTGAGAGAAGGGAGGGGGAGGAGGCACACAGGATAGAGCGCTGAGAGAAGGGAGGAGGCACACAGGATAGAGCACTGAGGGAAGGGGAGGAGGCACACAGGATAGAGCACTGAGAGAGGGGAGCGGGAGGAGGCACACAGGATAGAGCGCTGAGAGAAGGGAGGGGGAGGAGGCACACAGGATAGAGCGCTGAGAGAAGGGAGGGGGAGGAGGCACACAGGATAGAGCGCTGAGAGAAGGGAGGGGGAGGAGGCACACAGGATAGAGCGCTGAGAGAAGGGAGGGGGAGGAGGCACACAGGATAGAGCACTGAGAGAAGGGAGGGGGAGGAGGCACACAGGATAGAGCACTGAGAGAGGGGAGCGGGAGGAGGCACACAGGATAGAGCGCTGAGAGAAGGGAGGGGGAGGAGGCACACAGGATAGAGCGCTGAGAGAAGGGAGGGGGAGGAGGCACACAGGATAGAGCGCTGAGAGAAGGGAGGGGGAGGAGGCACACAGGATAGAGCGCTGAGAGAAGGGAGGGGGAGGAGGCACACAGGATAGAGCACTGAGAGAAGGGAGGGGGAGGAGGCACACAGGATAGAGCGCTGAGAGAAGGGAGGGGGAGGAGGCACACAGGATAGAGCGCTGAGAGAAGGGAGGGGGAGGAGGCACACAGGATAGAGCGCTGAGAGAAGGGAGGGGGAGGAGGCACACAGGATAGAGCGCTGAGAAAAGGGAGGGGGAGGAGGCACACAGGATAGAGCACTGAGAGAAGGGAGGGGGAGGAGGCACACAGGATAGAGCGCTGAGAGAAGGGGGAGGCACATAGGATAGAGGAATGGGAGGGGGCAGGGGTGTAGCTATAGGAAGTGCAGAGGTTGCAGTTGCTACCAGGCCCAGACACCTGAGTGGGCCTAGAGACCCTTAAGAAGACACCAGTGTTATAGAAAGTGCATACTGGTGAACTGGTCATACTGGTCAAGTTACACCTCTGGCTGGAGGGAAGGGATTAGGTAAAAGATTTGGTGTGGGGGGGTTGCTGTTTCAATTTTTGCCTTGGGCAGCATGAAGGCTATGTGCCCCTTGCCACAGAGGGAAGGGGGGCCCAAGCTGAACCCTTGCACCAGGGCCCATGAGCCTTTAGCTACGCCCCTGGGAGGGTGAGAGCAGTATTACAGGGAACACGCAGTGAACTCTGAACCTGCGGCTGCACAAGCCTCGTGTGATAGACCTGTGGAGGAAACAAAGTAAGAATTTCCACCTGAGCCTGTCCATATACCGTCCTGTGTCCCAAGCCATAGGTCATAGGTGCCAGCATTAATACCACACCTGCTAGTCTATGGTTGGAGGAGGGAACATTGCAGATCACCACCCGTCATGCAGGTGGCACCATGGTGGCATTTTTCCTATGTGTCATCACTGGGTTTGTCCATCTTTGACAATATAACTGAGAATTTCTGGCGCCTAGGTTGTTGGTGACATCACAGGTTTGGTGGTGATGTCATCACATGGGTGAGGATGTTTGCAGCTGTGGTTCCCTCACTGGGACTGTTGAAATCCTTCAACTAAATATTATCCTCAGCCAAAGGGAGGGAACGGCATTAACCCTGCGCTGTCAGGCCGGATATTAATGATGGTATCTACTCCCTGTCATATAAAATCTGTTACGGTGACAGCTGCAGAAGGTTCATTGTGAGGCGCGAGGCACTGTCGCGGTTCCCCAGGTGAGAACCCTTCTAGTGAAATATAGTTCACTGGAGGAGATTCATTATGTGCCCCCGTTCTCCCAGGACAGTTTGCTGGGGTAATTTTGGTGCTCATTGACTTCAGGTGCATGTTTTGTATAAGTTTTTTTTTTTTTCACGTGGATCTTGCGTGCGTTCTCATGCACAGGTCTTGTGTGCATTTTTACTTGCAAGTCTTGTGGCCGTTTTCATGCGTGGGTCTTGCATGTGTTTTTACGTGTAGCTCTTGAGTGCGTTTTACTTTGATACATTGTAGTTTTTTACGTGGCTCGCTCTCGTGGTCTGTGTGTGCACTGGGCGCAGCAGGCAGCGACTCTCCTGTAATAAGCTGCACTAGTCAGTGCTGCTGGCGCCAGGTCTGCCCCCTGCGCCCGCTCACTGCCGCCCTCTCTGGGTGGTTTCCCAGGCTCCTCCATAGAACAGATTCCTGCTCGGCTGCCATAGTAACAGGTGTCAGGATCCCGCTCTGTGATTCTTTGTATCTCTGTTGTATCGGGGATTCTGGAGGTGGGGGCTGGGCAGGGGATCGGAACAGGGTAGAGGACCCTTCCATTCAGCCCTGTCCCTGGTGGTGGGAACTGTCCCCCCCAGCCCCTCTCTGCTCTGTTAACCCTTTCATCTCAGGGTCTCTTCTAGCAGATGTAACGCTCTATGCAGTGATCAGGATGGGGGGCTCAGGTGTCACATGTATAACTGGGTATCAACGCACCTTGGCACAATACTTACCGTAGTTCTGTTTCTGGTAAAGCACGGTGATAACTAATATGGCCCCATTACATCTCCGACCAAACTTTTTTTAAATTACAGAACCTCAGATCTTGTGCACCAAACAACCACAGAGATTTGCCATTCAGGACTATAGGGGTGGAGGTACGTGTATAGAGGGGGAGGGGTTATGTGTATAGAGGGGGAGGGGTTATGTGTATAGAGGGGGAGGGGTTATGTGTATAGAGGGGGAGGGGTTATGTGTATAGAGGGGGAGGGGGTACGTGTATTGAAAGGGTGGGGGGTACATGTACAGAGGGGTGGAGGTACGTGTATAGAGGGGGAGGGGTTACGTGTATAGAGGGGGTGGGGGTACATGTACAGAGGGGTGGGGGTACGTGTATAGAGGAGTGGGGGTACCTAGAGGGGTAGCGGAAATTATAAAGTGTCATTGTGAGGATGGCACTGGGGTATTACTGTGAGGATGGCACTGGGGTATTACTGTGAGGCTGGCACAGGGGGGTATTACTAGGAGACTGGCACAGGGGGGTATTACTAGGAGACTGGCACTGGGGGGTATTACTGCGAGGATAGTACTGGGGGGGTATTACTGTGAAGCTGTCCCAGGGGGTAATTACTGTGAGGATGGTACTGGGGGGGTATTACTGCGAGGATGGTACTGGGCGGGTATTACTGCGAGGATGGTACTGGGGGGTATTATTGTTAGGCTGGCCGAGGGGGTATTACTGTGAGAGTATATATATATATATGTTGCTTTGGGACTGGGGAAGATATCTGTGGGCAGACATGCACCATTGTGTCATCTCCAGGACCAGTATGTGACCTTTCTCTGACTGAATATGATTTACATGAATTACTCCACCACCACCATCAACCATCATCTCCCCTCTGCCGTCTCCACCATACCATCCTCCTTCTCTTCCCCCGATTCTGGTTGTTTGTTGTGGGCAGCCGCAGTGACCAGATTCCTCTCAGACTTAAGGATCATTCACACGGCCATATCTGTTTTTGCGGACCCCAAATTGCAGATCCACAAAACAAAGATGCCGGCCGTATGCCTTCCACATCTTGCGGAATCGAACAGTTTTCTTAATGATAGTAATGTCTATACTTGTCCACAAATACGGGCAAGAATAGGGCATGTTTTATTTATTTTGCAGGGCCATGGAACAGACATACACCATGTGCTGTCCGCATCATTTGCAGCCCCATTGAATTGAATTGAATTCTGTCACCAATGTCTGTAAAGGCGACTGCATGACTGGAGCTGGATGTTCTACTCGGTGGTAATGGTAGACTGCATGGCTGTCACATCCAGCATGTATTACTGGGGGGACACACAGACCTCTCATCCAGCATGTATTACTGGGGGGGGACACAGACCTCACATCCAGCATGTATTACTGGGGGGGGGGACACAGACCTCACATCCGGCATGTATTACTGGGGGACACACAGACCTTACATCCGGCATGTATTACTGGGGTACACACAGACCTCACATCCGGCATGTATTACTGGGGTACACACAGACCTCACATCCAATATGTATTAGTGGGGGACACACAGACCTTACATCCGGCATGTATTACTGGGGGGGCAGACCTCACATCCAATATGTATTAGTGGGGGACACACAGACCTCACATCCAGCATGTATTACTGGGGGGACACAGACCTTACATCCAGCATGTATTACTGGGGGGGACACAGACCTCACATCCAGCATGTATTACTGGGGGGGACACAGACCTCACATCCAGCATGTATTACTGGGGGGGACACAGACCTCACATCCAGCATGTATTACTGGGGGGGACACAGACCTCACATCCAGCATGTATTACTGGGGGGGACACAGACCTCACATCCGGCATGTATTACTGGGGGGGACACAGACCTCACATCCGGCATGTATTACTGGGGGACACACAGACCTCACATCCGGCATGTATTACTGGGGGACACACAGACCTCACATCCGGCATGTATTACTGGGGGACACACAGACCTCACATCCAGGATATGTATTACTGGGGGACACACAGACCTCACATCCGGCATGTATTACTGGGGGACACACAGACCTCACATCCGGCATGTATTACTGGGGGACACACAGACCTCACATCCGGCATGTATTACTGGGGGACACACAGACCTCACATCCGGCATGTATTACTGGGGGACACACAGACCTCACATCCCGCATGTATTACTGGGGGACACACAGACCTCACATCCAGCATGTGTTACTGGAGGACACACTGTCACGATGGGGAGTAGGGGAAACTCCCCACCGAACACCGTGGGGAAACGGGGATGACAAATAGGCTTGGACACAGGGAAAAGGAAGCTGGTCACCTCCTACAGCCACCCTAATCCTGGCCCTGACTCCTCTCACCGTATGAGCGGACCCAGATGGTAGGACGACTCATACCCAGGAACCTCGGACCCTGGAATCCCCGAACAGCCCTACAGATAATGAAAAGGCGTGAGACAACCTGTTCCTCCAAGATACGGAAGAACAAGAGTCTCACCCGGACTAGAAGCAAGGAAAAGAGGAGACCATGAACAGCTACTGGATCAGCAGGTAAGAACCAGAACAACACACTTACCTGCCGCTGCCACACTACTGGAACCCACACACTAAACAGGACACAGTGCAAACACCAAACATAGGAACCAGAACACCAGTAACTGCCTGGAACCCCATGCAGACAGGATGCATGAAGGCACCAGGCAGAGCTGCTAACTGATTTGTAGTTTCCTCTCCGGGGAACCCTGGGGCCCTCTCACCGAAGGCACAGATACACAGAGAGATGACTAGCATCCATACATCCTGTCCGCATGGGGGTCCAGGCAGTTACTGGTGTGCTGGTTCCTATGTTTGGTGTTTGTACTGTGTCCTGTTTGGTGTGTGGGTTCCAGTACATATGCACGGGTTCCAGTCATGTTGGTGTGGCAGGTAAGTGTGTTGTTCTGGTTCTTACCTGCTGATCCAGTTGCTGTTCACGTTCTCCTCTTTTCCCTGCATCTAGTCCTTGTGAGACTCCTGTTTTTCCGTATCTTGGAGGAACAGGTTTTCTCACGCCGTTTCATTATCTGTAGGGCTGTTCAAGGATTCCAGGGTCCGAGGTTCCTAAGTATGAGTCGTCCTACCATCTGGGTCCACTCATACAGTGTGAGGAGTCAGGGCCAGGATTAGGGTGGCTGTATGAGGTGACCTGTTCCCTCTTCCCTGTGTCCAAGCCTAGTTGTCATCCCCGTTTCCCCACGGTGTTCGGTGGGGAGTTTCCCCCACTCCCCATCGTGACACACCCAGACCTTACATCCAGCATTTATTACTGGGGGCAGTTTTAAAGTTTATATTGGGGTGTAAGACTGAATGAAGAGATACAGATTGCAACTTTATTAACTTACTTTGACCACTGACATAAGTAACAGTCATTTATCTGTGTCTGATGTATCGATAGCTTCATTACATGTTCTTGTCGATTGCTGTCTGCACAGACACACTGTAACAAGCCTATCAGCAGTATTACATGGATACTAAGAAAACCTCCTGTGAATGGTGAAGAACTGAAACACAAATTCTAGTAGATGAGATTTTATAACATAGGACGGGGAGACTGGCAGGAGGTGCACAGTTGAGGGGAGCCCCCAGGGATCGGTCGCTGGTATTTGCAGCTCATCTGTTTCCCAGTAACATTTATTCAGAAATCATTGAGGAAACCACATGATCCACGTCTCTTCTCATCCTTCCGTGGCGGCACCTCTGAGCTGTGCAGAGAGCCTCGCCATTCCCTTATCTTGGCACACACTGCCCACTCGTGTCACTGCTTCTTCCTGAATCTACACAAGGTCACTGCTCCAGCTGTGGACGGAGAGACTCTGGGAACCAGCACCGCGTCCTGTTTACTTCATCTACACCCGGCCTCTGAACTTCTTCATCTTTTCTCCTGTTCAGGTGTCAGCAGTGTGTCATACTGTCTGAGGAAGCTGAGTGACACAAATATGGCCTCCATTACAGCTCCTGCTGGGCTCGTCACTTTCCAAGAACCATGAATAAAAATTAATTCTGGTTAGACATTGATGATGGATCAGAGGGTGTGTTACCTCATAGAGATTTACCATTCTAGAGTCTGGGAAAGCTGAATGACAGTCTCCGTGGAAGCTGTAATGGCAGCCATATTGGTTGTCCTCTGATTTAACTGGAGTTAAAGCCTACCTCTTTGTGACATCTCTTTATCCACATTCTCATGTTGTATAGCAAAGCGCTATCTGCTATATGTCAGAACTTGATTTTCTGATACAGATCTCCAAATCCACTGCATGTGCATGGAGATACATTGTAACTTCCTATCACTTGCAACCAATACTAGGGGAAGCTCAGTAGCTTACTGCATACAGATAAATGTACCCACCACTAGAGGGAGCTCAGGAGATTACTACATACAGATATATACAGCCACCACTAGAGGGAGCTCAGGAGATTACTACATACAGATATATACAGCAACTACTAGATGGAGCTCAGGAGATTACTACATACAGATATATATACAGCTACCACTAGAGGGAGCTCAGGAGATTACTACATACAGATATTTACAGCCACCACTAGAGAGAGGTCAGGAGATTACTGCATACAGATATATACAGCCACCACTAGAGGGAGCTCAGGAGATTACTGCATACAGATATACAGCCATCACTAAAGGGAGCTCAGGAGATTACTACATACAAATATATACAGCCACCACTTGAGGGAGCTCAGGAGATTACTGTATACAGATATACAGCCACCACTAGAGGGAGCTCAGGAGATTACTACATACAAATATATACAGCCACCACTAGAGGGAGCTCAGGAGATTACTGCATACAGATATATACATTCATCACTAGAGGGAGCTCAGGAGATTACTGCATACAGATATATACAGCCACCACTAGAGGGAGCTCAGGAGAATACTACATACATATATATACAGCCACTACTAAAGGGAGCTCAGGAGATTACTACATACAGACATATACAGCCACCACTAGAGGGAGCTCAGAGGATTACTACATACAGATATATACAGCCACCACTAGAGGGAGCTTAGGAGATCACTACATACAGATATATACAGCCACCACTAGAGGGAGCTCAGGAGATTACTACATACAGATATATACAGCCACCACTAGAGGGAGCTCAGGAAATCACTACATACAGATATATACAGCCACCACTAGAGGGAGCTCAGGAGATTACTACATACAGATATATACAGCCACTACTAAAGGGAGCTCAGGAGATTACTACATACAGACATATACAGCCACCACTAGAGGGAGCTCAGAGGATTACTACATACAGATATATACAGCCACCACTAGAGGGAGCTTAGGAGATCACTACATACAGATATATACAGCCACCACTAGAGGGAGCTCAGGAGATTACTACATACAGATATATACAGCCACCACTAGAGGGAGCTCAGGAAATCACTACATACAGATATATACAGCCACCACTAGAGGGAGCTCAGGAGATTACTACATACAGATATATACAGCCACCACTAGAGGGAGCTCAGGAGATTACTACATACAGATATATACAGCCACCACTAGAGGGAGCTCAGGAGATTACTGCATACAGATATATACAGCCACCACTAGAGGGAGCTCAGGAGATTACTGCATACAGATATATACAGCCACCACTAGAGGGAGCTCAGGAGATTACTGCATACAGATATATACAGCCACCACTAGAGGGAGCTCAGGAGATTACTGCATACAGATATATACAGCCACCACTAGAGGGAGCTCAGGAGATTACTACATACAGATATATACAGCCACCACTAGAGGGAGCTCAGGAGATTACTACATACAGATATATACAGCCACCACTAGAGGGAGCTCAGGAGATTACTGCATACAGATATATACAGCCACCACTAGAGGGAGCTCAGGAGATTACTACATACAGATATATACAGTCACCACTAGAGGGAGCTCAGGAGATTACTACATACAGATATATACAGCCACCTCTAGAGGGAGCTCAGGAGATTACTACATACAGATATATACAGCCACCACTAGAGGGAGCTCAGGAGATAACTACATGCAGATATATACAGCCACCACTAGAGCGAGCTCAGGAGCTTACTGCATACAGATATATACAGCCACCACTAGAGCGAGCTCAGGAGATTACTACATACAGATATATACAGCCACCACTAGAGGGAGCTCAGGAGATTACTACATACAGATATATACAGCAACTACTAGATGGAGCTCAGGAGATTACTACATACAGATATATACAGCCACCACTAGAGGGAGCTCAGGAGATTACTGCATACAGATTATACAGTCACCACTAGAGGGAGCTCAGGAGATAACTACATGCAGATATATACAGCCACCACTAGAGCGAGCTCAGGAGATTACTACATACAGATATATACAGCCACCACTAGAGGGAGCTCAGGAGATAACTACATGCAGATATATACAGCCACCACTAGAGGGAGCTCAGGAGATTACTGCATACAGATATATACAGCCACCACTAGAGCGAGCTCAGGAGCTTACTGCATACAGATATATACAGCCACCACTAGAGCGAGCTCAGGAGATTACTACATACAGATATATACAGCCACCACTAGAGGGAGCTCAGGAGATTACTACATACAGATATATACAGCAACTACTAGAGCGAGCTCAGGAGAATACTACATACATATATATACAGCCACTACTAAAGGGAGCTCAGGAGATTACTACATACAGACATATACAGCCACCACTAGAGGGAGCTCAGGGGATTACTACATACAGATATATACAGCCACCACTAGAGGGAGCTCAGGAGATCACTACATACAGATATGTACAGTCCACAGAAAATCTACTACTAAAGGAAATAGATTAGGAGGCAAATCATAATGAGGTCGTCATTATGGGGGACTTTAACTACCCAGATAACTAGGAAACTGAAACCTGTAGCTCTCCTAAAGGAGCACTTCCTAATAGTGACCATTCAAATTCCAATTGTCATACAAAAGATATATATATATTTTTTTTAAGGGAGGCACAAAAATGTCGCATTCCAAAAAGGAAAATTTCACCAGATAAGAGAGGCCACTGGCCTCACTAACTGGGACAATTTCCTCAAAAATGCAGCCACAAAATTGAATATTTTTAAAAGCTTCCTAAACTATAATTGTGGGAGGTACATACCTTATAAAAGAAGAAAGAGATGAATGACAAAAATAACGCATTTAAATCACTAAAACAGGAAGGTAGCGAGGAAGCATTGAAAAACTACCGTATAAGGAAAAAAACTAAATATGTAAAAGACACATAAAAGCAGCCAAGCTGAACACAGAAAGGCTCATTGTCAAACAGAGTAAAACTAACCCTACTTTCCCATTAAAAGTGCCCTGTCTAAACCAGGAAGAAGTGCAGTGGCATCTTAAAAAGATTAAAATGGACAAATCACAAGGTCCAGATGGCATAACACCCCTTATCCTAAGAGAGTTAAAGGGGTTTTCCAAGATGTTAATACTGATTACCTACCCTCTGGATAGGTCATCAACAGCTGATTGGTGGGAGTCCAACTACCAGGACCTCTGTCGATCAGCTGTTCAAGAAGGCAGTGGTGACCAGAGTAGTAGTAGTAGGACTTTCCGTTGCTTTCCTTAAGCCGAGTGATAACACGTTCATCGGTCAAGTGGCCTAGGTGCAGCTCAGCCCCATTGAAGTGAATGGGGCTGGGCCGTGATAACAAGCACAACCTCTATACAATGTACAGCAATGTGCTTGGTGATCAATGAGAAGGCCTGGCGCTCATGGGAGTGCCGATGCCTTCTCCAACAGCTGAGAAGGCATACTGTATACATACAACAACTGACAGTATACAGTACAGACCAAAAGTTTGGACACACCTTCTCATTCAAAGAGTTTTCTTTATTTTCATGACTATGAAAATTGTAGATTCACACTGAAGGCATCAAAACTATGAATTAACACATGTGGAATTATCTACATAACAAAAAAGTGTGAAACAACTGAAAATAGGTCATATTCTAGGTTCTTCACAGTAGCCACCTTTTGCTTTGATTACTGCTTTGCATTCTCTTGATGAGCTTCAAGAGGTAGTCACCTGAAATGGTCTTCCAACAGTCTTGAAGGAGTTCCCTTTTGCCTTCACTCTGCGGTCCAGCTCACCCCAAACCATCTCGATTGGGTTTAGGTCCGGTGACTGTGGAGGCCAGGTCATCTGGCGCAGCACCCCATCACTCTCCTTCATGGTCAAATAGCCCTTACACAGCCTGGAGGTGTGTTTGGGGTCATTGTCCTGTTGAAAAATAAATGATGGTCCAACTAAACGCAAACCGGATGGAATAACATGCCGCTGCAAGATGCTGTGGTAGCCATGCTGGTTCAGTATGCCTTCAATTTTGAATAAATCCCCAACAGTGTCACCAGCAAAGCACCATCACACCTCCTCCTCCATGCTTCACGGTGGGAACCAGGCATGTAGAGTCCATCCGTTCACCTTTTCTGCGTCGCACAAAGACACGGTGGTTGGAACCAAAGATCTCAAATTTGGACTCATGAGACCAAAGCACAGATTTCCACTGGTCTAATGTCCATTCCTTGTGTTCTTTAGCCCAAACAAGTCTATTCTGCTTGTTGCCTGTCCTTAGCAGTGGTCTCCTAGCAGATATTCTACCATGAAGGCCTGATTCACACAGTCTCCTCTTAGCAGTTGTTCTAGAGATGTGTCTGCTGCTAGAACTCTGGGTGGCATTGACCTGGTCTCTAATCTGAGCTGCTGTTAACCTGCGATTTCTGAGGCTGGTGACTCGGATGAACTTCTCCTCCGCAGCAGAGGTGACTCTTGGTCTTCCTTTCCTGGGGCGGTCCGCATGTCAGCCAGTTTCTTTGTAGCGCTTGATGGTTTTTGTGACTGCACTTGGGGACACTTTTAAAGTTTTCCCAATTTTTCGGACTGACTGACCTTCATTTCTTAAAGTAATGATGGCCGCTCGTTTTTCTTTACTTAGCTGCTTTTTTCTTGCCATAATACAAATTCTAACAGTCTATTCAGTAGGACTATCAGCTGTGCATCCGCCTGACTTCTCGACAACGCAACTGATGGTCCCAACCCCATTTATAAGGCAAGAAATCCCACTTATTAAACCTGACAGGGCACACCTGTGAAGTGAAGACCATTTCAGGTGACTACCTCTTGGAGCTCATCAAGAGAATGCCAAGAGTGTGCAAAGCAGTAATCAAAGCAAAAGGTGGCTACTGTGAAGAACCTAGAATATGACAGATTTTCAGTTGTTTCACACTTTTTTGTTATGTATATAATTCCACATGTGTTAATTCATAGTTTTGATGCCTTCAGTGTGAATCTACAATTGTCATAGTCATGAAAATAAAGAAAACTCTTTGAAGGAGAAGGTGTGTCCAAGCTTTTGGTCTGTACTGTATGTGTGTTTAAGGAGCTCTGTATCTGAACATGGAGCCTTATAGAAGATCTTTTGAAAGTATAAAACAGAGGTTAAAAAAATTCAGTTGTCAAACAGCAGAATACATGATGTGGAGGGGTAGGTATTGTTTACATGTACTTAGTGCTGCATTAGGTGGCTAGAATTCATGACCAATCAGTGTAATATTTATTGCCTGGCACCTGTACATTATCGCCCTTCTCAGGAACTAAATCACAACAGGAGACCTATTAGCAGAGCCCTGGCTGCTCTCTGTTGTGTTACCTGTCTTGAGATCCCATGTTCCTTGGATCACTAATTTGGGCTGTCTGCAGTTATGTTAACAATTATGTTGTCTGTTCTTCTCCCAGATAACTCCTCTATACAGGAAGATGAAGACCTAGACATGGAGTCTGTCAACTGGCCTGGCACAGTCAATGGTCACTCAGAGACATGCACAAGAACTCAGTTTCCCAGCTGGGTAACCTTTGAAGATGAAATTATTGCACTCACTCCTAAAGACTCTCCCCAGAAATCAACAGAGAGTCCACAATCCCCCTCTACCCCTGACAAGAACTTTAGTAGTGTCAAAACCTTAAAAAAAAGGGAGCGACCAAAGAGCTCATTGGTCGACCTTTCCAGGACTCAAAGACTTGACTTTTCAACATTGCACAGGCAGCTCTCATTAAACTCCACGCCTAACAAGGCTCCCAATCCATTCCTTGATGAGGCCTTGAAGGATGTCCAGCCTTCCCCAATTAATCCATTCAGCTCCTTTTTTCAGGAGCAGGAAAAGCGCTCTCAACATTCTTCAGTATCTAGTGGCCCAGGCTCGAGTCAAAGAAATTCTATCTCTATTCTTGCTGAAGAACTTGACACAGAACAGTTTGAAGACTACCGGAAGAAGGTCTTACAAGCAGATGTGGTCGAACAACTCAAGCAGATTCACATAGATGACCCAGATTCCCCTGGGAGCCCTTCTCTGCCAGATGACCCCTTCAATTTTGATGAGCCTATCGGTCCCTGTTTAACATTTACCAGGCCTCAACCAAAAGAAGGATGGTCAATGCTGTTACGAATTCCAGAGAAAAAGAACATTATGTCTTCTAGACATTGGGGTCCCATCTACGTGAAGGTCACAGAAGCAGGATTCCTACAGCTCTTCTATGAGAAGGGTTTGGAAAAACCATTCAGAGAATTTAAACTGGAGGTCAACCATGAGATCTCAGATCCTAAGCTCCAAAACTATGATGAGAGTGGAAGAATTCACACCATCCGTATCGACCGGGTGATATACAGGGAGAGACGAAAATACCAGCCGATGCCGCTTGTCACTCACACAGGGGAGAGGGAGCAGGTGATAAAGCTGGGAACAGTTGACTATTCAGACTTCATCAGCTTTATCTCAACTGTCCAAGATGTTTTGTTTCACCTCCCAGCCACTGTGGACCTCAGCACCATGCACCAGAATTACATTGAAGAGGAGATCACTGTAGATGTCAGAGATGAGTTCAGAGGAATTGTGGCCAAGGAGGAAAACCAGCTTCTACAGCATTCTGTGGTCACGAATGTCCATATTCTCAGTTTTATCTCAGGGATGGCGGACTGCAGGATAGGACTCAACGATGTCCTCATCAAAGGCAATGAAGTTGTCTCTAGACATGATATTATGCCAACCACAACCACCAAGTGGGTGAGACTACATGACTGCCAATTCCATTCATCAGTAGATGAAGAGGCGTTCCATGTCACCAGAACCATCCTGTTCACCCCACTCGATGCCTGCAGGTTTGAATTAATGAGGTTCCGGACTGTATTTTCTGAAAAGACTTTGCCCTTTACTCTCAGGACTGTGGCCTGTGTCCGTGGAGCAGAGGTCGAGCTGCAGAGCTGGGTGGTCATGTCTACTGGCTTCTCCTCTAACAGAGACAGTCTATCCCAGGTTCCATGTGAAAATGTCACTATTCGACACCCAGTGCCACAGGAGTGGGTGAACTATTTCCGAAGAGACAGCGTACTTGGGGAGAGGTCTTTGAAGGCCAAAGTCAACAAGGAGGCCAGTTTTGGTTCCCCCATTTTCTCTGGTTCAGAGCCAGCCATGAGAGTTACACTGGGAACTGCGAAATATGAGCATGCCTATAGTGCCATCGTATGGAGGATCAGCAGACTTCCTGATAAGAACTCAGGTGAGAAGACCTGTCCATCACATCCTGACAGTATCTCTTAGAAGCTCACCAAATTCTTGAACCTTAGTCAGCCCTTAGTTTGCATTCCTCTATGGCCAGTGTAGGGTCCAGTCCGGGGGCTGGAGCTAAACTGCTTTCAGGAGTTAGTGCCTCTCAGAAGACAGTGAATCTCGGGTGTTGGTAACTTTTGAGAGTTAAACAAAACCAGCTGCTCACCTTATACTGGTGTATGGATGTGCGGGGTTCTCAAACTTGCTGATTGCCCAATATCAGACCAAAAGAGAATAAAATCTGTATTTATCAATTGGCACACTCACTTGCTGGCACAACTTACACATACAAAAAAATATATACTGTATATAGTGCCTTAAAAAATTATTCACACCCCATGACCTTTACTATATTTTTTCACGTTACACCCACAAGTCTGTATGTATTTTATGTGATAGACCAACACAAAGTAGCAAATATGTGTAAAATGAAAAGAAAATGATACATGGTTTTCAAAAGAAATTATAAATAAAAAAATATATATATTTTATTCATCCTTCCCCCCCCCCCCCCCCCCCCCCCCCGATTCAGTACTTTGTAGGACCACCTTTCTCTGCAGTTACAGCTGCCAGTCTTTGGGGTCTGTCTCTACCAGCTTTGCACATCTAGAGGCTGAAATTTTTGGCCATTCTTCATTGAAGAAGAGCTCACGCTCAGTCAGGTTGGATGGAGAGCGTCTGTGAGCAGCAGTTTCTTAAGTCTTTGCCAAGATTCTCCATGGGATATAGGTCTGGACTGTGGCCGTTTTAACACATGAAGATGTTTTAAACTCTACCCTTCCATTGTAGCTCTGGCTGGATGTTGAGGGTCGTAGTCTTGCTGGAAGCTGAACCTCCGCCCCAGTCTCTTTTGCAGCCTCGCTCAGGTTTTCCTCCAGGATTTCCCTGTATTTAGCTCCATCCATGTTTCCATCACCTCTCACAAGCTTCCTGATGAAGAAAAGCCTCCCTCCAGCATGATGCCACCACTGCAACATTTCAGAGTGGGGACATTGTGTTCAGGGGGATGTGCAGGGTTAGTTTTCTACCACTCATAGCGTTTTGCATTTAGGCCAAAAAATTCCACCTTGGTCCCCTCTGACCAGAGCACCTCTTTCCACATGTTTGCTGTGTACTCTACATGGCTGCTGGAAAACTGCAGACAGGACCTTCTTATGGCCGCTTTCAGAAATGACTTTCTTCTTGCCTCTCTTCCATAAAGACCAGATTTGTGGACTCCACGACTAATAGTTGTCCTATGGACAGATTCCCCCACCTGAGCTGTGGATCTCTGCAGCTCCTCCATAGTGACCATGAGCCTCTTGGCTGCTTCTCTAATTACTGCTTTCCTCTCCTGGGCTGTCAGTTTAGGTGGACGGCCATGTCTTGTTAGGTTTGCAGTTGTGTCAGACTACTTCCATTTTTGGATGATGGATTGAACAGTGCTCAGTGAGATGTTCAGAGCTTGAGATATTTTTTATAACCTAACCTTGCTTTATACTTCTCCACAACTTTCTCCCTGACCTGTCTGGTGTGTTCCTTCGTTTTCATGATGCTATTTGATCACAAATGTTCTCTAACTAACCTCTGAGGCCTTCACAGAACAGCTGGAGTTATACTGAGAAGACAGTACACAAAGGTGTACGAATGAGGTGACTTCTGGAGGCAATTGGTCACACTGGATTTTATTTAGGGGTCTCAGAGTACAGGGGGCTGAATACAGATGCACCTCACAGATTTTTATTTATTACAATTTTTTTAAACCATTTATCATTTTTTCACCTCACACAGACTTGTACTTTTTGTTGGTCTATCACATAAAATCCCAATAAAATACATGAGTTTTTGGGAATGACATAGGTGTCTCCCAAAAGATAATAGGACGATGTACAAGAGGCATTATTGTGGAAAAAAAAAAAACATTTCTCAGCTTTTATTTACATTTGAGCAAAAAGTGTCCAGTCCAGAATGATTCCTCCCCTTCTCAATAATCAATAGAAAAGCCTTTATTGGCTGTTACAGCGATCAGACGCTTCCTATGATTGCAGACCAGCTTTTTGTAGGTCTCCACAGGTATTTTTGCCCATTCATCTTCAGCAATGAGCTCCAAATCTTTCAGGTCGGAGGGTCTTCCTACCGTCACCCTGATCTTTAGCTCCTCCACAGATTCTCCATTGGATTCCAGTCTGGACTCTGGCTGGGCCTCTCCAAGACGTTAATGTTGTTGTCTGCTGACCATTTCTTCACCACTTTTGCTGTGTGTTTTGGGTCATTGTCATGCTGAAATGTCCACTGGTGCCCAAGGCCATGTTCCTCTGCAGACGGCCTGATGTTGTCGGTGAGAATCCTCATGTATCGCTCTTTTTTCATGGTGCCGTTTACTGGGATTAGGTTCCCTGGTCCAGTGGCTGAAACCCCCCCAAAGCATTAAGTTCCCACCACCATGTTTGACAGTGCGGATGGTGTTCTTTGGGTTGAAGGCTTCTCCTTTTTTACGCCAAATGAAGGAAACATCATTGTGACCAAACAATTACATTTTTGTTTCATCTGACCATAACACAGAAGACCAGAAGTCTTCTTCTTTGTCCAGATGAGCTTTTGCAAAGGCCAAGCGAGCTTTTGTGCGCCTTATCTGGAGAAGTGGCGTCCTCCTTGGTCTGCAGTGTCCGTTGGATTGTCTGCCTTGAGACATTGCCACCCGCATCTTGTATTTTTGTTCTTGTATTTTTTGCTCAAATGTAAATAAAAGCTGAGAAATGTGTTTGTTTTTTTCCACAATAATGAATCTTGTATATCGTTTTATTATCTTCTGGGAGACACCGATGTCATTTCCCATCAAAATTTGCCAGGGGTATGAATAATTATGGTCAGCACTGTATATATAAATATATACATACCTAATTTATTTGAAATTTATTACATAAAACTAAATAAAATATTATGTAAAAATCAGCACATATGAAGTAATACTATAAAATAAATAAATGAATCAGACAAAAATAAAAAATAAATACCATGTATTATAGCCTCTATCTGGCAATCCTCCTATATAAAGGACATGTGTACACACCTATGACGCTGCGGTTAAATAGTGTTAAAATAATACCCGAGTGATCAAAAATAGTCATTAAAAAATTATAATTGAATAGGAGCGTAAGGATCCCAAATTGTGTTAAAAGTTGTATATTGGTGTATGAGGATCGTATATATGGGTATATGAGGATCGTATATATGAGTGTATGAGGATTGTATATGGGTGTATGAATATCGTATGTGGGTGTATGAATATCGTATGTGGGTGTATGAATATCGTATATGGGTGTATGAATATCGTATATATGGGTATATGAGGATCGTATATATGGGTGTATGAGGATCGTATATATGGGTGTATGAGGATCGTATATGGGTGTATGAATATCGTATGTATGGGTGTATGAGGATCGTATATATGGGTGTATGAATATCGTATATGGGTGTATGAGGATCGTATATGGGTGTATGAGGATCATATATATGGGTGTATGAGGATCGTATATATGGGTGTATGAGGATCGTATATGGGTGTATGAGGATTATATATATGGGTGTATGAGGATTATATATATGGGTGTATGAGGATTATATATATGGGTGTATGAGGATTATATATATGGGTGTATGAGGATTATATATATGGGTGTATGAGGATCGTATATATTGGTGTATGAGGATCGTATATATTGGTGTATGAGGATCGTATATGGGTGTATGAGGATCGTATATATGGGTGTATGAGGATTGTGTATGGGTGTATGATGATCGTATATATGGGTGTATGAGGATCGTGTATATGGGTGTATGAGGATCGTGTATATGGGTGTATGAGGATCGTGTATATGGGTGTATGAGGATCGTGTATATGGGTGTATGAGGATCGTGTATATGGGTGTATGAGGATCGTGTATATGGGTGTATGAGGATCGTGTATATGGGTGTATGAGGATCGTGTATATGGGTGTATGAGGATCGTGTATATGGGTGTATGAGGATCGTGTATATGGGTGTATGAGGATCGTGTATATGGGTGTATGAGGATCGTGTATATGGGTGTATGAGGATCGTGTATATGGGTGTATGAGGATTGTGTATATGGGTGTATGAGGATTGTGTATGGGTGTATGAGGATCGTATATATGGGTGTATGAGGATCGTATATATGGGTGTATGAGGATCGTATATATGGGTGTATGAGGATCGTGTATATGGGTGTATGAGGATCGTGTATATGGGTGTATGAGGATCGTGTATATGGGTGTATGAGGATCGTGTATATGGGTGTATGAGGATCGTGTATATGGGTGTATGAGGATCGTATATGGGTGTATGAGGATCGTATATATGGGTGTATGAGGATCGTGTATATGGGTGTATGAGGATCGTGTATATGGGTGTATGAGGATCGTGTATATGGGTGTATGAGGATCGTATATATGGGTGTATGAGGATCGTGTATGGGTGTATGAGGATCGTGTATATGGGTGTATGAGGATCGTGTATGGGTGTATGAGGATTGTATATATGGGTGTATGAGGATCGTATATATGGGTGTATGAGGATCGTATATATGGGTGTATGAGGATCGTGTATATGGGTGTATGAGGATCGTGTATATGGGTGTATGAGGATCGTATATGGGTGTATGAGGATCGTATATATGGGTGTATGAGGATCGTGTATGGGTGTATGAGGATCGTATATATGGGTGTATGAGGATCGTATATATGGGTGTATGAGGATCGTATATATGGGTGTATGAGGATCGTGTATGGGTGTATGAGGATCGTGTATGGGTGTATGAGGATCGTATATATGGGTGTATGAGGATCGTGTATGGGTGTATGAGGATCGTATATATGGGTGTATGAGGATCGTGTATGGGTGTATGAGGATCGTATATATGGGTGTATGAGGATCGTATATATGGGTGTATGAGGATCGTATATATGGGTGTATGAGGATCGTGTATGGGTGTATGAGGATCGTATATGGGTGTATGAGGATCGTATATATGGGTGTATGAGGATCGTGTATGGGTGTATGAGGATCGTATATGGGTGTATGAGGATCGTATATGGGTGTATGAGGATCGTATATATGGGTGTATGAGGATCGTGTATGGGTGTATGAGGATCGTATATATGGGTGTATGAGGATCGTATATATGGGTGTATGAGGATCGTATATATGGGTGTATGAGGATCGTGTATGGGTGTAGATAGGTCATCGTGATAACAATCTTAGAAATCCTCTGTGTGCTCGCGCCCTTTATATATGCGGATTGCCAGATCGCGTCTATGACATACGGCATTTATTTATTTTGTGCTATTTCAGTTTCAAGTAACTAATTTAAATTTCAAATAAATTTTGTATATTCATAAAAACGATGTATATTGAGATCAGGAGCGACTGGTATTTATTGCGACCTCCCTTGAGCTAAACAGAAGCCTGCATGGTTCTTTCCAGCTAGAAGTCCCAGTAACGTCTCAGGAGGTTTCTTCTCTCCTAGGATGGGGTCACCCCCACTGCTTCTACTGCCACCTGGAGTTGGGCTCAGACAGGGAAGTGCCCCCAATTTTCGGCAAGTACGTGGAGGTGGAATTTTCTATGCCTGCGGCATCTGCCTCCAAGACAGCGGTGCGCTCCATCTCAGTAGAAGAGAGGACAGAACTCAAGAAGTGGGTGAACTACTCCGCCCATTATTACTACAAGGTGAGAGTATGGCGGGGTATAGTGTATGAATGGAGACATGTACATCGGGTTCTTGTGCCCATCCGCGCGCCGCTCTCTTTGTCTGCTGTGGGATCTCATAGGTTTATCCTTCTCTTTGGTTAGGTGGAAATTGAGCAGAAGAAGACTCTGAACCCCGACGTGGAGGAAGAGACCGTAGAGAATCCTGCTGAATGTGCTGCCCAATAAATGCCCAGGGACCTGGAGCACATCAATTACTGCAGCCATACTGATGGCAAAAGACTGGCACAGACACCAGTACCCACGGGAGACGATGAGGAACTGAGGTGGCAGATTCCTGGACATTGACACCAAAGTGACTTTGGTAACATTAGAAGTTGTGACTGCACTAGAGAAGGAACCAGTAGAAGACATCTGTAGAGGACCAAGGAGCAGAGCCGACGTGGAGATCTGTGGGGGCAGAGAATCGCACAGTCTGTCTGGGGTCGCCTTCCCCTACTGACCATCTGCTGTGATGAGACTGGACTCCCCCTCGGGAAGAGCTAAACCCCCTCCGAATGTTGATTAAATGGACCAAGAGCGGCTGTTATCTTGTGTTTGATGCTAGGTGTCAAAGGAACATTCCAAGACGGGTGAATACGGGGGACGGGTGAATGGGTGAATATGGGGGATGGGTGAATATGGTAGATGGGTGAATACGGGGAATGGATGAATACGGGAGACGGGTGAATATGGGGGATAAGTAAATATGGTAGACGGCTGAATATGGGGGATGGGTGAATATGGGAGACGGGTGAATACGGGGGATGGGTGAATATGGGAGACGGGTGAAAACAGAGGATGGGTGGATATGGGAGACGGGTGAATGCAGAGGACCGGTGACATCTCAGGAGAGTTGATTTTCAGGATTGTGGGCAGTTTTGTGGGCACTGTGCCTATAATCTTGATGGATAATGGGGCAGATTTCCTAGTCCCATAGATGGCGGTGGTCCAGGCCTGCGCTATATTTCTCACAGGGGCCCCGGCTGATGCGGCACTTGGTGCAGACACGTCTTACTCTGAGACAGAATTTTGCATCAGAGTTTAGGTGAAATATGGGGCATTATGGGCCGCACCAGTGGCTTTTCTGCACGGCGCTCACCACTTTCTGAAAAGGCGCAGCGAGCAGAGGATGGCGCAGGGGGTCCGCCATGTTTCTCGTCTTTTGCTGCGGTACATGTCATTCTGGTGCACGGACTGCCGGAGCAGGCGCCCACGCCTCGTCACAAGTTAGGCTACTTTCACATTAGCGTTGGGGGCTCCGCTTGTGTGTTCCGTTTAAAGGCTCTCACAAGCGGCCATTAACGCTTCCGTCCAGCCCTAATGCATTCTGAGTGGATGCGGATCCGCTCAGAATGCATCAGTCTGGCAGCGTTCAGCCTCCGCTCCGCAGGCGGACACCTGAACGCTGCTTGCAGCCGTGTGGAGGCAAACGGATCCGTCCAGACTGACAGTGTAAGCCAATGGGGACGGATCCGTTTGACGTCGATACAATATGGCTCAATTTTCAAACGGATCCGTCCCCCATTGACTTTCAATGTAAAGTCTGGACGGATCCGTCTGAAGCTACTTTCACACTTAGAATTTCCGTTCTGAACGGATCCACCGTCTTCATTATATGAGCCTTAGTCACATCCTCCGGCAGCACAGGGGAGTCCAAATATCCCATAAAACACCCGTCTTTGATAAATCTCCCCCACTGTGTTCTGCCAGGTTTTGTTTACATTTTGTATTATACTTCAGTCACATCCAGAGCTGCATTCACATTTCATCTATCTAAGGCTACTTTCACACTTGCGTTCAGAGCGGATCCGTCTGCATTATATTTCAGAAAATGTGAAAGTAGCCGCAGACGGATCCGTCCAGACTTTACATTGAAAGTCAATGGGGGACGGATCCGTTTGAAAATTGAGCCATATTGTGTCAAATTCAAACGGATCCGTCCCCGTTGGCTTACACTGTCAGTCTGGACGGATCCGTTTGCCTTCGTTCGGGTGTCCGCCTGCGGAGCGGAGGACAGACGCTGCCAGACTGAGGCATTCTGAGCGGAGCCGCGTCCACTCAGAATGCATTAGGGCTGGACGGATCCGTTCGGGGCCACTTGTGAGAGCCTTCAAACGGAAGTCACAAGCGGAGCCCCGAACGCTAGTGTGAAAGTAGCCTTATACTCTAGTTATAGCTAAATCTGCAGTAACAAATCTGCTACTTTTTGGGAACAGTATGGTTTATCTGCACAGCAAACAAACAGAAAAGTGACTGCAGCTCTGGGTGTGACTGGTGTGTAAGATGGTGTGAATCGCTGCTCTGACAATGGGGACGAGTCTTCTGATGTCGGCCTCTTCTGCCCGGTCTGCTGCTACACATCAACCTGCACTGACACTGTGGGGGCATCTCCACCCTGCCCCCGATCACAGGCCGGCCGGGTACACCTGGGGGGTGTGGATGTCGCCTCATGGTTTCTGACTCGTCTGCTGGGCCCCACAATGCAGCTGCCCTAGGGTGTCAGGGGCCCATCACGATACAGATGGTCAGAAGCAGTCTGCCCCTGGTGGTCACCACTGGACATTACACAGCTGGAGCAATCACCATAATCAATGAGAGGCAATCTGACTGATAACAGGAAGAGTTATCATGGGGACAGAGAAAGGCTCATATATATCTCCTTCGTTTTCTTCCATATGAGAGAAGTGCATACAAAGGGTTAATTATTTTTATTGCATACACACAATATATCACTCCCATCATCCCTATGCACAAGGACTCAAGTCACAACAGAGCCACAAAAACTCCCAGCCACCATCCTGTGGTCAGATCCATGTACAGCAGGCACTGTAGATGTCTTCCTGCTCTCTGCCGCCATCCTGTGGTCAGATCCATGTACAGCAGGCACTGTAGATGCAATCCTGCTCTCTGCCGCCCTCCTGTGGTCAGATCCATGTACAGCAGGCACTATAGATGTCATCCTGCTCTCTGCCGCCCTCCTGTGGTCAGATCAGTATATAGCAGGCACTGTAGATGTCTTCCTGCTCTCTGCCGCCATCCTGTGGTCAGATCCATGTACAGCAGGCACTGTAGATGTCTTCCTGCTCTCTGCCGCCATCCTGTGGTCAGATCCATGTACAGCAGGCACTGTAGATGTCATCCTGCTCTCTGCCGCCATCCTGTGGTCAGATCAGTATATAGCGGGCATTGTAGATGTCTTCCTGCTCTCTGTCGCCATCCTGTGGTCAGATCAGTATATAGCGGGCACTGTAGATGTCTTCCTGCTCTCTGCCGCCATCCTGTGGTCAGATCAGTATACAGCAGTCACTGTAGATGTCACACTGCTCTCTGCCGCCATCCTGTGGTCAGATCCATGTACAGCAGGCACTATAGATATCATCCTGCTCTCTGCCGCCATCCTGTGGTCAGATCAGTATATAGCGGGCACTGTAGATGTCACCCTGCTCTCTGCCGCCCTCCTGTGGTCAGATCCATGTACAGCAGGCACTGTAGATGTCATCCTGCTCTCTGCCGCCATCCTGTGGTCAGATCAGTATATAGCGGGCACTGTAGATGCAATCCTGCTCTCTTGCCGCCCTCCTGTGGTCGGATCAGTATATAGTAGGCACTGTAGATGTCTTCCTGCTCTCTTGCCGCCCTCCTGTGGTCGGATCAGTATATAGTAGGCACTGTAGATGTCTTCCTGCTCTCTGCCGCCATCCTGTGGTCGGATCAGTATATAGTAGGCACTGTAGATGCAATCCTGCTCTCTTGCCGCCCTCCTGTGGTCGGATCAGTATATAGTAGGCACTGTAGATGTCTTCCTGCTCTCTTGCCGCCCTCCTGTGGTCGGATCAGTATACAGCAGTCACTGTAGATGTCTTCCTGCTCTCTGCCGCCATCCTGTGGTCAGATCCATGTACAGCAGGCACTGTAGATGTCTTCCTGCTCTCTGCCGCCATCCTGTGGTCAGATCCATGTACAGCAGGCACTGTAGATGTCTTCCTGCTCTCTGCCGCCCTCCTGTGGTCGGATCAGTATATAGTAGGCACTGTAGATGTCATCCTGCTCTCTGTCGCCATCCTGTGGTCAGATCCATGTACAGCAGGCACTGTAGATGTCATCCTGCTCTCTGCCGCCATCCTGTGGTCAGATCAGTATATAGCAGGCACTGTAGATGTCATCCTGCTCTCTGCCGCCCTTCTGTAGTCATATCCATGTACAGCAGGCACTGTAGATGTCTTCCTGCTCTCTGCCGCCATCCTGTGGTCAGATCCATGTACAGCAGGCACTGTAGATGTCATCCTGCTCTCTGCCGCCATCCTGTGGTCAGATCAGTATATAGCGGGCCCTGTAGATGTCATCCTGCTCTCTGCCGCCGTCCTGTGGTCAGATCCATGTACAGCAGGCACTGTAGATGTCATCCTGTGGTCAGATCAGTATATAGCGGGCATTGTAGATGTCTTCCTGCTCTCTGTCGCCATCCTGTGGTCAGATCAGTATACAGCAGTCACTGTAGATGCAATCCTGCTCTCTGTCGCCATCCTGTGGTCAGATCCATGTACAGCAGGCACTGTAGATGTCATCCTGCTCTCTGCCGCCATCCTGTGGTCAGATCAGTATATAGCGGGCACTGTAGATGCAATCCTGCTCTCGGCCGCCCTCCTGTGGTCAGATCAGTATATAGCGGGCATTGTAGATGTCATCCTGCTCTCTGCCGCCGTCCTGTGGTCAGATCAGTATATAGCGGGCACTGTAGATGTCTTCCTGCTCTCTGCCGCCCTCCTGTGGTCACATCCATGTACAGCAGGCACTGTAAATGTCATCCTGCTCTCTGCCGCCGTCCTGTGGTCAGATCAGTATATAGCGGGCACTGTAGATGTCATCTTGCTCTCTGCCGCCCTCCTGTGGTCAGATCAGTATATAGCGGGCACTGTAGATGTCATCCTGCTCTCTGCCGCCCTCCTGTGGTCAGATCAGTATATAGCAGGCACTGTAAATGTCATCCTGCTCTCTGCCGCCCTCCTGTGGTCAGATCAGTATATAGCAGGCACTGTAAATGTCTTCCTGCTCTCTGTCGCCATCCTGTGGTCAGATCCATGTACAGCAGGCACTGTAGACGTCATCCTGCTCTCTGCCGCCCTCCTGTGGTCAGATCAGTATATAGCGGGCACTGTAGATGTCTTCCTGCTCTCTGCCGCCATCCTGTGGTCATATCTATGTACAACAGGTACTGTAGACGTCATCCTCTCTGCCGCCCTCCTGTGGTCAGATCTATGTAAAGCAGGTACTGTAGACGTCTTCCTGCTCTCTGCCGCCATCCTGTGATCAGATCAGTATACAGCAGGCACTGTAGATGTCTTCCTGCTCTCTGCCGCCATCCTGTGGTCAGATCAGTATACAGCAGGCACTGTACACGTCACCCTGCTCTCTGCCGCCATCCAGTGGCTGAGTCTGATACTGCAGGGACTCTTAGGAGGACTGTTCTGCGAATCTTCTGGCGGAGCTGATCCATTCCTTCCTTTTATTATTTCCTCTAGTCGCCGCCCCTCCGTACTAAAGTAAAGTCCCGGGGTCACATATGCTGAGCAGGGTCACCGTGCACTGCGGTTCAGGGCGGACTTCACACATTGACGTTACACACCCCGCCGCTGTAGAACCACAAGTCCCAGCACGTCCGCTCTGCTAGCGCCGCGCTCCTCGCTGCCCTGTGCGCCCGCACTCCCGGTCTGGCACCTCACGGGTTAAGGATGCAGCTTCCCCATCAGGCCTGAAAACTACGACTCCCAGCAGCCTCCGGCGGCCCCCTCCCCCATTCCACCCCCTCCCGTGACGCGCTCTTCGCGCGAGATTTCCCGCCCCCGTGACCTGGTAGCTGCGTCTGGGCGCTCGGTGTCCGTATATAAAGGAGAAGCAGCGGACGAGAGCGGAGGCAGCACCGGGGCAGGCGAGGCTCACTGCGGGACATGGCCACCGCGGCCAACGCCAACCCCGTGGTAAGAGCCCGGAGCCCCCGTATGGCTGCGGGGCACCGGGTCCTCCGCCTGGACACCCCGTTTCGGGTGTCGCCTCACAGCCCGGTGTTGAGGTGTCAGAGCGAATATTCGGGGTCCTCTCTGTGGTGGGGCTCCTAGGTGGTCCCTCTCTGGAGATGCGGGGAGATTCGTCTATTAGGAAGGCACACAGGGGCCCCACATGTGATGGGGCCCCTGAGTCTGGGGCATTGTTTGTGTTAATCAGTAATTGGGATTTATGTTCAAATAGACATGTTTTACCCAACATGGGGGCCCCCAATTCAGCAGGTTCCCAATGGTGGGGCCCCCAATTCAGCAGGTTCCCAATGGTGGGGCCCCCAATTCAGCAGGTTCCCAATGGTGGGGCCCCCAATTCAGCAGGTTCCCAATGGTGGGGCCCCCAATTCAGCAGGTTCCCAATGGTGGGGCCCCCAATTCAGCAGGTTCCCAATGGTGGGGCCCCCAATTCAGCAGGTTCCCAATGGTGGGGCCCCCAATTCAGCAGGTTCCCAATGGTGGGGCCCCCAATTCAGCAGGTTCCCAATGGTGGGGCCCCCAATTCAGCAGGTTCCCAATGGTGGGGCCCCCAATTCAGCAGGTTCCCAATGGTGGGGCCCCCAATTCAGCAGGTTCCCAATGGTAGGGCCCCCTGTTTCAGCAGGTTCACGGTAGTGGGCCCCCAGTTTCAGCAGGTTCGCGGTAGTGGGCCCCCTGTTTCAGCAGGTTCACGGTAGTGGGGGGGCCCCCCGTTTCAGCAGGTTCACGGTAGTGGGGGGCCCCCCGTTTCAGCAGGTTCACGGTAGTGGGGGGCCCCCCGTTTCAGCAGGTTCACGGTAGTGGGGGCCCCCGTTTCAGCAGGTTCACGGTAGTGGGGGGGCCCCCATTTCAGCAGGTTCCCAATGAAAGGTGGGGGCCAAACTTCTGACAACCCGCTGAACCAGGGGGGCCCCGGTTTAGCAGGTTCCCAATGGTGGAGATCCTGGTTCAGTAGGCTTGGGCCCCAGGTTCAGCCTGTTCTTGGGGTGGGGGGTTCAGCAGGTTGTCAGAAGTTGGGGCCCACCTTTCATTAGGGTATACTGTTCATTGACTCCCCAGGTATGGGGGCCATAGCGCTGCAGAGTAAGGGACCCCTGTGGCCCTCTTTCTGGGGTGTGAGGGGTTAATCGTCTGGCCCTGGACTCTCTATGGGGATGTCTGGTAGGATGCTGGGTTGTCACTTTCTAGTTGTGTCCCCCTCTGTCATTGGGGTGGGGTACAGTTGCACCCCCGTCTCCCCATGTGGTACATTATATACGCGCTGTTACATTGTGTCCCGTGGTACGGTCGTCCTGATGCACTGTGTCTCTTCTGCTGCTGCTCCTCCCTCGCTGCCTCTATATACACTGAGCTGAGTGGGGGAGGGGATGAGTCCTGCTGACGTCACTGCCCCTCCCCCGTCTATATAAAGTGTGTTCAGTCCCCGGAGTGCAGAGCCCTGCGTGCAGCAGTTATAGCGCTTAACCTGCGCAAGGGATTAGCTGGGGCCACGTCCCTCTACTGTATATATTACAAGGGCCCGGTGGCCCCCAAACCTTTTATTGGTTATGCTATCTTATAACATTCATTATCTTTTGGGGGGGGGGGGTGTTTCTGATCCTAAGCCTGGCTGCTGCAGAACCTCTTAATGAGTTCAGGGGTTTGTCACTTGCAGTTCACCTTTGGCCTCTGTTTCGGCTGTGATCTGAGCAGATTTTGCCCCTGCGGGTCTCTGCTCCCGGGCACCAGATCTCAGCATGTCTGGATGTCTAGGATCCCCTCAGTGAAACCAGATGGTGCAGCGTGTGGCAAAGCCTTGCCCGCCGCAGCCAGCGCTTGTACCGTTTTGCGGTAAATTGTGTGGGTACGGTTTGGCCTTGTGGCAACCTCTGCAATGGGGGTGTTGGCGCCAGTTCTTGCTGACCTCTGGGCACCAGACATCTGTGACTCCCTTTGTTACTAACCTGCGCTCCAGACTGATACATTGTAACAACAATCCCGAGAGCAGCGTTACATTTCTGATGTGAGGGTGTCATGGCGGCCGGCGCTGTGTGCGGTAATTTAATGGGATGTTTTGTCTTGTGTTGCAGCCTAAGCTGTACCGTTCCGTCATCGAGGACGTCATCAATGATGTGCGGGAGCTGTTTCTGGACGAGGGGGTAGATGAGCAAGTTCTGGTGGAGCTGAAGACGGTGAGTGTCCTGACCCACGCCCCTGTGCTGCCCCCCACGTGGCTGCTCTGACCGCTCCCTTCTCTTCTAGCTGTGGGAGAACAAACTGATGCAATCCAAGGCGGTGGACGGCTTCCACTCCGAGGAGCAGCAGCTTCTACTCCAGTCCCAGCAGCAGCACCAGCAGCATCACCACGTGCAGGCGCACCCACAGCAGCCGCCAACCTCCACTCACCAGGCGCAGACACAGCAAGTCCTCATCCCGACCACACACCAAGGTCTGCACTGTGGATGGGGGAGGGTCTTCAGTAAGAAGGGCAACCAATGTGGCTACTGCCATAGCTCTGACCGAGCCTTCCAAGGCTCCTGACAGTCTCCCGTTTACTGCCCCCCGACCCCCGGTTTATCATTTCCGCTGTGACGAGACTTCTTTATCTGATTTCAGCTTCACAGCAGCAAGTTCTGATCCCAAGCAACGATTCCAAGCTGATCCAGCACATGGCCCCGCAAGGAATGGTACGCTCCAGCATCCTCTGATGGGGGGAGGTTGGTGGTCTTTGTGCTTGGTAATCCGGTAAATCCTACAATTCATCTCTTGCAGAGTGCAGCAGCCACAGCGGCTACTTTGGCCCTGCCTGCCGGGGTCACCCCAGTACAGCAGCTCATCACTAACTCTGGTAGGTAGTGCGCGGTCGATGGCGAGTGTCCGGGGTCTGTATGCATTTTGGGGGGAGTGTTACTACTCATCCATGGAGCAGTTTTTGCTCCTTAGGACTCGGGGGCGGTTGCAGTCCTTAAAATCTACAAACCCTGGAACCACCGCTGCTCCAAAGACTGAGGGTGTCTCCTAATATGTGTTACCCATTATTAACTAGTGGAGCCTCCTCATGTAGGTAAATTAGGAACTGGGTAAGAGAGGAGCCCCTTTTTTAGACGTGTGGCTGTGGTGGGACGCTATGGTTCTGCTGCTCATCAGTGTCAGGGCATTGGCTGGGTGTTGGTGACTAGTTGCCCTCCTGCACACCCGTGCCGAGTCTAGCTAGCCCCTGAGGTGTGCAGTAGCTGTCATGTTTCTGATCCACTCTGTTCTAATCCTCCTCACAGGACAGCTCCTGCAGGTGGTCAGAACCGCCAGTGGTGCCCAGTATATTATCCAGCAGCAGCAGCCCATGGTCCTTCAGCAGCAAGTCATCCCCCAGATGCAGCCTGGCGGGGTACAGGCTCCCGTTATCCAGCAGGTAAGGGGCTTTCCTGGTGCCAGTGACGCCTGATCTCGGGAGAGATGGCTCAGTGACCATTCCGCCTCTTGCAGGTTTTGGCACCTCTGCCGGGTGGCCTGTCGCAGCAGACTGGTGTCATCATACAGCCTCAGCAGATCCTCTTCACAGGAAACAAGACCCAGGTCATCCCAACCACCGTCGCTGCCCCTCAACCCCAAGTGCCGGGGCAGCTGTCTATGGCAAATGCCCAACAGCCCCAGCAGGGGCAGCAGCAGGCGCCTCTCGTCCTGCAGGTTGATGGTGCTGGAGACACCTCTTCTGAGGAGGATGAAGATGAGGATGAAGATTATGATGACGAAGAGGAGGAGGACAAGGAGAAGGATGGAGAAGATGGCCAAGTAGAAGAGGTAATCAGAGTTCTGCCTTCTGTGGTAGGGCTGTCAGTGTATGTTGGGAGTTGTAGTGGCAGAACACACGCTCTCCTTGGAGTCTGATCTGGTAACTTCTCCCACAGGAGCCGTTGAACAGCGAGGACGACGTGAGCGACGAGGAGGGGCAGGAGTTGTTTGACACGGAGAATGTTGTCGTGTGCCAGTATGATAAGGTGAGCTGCCTTCATGGTGCCAATGGCAACATCTAAATCCTAATGTGCAGTTACTAAATGTTACCACTAGATGGCAGATGTCCCATGAGACACACAGGAGGAAGCCTCGTGCAGAGATGGTCGGCTTTACCCTGCAGCCTCCTGGCGCTAGCTGTCCTATTATTTTATTTTTCCTCCGTCAGAGCAGGATTTTGTGGACTCCCTGACTCCACGCCTTCCTGCAGGATGCAAATGAAGGAGTCAGAATTGCACTCCATACTGTCAGTGAGTCGTTACAGGTGGGAAATGATAATGGCCTGCCCCCCGGATATTATATACTTCATTGCTGGTCGGCTGAGGTATGGTCTGGGACTGGTGGCCAAGACTGACGTTTAGAGGTGTTTTTTTGGGAGTGTGGGGTCCATATACTGTAGATGGTGCGCCGCCCCCCCCCCCCCCACATTCTAATATCCACTATTTTATTTTTTCCACATTTCAGATCCACAGGAGTAAAAACAAGTGGAAGTTTCATCTCAAAGATGGAATCATGAACCTGAATGGTCGTGACTTTGTCTTCTCCAAAGCCATTGGTGACGCTGAGTGGTGAGACCCTCCCCCAGCCCCGCCCATGTTTTTTTAGGGGGGTGAGTGACTGAGAAAATAACAAAAAACAAAAAAAAAGGTAATTTTTTTTTAACCACCTGAAGGATGGGAACGGCCCCTCCCCTGGCGCCAATGACAAGAGACTAATGCTGCATCTCCCCGTTGGACTGGAATGTCACATGACTGATCACATGGCAGCGGAGTGGCGACGGACCACCATTCGCAGCCCTTGTTCTATTCCAATCCGTATTATACAAGTTTGTTCCTCTGGAAAGTTTTAACTGCTAAAGATTGTACCAAGTGTTTTTATCTTCATCTTTTTTTTGGGTGGGGGGACATTGACCTCTGCCCTCTTAGGTACCTGCTGCTGACCCCTGCTTTTACTTCTGCCAGGTGTTAACCTCTTTCCTGTGCCCAGCCAGCCATGTGATGCCCAATTTTAGGGTTCACCTCCCATCCCCCGCTTGGTTCTGGCTTCGTTCACATTTTATCATTGCCTGTGGAGCTAAACGATGTCTACCTGGTGATGCCACTGGCTGCCCCTTCCTGTGCCCCTCTAAACGTGGACTCTGATGGGATGATCTGCTCCGGGATCCTGTAGGTCACTGCATAACTCGTCCCGTGCTGGCTGCCTTTCTCCGTAATGCACTACCACCCTCAGTCGAGGTGCCGGCAGCGAGGACTGGGGGGAGGGGCGGCTACTTATTGTTCTGCCTTGTCTAGTGCCTAAAATCACACAAACAAGATGCTGACTTCAGTTACAAGTGGAGCCCCCTCCTGGCTGCTGGAAGGTCTGCAGCCTCCTCCACGGTTCTGTGTTTTTGTACGGGGATCCTGTGGTGTTAATGGGAGATCTTGGCTGTTCTTGCTGCCTTACACATGGATATGGGCGGAGCTCTTGTACATGGCCACGCCCTCCAGGATAAGGGCCACAGTCTGGGCTGCTCTGAGGGGGGGCTCAGAATTTATTATAATTTTTTTTATTATCTAGGGGCCAGGGGTTCCGGGCTCCTGTCGGCCGCTGTTGTACATACAGTTCTGTGAGGGGAGAAGCTATTTATTATGTCTGTCGGATGCTGTACGATGGCCGCGAGAGGTTGCGTCTTTTGTCTTACTGGATTTTATTGCTGCGCTTCAGACTCTTCATTAGAAAACTAATTCTTTTACGTTTTAATATTTTACCTTTGCAAATTCGTTTAATTAAAAGTTATTTTAAAAACTTCACCTTGTTTTCTGTGTGATCTGCGAGGAAAGGGGGGGGGGGTCCATTGGTGGTCTCACATCATGGCAGGCAGGAGATGTGGGCCGTACTTCTGCTGAATTCCACAACTGAGTGTGGCCCCAGGTGTTGTAATGTGGCCCCAAGTGTAACCAAGCAATATGGGGCCCATCCCATGTAGCGGCTCAGAAGCCTTTGTTTCTCTGCGGTCTTGGCCCCGTCCGTACTCGGTTCTAGTGATGTTTTCCTGCGGTCCCGGCTGCGGCTTCAGTCGTGTGACCGTATTATGGCTCCTCATATTCTGCCCCATTAATTGGATGGGATGTAATGGGGGTTTTGACAGTTTCGTGCTGTTGAATGAGCCTTAGGTTGTGGTCATGTCGCCAGCTGCGCGGCTTCCGCTACCACATGGGCACTGGTGACCACAGGTTTGGTTCTGGGTCCTGTTATGTCAGTGACTTGGGTAGGTACAAGGCGCCTGTACGGTAAGTGATCTAGCTTTACCGGATAAATGATCCAGACGATGGAGACTGCAGAAGAGAGGGATGTAGGGCTCTAATTGCTATGGTCAGGCAGTAGAGAAAGCGACCCCCAATGTATAGCGCTCTAGTGACCCCACAGCTGGAGCGCTGCACCCCTTCTAGAGCCCTCACCTCTAAAAATTGATAGAACCGGACCAAAGCCACAAAAATGGTGGAAGGTGTTGGCAAGAAAGGCTGCAACCATCTTCCATAGTGAAGGCCTCAGTATAAAAGCAGTGACGGCCGCTCTAATCTGTATAGACTGGAGACGGGAAGGGCCGATAAGATGGAAGCTTTTCTATATGTTAAAGGGCGTTCCGTAGAGAAGTGACTAATACCCCCACAGTCGGGGGGAGGAGGTCGGTGGGCAGGGGAGATGGTGGTTTTTACCTCCGGGGAGATGGTGGTTGTGACCTACGGTGAGAGGGTGGTGGTTGTTACCTCTGGGGAGTGGGCAGGGATGATGGTGGTGGTGGTGGTGGTGGTTGCCTCTGGTACAGATGTTCTGGATGCCCTTCATCCCAGCAATAATCTGTAGGTGTGACGTCAATCTCGTCACAGAGCGTTGGCCTTTCTTTGGGAATCTCTTCTTGTGTCCACCAAAAACCTGACAGCTTAATTCGACAAAATGTGGGCAGCGGGCCGAGGAGGGGACGTGCGAATGTTTTCGCTGATACTGAGTATATGATGGGGGCGATGAGACCTCCTCCCCCATAATCTGTTTATGATGGGGATGATGAGAACCCCCCCCCCCCCCCCCCCCTCTATGCTGAGACCCTTGTCTGGGAATTTGCCATTGACTATAGAACCCATTCAGGCGGCCATCGCTGCGCTGTTTCGCCTGCTGAATTCCTCCTCCTCATCAAGTGGAGGAGCGGAACTGCCTAATTAGCTGATTCCTTTAAGCTGAGCCAGATGAGACGCCACAGACCTCGGGCCTCGCTCACCGGTACATTGTGGGCCCTTTCTTCTCCTGTTGTAGTGCACACAATGGCGCGGGTTATATTTAGCAGCTCTCCACCATGAGGCAACCATCGCTGTGGGGCACCATTCCTGGGACTGATGATAAACTCCTTCACACCCGGGGGGGGGTCGATGCAAATGGCCTCTACCAAGTAGGGGGTCCCCATTCACACTGACCGCTCCTGAAGTCTGGGTGACTGAATACCTGCTGGTCCTCAGCAATGGACAGTCACATGCACGGTTTTGGTGGGTACAGACTGGGACGCTCCACATTCTGGTGGCTGCATCAGCTGTGAAGGGGTTAAACAGACCTGGACCACTGCTGGATCCAGTGAGCAGTGAAGATGCCGCCCTTCTCCTGCTGTGACGTCACCAGGACATTTGCGCTTCACTCACCCATAACACTGGCAGGTTCTATCACAACAAGTCTCCGCGAGGAGGCCCCGTGACGCACAAGACCGCCGCCTGTCTTATCAGCCGATCCTTGCACCAGACATTGATTTATTACAGGGGGCAATAGTGAGCGCCTGAGAACCCAGCAACATAGTGGCTGGTTACCATGGAGACAATTGGCACAGTCCTGTGTGTTTCCATAGTTACAGGTGTTACATTCTTGCACAGTGTGCCCCTTCACTTCCAGCTGATGATTTCAGGGAGCAACTGTAACCGGCGCCTGGAGGTGGCGCTGTTTCGTAGGGCAAGTAATCCATTACATACTTGGGGGGCTGAGACCATCGGCAGATGCCAAGAGATCTTTTTTTTATAAGATATAACCCGTACCTCAGTGCCTCCAGGAGGCGCGTCCGGTCATCCTCTACTCGCAACATGGCTTCACTTCTTACAAGTGGATATTACACTGGTGATAAATCCTGGTGTGCAAGACTGCTGTGTGCGAACCGACTTCTACCCTGTGGGGGCAGCACTGAGCCACTTGTGTAGGAACGAAGGCTGATAACCAATGAGATTACATTAGCATCTAACCTGCTCTGGATTCTGATTGGTCGATCTCAGCAACTGCTTCATTTTGTGACTACATCTCAGAGCTGCACCATTTACTGTTTTATCACTTGGGAAGGAGCAGAACAGTGAGTGCAGCTCTGGAGCATAATGCAGGATGTAACTCAGGATCAGTAATGTATGTACACAGTGACTGCACCAGCAGAATAGTGAGTGCAGCTCTGGAGTATAATACAGGATGTAACTCAGGATCAGTACAGGATAAGTAATGTATGTACACAGTGACTGTACCAGCAGAATAGTGAGTGCAGCTCTGGAGTATAATACAGGATGTAACTCAGGATCAGTACAGGATAAGTAATGTATGTACACAGTGACTGCACCAGCAGAATAGTGAGTGCAGCTCTGGAGTATAATACAGGATGTAACTCAGGATCAGTACAGGATAAGTAATGTATGTACACAGTGACTGCACCAGCAGAATAGTGAGTGCAGCTCTGGAGTATAATACAGGATGTAACTCAGGATCAGTACAGGATAAGTAATGTATGTACACAGTGACTGCACCAGCAGAATAGTGAGTGCAGCTCTGGAGCATAATGCAGGATGTAACTCAGGATCAGTAATGTATGTACACAATGACTGTACCAGAAGAATAGTGAGTGCAGCTCTGGAGTATAATACAGGATGTAACTCAGGATAAGTAGTGTATGTACACAGTGACTGCACCAGCAGAATAGTGAGTGCAGCTCTGGAGTATAATACAGGATGTAACTCAGGATCAGTACAGGATAAGTAATGTATGTACACAGTGACTGCACCAGCAGAATAGTGAGTGCAGCTCTGGAGTATAATACAGGATATAACTCAGTATCAGAAATGTATATTCACAGTCATTTGGCGCTGGATTCCCCTTTTCCGCATCCATCATATCGAGAAGCCCCTGGACTGGACACGTCTCCTATCAGCAGACCACTCTGTCCATATCTCATATCACTTTAATTGTTCATTATAAATCGGATTCTGGTTTGGATTTCTGCTCCTAATTAATCGCGTTTCACAGGTAATAACCCTGAGCAACGTTACGGATATGTCACTTATCTTGTAATTGGCTCCAGTTTGCTGTAAGGTGACTGCGACCTCCCAGTTTAGGGAATTTGGTTTGGGAAGTTCTGGTATTGTGGCCACATTATATCCATCCGAGGCCAGCTTTACATCATGTCACCAGCAGGGTGCAGCCATGAGCAGATATCCAGAAGCCTTGTGACTGCAGCTGTGGTGGTGAGTGGAGTATAAGACATGATGAAGCGGAGGATCCATACAGAATAAGTAACACATTGTGGAATTCGATATGTAATTGCGATTTGATGACTGGAATGTTGTCAGACTGACCTGTGGCTATAACGATAGCAGTGGGCAAACCGTGGCCATACCATCGCTGTGATCGCTCACGTGACATCTGCTCGTCATTGCACACATCAAGGATTAAGTTCTCAATTTCCGCCACAGACTGCAGTCGCCTATGGATCAGAGTGTCAGCGAGAGGTCGAGCGGCTCGCAGGATTCTCAGTGTTTTCAAGTCTTTATATATTTTTTCTTGTCAAACCCGAGATGTTGATTTAGAATCTGGTGAAATTTGGTTTATTGAAGATTTTTTCCCATTCCTTTGTGCTCCTCAATTTCCAGGAACCGTCTGCAGGCGACACCCTATTCCTGCGAGTGGAGGCTTCCGCTGTCTCGCGCTGCTTGGAGACGTCTTCAAGATGTGCAGAGCAAAAATATCTAATATCCCACTTTCCAAAGGAAAAGAGAACCTGTTTGTGTGACTGAAATTCTATCTGCGCCGCCTGTCTCCCCTGAGCCTGCGACGAACACGGACGTTTAAAGGGAAAAAGCAGAAATCAAATAGAGCAAGTTTATTTTTAGTCGTTTTCTGTGCGGTTACACTGGATATTTACAGAAGGGCTCGCTGTCCGCCACCATAATGCCCTGTGTGTGCAGAACGCATCTGATCGCCAGACCCCTCCCATTATACGGAAGTCGCACAACCTCGCCATCACCCGGGATTCGACTACAGTTATAAAGATGTCTCTGCCCTAAATCTACAAAATCCGAACATTTTATTTAACAAAATGAATTATCCTCCAAAAATTTAAATCCCTGCGCTGTCATTTCTGGGAAAGCTGGGTGACAACCAGTATGGCCAGTACAACAGCCACAAGTGTTTTCAGTCATCTTTCTCCTAGTATACAAGCTATTTTACTGGATATTGAGGAAGATGTGCTGTTCAGGGAAAGCTTGGTGACCACTTCTGCAGAAGCTTCAGTTGTCACCCAGCTTTCCCTAAACAGCATTGCTACCTTGCTGTGGGTCAGGGAAAGCTCGGGGATTTATTCAGGTCTGTGACAGCCCAGGGTCCACTTGCCAGGAGGTGACTGATGGTGGTCACTTCCTGGCAGTGGTAATCACACTGGAGAAGCTAAAACACCATCATGCCGCAGTCCTCCAGTAGCGGGTCTTGTTTCGCTGCCACCTCTTGGTTTTCTTTAAGGAAATCGGGAAGGTTTGCCAGGGTCTGCCCAGTGCCCCCACTGCTCCTCTGCCCATACGAGCCACTGCTGTTTTTAGCGGAAACTGTCTGTCCACGATAAACCTGCGCCTGATGCTCACAGATGCCGAACTTGCTGAGAAGGATGAAGACATCTCTCCGGAAAGCCTTGGTAAATATGGCATAGAGAAAAGGATTGGCACAAGAGTTCAGCGGGTAGAACAAGACCAGAAGGATCTTGGCGTTGGAAACGGTGATAAGTGGCTTGTTCATTATGGCGGACAAGGCGTAGAAGGAAATGGGCGCCATGCAAAGGAAGTCAGTGAAGATCAGGACGGCCATGCGCTTGGCGATCTTCATGTCTTTGTCTCCGGACTTGTAATAAGGGTTTCGGACGGTGATGTAGATCTTGATGTAGCAGGCGCAGATGATGACGAATGCTATGATGTTGAACATCAATACCAAGATGATGTAGGCCTGAGCGAGCGCCGTCTCCGTGTCCATTGGTAGACAGATGCTGACTTTGATGTAGCTGCTAATCCCAACCAATGGTAAGAGTGCCAAAAAGAAGCAAAACACCCAACCGCCCAGCATGATGAAAGTGGCGTGTCTGAGGCGGATCTTTCGATCCAGGCGCATGGCAAACGTGATGGCGTACCAGCGCTCAAGTGTTATCACTGTCAGGGTGTACACAGAGAGCTCGCTGGCGAACACAGTGAAGAATCCGGCCATGTTACACCCAGCCCCTGTCTGCCAGTTAATGGCGTAGTTATAGTACTCGGAGCGGGTGTGAAGGTCTTCTGAGGCAATAAGGAGCAGGTAGATGCCCATGCAGAAGTCTGCGAATGCCAGGTTGCACATGAGGAAGCGTGGCACGGTCAGCTTGTAATGACTGGTGATGAGGATGAATAAGACAAAGGCATTGCCTAAGATGGCCAAGAGATTGACAAACCAGACCACGATTCTCAGGAAGTTGTAGCCCATGATGTCCTCACAGGGATTGAACTCGTCCGGCGTGGGCGTGCACACCAGCTTCTCACTGCCATCACAAATATCGTACACGTCATAACTCTCGAAAACTGGGGTGTACTGCTCCTGCGCGTTTTTGATCTCGTGTCCAAATCCAACCTCTTCATCTCCCTGATCCTCGAAGAAGACTGAGAAATGGCTGCTGCTTTGGAAGGTTGTAGACTTGGTGTTCTCGTTCTGGTCTGGATCTCCATCCCCATAGTCTTGGTAAGATGGGCCGCTCCCTACAAAAGCCGGGACCGAGCGCTTTTGGTGGCTGCTGTGCAGAAAGGACTGGTTGCAGAAGAAAGACTCCAGGTCGCTGCAGAGGAAACCAGACAGACGAGTGATCAGTGGACGGTGGTGCAAATGAGCAGAAGAAGAAAAGGATTCAAAGAGGTCCGGACAACAGCCAGGTTGAAGGTGTTGTGCATGGGTAGCTGTGTTATGGGACGTTGTGCATGGGTAGCTGTGTTATGGGACGTTGTGCATGGGTACCTGTGTTATGGGACGTTGTGCATGGGTAGCTGTGTTATGGGACGTTGTGCATGGGTAGCTGTGTTATGGGACGTTGTGCATGGGTAGCTGTGTTATGGGACGTTGTGCATGGGTAGCTGTGTTATGGGACGTTGTGCTTGCACTACAGCGATGCAGGACTTGATCACAAATCCGTGTGGTTCTGACCTAAATCTAGCTCTCAGGAAAGGTGATTCCTGTTTACTTCGCTTCAGCTGCCAGGGATACATTGTAACAATCAAAGCTTTTCCAATGAGTTGTTACACTGCTTGTCCCTAGCAACCAGCCTGGGTCTCGCATCTAATCCCTAGCAACCAGCCTGGGTCTCGCATCTAATCCCTAGCAACCAGCCTGGGTCTCGCATCTAATCCCTAGCAACCAGCCTGGGTCTCGCATCTAATCCCTAGCAACCAGCCTGGGTCTCGCATCTAATCCCTAGCAACCAGCCTGGGTCTCGCATCTAATCCCTAGCAACCAGTCTGGGTCTCGCATCTAATCCCTAGCAACCAGCCTGGGTCTCGCATCTAATCCCTAGCAACCAGTCTGGGTCTCGCATCTAATCCCTAGCAACCAGCCTGGGTCTCGCATCTAATCCCTAGTCACCAGTCTGACAGCTCACCCATAGTAACCCCCCCCCCTTCCTGAGACTTGACAGCTCAAGGGCTGGCACAGAACAGAGGGCAGAGAAGGGGCTCAGGGGTAATACAACACAGTGACAGCTTGTATCATGCACTGCAATCATCTGATTGGTTGCTGTTGGCCACGCCTCCACTGTCATACTTTCTAATACATTTTTTGGGGAAATTTCTAATTTATAAAAACAAAAATTAACAATTATGTGCCAGTAACTGAAATGGTAATTGAATGTTGACATAGCTGCAGAAAGGGGGCTGCTAAGTGTTTAGAACAGTGGCAAATATAAAACAGTAAAATTTGCACATTTTTTTAGCAAAACAGGACTTGCAAAAAATGTGTGACTTTTCTAGCGCCGGGGGCCTGATATGCTCCCCCCCGCCCACAGTGCAATAAGCTTCAAGCACATAGTATGAGGTCTTCTAATGCATGGGTTGATGTGGTGGGCATGGATGCTGGTGGCACTATTTGGTGGTTGGGCATACAAACCTCTTCTTCTTGGTCCAGTTGGTGAAGGCACAGCAGTGACTGGGGTAGGACAGCTCCGCTGTCGCCAGGTGGACGAAGGTGTTCAGGGGCGGCAGCTTCTTGAGGTACCAGGTGCCCTGTGCCTTTAGATGCTTCAGGTACTTCAGGCCTTTGCTGGGCAGCGAGGAGACAGCCGTCCTGGAGATGTCCCTGGGTGAATAAAGAGCCATGATGAGCGGAAGCCCTAAGGTGGCATACCTTAACCCCGCCTACTGGTTGGTCATAGCCCCACCCCCCGCCTGACCATGTGGGAATGTCGGAAAAGGAGATGGACCCCCAGCACAAAAGGGCCCCTTAGATGAAGCCATGTAGTGGGCGTGGTCTTGTAGTCTATTACATCCAACCAGGGTTCAGCTTTTTACCTGCAGCCAGGTGCATTCTGGGATTGACTATGGCGCTATCACTCTGGCGGGGGATGTGTGCATCTGACCAGTGTGTCGGGCTGGTGGACCACACTGCTGATCACTTACAAGGATGTGGGTCCAGAGACGACCCCCATGAAGACGTCCTTGTGGAGCCCACCCAGGCGGTCATTGTTGTGCAGGTCCCTAGAAGAGAGAAGCGTTGAGATGTTGGAGCTGAAGGCTGCTTGTGGTTTAGGCACCGTCTTCCGCAGGAGGAGTGTTACTGGGTGTTACCCGCTGGCTGTCGTAGGACTTGTTGAAACACATGGAGACGTGCCGAGGTTTTCCAACACGTTGTGCTGCCGACAGAGCCCAGACTTAAAATACAGACCCTGAAAAGAAACCTACAAATAGTGCCGCCATATCCTGCCAGCCGCGCAGCTGACCTCCAGAGTCCAGCAGGGAAGGGGTTACCTGGCACAGGGGCTGGAGAGAATTGCTTCAGCGTGGGAAGAAGGAAACGTACAAAACCCCAGCAGCCTGGCAAGTGGCTGTCTACATTTAATGAGCCCCCTCCGCCCGTCCCTCGCCGAGATCTGTGAAATCCGTAATGTTCTCAGACTGAGAAAATAAAAACCGCACAGAACCGAGATTATAATAACAACCCCTCCAATATGGCTGGGAATGCACGGAGACACACGGGGTTAACAAGCACGTAAAATGTCAGTTCAGTGACCCATAAACGGCTTAAATGTGTGTCCTGCAGACTCCTGGAGATGACTGATGGACGCTGCCCCTGCGCCACCTGTCACCCAGCTTCCCACCAGCCCTGAAACGTTGCCTCAGCGATGTCCAGCGGGTCCACCGCCCTTTGGTACCGCTACAGCGTGCAGGATTAATGCCTGCTATGTTCAGGTGGGCAGGACGGGCTCCACATCCTGGACAGCTGTACCCACCCTGGTTTGCCCTCTTGATATAGGGGACACTGGCGTCCACCAGGCAGCGCATCACATGACCTGCTGAGTCTCAGAATGCTGAGACTTGTAGTCCTTCAGCACACGATAAGATTCCCACAGCTCATTCGGGGAGCACATTTTGTATTGTGTGACTTGTAGTTCTACCACATTCCCATGTGCTTCGACCAGTGCCGCCTGCACGTCTGCTCTCCCCACCCTGGACGGGCACCCCTGCTCGCTCGCAGCTCTGCAGATGTTTGCTTAGTACCACTCAACGTGCCGCAGGCGTTAGGACAGGTATTAACTGTAGGCAGGAAATCGCCGATACCTTACACCCGGGCACAAGACGCACTAACATCCCGATAATCTCCCTTCTAACCATGGCTATGCCCACAGGGAACCCGAGAGCCGGACCGCACCTCTGTAAACACATGGATTGGAGCAGTAATTACACATGGAGATTTCTTCACCCCACGTGAGGACAAGGCTCCGGTGTGCTGGTATTACTGCCACTATCACAGTAAATCCCTGAATAATATTGAGTTTCTTGTCTTATACTGTAGACACATCCAAAGCTGCATTCAAAGCTTTCAGCCTGGGGGAGCTGACACGTGACTGCTGCCCCCTGCTGGATCTGTACAGAACATTCGCCTGAGAGGTTAGTCGCTGCAACATTCTGCAGACTCCCCGATCCTGCGCCAGGTCTGGTAATGAACCGAGCGAAACTCCCGCCTGCACGGATTTACATTGTGTCAGCGAGCCAAAGCTCTGCTGGGAAAGTCAAAATGCTCCTTTTTCCTGAAAGTTATGAATTTTTAGAGGTGTTGTCGTCCATGTGCAGAGGACGGAGGGCAGAATCTGCTGCAAAGAGTTCCCTGGACCTCAACATGGCCGCCTGGAGACCCTAAGTGCTTCGCCTGTACAGAGCTGTATTATACTCCAGTCACATCCAGAGCTGCATTCACAGCGTCCTAGTGACTTAAGTTTATATAAAACATTTTCTGAGACGTGACATATTACATAAATGGCAGTGATGCTGTTGTGGGGCCCCTGTGGCTCAGTACTTACACAGCGGTCAGGTTGGTGCCGTTGAAGGCATGGGCCTGCAGCTCGGTGAATCCATTGTTGTAGAGTTTTCTGAGGAGAAAGAAGAGAAATGAACGAGACAGAAACTCCTAGAACCTGGAGATTGGGGAGGAGGCGACTACTCACAGGGTCAGGAAGCCGCTGGACAGGCCCCGGAAGGCGTTGGCTGGCATGAGCGCCATGTTAGGATTGTCCGCAATCTCCCTGCAGAGAAATAGAGGTTAGGAGGACTACTGCCGAGACTACAGCTCTCATGAGATGGCATTCAGCTGTGCTACAGTGGATGGCCAGGTGGGGGCGTTGCCTTGTGATAACACCTGAGGTGTTTGAAGAAGCAGTGCAGGGCCCCACGAGCAGGTGGACGGTGCAGCGCTGACGCATCTAAAAGCCCACGCTCACGACCATACCTCTGACACGGGCCGAGTGCGTCTCGCATTATTTAACTCCGATTCTTGTCCACAAAGCAGATCAGACAGCACACGGTGCGCTGCCAAAAATATGCTAATGGAAGAGGACACCGCCATCAACCCTCAGACCTAAATATGCTGGCTCCTTCCACATCGGCACAGACCGTGTATACCTCCCACCATCCCGGATTTGGAGGGCTGAGGTATGTCCCACTCCCAACTGTCTCTGCATCTTTAGAACACAGAGACGGGGAATTGCAGTGGTGAACAGAGAACCATCCGCTCCCCGCGTCGGCTATCGGCGCTCCGCAGCAGGCACAATGCGTCATGTAGTAGAAGGATGTATGACCGAATTGGGGCTGCTGAGGAGCACAGGATGTGCTCCGATCATCGGGGGAACGGCCTAGGGGAGCATTACGTTTTTTTTATTAACAGTATAGGGACAGTACTGAAAGAGGGGCATAATTACTGTGAGCGGGGCCCTACTGAAAGGAGGGATGACTACTGTGAGCGGGGCCCTACTGAAAGGAGGGATGACTACTGTGAGCGGGGCCCTACTGAAAGGAGGGATGACTACTGTGAGCGGGGCCCTACTGAAAGGAGGGATGACTACTGTGAAGGGGGCAATACTGAAAGGGGGGATAACTACTGTGAACAGGGCTCTACTGAAGGAGGGGGTAACTACTGTGAGCAGGGCCGTACTGAAAGAGGGCATAACTACTGTGAAGGGGGCAGTACTGAGAGAGGGGGTAACTACTGTGAGCAGGGCCGTACTGAAAGGAGGGATAACCACTGTGAAGTGGGCAGTACTAAAAGGGGGATAACTACTGTGAAGGGGGCAGCTACTGTGAACAGGGCCCTACTGAAGGAGGGGGTAACTACTGTGAGCGGGGCACTACTTAAAGGGGGGATAACTACTGTGAAGGGGCAGTACTGAAAGGAGGGATAACTACTGTGAAGGGGCAGTACTGAAAGGGGGGATAACTACTGTGAAGGGGCAGTACTGAAAGGGGGGATAACTACTGTGAAGGGGGCTCTACTGAAAGAGGGGGTAACTACTGTGAAGGGGCAGTACTTAAAGGGGGTAAACTACTGTGAAGGAGGCACTACTTAAATGGGGGCATTTCCCTTCTAGTTGACTGCAGACATTTCTTGCCCGGGGCTGCTGCTTATGAGATGGATCCGCCCCTTCTGTAATACTCTGTAACAATGTAACATCATGTGACTTACACAAAGATGCTGCCGACCAGAGAGTGAATGTGGCCTAAATCAGGGAAAATGGAGAGGCCGGTGTTTAAAATCCCTCTGAAAGAAAAAAGAGAAGCGTTTACTTAGGGTGACAATGGTGTCCCACTGTGGTTACCCACATTCTAAGCTCCACCCACAAGTAACCCTTTAACACCAGACGCTACTCTGGTGCACTGTAAACTACAAGCATCCATACTGCGCACAATAGAGGATACAGGTGCAGAGACCTGGCTGTGGGGAGAGGTCCACATATACTCAACACAGTAGTTGGACATGGCTATACACTGTGAACACCAGGTGGCGCCATACTATGTAAGTAACTGAACACCAAGTGGAGCCATACTATGTAAAGAACTGAACACCAGGGGGAGCCATACTAGATCAGTAACTGAACACCAGTGGAGCCATACTATGTAAGTAACTGAACACCAGGGGGAGCCATACTATGTAAATAACTGAACACCAGTGGAGCCATACTATGTAAATAACTGAACACCAGGTGGAGCCATGCTATGTAAGTAACTGAACACCAGGTGGAGCCATGCTATGTAAGTAACTGATCACCAGTGGAGCCATACTATGTAAGTAACTGATCACCAGGTGGCGGCATACTAGATCAGTAACTGATCACCAGGTGGCGGCATACTAGATCAGTAACTGATCACCAGGTGGCGGCATACTAGATCAGTAACTGATCACCAGGTGGAGGCATACTAGGTCAGTAACTGATCACCAGGTGGAGGCATACTAGGTCAGTAACTGATCACCAGGTGGCGGCATACTAGGTCAGTAACTGATCACCAGGTGGCGGCATACTAGGTCAGTAACTGATCACCAGTGGAGCCATACTATGTAAGTAACTGATCACCAGGTGGCGGCATACTAGGTCAGTAACTGATCACCAGTGGAGCCATACTAGGTCAGTAACTGATCACCAGTGGAGCCATACTAGGTCAGAAAACGTCAGTACTCTGCTCTGGATGCATGGGAATGAACTGTACAATGAATATGAGATGTAGGTGTCATGCACACAGCCGTATGTATTTTGCTTTCCGCAATTGTGCAACCACAGCCGGGCCGGCATACACCGCGCGCTGTCCTATAGGGGGTCCGGACACTATGAAGTTGAGCAGTGAGCCGATTTCTTTTCCCTTTTGGATTAGTCAGTCACATTTTTTGCAGCCCCATTGGGGCACATTCACCAAGCTTGCCTGTTTTTGGCCATAAAATTAGATTGGTGTAACTTATTCTTCTGTCTTTCTTTTGCTGAGTATTTATTAAAAGTCGCACAGCTGTTGATGAATTAGACGCGGAGTACCGCTATTAGGGCTCATTCACAGCTGCTCCGTTCCGTGGCCCCGCAAAAATTATAAGTCATATCCTATTCTTGTCCATTTTGCCGACAAGAATAGGCATTCCTATAAAGAGCCGTCTGTTCCGCTCCGCAAATTGCGGAAGGCACACGGGCGGCATCCGTGTTTTGCGGATTGCAAAATACAGCACGTTCATGTGAACAAGCCCTCAGTCTGCCCTCTGGTGGTTGTTTTTTAGTCCGACAGGTTCACATTCACCTAGACTGATCTAATTTATTTGCGCATGAAAAAAATTGCATCTGTGCAGAGAAAAGTCGCACGTCTTCCGGAAAGTGTGACTTAATGTAAAATGCAGAAAACAGATGAAGAAAAGTCCGCCAGTCCTGGAGTGGAGTAGAAATTAGACTGTTTTTGTGACAAATCCAGGCACAAAAAAAAGCGCACCTACATAAATTGATTGAAGTAAAGTTGCAATTTTAGTAGTAAATGCGATTAAAATAATAAAACTGTCTAAAAACCCATTTTTCAGACTAAAATCAGGCGCAAACAGGTTAATGTGACTTCAATGAGTTCTTGGTCTGCATTTGACGTCCAGGTATAGGACATATTCTATCTTTGTGCCCTACGGACGTACAGATGTGAAAAACACACCGACCATCCGTGCAGGCGGCTCACTTCCACAGCCGTAGTTTGCGGATTTGCGATTTGTGGACCACAAAATGCAAATGGTGGTGTGCATGAGGCCTTACTGGTGGGACTAACCCTTTGATGACCATGACAGGGGGATGGGATTGAAGAAGGTTCATTAAGGTGTCTGTGTCTTGGGGGGGCACCCACATCTCATAAGTGTGAAGACCCCCACCCCTTGTACTTACAAATAATTGAGCAGCGGCAGCTCCTGGAACGCTCCGGCTTCAATGCAGTTCAGATTCATAAGGCTTCGAATTTCTCTGCAAAGAAAAATGTGAAAAAAGTAAAGTGACTTTCAGCGGCATCAAGAAACGCTGATCTCAGACGAGCGGATGTGCAGGTGGCAGTCCTGTCCGTGGGCTGGACGGGCACAGGGGGGCTGCTCTCATATTCTGCTCTGATTCTATTGGCCACATTCCTCAGATATAACAGTACCAATACTGAGGCATGAGGCGCCTCATGCCTCTCAAACGGCAAAAGATGCCATGGAAACTTTGTCCCTGGAAGGGGTTAATCAGGGAAGTGAATGACTGCGCTATAACCCGATCCATATGTGCTCTAATCAGAATCTTATCAGCTATAATCCCTGTCAGCGTGATGTCAGCGGGCGTCGCACAGCGCAGAACTTGGCTGACCCCCACTCACCCTGAAACTGAGTGCAGGTTCAGCGGTCCTGTCTGTAGAAAGGAGCGCCAAACGTAGGACCTCACACTGCTGTCAGTACTAGGAAAGCTCCTCCAGCAGGGGGCGGCAGAGCTGAGCGTCCCTCCACTGAGACTGCAGGACCGGACACCTGTCCACTGAGACTGCAGAACCGGACACCTGTCTACAGAGACTGCAGGACCGGACACCTGTCCACTGAGACTGCAGGACCGGACACCTGTCTACAGAGACTGCAGGACCGGACACCCGTCTACTGAGACTGCAGGACCGGACACCCGTCCACTGAGACTGCAGGACCGGACACCTGTCTACTGAGACTGCAGGACCGGACACCCGTCTACTGAGACTGCAGGACCGGACACCCGTCTACTGAGACTGCAGGACCGGACACCCGTCTACTGAGACTGCAGGACCGGACACCCGTCCACTGAGACTGCAGGACCGGACACCCGTCCACTGAGACTGCAGGACCGGACACCCGTCCACTGAGACTGCAGGACCGGGCACCTGTCCACTGAGACTGCAGGACCGGACACCTGTCCACTGAGACTGCAGAACCGGACACCCGTCTACTGAGACTGCAGAACCGGACACCCGTCTACTGAGACTGCAGGACCGGACAACTGTCCACTGAGACTGCAGGACCGGACACCTGTCCACTGAGACTGCAGAACCGGACACCCGTCTACTGAGACTGCAGAACCGGACACCCGTCTACTGAGACTGCAGGACCGGACACCCGTCCACTGAGACTGCAGGACCGGACACCTGTCCACTGAGACTGCAGGACCGGACACCTGTCCACTGAGACTGCAGGACCGGACACCTGTCCACTGAGACTGCAGGACCGGACACCCGTCTACTGAGACTGCAGAACCGGACACCCGTCTACTGAGACTGCAGGACCGGACACCTGTCCACTGAGACTGCAGGACCGGACACCTGTCCACTGAGACTGCAGAACCGGACACCTGTCTACTGAGACTGCAGGACCGGACACCCGTCTACTGAGACTGCAGGACCGGACACCCGTCCACTGAGACTGCAGGACCGGACACCTGTCCACTGAGACTGCAGGACCGGACACCTGTCCACTGAGACTGCAGGACCGGACACCTGTCCACTGAGACTGCAGGACCGGACACCTGTCTACTGAGACTGCAGAACCGGGCACCTGTCTACTGAGACTGCAGAACCGGACACCTGTCTACTGAGACTGCAGAGCCGGACACCTGTCTACTTGAGACTGCAGGACCAGACACCCGTCTACTGAGACTGCAGGACCGGACACCCGTCTACTGAGACTGCAGGACCGGACACCTGTCCACTGAGACTGCAGGACCGGGCACCTGTCCACTGAGACTGCAGGACCGGACACCTGTCCACTGAGACTGCAGAACCGGACACCCGTCTACTGAGACTGCAGAACCGGACACCCGTCTACTGAGACTGCAGGACCGGACACCTGTCCACTGAGACTGCAGGACCGGACACCTGTCCACTGAGACTGCAGAACCGGACACCCGTCTACTGAGACTGCAGAACCGGACACCCGTCTACTGAGACTGCAGGACCGGACACCCGTCCACTGAGACTGCAGGACCGGACACCTGTCCACTGAGACTGCAGGACCGGACACCTGTCCACTGAGACTGCAGGACCGGACACCTGTCCACTGAGACTGCAGGACCGGACACCCGTCTACTGAGACTGCAGAACCGGACACCCGTCTACTGAGACTGCAGGACCGGACACCTGTCCACTGAGACTGCAGGACCGGACACCTGTCCACTGAGACTGCAGAACCGGACACCTGTCTACTGAGACTGCAGGACCGGACACCCGTCTACTGAGACTGCAGGACCGGACACCCGTCCACTGAGACTGCAGGACCGGACACCTGTCCACTGAGACTGCAGGACCGGACACCTGTCCACTGAGACTGCAGGACCGGACACCTGTCCACTGAGACTGCAGGACCGGACACCTGTCTACTGAGACTGCAGAACCGGGCACCTGTCTACTGAGACTGCAGAACCGGACACCTGTCTACTGAGACTGCAGAGCCGGACACCTGTCTACTTGAGACTGCAGGACCAGACACCCGTCTACTGAGACTGCAGGACCGGACACCCGTCCACTGAGACTGCAGGACCGGACACCTGTCCACTGAGACTGCAGGACCGGACAACTGTCCACTGAGACTGCAGAACCGGACACCCGTCTACTGAGACTGCAGAACCGGACACCCGTCTACTGAGACTGCAGGACCGGACACCCGTCCACTGAGACTGCAGGACCGGACACCTGTCCACTGAGACTGCAGGACCGGACACCTGTCCACTGAGACTGCAGGACCGGACACCTGTCCACTGAGACTGCAGGACCGGACACCCGTCTACTGAGACTGCAGAACCGGACACCCGTCTACTGAGACTGCAGGACCGGACACCTGTCCACTGAGACTGCAGGACCGGACACCTGTCCACTGAGACTGCAGAACCGGACACCTGTCTACTGAGACTGCAGGACCGGACACCCGTCTACTGAGACTGCAGGACCGGACACCCGTCCACTGAGACTGCAGGACCGGACACCTGTCCACTGAGACTGCAGGACCGGACACCTGTCCACTGAGACTGCAGGACCGGACACCTGTCCACTGAGACTGCAGGACCGGACACCTGTCTACTGAGACTGCAGAACCGGGCACCTGTCTACTGAGACTGCAGAACCGGACACCTGTCTACTGAGACTGCAGAGCCGGACACCTGTCTACTTGAGACTGCAGGACCAGACACCCGTCTACTGAGACTGCAGGACCGGACACCCGTCTACTGAGACTGCAGGACCGGACACCTGTCCACTGAGACTGCAGGACCGGGCACCTGTCCACTGAGACTGCAGGACCGGACACCTGTCCACTGAGACTGCAGAACCGGACACCCGTCTACTGAGACTGCAGAACCGGACACCCGTCTACTGAGACTGCAGGACCGGACACCTGTCCACTGAGACTGCAGGACCGGACACCTGTCCACTGAGACTGCAGAACCGGACACCCGTCTACTGAGACTGCAGAACCGGACACCCGTCTACTGAGACTGCAGGACCGGACACCCGTCCACTGAGACTGCAGGACCGGACACCTGTCCACTGAGACTGCAGGACCGGACACCTGTCCACTGAGACTGCAGGACCGGACACCTGTCCACTGAGACTGCAGGACCGGACACCCGTCTACTGAGACTGCAGAACCGGACACCCGTCTACTGAGACTGCAGGACCGGACACCTGTCCACTGAGACTGCAGGACCGGACACCTGTCCACTGAGACTGCAGAACCGGACACCTGTCTACTGAGACTGCAGGACCGGACACCCGTCTACTGAGACTGCAGGACCGGACACCCGTCCACTGAGACTGCAGGACCGGACACCTGTCCACTGAGACTGCAGGACCGGACACCTGTCCACTGAGACTGCAGGACCGGACACCTGTCCACTGAGACTGCAGGACCGGACACCTGTCTACTGAGACTGCAGAACCGGGCACCTGTCTACTGAGACTGCAGAACCGGACACCTGTCTACTGAGACTGCAGAGCCGGACACCTGTCTACTTGAGACTGCAGGACCAGACACCCGTCTACTGAGACTGCAGGACCGGACACCCGTCTACTGAGACTGCAGGACCGGACACCCGTCTACTGAGACTGCAGAGCAGAACACCCCTCCACTGAGACTGCAGAACCAGACACCCGTCTACTGAGACTGCAGAACCGGACACCAGTCTACTGAGACTGCAGGACCGGACACCTGTCTACTGAGACTGCAGAACCAGACACCTGTCTACTGAGACTGCAGAGGAGAACGCCCCTCCACAGAGACTGCAGAACCGGACACCTGTCTACTGAGACTACAGAACCGGACACCTGTCTACTGAGACTGCAGAACCAGACACCTGTCTACTGAGACTGCAGAACCAGACACCTGTCTACTGAGACTGCAGAGGAGAACGCCCCTCCACAGAGACTGCAGAACCGGACACCTGTCTACTGAGACTACAGAACCGGACACCTGTCTACTGAGACTGCAGAACCAGACACCTGCCTACTGAGACTACAGAACCGGACACCCGTCTACTGAGACTGCAGGACCGGACACCCGTCTACTGAGACTGCAGGACCGGACACCCGTCTACTGAGACTGCAGGACCGGACACCCGTCCACTGAGACTGCAGGACCGGACACCCGTCCACTGAGACTGCAGGACCGGACACCTGTCCACTGAGACTGCAGGACCGGACACCTGTCCACTGAGACTGCAGGACCGGACACCTGTCTACTGAGACTGCAGAACCGGGCACCTGTCTACTGAGACTGCAGAACCGGACACCTGTCTACTGAGACTGCAGAGCCGGACACCTGTCTACTTGAGACTGCAGGACCAGACACCCGTCTACTGAGACTGCAGGACCGGACACCCGTCTACTGAGACTGCAGGACCGGACACCCGTCTACTGAGACTGCAGAGCAGAACACCCCTCCACTGAGACTGCAGAACCAGACACCCGTCTACTGAGACTGCAGAACCGGACACCCGTCTACTGAGACTGCAGGACCGGACACCTGTCTACTGAGACTGCAGAACCAGACACCTGTCTACTGAGACTGCAGAGGAGAACGCCCCTCCACAGAGACTGCAGAACCGGACACCTGTCTACTGAGACTACAGAACCGGACACCTGTCTACTGAGACTGCAGAACCAGACACCTGTCTACTGAGACTGCAGAACCAGACACCTGTCTACTGAGACTGCAGAGGAGAACGCCCCTCCACAGAGACTGCAGAACCGGACACCTGTCTACTGAGACTACAGAACCGGACACCTGTCTACTGAGACTGCAGAACCAGACACCTGCCTACTGAGACTACAGAACCGGACACCCGTCTACTGAGACTGCAGGACCGGACACCCGTCTACTGAGACTGCAGGACCGGACACCCGTCTACTGAGACTGCAGGACCGGACACCCGTCTACTGAGACTGCAGGACCGGACACCCGTCCACTGAGACTGCAGGACCGGACACCCGTCCACTGAGACTGCAGGACCGGACACCTGTCCACTGAGACTGCAGGACCGGGCACCTGTCCACTGAGACTGCAGGACCGGACACCTGTCCACTGAGACTGCAGGACCGGACACCCGTCTACTGAGACTGCAGAGCAGAACACCCCTCCACTGAGACTGCAGAACCAGACACCCGTCTACTGAGACTGCAGAACCGGACACCAGTCTACTGAGACTGCAGGACCGGACACCTGTCTACTGAGACTGCAGAACCAGACACCTGTCTACTGAGACTGCAGAGGAGAACGCCCCTCCACAGAGACTGCAGAACCGGACACCTGTCTACTGAGACTACAGAACCGGACACCTGTCTACTGAGACTGCAGAACCAGACACCTGTCTACTGAGACTGCAGAACCAGACACCTGTCTACTGAGACTGCAGAGGAGAACGCCCCTCCACAGAGACTGCAGAACCGGACACCTGTCTACTGAGACTACAGAACCGGACACCTGTCTACTGAGACTGCAGAACCAGACACCTGCCTACTGAGACTACAGAACCGGACACCCGTCTACTGAGACTGCAGGACCGGACACCCGTCTACTGAGACTGCAGGACCGGACACCCGTCTACTGAGACTGCAGGACCGGACACCCGTCCACTGAGACTGCAGGACCGGACACCCGTCCACTGAGACTGCAGGACCGGACACCTGTCCACTGAGACTGCAGGACCGGACACCTGTCCACTGAGACTGCAGGACCGGACACCTGTCTACTGAGACTGCAGAACCGGGCACCTGTCTACTGAGACTGCAGAACCGGACACCTGTCTACTGAGACTGCAGAGCCGGACACCTGTCTACTTGAGACTGCAGAGGAGAACGCCCCTCCACAGAGACTGCAGAACCGGACACCTGTCTACTGAGACTACAGAACCGGACACCTGTCTACTGAGACTGCAGAACCAGACACCTGTCTACTGAGACTGCAGAACCAGACACCTGTCTACTGAGACTGCAGAGGAGAACGCCCCTCCACAGAGACTGCAGAACCGGACACCTGTCTACTGAGACTACAGAACCGGACACCTGTCTACTGAGACTGCAGAACCAGACACCTGCCTACTGAGACTACAGAACCGGACACCCGTCTACTGAGACTGCAGGACCGGACACCCGTCTACTGAGACTGCAGGACCGGACACCCGTCTACTGAGACTGCAGGACCGGACACCCGTCCACTGAGACTGCAGGACCGGACACCCGTCCACTGAGACTGCAGGACCGGACACCTGTCCACTGAGACTGCAGGACCGGACACCTGTCTACTGAGACTGCAGAGCCGGACACCTGTCTACTGAGACTGCAGAGCCGGACACCTGTCTACTTGAGACTGCAGAGGAGAACGCCCCTCCACAGAGACTGCAGAACCGGACACCTGTCTACTGAGACTACAGAACCGGACACCTGTCTACTGAGACTGCAGAACCAGACACCTGTCTACTGAGACTGCAGAACCAGACACCTGTCTACTGAGACTGCAGAGGAGAACGCCCCTCCACAGAGACTGCAGAACCGGACACCTGTCTACTGAGACTACAGAACCGGACACCTGTCTACTGAGACTGCAGAACCAGACACCTGCCTACTGAGACTACAGAACCGGACACCCGTCTACTGAGACTGCAGGACCGGACACCCGTCTACTGAGACTGCAGGACCGGACACCCGTCTACTGAGACTGCAGGACCGGACACCCGTCCACTGAGACTGCAGGACCGGACACCCGTCCACTGAGACTGCAGGACCGGACACCTGTCCACTGAGACTGCAGGACCGGACACCTGTCCACTGAGACTGCAGGACCGGACACCTGTCTACTGAGACTGCAGAACCGGGCACCTGTCTACTGAGACTGCAGAACCGGACACCTGTCTACTGAGACTGCAGAGCCGGACACCTGTCTACTTGAGACTGCAGAGGAGAACGCCCCTCCACAGAGACTGCAGAACCGGACACCTGTCTACTGAGACTACAGAACCGGACACCTGTCTACTGAGACTGCAGAACCAGACACCTGCCTACTGAGACTACAGAACCGGACACCTGTCTACTGAGACTGCAGAACCAGACACCTGTCTACTGAGACTGCAGAACCAGACACCTGTCTACTGAGACTGCAGAACCAGACACCTGTCTACTGAGACTGCAGAACCAGACACCTGTCTACTGAGACTGCAGAACCAGACACCTGTCTACTGAGACTGCAGAACCAGACACCTGTCTACGGAGACTGCAGAACCAGACACCTGTCTACTGAGACTGCAGAGGAGAATGCCCCTCTACAGAGACTACAGAAGCGGTCTACATTTGGACACAGCCTATGTTATTTTCCCTCCTCCCTATCTTCTGCCCATCAGCTATCCTCCTCAGATGCTTTCTCCCCTCCACAACCTCTGATCTGCTGTGTGCCTCCTCCTCTCCCTTTCTGCTATCACTGACACTGAGAAGGGTAAGGGAGAAGAGAGTAGATGTAGCAGGAGCGGTGTACCGCCATATCTATGTCAGCTTTATCAGGACAGCTGGCAAGGTGAAGAAGGTACATACACTTGATAAAAGGAAAATCATAAGGCAGCGGGGCGTGACGAAGAGCAGCGGGGCGTGACGAAGAGCAGAGGGGCGTGACGAAGAGCAGAGGGGCGTGACGAAGAGCAGAGGGGCGTCGTTATAGAGCTTGAATAGTTCATTTGCATAATATTACATTTTCCCCGCTACGATACCACCGACAGACATTAGACAAGTATCGTTTTAATCAGCATCATCAACCCTACCAGACTATACTCCTGGTAGGGTTGATCCTGGTGACAGAGCCGCCTTCATGCCGAATCCCCTTCTACAGGGCGCGATGCACGGTAATGGGAGGCAGCGGCTGTTCCCTGCGGTAGGTCTGATTCCAGGAGCTTGCACTCTGATCTGGGCAGATGTGTAGGGCTCTCTCCAGAAGATTCTGCGCCCCCGCCTGATTTCCTGGCGTCTCCTCCGCACTGGAAGCTGAGAAGTGTCAGAACCTCTATAATTGCCCCACAAGTTGCCAGGATCGCGCCTCATAGACGGACGCCGTCTGCCGCAGGTTATTTTCATTTTCTTTCCTTACACAAAGTTTTCACAGGCCGGGAGCTTAGAATAACACGGCAGCAATTACCTGCAGCGTCCTGCTGGCATCTGGGAGGGAGGAAGCAGAGGCTGGCGAACTACAAGTCACAGGACAACTACACTGCTGGTGGCTTATGGGGGCGCCGTGGAGGTCACTGTTATGGGGGCGCCGTGGAGGTCACTGTTATGGGGGCACTGTGGATGTCACTGTTATGGGGGCACTGTGGATGTCTCTGTTATGGGGGCACTGTGGAGGTCACTGTCATGGGGGCACTGTGGATGTCACTGTTATGGGGGCACTGTGGATGTCTCTGTTATGGGGGCACTGTGGAGGTCACTGTCATGGGGGCACTGTGGAGGTCACTGTCATGGGGGCACTGTGGAGGTCACTGTCATGGGGGCACTGTGGAGGTCACTGTCATGGGGGCACTGTGGAGGTCACTGTCATGGGGGCGCTGTGGAGGTCACTGTCATGGGGGCACTGTGGAGGTCACTGTCATGGGGGCGCTGTGGAGGTCACTGTCATGGGGGCACTGTGGAGGTCACTGTCATGGGGGCGCTGTGGAGGTCACTGTCATGGGGGCACTGTGGAGGTCACTGTCATGGGGGCGCTGTGGATGTCACTGTTATGGGGGCACTGTGGAGATCACTGTTATGGGGGCGCTGTGGAGGGCACTGTTATGGGGGCGCTGTGGATGTCACTGTTATGGGGGCACTGTGGATGTCTCTGTTATGGGGGCACTGTGGAGGTCACTGTCATGGGGGCACTGTGGAGGTCACTGTCATGGGGGCACTGTGGAGGTCACTGTCATGGGGGCACTGTGGAGGTCACTGCCATGGGGGCACTGTGGAGGTCACTGTCATGGGGGCGCTGTGGATGTCACTGTGATGGGGGCACTGTGGGGGGCACTGTGGAGGTCACTGTCATGGGGGCGCTGTGGAGGTCACTGTCATGGGGGCGCTGTGGATGTCACTGTTATGGGGGCACTGTGGAGGTCACTGTTATGGGGGCACTGTGGAGGTCACTGTTATGGAGGCGCTGTGGATGTCACTGTTATGGGGGCACTGTGGAGGTCACTGTCATGGGGGCACTGTGGAGGTCACTGTCATGGGGGCGCTGTGGATGTCACTGTCATGGGGGCACTGTGGAGGTCACTGTCATGGGGGCGCTGTGGAGGTCACTGTCATGGGGGCGCTGTGGAGGTCACTGTTATGGGGGCACTGTGGAGGTCACTGTTATGGGGGCACTGTGGAGGTCACTGTTATGGAGGCGCTGTGGATGTCACTGTTATGGGGGCACTGTGGAGGTCACTGTCATGGGGGTGCTGTGGAGGTCACTGTCATGGGGGCACTGTGGAGGTCACTGTCATGGGGGCGCTGTGGAGGTCACTGTGATGGGGGCGCTGTGGATGTCACTGTCATGGGGGCGCTGTGGAGGTCACTGTCATGGGGGCGCTGTGGATGTCACTGTCATGGGGGCACTGTGGAGGTCACTGTCATGGGGGCGCTGTGGAGGTCACTGTCATGGGGGCGCTGTGGATGTCACTGTTATGGGGGCACTGTGGAGGTCACTGTTATGGGGGCACTGTGGAGGTCACTGTTATGGAGGCGCTGTGGATGTCACTGTTATGGGGGCACTGTGGAGGTCACTGTCATGGGGGCACTGTGGAGGTCACTGTCATGGGGGCGCTGTGGAGGTCACTGTCATGGGGGCGCAGCGGATGTCACTGTCATGGGGGCACTGTGGAGGTCACTGTTATGGGGGCACTGTGGATTGCACTGTTATGGGGGCACTGTGGAGGTCACTGTTATGGGGGCGCCGTGGAGGTCACTGTCATGGGGGCGCCGTGGAGGTCACTGTCATGGGGGCGCTGTGGATGTCACTGTTATGGAAGCACTGTGGAGGTCACTGTCATGGGGGCACTGTGGAGGTCACTGTTATGGGTACAGAGTACAGCTATAGGTGATGTACTGAGTGAGGAATCCTTTTAAGTATATGCCATGTACCCTGATGACTACTGGCAGTGACTGGTGACACTTCCTGCAGCTTCAGCTGAAGAGCCAAATATAGGGGCCCAAGAAACACTGGTTGATGAAGTCTGCAGGACGGGTACACAGAGAGCGGTGCGGTCCTGTGCCCCGCGTGCAGCAGTGTGTATGTGTGTATATAGTGTATCAGTGTGTATATAGTGTGCTAGCAGAAGGACCCCGCCTCGCTCAGGTATATTTCATCTATTTCATTTTATATTTCCGTGTGTCGTAAAAAGATATCAACTGTTCCCCATAACAGTGACCTCTACAGTACTTGCCCCTTTAACAATGACCTCCAGCGTGTTCGCCCCTTTAAAAGAGATCTCCACAGTGCACATCCCTTTAACATTAACCTCCACAGTGGCCCCCCTTTAACATTGACCTCCACAGTGCCCGCCCTTTTAACAGTGACCTCCACAGTGCCTGTCCCTTTAACAGTGACCCCCACAGTGCCCGCCCTTTTAACAGTGACCTCCACAGTGCCCGCCCTTTTAACAGTGACCTCCACAGTGCCTGTCCCTTTAACATTGACCTCCACAGTGCCCGCCCTTTTAACAGTGACCTCCACAGTGCCCACCACTTTAACAGTGCCCTTCACAATGCCCACCCCTTTAACTGTGACCTCCACATTGCCCGTTCCTTTAATAGTCACCGCCCCTTTAACATTGACCACCCCTTTAACAGTAACCTCTACAGTGCTCGCCCTTTTAACAGTGACCTCCACAGTGCCCGCCTTTTTAACAGTGACCTCCACAGTGCCCGCCCCTTTAACAGTGACCTCCACAGTGCCTGACTCTTTAGCAGTGACCTCCACAGTGGCCGCCCCCTTAACAGTGACCTCCACAGAGGCCGTCCCTTTAACAGTAACCTCCGTAGTGCCTGCCTCTTTAAAAGTGACCTCCACAGTGCCCGCTACTTTAACAGAGACTTCCACATTGTCCGTTCCTTCAACATTAACCACCCCTTTAACAGTGACTTTCACAGTGCCCGCCCTTTTAAAAGTGACCTCCACATTGCCCACCCCTTTAACAGTGACCGCTCCTTTGACAGTGACCTTCACAGTGCCCGCCCTTTTAACAGTGACCTCCACAGTGGCCTCCCCTTTAACACTGACTTTCACAGTGCCCGCCCCTTTAACAGTGACCTCTACAGTGCCTGCCCCTTCAACAGTGACCTCTCCTTTGACAGTAACCTTCACAGTGCCCGCCCCTTTAATAGTGACCTCTGCAGTGGCCGCCCCTTTAACAGTGACCTCCACAGTGGCCACCCCTTTAACATTGACCTCCACAGTGCCCTACCCTTTACCAGTATATAAGAAATATAGTGTATCAATGTGTATATGTGTGCATCAGTGTGTATATAGTGTATTAGTATATATGTGTGTGTGTGTGTGTGTGTATATAGTGTATCAGTGTGTATATAGTGTATTGTGTATCAGTGTGTATATAGTGTATTAGTATATATGTGTGCATCAGTGTGTATATAGTGTATCAGTGTGTATATGTGTGTATTGTGTATCAGTGTGTATATAGTGTATCAGTGTGTATATAGTGTGTATTGTGTATCAGTGTGTGTATATAGTGTATTAGTATATGTGTGTGTGTGTGTGTATATAGTGTATCAGTGTGTGTATTGTGTATCAGTGTGTATATAGTGTATATAGTGTATCAGTGTGTGTATATAGTGTATTAGTATATATGTGTGTGTGTGTGTGTGTATATAGTGTATCAGTGTGTGTATATAGTGTATCAGTGTGTATATGTGTGTATTGTGTATCAGTGTGTATATAGTGTATTAGTATATATGTGTGCATCAGTGTGTATATAGTGTATTAGTATATATGTGTGTGTGTGTATATAGTGTATCAGTGTGTATATAGTGTGTATTGTGTATCAGTGTGTGTATATAGTGTATTAGTATATATGTGTGTGTGTGTATATAGTGTATCAGTGTGTATATAGTGTGTATTGTGTATCAGTGTGTGTATATAGTGTATTAGTATATATGTGTGTGTGTGTATATAGTGTATCAGTGTGTGTATTGTGTATCAGTGTGTATATAGTGTATCAGTGTGTGTATATAGTGTATTAGTATATATGTGTGTGTGTGTGTATATAGTGTATCAGTGTGTGTATTGTGTATCAGTGTGTATATAGTGTATCAGTGTGTGTATTGTGTATCAGTGTGTATATAGTGTATCAGTGTGTGTATATAGTGTATTAGTATATATGTGTGTGTGTGTGTATATAGTGTATCAGTGTGTGTATTGTGTATCAGTGTGTATATAGTGTATCAGTGTGTGTATTGTGTATCAGTGTGTATATAGTGTATCAGTGTGTATATAGTGTATCAGTGTGTATATAGTGTATCAGTGTGTATATAGTGGTAATGTGAACAGTGCTGGGAGGTGTGTTGTCCCACTTCAGGTACCTCAGATGGTGAGACAGGTACAATCCAGAGAGTGGCGGTGGTCCCAGTAAAGCATAGTTTGCTGAGACATTTCTGTATACATTTTCTGGGCTGGATTTTACTTGGACTGGTGGATGGCGTTCCCAGTCCACACCTTTTCAGTACGGGTTTTCCTTTCTACCTGAGGTGATCGCAGGTGCTGTAATCAGGCCGGCAGAAAGCGCCTCAGAGGAGGGAGAAGTGTGCGTGGTCTCCGTCAGGAGGCCTGAGGGGCCACAAGGCTTTGAATAGCCTGAGGTTTGGAGGACCTGGCGACACCTAGAGAACGAGGGTTGCACGCCCAGCGTCTGGAGGACTACTGGGCCACACTCCCCCAAAAGGTACTGGAGTTGCCACAGCCTGGAGGCTGCAGTGTTGATGGTGGCTGAGGAAAGCCGCATATAATGTCCATGTGTGAACTGCGCTCTAGGAGTGAGGTAGGGACGTATTGTGTTTAGGTAGCGCCTAGACGGGCAGGAGTTTATTTGGGTTTTAATTGTTGGTGGTGCGGGAACCTCACCCCACCCCGTAATGTATAACTGGACTATCCTTTATAAGTTTAGACATGAAAATCTGTTGTCTGGTGAGATATCTGCGAGTGCGACCCCCTGGAAAGAGACGATCCCTTACAATGTGTGTGTATATAGTGCATCAGTGTGTGTGTGTGTGTGTATATATAGTGCATCAGTGTGTGTATATATAGGGCATCAGTGTGTGTATATATAGTGCATCAGTGTGTATATAGTGCATCAGTGTGTGTGTGTATAGTGCATCAGTGTGTATATAGTGCATCAGTGTGTGTGTGTATAGTGCATCAGTGTGTATATAGTGCATCAGTGTGTATATAGTGCATCAGTGTGTGTATATATAGTGCATCAGTGTGTGTGTGTATAGTGCATCAGTGTGTATATAGTGCATCAGTGTGTGTATATATAGTGCATCAGTGTGTGTGTGTATAGTGCATCAGTGTGTATATAGTGCATCAGTGTGTGTATATATAGTGCATCAGTGTGTGTGTGTATAGTGCATTAGTGTGTGTGTATATAGTGCATCAGTGTGTGTATATATAGTGCATCAGTGTGTGTGTGTGTATATAGTGCATCAATGTGTGTATATATAGTGCATCAGTGTGTGTGTGTGTATAGTGCATCAGTGTGTATATAGTGCATCAGTGTGTGTGTGTATAGTGCATTAGTGTGTGTGTATATAGTGCATCAGTGTGTGTGTATATATAGTGCATCAGTGTGTGTGTGTATATAGTGCATCAGTGTGTGTGTGTGTGTGTGTATATAGTGCATCAGTGTGTGTGTGTATATATAGTGCATCAGTGTGTGTGTGTATATATAGTGCATCAGTGTGTGTGTGTGTGTGTATATAGTGCATCAGTGTGTGTGTGTATATATAGTGCATCAGTGTGTGTGTGTATATATAGTGCATCAGTGTGTGTGTGTGTGTATATAGTGCATCAGTGTGGTGTGTGTGTATATAGTGCATCAGTGTGTGTGTGTGTGTATAGTGCATCAGTGTGTGTGTGTGTGTGTGTATAGTGCATCAGTGTGTGTGTGTGTGTGTGTGTGTATAGTGCATCAGTGTGTGTGTGTGTGTGTATAGTGCATCAGTGTGTGTGTGTGTGTGTGTATAGTGCATCAGTGTGTGTGTGTGTGTGTATAGTGCATCAGTGTGTGTGTGTGTGTATAGTGCGTGTGTGTGTGTGTATAGTGCATGTGTGTGTGTGTGTGTGTGTATAGTGCATGTGTGTGTGTGTGTGTGTGTGTGTATAGTGCATCAGTGTGTGTGTGTGTGTGTATAGTGCATCAGTGTGTGTGTGTGTGTGTGTATAGTGCATCAGTGTGTGTGTGTATAGTGCATCAGTGTGTGTGTGTGTGTATAGTGCATCAGTGTGTGTGTGTGTGTGGTGTATAGTGCATCAGTGTGTGTGTGTGTGTATAGTGCATCAGTGTGTGTGTGTGTGGTGTGTATAGTGCATCAGTGTGTGTGTGTGTATAGTGCATGTGTGTGTGTATAGTGCATCAGTGTGTGTGTGTGTGTGTGTGTGTGTATAGTGCATCAGTGTGTGTGTGTGTGTATAGTGCGTGTGTGTGTGTGTGTGTGTGTGTGTGTGTGTATAGTGCATGTGTGTGTGTGTGTGTGTGTGTATAGTGCATGTGTGTGTGTGTGTGTGTGTATAGTGCATCAGTGTGTGTGTGTGTGTGTATAGTGCATCAGTGTGTGTGTGTGTGTGTATAGTGCATCAGTGTGTGTGTGTGTATAGTGCATGTGTGTGTATATAGTGCATCAGTGTGTGTGTGTGTATATAGTGCATCAGTGTGTGTGTGTATATAGTGCATCAGTGTGTGTGTGTATATAGTGCATCAGTGTGTGTGTGTATATAGTGCATCAGTGTGTGTGTGTATATAGTGCATCAGTGTGTGTGTATATAGTGCATCAGTGTGTGTGTGTGTGTGTATATAGTGCATCAGTGTGTGTGTGTGTGTGTGTGTATATAGTGCATCAGTGTGTATATAGTGTCTCTATAATGACTCGTCAGACCCCCCTCTCTGGATCCCCAGGTGTTCCGACCATCTCCTGCTGTAAATACATGGGGCAGACGAGGGGGCTGTTCAGTGGTCGGAGATGTCGCAGGTGCTCCTCACCGGCAGCGTCTCTGACACACATCATACAGATCATCAGCACAAGTAGCAGCCTCACTGACCCTTTCAAGAGGAGTGGGGGAGTAAACAGCAGCTGAGCGTCCATAAGGCTGGGTTCACACTTGAGCGTTGCGCAAACGCGCGTTTTTGACGCGCATTTTTATGCGCGTTTTTGTAATAGTAAACGCGCGTTTGACGCGCGTTTGTGTGATTCACTGCAGTGTCCTATGGCCACAAACGCCCCAAAAGTCGCTCATGTACTTTTTGAAGCGTCGGGCGTTTTACAGCGCGATCGTACGCGCTGTAAAACGCCCAAGTGTGAACCATTCCCATAGGGAATCATTGGTTTCTCCTTGTTGAGCGTTTTACAGCGCGTAGGAACGCGCTGTAAAACGCTCAGGTGTGAACCCAGCCTAATCCGGACGAATCCACCGCAGATGCCAAGACTCGCCTGTCCCCATCCACAACAAACACTGTGCTATTTCACCCCCAATTCTCAGCAGTAGGGTGGAAGTGACAGGAGCATTATAACATGATAATATACATCATCTCATTACATCGCCCCACGACCACCGATGATCGTCATGGGTCATCCCACCAAGAAGTCTCATATTCCTCATAAACATCATTTGCATGCTTGCAGAGAGAATTCCTGACATTTATGTACATAGTATGGCGCCACCTGGTCGTCAGTTACTTACATAGTATGGCGCCACCTGGTGTTCAGTTACTGACCTAGTATGGCGCCCCCTGGTGTTCAGTTACTGACATAGTAAGGCTCCACCTGGTGTTCAGTTACTGACCTAGTATGGCGCCCCCTGGTGTTCAGTTACTGACCTAGTATGGCGCCCCCTGGTGTTCAGTTACTGACCTAGTATGGCGCCTCCTGGTGTTCAGTTACTGACCTAGTATGGCGCCCCCTGGTGTTCAGTTACTGACCTAGTATGGCGCCCCCTGGTGTTCAGTTACTGACCTAGTATGGCGCCCCCTGGTGTTCAGTTACTGACCGAGTATGGCGCCCCCTGGTGTTCAGTTACTGACCGAGTATGGCGCCCCCTGGTGTTCAGTTACTGACCGAGTATGGCGCCCCCTGGTGTTCAGTTACTGACCGAGTATGGCGCCCCCTGGTGTTCAGTTACTGACCGAGTATGGCGCCCCCTGGTGTTCAGTTACTGACCGAGTATGGCGCCCCCTGGTGTTCAGTTACTGACCGAGTATGGCGCCCCCTGGTGTTCAGTTACTGACCGAGTATGGCGCCCCCTGGTGTTCAGTTACTGACCGAGTATGGCGCCCCCTGGTGTTCAGTTACTGACCGAGTATGGCGCCCCCTGGTGTTCAGTTACTGACCGAGTATGGCGCCCCCTGGTGTTCAGTTACTGACCGAGTATGGCGCCCCCTGGTGTTCAGTTACTGACCGAGTATGGCGCCCCCTGGTGTTCAGTTACTGACCGAGTATGGCGCCCCCTGGTGTTCAGTTACTGACCGAGTATGGCGCCCCCTGGTGTTCAGTTACTGACCGAGTATGGCGCCCCCTGGTGTTCAGTTACTGACCGAGTATGGCGCCCCCTGGTGTTCAGTTACTGACCGAGTATGGCGCCCCCTGGTGTTCAGTTACTGACCGAGTATGGCGCCCCCTGGTGTTCAGTTACTGACCGAGTATGGCGCCCCCTGGTGTTCAGTTACTGACCGAGTATGGCGCCCCCTGGTGTTCAGTTACTGACCGAGTATGGCGCCCCCTGGTGTTCAGTTACTGACCGAGTATGGCGCCCCCTGGTGTTCAGTTACTGACCGAGTATGGCGCCCCCTGGTGTTCAGTTACTGACCGAGTATGGCGCCCCCTGGTGTTCAGTTACTGACCGAGTATGGCGCCCCCTGGTGTTCAGTTACTGACCGAGTATGGCGCCCCCTGGTGTTCAGTTACTGACCGAGTATGGCGCCCCCTGGTGTTCAGTTACTGACCGAGTATGGCGCCCCCTGGTGTTCAGTTACTGACCGAGTATGGCGCCCCCTGGTGTTCAGTTACTGACCGAGTATGGCGCCCCCTGGTGTTCAGTTACTGACCGAGTATGGCGCCCCCTGGTGTTCAGTTACTGACCGAGTATGGCGCCCCTGGTGTTCAGTTACTGACCGAGTATGGCGCCCCCTGGTGTTCAGTTACTGACCGAGTATGGCGCCCCCTGGTGTTCAGTTACTGACCGAGTATGGCGCCCCCTGGTGTTCAGTTACTGACCGAGTATGGCGCCCCCTGGTGTTCAGTTACTGACCGAGTATGGCGCCCCCTGGTGTTCAGTTACTGACCGAGTATGGCGCCCCCTGGTGTTCAGTTACTGACCGAGTATGGCGCCCCCTGGTGTTCAGTTACTGACCGAGTATGGCGCCCCCTGGTGTTTATTTACTTATATAGTATGGCTCCACCAGGTCATTGCTTTACATGGTATGGCACCACCTGGTGTTCATTTACTCAACTAGTATGGCATTGCCTTGCAGGGTAGCCAATAGGAACAGCTTTCTGCAGGCCTAACCCTAATGATATCTGTTGATAAAAGTTGGACATTTATGTTTATTTTATGTGTTGTTTTTTTTATTTTTTTTATTTGTGTTCATTCAACCAATATTGTGGATATCTTTTATTTTTTATTTGCCATATAAACCTGAAGGTTTGAATGAAGCATGGAGCAATCCAGATTGAATAAATAAGACCGGTCAAGCTATATGCCCCATGCTTCATAATATGGGACATATTTTAGCATATGAAGAGGGCCTTTACATCTTTCCATTAAAATATATAAAGGATTCTTTTCATAAATCGCAGGGTCTGAACGGGATGTGAACCATTGGGATTAAATGGATCAGAATCCCAGAGCACAAGACCACATGGTGCCACATACCCGGATCGATATGTACAGGGATTCTGTAGGAGTTATTAAATAAGATGTAAATTATTTCGAACTAGGCAATATATGATATGTGTGACCCAGCGAGAGGTTTTGTCTGGGGAAACAGGTATTTTCCTCCCAGCATGTGCTGCTGCTGGGCTGATTTACAGCCAGATGAGGTCAAATACCGGACCGGATTTTAAGTGCTGGTCCGGGTTTTGGCAGCACCTGGCTGTCCTTAAATAGGCAGCTGGGCTCAGAAGCCAGGTCTCGGTGTTGGGATTTGGGAGCCTTGTGTCTGGATGAAGGCTTGTGTTTGGCGTGAAAACAAGTTGGTGCTGCTATGGTCAAGGACTCTTTGAGGCAGAATTGCCGCATGGTGACTTTTTGCTTGACAATGACGGCTTGGTTTGTCACTTGCCTAAAGTGTGAATAAAACACTGAACTGTTTGATCCAAAGAACTTGTTGTTGCAATAAGAAAATCTGATGGCATACCATAGAAATGTGTACAGATCTATATAGCGGCATGATATGGGAATCGCAGGATCTGGGCAAAGTAACAAACATTTTATAGTCCGGTCCAGGGTTTTGATAATAACACCGGCCCGATTCGGGTTGGCTCAGGTGATATTATGTTATTTCTATACAAGTCACAATTTTGTCCCCGGCTCTCACAAGGTCCTGTATTAATGAGCAATCCTGAGGCTATGAAGCACAATCGGCTTCTCAAAGACCTTCCGAACGCCTGCGCCAGGTATCAGGCGCCGGCACCAGCGCGCATACAGATCGCGGATACAAGCGACTGAGCAGCAGAGCGATGCATACAAACAAGGTCACGTATGTATCAATTGTTACTGAAATCCACAGCAACTGTGGAGTCCTGGTGAGCGGACAGCATCCAGACTACTATATATAACTGCTGGCATTGTTTATGGGACCGAGCTATGGAGTAACAACTGTAGGAACCTCAGTAATAACCGCGTCTCATATGAGAACCTGCCACTTTCAGGACTGAATAAATAGTGACTGCGAGATATAAAACGGCCACAATAGGTTTGCATTTCATTGACTGTGAATGATACTCTACTAGCATCTGTTACTATTGCTGTGGAGCATACTGCGTGAGCGCTGACAATACAGGGGGACCGGGACTATATGTTATGATAAATGACAGTATACATATTATTTTAAGACATTTTAGTTATTTGTGTTTTATTATATAGGGACCTTTTGAGATATATGTATTATTATTATAGCGCCATTCATTCCATAGCGCTGTACATATGATAAGCGGTCACATACATAATACAGACCATTGTACTAATCATAAACAAGACGAGTTACAGACTGGTACAGAAGGAGAGAGGGCGCTGCCCGCGAGGCTTACAATCTACATGGTATGGGAGAAGGACACAGTAGGTGCGGGTGAAGCTGGTCATGGCGGTATAGAGGCAGCGGGGTCACTGGTTGTAGGCTTGTCTGAAGAGGTGGGTTTTCAGGTATATGAGTATATGTCTAAGTGATTCAATGGGATTACATTGATGGTATAGAGCTGGGCAATTACTGTAAGTTTCATGACACTGGCTAGGTGCTATAGCGGGCTGAGCGTCCTTATTTGTATTTTTTGTTATTTTTTTCGGCCAGGCTGGTCAGTAATGAGCAGAACCTCTGCAGCCCGTGGCAGTATACCTGGGAAGACTCCTTCTGGAGGGGAAGTGAGAAGGGGCCATATTGTTAGCCACCAGAGGGGGAAGGAGACCGATTCCGTCCAGAGCCCTTCCCAAAAACAAGTGCATATTAGCTTTGAACAGCCTTTTGGGTGTTTTGGTTGAAAAATCATTCCTAGGAAAACCCCTTTCATGTGATGCCTTGGACCTGAGATTGGGAAGGGGGGGGGGGGGTACTCACATTTCTGTGATCTTCCCAAGTCTCTGAAAGGCTCCAGATTCCACTTTCCTCAGTTCAGTGTCCAGCGTGATAAAACTGCAGAGAGCAGAAATCACCGCTTTATATACTGTCCGATCTACTGTGCTGCAATCCTTCTGTATACAAGCCTGTACCAAAGAGTGAGTGGGGGTACAGGGGGGGGGGGGTAGGTAATGAGGAGACTACTGGGGGGGGGGGGGTAGGTAATGAGGAGACTACTGGGGGGGGTAGGTAATGAGGAGACTACTGGGGGGGGTAGGTAATGAGGAGACTACTGGGGGGGGGTAGGTAATGAGGAGACTACTTGGGGGGGGGGGTAGGTAATGAGGAGACTACTTGGGGGGGGGGGGGTAGGTAATGAGGAGACTACTTGGGGGGGGGGGGTAGGTAATGAGGAGGCTACTGGGGGGGGGTAGGTAATGAGGAGACTACTTGGGGGGGGGGGTAGGTAATGAGGAGACTACTTGGGGGGGGGGTAGGTAATGAGGAGACTACTTGGGGGGGGGGGGGTAGGTAATGAGGAGGCTACTGGGGGGGGGTAGGTAATGAGGAGACTACTTGGGGGGGGGGGTAGGTAATGAGGAGGCTACTGGGGGGGGTAGGTAATGAGGAGGCTACTGGGGGGGTAGGTAATGAGGAGGCTACTGGGGGGGGGTAGGTAATGAGGAGACTACGGGGGGGGGGGGTAGGTAATGAGGAGACTACGGGGGGGGGGGGGGGGGGGTAGGTAATGAGGAGACTACTGGAGGGGGGGTAGGTAATGAGGAGACTACTGGAGGGGGGGGGGGTAGGTAATGAGGAGACTACTGGAGGGGGGGGGGTAGGTAATGAGGAGACTACTGGCTGGGGGGGGGGTAGGTAATGAGGAGACTACGGGGGGGGGGTAGGTAATGAGGAGACTACGGGGGGGGGGGGGTAGGTAATGAGGAGACTACTTGGGGGGGGGGGGGTAGGTAATGAGGAGGCTACTGGGGGGGGTAGGTAATGAGGAGGCTACTGGGGGGTAGGTAATGAGGAGGCTACTGGGGGGGGTAGGTAATGAGGAGACTACGGGGGGGGGGTAGGTAATGAGGAGACTACGGGGGGGGGGGGGGGTAGGTAATGAGGAGACTACTGGAGGGGGGGGTAGGTAATGAGGAGACTACTGGAGGGGGGGGGGGGTAGGTAATGAGGAGACTACTGGAGGGGGGGGGGTAGGTAATGAGGAGACTACTGGCTGGGGGGGGGGGTAGGTAATGAGGAGACTACGGGGGGGGGGGGTAGGTAATGAGGAGACTACAAGGGGGAAGGAGTGACATCAGGGGGTATGAGAAGACCAAAGGGGTATGAGGTGACCGCAGGGTGTTTGATGATGTGTATAATGGGCTGATAGGTGTAATATAATATGTGTAATAATAGGGTGGTGTTATAATGGGGTGATAAGAGTAACAATAAGGTGACATGTGTTATAATGGGGTGATGTGTGTGTGAAAATGGGATGATGGGTGTAACAGTAGGGTGATGCATTATAATGGGGTGATGTGTATCGGGTGATATAGGCCCCCCCATACTTACATCCTGCTGATGTTGGGGGTAGCGGTGAATGCTCCTCTGGCAATCAGCGGAATCCGTGTTTCCAACAGACGCCTGCAGAGACGACACAGATGGTTAGCGCACTGACCCCCACAAGCACAGCGATCACACCATTATAACCTAGCACCGGTGTTCAGCACTCCAGCTGTTGTGAAACTACAACCCCCAGCATTCACCATTCACTTCAAGTGGATGCGAGCAGCCAAGCAAGTGTGTATGTCGGGGCCATATATCGCCTGACCCCGTAAGACAGACGTGCAGGGGCCACACATAACCTCACCATGCGGGGCAGACATGCTGGAGCCACACATGACCTGACCCCACTGGGCAGACGTACAAGGGCCACACATCACTTGACCATGCGGACCAGATGTGTCGGGGCCACATATCACCTGACCACGCAGATCAGATGTCTCAGTTCCACATATCACTCGACCACGCGGACCAGATGTGCCGGGGCCACACATCACCTGACCACACGGACCAGATGTGTCGAGGCCACATATTACCCGACCACACGGACCAGATGAGCCAGGGCCACACATCACCTGACCACAGGGACCAGATGTGCCGAGGCCACACATCACCTGACCACAGGGACCAGATGTGCCGGGGCCACACATCACCCGACCACACGGACCAGATGAGCCAGGGCCACACATCACCTGACCACACGGACCAGATGTGCCGGGGCCACACATCACCTGACCACACGGACCAGATGTGCCGGGGCCACACATCACCTGACCACACGGACCAGATGTGCCGGGGCCACACATCACCTGACCACACGGACCAGATGTGCCGGGGCCACACATCACCCGACCACACGGACCAGATGTGCCGGGGCCACACATCACCTGACCACACGGACCAGATGTGCCGGGGCCACACATCACCTGACCACACGGACCAGATGTGCCGGGGCCACACATCACCTGACCACACGGACCAGATGTGCCGGGGCCACACATCACCTGACCACACGGACCAGATGTGCCGGGGCCACACATCACCTGACCACACGGACCAGATGTGCCGGGGCCACACATCACCTGACCACACGGACCAGATGTGTCGGGGCCACACATCACCTGACCACACGGACCAGATGTGCCGGGGCCACACATCACCTGACCAGGGCCGTTATACAAACCTGAGAAATTCATTTCAGGAAAAGAAAGTCAAGGATCCGAGTAAACACAACCAGGAAATTCCATCCGCATGAACGCACGCGGACACCATGTAATATGGGGGAGAAGCGGGGAGCAACCTGTCCTGATGACATGATGGGAGAGTAGTGCTGCACGGGTCTCTGTCACACAGGAGAAGCTTAGATACACTGCTCACCACCAGACAGTACCGAACAGTATAGGACTAGATACACCGCTCAGCAGGCAGTACCACACATTGTAGGATTAGATACACCGCTCAGCAGGCAGTACCACACATTGTAGGACTAGATACACCGCTCAGCAGGCAGTATCACACATTGTAGGACTAGATACACCGCTCAGCAGGCAGTATCACACATTGTAGGACTAGATACACAGCTCAGCAGGCAGTATCACACACAATAGAATCAGATACACCGCTCAGCAGGCAGTACCACACATTGTAGGACTAGATACACCGCTCAGCAGGCAGTACCACACATTGTAGGACGAGATACACCGCTCAGCAGGCAGTATCACACATTGTAGGACTAGATACACCGCTCAGCAGGCAGTATCACACATTGTAGGACTAGATACACCGCTCAGCAGGCAGTATCACACATTGTAGGACTAGATACACAGCTCAGCAGGCAGTATCACACACAATAGAATCAGATACACCGCTCAGCAGGCAGTATCACACACAATAGAATCAGATACACCGCTCAGCAGGCAGTACCACACATTGTAGGATTAGATACAGTATCAAACAAAAAATTACTAAAGACATAGCTCAGCAGGTAGTATCACACTTGAACTTAGATACATAGTTCAGCAGACAGTATCACACATGAGTAGCTTAGATACATGGCTGAGGGTGGGCAGTGCAGTTGGTGATTTGTACTGGGGATCAGGTCCATTATGAAGCCCCCTCCCAGTAGTCACCTCCGTCCTCCAGCGTTCGCCGTTGTCTCGGGCATTTTAAAGGGACAATATCCCAATATGCGGGAGGTTGGGGAGACAAGCGGCAGGATGTGGGGGCCCCGCACATGCCTCCCCCCAGACAATGCTCTTATTCAGGGCCGCACAATGCTCAGTCAGCCATGCAGCCAAATCAGCGCAGAGACAGTTAAATAAACAGTAGCCATGGATATTTCCCCCAATGATCTGAACCAGAGAGCGCTGCGCTGTGCAAATAAACTGCAATCAACTCTGCACCGGAGGGCACTACGCCAGGGAGTGAGGCAGGACCAACTACACGACTGTGTCCAGTGTCTGACCATCCAGCATCTGAGAGCCTGGCTTCGACAGTCCAGTATGTGACAACCCCGTATATCACTGTCCGGCACCTGTCGGCCCGATATACGACTGTCCGGCACCTGTCGGCCCGATATACGACTGTCCGGCACCTGTCGGCCCGGTTTACGACTGTCCGGCACCTGTCGGCCCGGTTTACGACTGTCCGGCACCTGTCGGCCCGGTTTACGACTGTCCGGCACCTGTCGGCCCGGTTTACGACTGTCCGGCACCTGTCGGCCCGGTTTACGACTGTCCGCCCTCTCCACAGTAGTAAAGTCCTCTGTACCCCCTCTGTATAAAAAGCACTAACTACTCGCCTTGTCCCGTTCCTGAAGCTCACAGTCCTCTCTCCCCTGCAGGCACAGATCGCTCTGCAGCGCGGTGTGGGTGGAGTTTATACAGATTTGCGGACTGCAGGCTCCGCCCACACAGGCCGGCAGGCTGAATGGTGGAGCGGGGAGAAGTCTTTCTGCTTCACCATTGTGCGCGCCGCCGCCCTGAAGGAGGGGAGGACCGCGGGGAGCGGAGCGGTGAGGGACAGGACCCAGCACTCCTGCAGGGATGATGGGGGTTATACTACAGCTACATATGTTAGTGCGTGCCACTTCTGGACACTGGCTCACTGCTGCCATCTAATGGACGCTGGTGGCACTGCACATGGCGAGGGGCTGCAGACTTCACATCTATTACTTGTTGGTCTAATAATTACATCCACAGTAATGGCGTCCACACAAACTATAAACCACGGAAATACAGAAACAACCCTTGTGGACGTGGTGATGGTGGCCATATTGGTTGTCACCAAGAAGCGGCTGAAAGGAAACCGTGAGACGCTGCAGGGACGTCAGGCTGTGGTTGAGGGGTGAACAGTGTGTGAGTTTGGGTGGTCACCCAGCAGTTGTGGTTGGACATGGCTCCATTATATGTGAGTCCGGGCCCCACGGAGCACAGAAGGGCCCTGTCTGCAGAGGAACACTGACCCCTAATGGAGCCGGACAAAGCTGACGCGCTCCGGCCACCCCCAGAGCAGGAGGTTGTGTCTGGCCACACGCGGGTGTCTCCTCTATATAATGAGGCCATTGCTCACACACAGCCGGGGACCTACCTACTTATTAATGACCATAACTCCCCTCATCCTACACAGTGAATCGATCACAGCCCAGTGCCTCTGTCCACCCCAGGACCCAAGGGGGAATACTCACAGCCTGGGGGGGGGTCAATGTCCTCATCCTGTGTGGGGGAGGGGGTAATACTCCTATGTGCGGTAGGAAATAATGCAGGAGGGGGCCATACAGCTGGGACTGACACCTTTTGGTAGCAGTGATTTGTGGTGGTGGGGTATTTAGGAGCTGGTAGTGATGTATATGGTGGTGGGGTGTGCACGCGCTAGCAATGATGTATGCAGTGTTGGGGTGTGCAGGTGCTGGCAGTGATGTATGCAATGGTGGAGTGTGCACGCGCTGGCAGTGATGTATGCAGTGTTGGGGTGTGCAAGTTCTGGCAGTGATGTAGGCATTGCTGGTGGTGGGGTGTGCATGCGCTGGCAGTGATGTATGCAGTGCTGGTGGTGGGGCGCGGGCGCGCTGGCAGGGATGTATGCAGTGCTGGTGGTGAGGTGTGCACACGCTGGCAGGGATGTATGCAGTGCTGGTGGTGGGGTGTGCACACGCTGGCAGGGATGTATGCAGTGCTGGTGGTGGGGCGCGGGCGCGCTGGCAGGGATGTATGCAGTGCTGGTGGTGAGGTGTGCACACGCTGGCAGGGATGTATGCAGTGCTGGTGGTGGGGTGTGCATGCGCTGGCAGTGATGTATGCAGTGCTGGTGGTGGGGTGTGCGCGCGCTGGCAGGGATGTATGCAGTGCTGGTGGTGGGGCGCGGGCGCGCTGGCAGGGATGTATGCAGTGCTGGTGGTGAGGTGTGCACACGCTGGCAGGGATGTATGCAGTGCTGGTGGTGGGGTGTGCACACGCTGGCAGGGATGTATGCAGTGCTGGTGGTGGGGCGCGGGCGCGCTGGCAGGGATGTATGCAGTGCTGGTGGTGAGGTGTGCACACGCTGGCAGGGATGTATGCAGTGCTGGTGGTGGGGTGTGCATGTGCTGGAAGTGATGTATGCAGTGGTGGGGTGTACAGTGATGTAGGCAGTGCTGGTGGTGGGGTGTGCACGTGCTGGCAGTGATGTATGCAGTGTTGGGGTGTGCAAGTTGTGGTAGTGATGTATGCAGTGCTGGTGGTGGGGTGTGCGCGCGCGCTGGCAGGGATGTATGCAGTGCTGGTGGTGGGGTGTGCGCGCGCGCTGGCAGGGATGTATGCAGTGCTGGTGGTGAGGTGTGCACACGCTGGCAGTGATGTATGCAGTGCTGGTGGTGGGGTGTGCGCGCGCGCTGGCAGTGATGTATGCAGTGATTTATGCAGTGCTGGTGGTGGGGTGTGCGCGCGCTGGAAGTGATGTATGCAGTGGTGGGGTGTACAGTGATGTAGGCAGTGCTGGTGTTGGGGTGTGCAGGTGCTGGCAGTGATGTATGCAGTGTTGGGGTGTGCAAGTTGTGGTAGTGATGTATGCAGTGCTGGTGGTGGGGTGTGCGCGCGCTGGCAGGGATGTATGCAGTGCTGGTGGTGGGGTGTGCACACGCTGGCAGGGATGTATGCAGTGCTGGTGGTGGGGCGCGGGCGCGCTGGCAGGGATGTATGCAGTGCTGGTGGTGAGGTGTGCACACGCTGGCAGGGATGTATGCAGTGCTGGTGGTGGGGTGTGCATGTGCTGGAAGTGATGTATGCAGTGGTGGGGTGTACAGTGATGTAGGCAGTGCTGGTGTTGGGGTGTGCAGGTGCTGGCAGTGATGTATGCAGTGCTGGTGGTGGGGTGTGCGCGCACTGGCAGTGATGTATGCATGCACTGGCAGTGTAGCGATGGGGCAGGTCAGCACAGGATCAGCGCTGCGCAGTCTGTGAGGCCGTACAGTAAATGTACGTTCCTGCTCGTCCCACAACGTCTGGTGAAGACACAGGTGTCCGAGTGCAGGGCGATGCCAGTGCTCCCCGAGACACTGCACCCACTGCACTCGCAGGAGGGGTTCACATACATTATCCATCACAGTTACAGGCTTTCAATAAAGTGCTGTGATGATGAGTGATACCTTGTGTGAGATTAGACTGTGAGCTCCTGGGGTCAGGGATGATGGGAGTGATAGACTGTACATGAGACTAGATTGTAAACTCCTAGATTCAGGCAGTGAGATTAGATTGTGAGCTCTTGGGGCAAGATTGGGATTGATCTGTGTGTACAGCGCTCTGGGCTATCGGCCGGGTACTCACAGGATCTCGCTGTTGTGCGGCAGCTCGGGCATGGTGGATCGATTCCTGCAGGTGACGCTGTAACTCGGCTCCTTCTCACATCTGCACTTGTCCGGGCAGCTGGTGGCCGAGACGTCTTCCAGGAGGATTAGGGACAGGAGAAAGAGGGGCAGGTGGAGCAGCATCTCTGCAGTCACATCAGTCAGTACAAGGAGGGCTCGTTACTCCTGCAGAACAATACAGATTGTAAGCTCTTGGGGTCACTGCAGTGTTACAACTGGTCAGAGCCCTCACCCCCACACATTCTGATCTGCCAGCGACCTGCGGACGTCTCCTGTGCTGCCCCTACACCCCGCAGGGCGGCCATACATGTCAGCCTACCCTGAAACAGAGGGACGTATCGCACCTAGATACACAGCTCAGCAGACAGTATCACACAGGAGAGGATTAGATACACGGCTCAGCAGGCAGTATCACACAGGATAGGATTAGATACACAGCTCAGCAGGCAGTATCACACAGGATAGGATTAGATACACAGCTCAGCAGACAGTATCACACAGGATAGGATTAGATACACAGCTCAGCAGACAGTATCACACAGGATAGGATTAGATACACAGCTCAGCAGACAGTATCACACGGGATAGGATTAGATACACAGCTCAGCAGACAGTATCACACAGGATAGGATCAGATACACAGCTCAGCAGACAGTATCACACAGGATAGGATTAGATACACAGCTCAGCAGGCTGTATCACACAGGATAGGATTAGATACACCGCTCAGCAGACAGTATCACACAGGATAGGATTAGATACACAGCTCAGCAGACAGTATCACACAGGATAGGATTAGATACACAGCTCAGCAGACAGTATCACACAGGAGAGGATTAGATACACAGCTCAGCAGACAGTATCACACAGGATAGGATTAGATACACAGCTCAGCAGGCAGTACCACACAGGAGAGGATTAGATACACAGCTCAGCAGACAGTATCACACAGGATAGGATTAGATACACAGCTCAGCAGACAGTATCACACAGGATAGGATTAGATACACAGCTCAGCAGGCTGTATCACACAGGATAGGATTAGATACACAGCTCAGCAGACAGTATCACACAGGATAGGATTAGATACACAGCTCAGCAGACAGTATCACACAGGATAGGATTAGATACACAGCTCAGCAGACAGTATCACACAGGATAGGATTAGATACACAGCTCAGCAGACAGTATCACACAGGATAGGATTAGATACACAGCTCAGCAGACAGTATCACACAGGATAGGATTAGATACACAGCTCAGCAGACAGTATCACACAGGATAGGATTAGATACACAGCTCAGCAGACAGTATCACACAGGATAGGATTAGATACACAGCTCAGCAGACAGTATCACACAGGAGAGGATTAGATACACAGCTCAGCAGACAGTATCACACAGGATAGGATTAGATACACAGCTCAGCAGACAGTATCACACAGGATAGGATTAGATACACAGCTCAGCAGACAGTATCACACAGGATAGGATTAGATACACAGCTCAGCAGACAGTATCACACAGGATAGGATTAGATACACAGCTCAGCAGACAGTATCACACAGGATAGGATTAGATACACAGCTCAGCAGACAGTATCACACAGGATAGGATTAGATACACAGCTCAGCAGACAGTATCACACAGGATAGGATTAGATACACAGCTCAGCAGACAGTATCACACAGGATAGGATTAGATACACAGCTCAGCAGGCAGTATCACACAGGATAGGATTAGATACACAGCTCAGCAGACAGTATCACACGGGATAGGATTAGATACAGCGTCTTAGTAGGTAGTATCGCACAGGATAGGATTAGATACACAGCTCAGCAGACAGTATCACACGGGATAGGATTAGATACAGCGTCTAGCAGACAGTATCACACAGGATAGGATTAGATACACAGCTCAGCAGACAGTATCACACAGGATAGGATTAGATACACAGCTCAGCAGGCAGTATCACACAGGATAGGATTAGATACACAGCTCAGCAGACAGTATCACACGGGATAGGATTAGATACAGCGTCTTAGTAGGTAGTATCGCACAGGATAGGATTAGATACACAGCTCAGCAGACAGTATCACACGGGATAGGATTAGATACAGCGTCTTAGTAGGTAGTATCGCACACAGTCGCTGTTATGACAACACACAACACATCTCTGAGAACTCGAGCCCTTTAATGCTATAAAATCCTTCTACAGAAGAAGTTTGGTAAAGCTTTTCTAGACTTTCCGCCGGCGCTGGGTAACACATTCATCGGCGATGATGATGGCGCGCGGTGGCCCCTATAATGGAGAAGCCATGTGTGGGGGATAAGGACAGTCTGTTCCAGCAGACCAGGAATTCTCTCCATTTCCTGACAGCAGAATCCTTTTTGCTCTGGAGCGGCTCCTGGGGATGGCGGATACTGCTCATCATCCACACCTGTACCTGTTCTGCTCCTGGCGCCCAGCTCTGATGTCCGTCCTCTGACTCCCCAGGGGTGCGATGCTCTGCCAGGCTCTGCTTCTTCTGCTGTCTCAGCCTCTCTGCAGCTTCTTCAGGTTTCATTGCAGCTCCTCAAGTGCTGCTTCAAAACTCAAGTTGCATTTTGCACAAAAACACTCAGCTTCCCCCTGGGCTGCCTGCGGGGAGGGGGTCCCAGAGCAGCCAAATGTGAACCTCCCTGACACCAGCAGGGCAGCAACACCACCTGCTGGCCATAACAGGCGCTGCACTGTGCGACCCATTGCAGGGGCCTCGGGCATCCGCTATCTTGTTGTTGTCCATAATAGCCAATTACATGCCTAATGTTTCCAGTAAAGTTTAGGGGAAAAAATTTGAATTGACAAAAGAACGGTTCTGTAAATGATCTGATACCAAGCCAGAAACACAATAATCAAAGGCCGATGTCTCCTGGAAATAAACTGTAATCCTTGTATAAGGGAAAGGGAACTGGTCCTAATACACTGTGGTGCAGGTGTGTGAGCAGGACCAGGTCAGGGCTCCCCTGTACCTCACACAGGAGTTCATACCCATTTGTTTTGAGGTCAGTCTTGTGAATGGTGCTATCCTCACCTGCAGTCACAGGACATATCCTCTGCACGCAGCTGTAACCACAGGCAGTGTCTGCGAGAGATCAATCTGTGGTTCTTCACTTTGGTTATTGCACCCACAGCAAGCCCTGGTAGCATCAAAACAAAGGTGCATCCAGTGAGCGGGCAAAGCAGGGAAGAATAACCTCTCGTCATTACATGGAGATCTGCGGAGCGCAGATGTCGGGCTCTATGCACCCCCCCAGCACTATGTGTATCGCCCTGATAAAGGAGCTTTCAGCTTTTCCTAGGCAGCTATTTTAGAGACTGTATTTGTGTTAGGTGGTAAATTCTATAGTCACTCAAAAGAAATCAGATTAAATCATTGGTTTTATTCACAAATATTACTTGACATGATTGGCAAACACAAGAATAAAAAATAGTTATGATGGTCTGACAACAAGGTACAGATAATAAAGTGCATAGCTTAATAGGTGGCCGTATAGCCGTGGCACAACGCGTGTGGCCATGTGAGAAACTATTTATGCAAGGGCCATATAGCCCATGCATTAGACAACCGTGGGAGGGGGAATAATATCAGAATCCGTGGTCTCCCAGAGCCCTCAGGGGAGGAGGACATGCAGGGGATCCTGGACACGCTCGTCAACAAAATGATGGTCTCATACCCCTAAGCTGGACAGGGCCCACAGAGCCCTCCGACCCAAAGCATCCACCCCCAACCCAGGGACATTATTTGCTGCATTCACGACTTCGCCCAGAAAGAGGCATTCATGATGAAAGCCAGAGACTCCCGTTTTGTGAACTTTCGGGAGGCTAAGCTCCAGCTTTTCCAGGACTTGTCGTAGATCACACTGCAGAAACGTCGCCACCGCTGGGGGTTCCCCTTCTCCCTGAACTCCCCGATAAATGGCCGCACTGTGGCCTTATGCTCTTGCGCTGACCTCGGCCCATTCTGGGCCGCGCAGGACTTGACCTCTCTGATTAAGAGATTGCCACGACATCCCTGCCCAGTCCTCTTGCTTGGCAGACGACAGGTGTCACAAGAGACGTCGCCTGCCCTCGCCCAAAGTGAGGTCTGGTGATCCTGGGGGAGCATCCCCTTCACCGAGATTGGCTCCCCACGGCTGAAGGGCTCATCGGCGTGCCTGGACGTCCCTTTCGTTTTTTGCCCACTCGAGGCCTAGGAAGCTATGATTGTGGCGTAGTTGCCGCCTGTTGGTCACAATTGTTTCTATATTTTCTGTTTCTGACCTATTGGTTTTTCTCAGGTTCTCTATCCCCCCCCCCCCTTCTCGGGAGGTGACTGGTTCCCCAGACGGTGGGGCTCAGTGAGTCCGCCTTGCTGGCTATTGGTCCGGCGGGGTTGGTCCCCTCTCATACCGTTTTTTTTTTGTTTTTTTTTGTTTTTTGTTTGTTTTCTAGTCAGTTTATTCTACAGATTTAGTTTACAGTTTTTTTTTTTTGTGAAGTCTTGTGGTCGTGGTGTCTTCCCCCGCTCCCTATCGTCCCATCCTCCTCTCCCATACCCCCTCCTCCGTGTCTTTTCCTTGCTCACGCTCTTCCGACCCCACAGAGAGCAGCCTGGAGGAGGCCTTCCTCCCTGGAGTGGACACCTGCGCTTCTGCTACTACCTTCATAGCTGGTAAGACTCTTTGCTATTCACTCCTCCTCAATGGTTAGGTGTGTCACCTTGAACGTTAAGGGTCTGGGCTCCAATGCCAAGAGGCGTTTGGTGCTCCAGGAGCTCCGCAACCTATGGGCAGATGTGGCCTTCCTTCAGGAGATCCACTTCAACCAGACAGGATCCTTTGGCTTCGCCAAGCTCTACTACCCACACGCCTTCTAAGCCCATCATAGTTGTCGAAAGGCAGGTGTTGCCATATTGTTGTCAGCCCCTGTCCCATATCAGTATCCTCCTCCAATATAGGCCCCGCGGGTCACTATGTCATTCTGGAAGGGATTTACAAGGGTCGCCCCATCGTACTCTGTAATGTGTATGCCCCCAACACCTCCCAACTTCCATTTGTGTGTCGGGTCCTACGCAAATATGCTTTTCTCCGAGAATGCGGATCGGGTGTCCCTTCTCTCCGACCCCGCCCTCGTCCCAGGAACTTTTGTAGCGTGATCAGGCGTTTTGCCCTCTACGACATATGGAGGGTGGATAACCCCTCTGGTAGAATGTTTACCTTCTACCCCCCCCCCCCCCCATAGATTTCACACCCGGATAGATTACTTCTTTGGCAATGCTCTGACCACTCCCCCGTTACCCTCACCCTCTCTTCTCAACCTGTACCACAACGCACTTGTCATTGGCGTCTAAACGATTCCCTACTGAAATCACGCTTACCCGCGCGGACGTTGGGGGATATATCGGCACGTTCTTTAGCGAAACCACTGGCTCGGTTTCGTCCCGGGCTGTGCTCTGGGAAGCCCATAAGGTGGTAGTTCAGAGCCAATGTAGTCCACTGGCCTCGCGACTTAGGCCGAGTCTTCTCCGGGAGCTTGTGGAGGCCCGCGCTAAACTAAAAGATGCCTCCATGCATACTGTGGAACGCATGCTGATTTACTCCAAGCAGCGACATTATGAAAAAGGAAATAAAGCCCACGCTATCTTGTCCAGTCAATTACGGGATGCTGCCTCCAAACGTGCTCCCCAGGCGGTGAAAGACACAGCTGGCTATCCCCAATGCTACCCTGACTCGATTGCTCGATGCTTTCGTGATTATTACTCTAAATTGTATAATCTTGCCGACAAACACTTGCACCCTTCCCCCGCATACAGAATTACTTGGCCTCTTGTAAATGCCCAAGCTCTCTCCGAAGGCAGTCGCCTCTCTGAACAGCCCCATATCAGCCGAGGAACTCAGGGATGTGATTGAAAATCTCCCCCTAGGCAAATCCCCGGGACCTGACGGGTTCCCAGACCTGTACTACAAAACATTTGAATCAGAACTCTCCCCCCATCTCCTGGCCTTGCTCAACTCATTCCTACTGGGTTCTCCAATCCTGCCGTCCATGCTGTCATCCCATATTGTAGTCATCCACAAGACGGGTAAAGACCCTCAGGGCTGCGCTAACTATAGACCAATTGCCCTTCTTAACGCAGACCTGGAAATTTTTACCCGTATTCTCGGCACTCGCCTGAATGTGTGGCTCCCCAGCCTGGTCCACAAGGATAAGGTGGGGTTTATGCCCTATCGACAAGGCGGAGAGAACACTCGCCGGGTTGTTGACCTGATCGATGTGGCGACGCCTACCTCGGCCCCCACAGTTATTTTGAGCCTTGACGCAGAAAAGGCGTTCAACCGACTCTAACCCTATTCGAAACCCCTCCGAATCTTCGGTATTGAGGGACCCTTTCTACAAGCCATCCTGACTCTGTATGAGCTATGTCGCGCCATTTCATGTTTTTCCCTTTTCTTCCTTTCTGTATTATTGAAAATTTGCACGCTATGTGCTAATCAAAATCTACAGTATATAAAAAATAAGATAACTAACTAATTAGCCATAATGAATTATGTAAAGTATGATTATACTGGGCAGCACGGTGGCTCAATGGTTAGCAGTGGCTCAGTGGTCAGCACCTGGGTTTGAATCCGACCAAGGACAACATCTGCATGGAGTTTGTATGTTCTCCCTGTGATTGCGTGGGCCATAGATTGTGAGCCCCATTGGGGACAGCGAGTATTGAGAAGGTCTGTAATGCGCTGCGGAATAAATATATATACAGGGAGTGCAGAATTATTAGGCAAGTTGTATTTTTGAGGATTAATTTTATTATTGAACAACAACCATGTTCTCAATGAACCCAAAAAAACTCATTAATATCAAAGCTGAATATTTTTGGAAGTAGTTTTTAGTTTGTTTTTAGTTTTAGCTATTTTAGGGGGATATCTGTGTGTGCAGGTGACTATTACTGTGCATAATTATTAGGCAACTTTAAAAAAAACAAATATATACCCATTTCAATTATTTATTTTTACCAGTGAAACCAATATAACATCTCAACATTCACAAATATACATTTCTGACATTCAAAAACAAATCAGTGACCAATATAGCCACCTTTCTTTGCAAGGACACTCAGAAGCCGCCATCCATGGAGTCTGTCAGTGTTTTGATCTGTTCACCATCCACATTGCGTGCAGCAGCAACCACAGCCTCCCAGACACTGTTCAGAGAGGTGGACTGTTTTCCCTCCTTGTAAATCTCACATTTGATGATGGACCACAGGTTCTCAATGGGGTTCAGATCAGGTGAACAAGGAGGCCATGTCATTAGATTTTCTTCTTTTATACCCTTTCTTGCCAGCCACGCTGTGGAGTACTTGGACGCGTGTGATGGAGCATTGTCCTGCATGAAAATCATGTTTTTCTTGAAGGATGCAGACTTCTTCCTGTACCACTGCTTGAAGAAGGTGTCTTCCAGAAACTGGCAGTAGGACTGGGAGTCGAGCTTGACTCCATCCTCAACCCAAAAAGGCCCCACAAGCTCATCTTTGATGATACCAGCCCAAACCAGTACTCCACCTCCACCTTGCTGGCGTCTGAGTCGGACTGGAGCTCTCTGCCCTTTACCAATCCAGCCACGGGCCCATCCATCTGGCCCATCAAGACTCACTCTCATTTCATCAGTGTCACGACCCTTGGTCATGGTCGTGACTCCTTGGGAGCCGCATGCAGTTACCCGCGGTTTTGGTGTTGTGTCAACCGCAGCTGGGGGCACTTAGTGGTTTGCCTCAGGTGCGGTTGCCGCGGATAACAGGCATGCGTGCGGTTGCCCTTGGCAACGTGTTTTATGTGCACTCCCTTTGTCTGTTTGTGGTGCACTAGGTCATGTGTTGTATGCACGGAGACACCTTCCTTCACCTGCGGTTGTCCGCGGCAACGTCTGTTGCTGTGTGCATGTGGTGGCAGGGTTTCGGCCTGCTGGCTGTTCCCCAGAACATGGTTGCCACGCATGCCGTTGCTGGCGGTAACAGGTGAGTGTGTTGGTGTGTGTTATGTATTGTGTGTACTTCCCCTTTAAGTTGGTGTTTTCCCTTTCCTGTGGTGCTGGAAGGGTTAATTCTCTTCCCAGTGTGTGTGATGTCACTGGGTGTGTTCTGACCGGTGGGTGTGGCCACTTAGGCCTATAAAGCCTCTGTCTCTGGCTTGGCTCAGTAGGTTGCTTTCAGCCAGGCATGGCTGGAGCAGCCTCCTGTATATTACCATCTACCAGTGGGGGCCTCCCTTCTGGTCATAAAACTTTGTTATTCGGTGTTATCTAGGTGTGTGTGGGGTTTCTGTATCATTGCAGCTTATGGTCCGGGTCCCTGTGTGATGTCTGTGTGTGCTGTCATTGTTGGTGTCCTGAACAAACAGCAACTGCACATGGGTTCCTGGTTGTGTTGTTCTGTGGCAGGTGAGTGTTGTGTTGATTGCATTTGCCTGTCACTGCCATAAGGTGTTTTCTGTTTCCCCTTGTTGCTTGGCCATTGAGACTCCTGCTCCTCCGTGCCAAGGAGGAGTAGGTCGTCTCACCCAGCTCCTAGGTCAGGGATCTGCGGAGGGTCAGCAGGGATCCGAGGTTCCTGAGTATGGGCCCTCCTACCATCAAGGTCGGCCCATGCAGGTAGGAGACAGGGTCAGAGTTAGGGACGCAACAGGAGGTGACCTGCTCCCTAATTCTGTGTTGTTTGGCCAAGTGGTAACCCTACCATCTCCTGGCACCGCACGGCTGGGGGTTTCCCCCACCTCCAGCCGTGACAATCAGTCCATAAAACCTTAGAAAAATCAGTCTTGAGATATTTCTTGGCCCAGTCTTGACGTTTCAGCTTGTGTGTCTTGCTCAGTGGTGGTCGTCTTTCAGCCTTTCTTACCTTGGCCATGTCTCTGAGTATTGCACACCTTGTGCTTTTGGGCACTCCAGTGATGTTGCAGCTCTGAAATATGGCCAAACTGGTGGCAAGTGGCATCTTGGCAGCTACACGCTTGACTTTTCTCAGTTCATGGGCAGTTATTTTGCGCCTTGGTTTTTCCACACGCTTCTTGCGACCCTGTTGACTATTTTGAATGAAACGCTTGATTGTTCGATGATCACGCTTCAGAAGCTTTGCAATTTTAAGAGTGCTGCATCCCTCTGCAAGATATCTCACTATTTGTGACTTTTCTGAGCCTGTCAAGTCCTTCTTTTGACCCATTTTGCCAAAGGAAAGGAAGTTGCCTAATAATTATGCACACCTGATATAGGGTGTTGATGTCATTAGACCACACCCCTTCTCATTACAGAGATGCACATCACCTAATATGCTTAATTGGTAGTAGGCTTTCGAGCCTATACAGCTTGGAGTAAGACAACATGCAGAAAGAGGATGATGTGGTCAAAATACTCATTTGCCTAATAATTCTGCACTCCCTGTATAGGGAGGATAATAATAATACTTTGAGTAGAGTTGAGCGAAGTGAGCTTCAAAACTTAATAATACTGTACAGAGATCATCTCCATCCTGAGGTACAAGTCTGGTTTTCCAAAAATCAACTACCGATTTTACTCAACAAAGTAACGCGCAACTTTGCGAATAACTAACTTTTGAACGAAGCCATTTCGGATGTAGCATCTAAAGCTCACTTCGCTCATCACTAACTTTGAGAAGTTACACCCTCTGGAAGGTGTGTAAATAAAGGGGCTTGACCCACCCATGGTGGGAATCTTGCAACGTCATTCACCTGCAACACATGGCTCGATCCCCTGGGACTTAAGCCTCATTCACACATCAGTGATTGTGAGCCAAAACCAGGGGTGTAGGCTACACAGACACGCAGTACAAGGCCTCATGCACACGGACGTTGTTTGGGTCCGCATCCGAGCCGCCGGCATGGTCGTGTGCATGTAGCCTAAGGGAAAGATCTGCACCTGGTTTTGGCCCACAATCGCTGATGGAAATCACTGACCGAACACTGACTGTGTGAATGAGGCCGTACCGTTGGAGTCGGGAGTAAGTGATGGGACTGTAGTTACTGCTCGGACTTGATTTATATGGTTTGCAGATTACACGATGGCAGGTGGTAAGTCATTAACCCTTTAGTGTAACATTACAACTGGCTCCATTTTCCATACATTATGCCTTTCCTTGTGCTTGGGAGCTGGTAATGGAATCTCAATGGACTTCAGTCTGGAAACTTCAATAAGTCACCTGCAATGGATGCAGACTCATGTATTCAGTAGGTGATGCCCATTGTGCCCGGCTGCTACATTTACGTAGAACAGACCGCGCCATTTCCTGTTCTGTTTGATCAAGTATTTATTTATCCCCAGTTATTTTGAAGGGACCTCACTTGGCACATGGTGGAACATCTCGCGTTGTCATATGTTTGCAGTACACAATGCTGATTGGATCTTGTAACATCTGAATGATCCATCAGAACCAATCATTGTAAATGACCGCGTGCCCACCACCCGCCGACCATCCATCATGACGGAATATCTATGGTTTCTGCCTTCTAAACTGTCAAATGAAACAGACAAGACGGAAGAAAGGACATGGCCGATGACTCCTCTGTCTCTCTCCAGAATACTCTGTTGCCCTTCAGACCCCTCTGTTCCCTCCAGACCCCTCTGCCTTTGTTATGGGCAGTGGGTGTGGGACCATTCTGCTAACTAATTGGTTTGGCTTTGGGCTAAACCTAAGGGTGTTGTCCTGGCATTCACCATTAAACCTCTATAGAGGGATCTGGACTTCGCTGCAGGTAACCAACCAGGCCTCTACATAATGGAGTCAGAGCAGGCAGCAGAAGGGCAATCCAACAGGCTAAGGTCAGAGAAGGAACCAAGGAGTCAGAGTTAGTTTCCAGGTTGGAGCTTGGAACATGTAAGTCAGATAGAGAATAACACCTTTGTTATTAACTAATGACTATAGGGGGAGGGAATAAATATGGCAAACCATTGGCTGGGGGCACATTTGGATGTGCACATGTTGGCCCTTTAAGAAGCCAAGACCTCCCACCCTAAGGAGCAGGCCGGGAGGACTAGCAGAAGATGTGTAGGCAGCAGCCTGGGTATGCTGACAAGGATGCCAGCGACTGCACCTTCTTATGTGTAGAGACCTTTCGGAGCCCTCAGGCTCACCCTTGTGTTAGAGGATTCCGGCAGGCAGTTCTGGTGCCGGATCCAGAAATCCGTATGCAAACGGCTAGCATTTGTTTCTGGATGTGGCTCCGTCTAACAAATGCATTAAAATACTGGATCAGTCTCTCCGGTGTCGTCCAGAAAAACGGATCCGGTATTTATTTTATTTTTTTCACATTTTTAAAGGTCTGCGCATGCGAAGAACGGGAAACCGGATCTGTTTTTTTCTGGAACACTTGGTACCGGATCCGGCATTAATACATTTCAACAGGTCCGGCATTCCGGCAAGTGTTCCGGAATTTTGGCCGGAGAAAATACCGTAAGGGGGGCTGAACTGAAGACATCCTGAACGGAATTCTCTCCATTCAGAATGCATTAGGATAAAACTGAAGCGTTTTTTGTTTTTTTTCCCAGTATTGAGCCCCTGTGACGGAACTCGATACCGGAAAACTTTAATGCTAGTGTGAAAGAACCCTTAGACATGTAATAAACACTTATTCCACATATACAAGATATATATATATATATATATATATATATATTTATAGACTAGGATCATATGTGAGTAAGGCCGGGTTCATATCTATGCTGTGATCTCCGGGAGTCTCTTCCGGCGGCCTACCAGCTGCCGGCCAGACAAAAACCGCCGCAGACGTCGGAAAGCGGCCAGACCACATTATAGTCTAGGGGGTCCTGCAGTGATGTGTTTATTCCACTATAAACTAAGGGGGTCAAGTATCAAATTGGTGTAAAGTTGAACTATCTTAGTTTGCCATAGCAACCAATCAGATTCCTCCTTTCATTTTCCAAAGGAGCTGTCCAAAACGAAAGGTGGAATCTGATTGGTTGCCATGGACAACTAAGCCAGTTCTACTTTAAACCAATTTGATAAATGACCCCCTTAGTTTACAGTGTAATAAACACATCACTGCAGGACCCCCTAGACCAGTGGTCCCCAACCTTTTTTTTGCACCAAGGACCAGTTTCATGCAAGACCATTTTCCCAGGGACCGGGTGGGGCTGTGCTGGTCGGTGCTGACTGATGTGCGATTAATATAATGCACCATTTTGAGGGTCAAACACACTTTGTGCTGGGCACCTGTGAAAAAAGAGGCAGAGCGAGGCAGAGGCAGAGCAGGCAGAGAGAGGCCGAGAGAGGCATTCATTATAATGTACTCTGGATGGAGCTGTGGCTGCTGCCAGCCCTCCTCCTCCTCCTCCTCCTTGCCGCTCTCTTAGTTGCCCCAATGACACTTCTAATCTGCAGCCGAAGCTGTGCTGACACTGAGAAGACTGGGGGCGGGCACATCGGCTCCTGTGGCGGAGGAGGCGGAGCTGCCTGGAGTGAGTGACTGAGTTGCGGAGCGCTCCGCACCTCCACCGCGGTGCTGATGGGGGCGGGACTGACTGTGCTGTGAGTCTGCAGCGGTAAGTGAAGCGCTCGTGCTGCAGACATGTCATTTGCTATTACTGTGGCGGAATTGCGATGACGGCGATGGGCCCGGCAAACAATCTTCCAGGGCCTGGCGGTTGGGGACTGCTGCCCTAGACTAAGAAGCCGCGTCCTGTCAGGACCTTGGCGGAAGTGTCCGCGGCCCGTGCGAGAGCAGAGGTTACACCGAGCCACAGATTAGTGGAAATGCCGGAGAACCCCTTTAATGAATCGGTCAGTGATGTTAGTAGAGAAAAAAGGTTCACTTTACTCATGTTCTATTTTTCACATTTTTTGGGGATAAATCCTTTTTATTTAGTTTGTAGATAAGCCCAGCAGTAGCCAGAAAGGGATGGACGACAGTGTCTCGCGTACATAGTGCACACCAACAAGGCGTCCGAGCCGGCTGACATTTAGACCCTTTTCTACACCAGGCATAGAAAATGATGAATGGGACGGGCCTGGGGTGAGCGGGGGAAAGTTGCCGATTGCCTAATGCAAGCGTATTTCTGCTTGATAAATGACCCCCATAGTTGTAACCCAGCTCACTGCCACCTGAGGAGCCCCAATATCCGCATAGCCCAGCACCCCAGGAGCAAGACGCGAGTCTGGTACCCATGGACACCACCATGTCTGTCATCCAGATGTCAGACCCTCTTACGGTTCACAACCACTTAGAGTCGGGGACGAGCCTGAATCCAGAGTAACACACAGACCTTTTCTCCTTCTCTCCCAACTGAATGTCCTTAATCTATCCCAAAATGCGTAGCTAGGGGTCCCTGGGGATGGAAGTCTGAAAACATGCACCGATAATCTGAAGGACATGCTCCCAGTATGCAGCAAGCGCCGGGCAGCGCCGCAGCATATGCCCCATAGCCACCTCCTCATTCAAACATCTAGGACATTGAGAATTGGGTCGGATCCCAATTTTAGGAAGAAATCTGGGAGTTTTGTAAACACGATGTATTGTGTACAATTGTGATAACTTACGTGATGAGCCCCAGAGGTGTGGGGCATCGCCTCCAATAGATCTGACCGCGGTTCCTCCATCTGCCTCCCACCTCTCCGTTCTTGATAGCGAATGTCCAGTGAGAAGCGTATAATAGTCTGTAGACTAAAGAGAACATACCTCTCTCCCCCAGATACCACCGATAGGAATGCACCCTCATGACGAAGTAGAGGAGTACTTTAAGTGTTAAATGCATGCCGAAACGCCTCCTGGAGCTATGAAAACGTCTTAAGGACCCCATGTTCCACTACATGCCCCAGTCTACTTATCCCCTTTGCTTCCCACATCCCAAAACCTTCCAGGGACTTAAAGGGGTTATCCAACATCTCCAGCAGCCCCCGCCCCTCACAGGTAATATACTTACCCTGCTCCGCTCCTGGTTCCCGCACGGCCGCTGCTGCTTCTCACGGTACAGGGACGAGACTCCCTAGCATCGTGGGTGACCCTAGTTGGGCTAGTCCTCGCCTGCCATTGGCTGCTCGCCCCTGACACCAGATGTTTTTATCCGTGTACAGGGAGAAGCAGCAGCGGCGGTGCAGGGACCAGGATCGGCGCCAGTATATTACATGTAAGGGGCCCGGAACATTGGGGAGGGGGGGCTGTTAGAGATGTTGGATAACCCCTTTAAGTCTGGAAAGTTATCCTTCCTCCACAGAGGAGTGAACACCTTGTACCTGCCAACCCCCTGCAGCCGTTTAATCTTTCCCCCTACCATAGGCAGCAATTTAAGGGTGGGGAGCAGATGTCCTCCAGCTCTCTCCAAGTCGGGGAATCATTCCAGTCACATCAGGACATGATGGGTCACTCAGTGTTGGAAATGTGGACTCCGCCAAATAATATAACCACAGATTGGGCCCCTCTGTATGTGTCCAGTTTGAGTCTCGCCTGTCCTTCCTTCCATGTGAAGTCTCAGAAGAGTGCGTTGACTTTATGAAATCGATCTAATGGTTTCCATAAAGGGCATTATGGAGAACATCTAGAAGTTCTACCTACTACTGACAAAAGTAACTTGCACCAAGCAGATACTTTATCCCCAAAGACCAACCACTCAAAGTCAGCCACTGATGGGGAGACCCCAATACCCAGATACGTGAAGTGGGTCACAGAGGTATCTGAATGCCACCAGACAACGTAGGAGAAGACTGACTGCCAGCCAGCATCAATGGCGCTTTATTACAATAGTCAATCCAGATGGGTTACCGAAGTCCTCAGAGACATCACCGCACTAAGTGAAGGGGCCGTGTCCCCCAAAACAGTAAGGTGTCATCTGCATACATGGCTACCTTACTTTCCACTTCCCCCATATCCAACCCCTATAATGACCTCCCCAATACTCGGGTACCTCATATAGGTTATACTTACTTGATCCTGATCCCTGCACGGCCGCCGCTCCATCTCCAGCAACGGGGAGGCTCGTCCCCATCACAGCTGCTATTGGCTGCCCCAGCATGTTTTGATCCACGTGATGGGGAAACGCAGCGGCGGCCGTGTGGGGATCAGGAGCGACTAGTGGTAAATATAATCTATATGAGGGGTCTGGGAATTGGGGGGTCATTATAAGGGTTGGTTAACCCTTTTAATATCTGGAGACCTCTAATAGATGCTACTAAGGGCTCGTTCACACAAACTTTTTTTTTGAAAATTGAATGCACTCTGTATGTATTTCCATTCAAAGATAGCACATGCCCTATTATTGCCCACAAATCCTGTTCCGTGGCTCCATTCAAGTCAATAGGTCCGCAAAAAAAAAACAGAACACATACAGAATGTATTCCGTATCTGTTCCGTTTTTGCGGAACCAACTATTGAAAATTTTATGACCCGCCCAATTTTTTCTATGTAATTACTGTATATGCCATACGGAAAAACAGAATGGAATCGGAAACACTACTGAAACCAAAAACTGATCCGTTAAAAACGGCCCGCAAAACACTGAAAAAGACATACGGTGGTGTGAACGAGCCTTAACAGTTCTATGGCAGTGGGCAGCTCTGCCTCGTTCCTCTAACGGAAACGCATTAGCCGTGACCGTGCTTTCAGATTGGGATAGAGCACTTTGACCCAAGATAGAAATCTATCTCCAAGTGCACCACAAATACCTCCGCTACCAAACGCCTCGGCAGCATCAGAGAACAGCTCCGTCGCCCACTGAAGGGATTTGTAAAGTCATAAAGCCGTCAGCGTGGATGGGGTCACCTTGTCCATTATTATTTATTGTTATAGCACCATTCATTCCATAGCGCTGTACATATGATAAGCGGTCACATACATAATACAGACTATTGCACTAAGCATAAACAAGACGAGTTACAGACTGGTACAGAAGGAGAGAGGGCGCTGCCCGCGAGGCTTACAATCTACATGGTATGGGAGAAGGACACAGTAGGTGCGGGTGAAGCGGGTCATGGCGGTATAGAGGCAGCAGGGTCACTGGTTGGAGGCTTGTCTGAAGAGGTGGGTTTCAGGTTTCTTTTGAAGGATTCCCCTGTCGTTGAGAGTCTGATATGTTGGGGCAGCGAGTTCCAGAGTGTGGGGGATGCACGGGAGAAATCCTGGAGGAGATTGTGGGAAGAGGAGAGGAGGAGGTCTCATGAGGATCGGAGAGTGCGTGTCGGGGTGTATCGGGAGCTCAGAGATGTAGGGAGGGGGGACAGGTTATGGACGGCCTTGTATGTATTTGTTAGTACTTTGAAGTGAACTCGCTGGGCAATGGGGAGCCAGTGAAGGGGAGAGGCCGAGGAGTAACAGGGTGAGAGGTGGATTCGTCGGGCAGCAGAGTTGAGGATAGATTGGAGGGGTGCGAGAGTGCTAGATGGAAGGCCACAGAGGAGAATGTTGCAGTAGTCTAGGCGGGAGATGATGAGGGCATGTACAAGCATTTTCGCAGATTCAAAGTTAAGGAAAGCGCGGATGCGGGAGATGTTTTTGAGTTGCAGGCGGTGGAAAGGGCTTGGATGTGCGGTTGGAAGGAGTCACTCCGAGGCAGCGGACTTGGTTGACCGGGGAGAGTGTGCAGCCATTGATTATGATAGATAGGTCTGTTGGGGGGTTGAGCAAGATGGGGGAAAGATGAGGAATTCTGTTTTATCCATGTTAAGTTTTAGAAAGCGAAAGGCGAAGGAGGAAGATATAGAAGATAGACATTGTGGGATTCTGTATAGTAGGGTGGAGATGTCTGGACCAGAGAGGTAGATCTGTGTGTCGTCAGCGTAGGAGTGATACTGAAAGCCATGGGCCTCTATGAGCTGTCCCAGGCCGAGGGAGTAGACCAGGGATGCTTAACCTGCGGCCCTCCAGCTGTTGTAAAACTACAACTCCCACAATGCCCTGCTGTAGGCTAATAGCTGTAGGCTGTTCGGGCATGCTGGGAGTTATAGTTTTGCAACAGCTGGAGGGCCGCAGGTTGAGCATGCCTGGTGTAGACAAAGAAGAGCCAGGGTCCTGGGACAGAGCCTTGTGGGACACCAACAGAAAGGGAATGAGGCGAGGAGCTACATTAGCAAGTACTTTAGACAGCAGCTTAATGTCTGCAATCAAAGGGGGATACGGGTCTATAGGAACGGAGAACGTCTAATAAATGACCAGAAAAGGATTTCAACAACCAGGTTAAGTAATCCTTCTTATAGCTTTTTTATTTATTTATTTTTTGTTAAAAGGTTATTCCTTTTCAGAACATTTGTGGCATGTTCTTGGCATATGCCATTAATATCAGATGGGTGCGCGTCCCACCGAGGAAACCCACCGAGAGGGCAGACCCCTCTCTCTCTCTGCAGACCCCTCCCGCCCTCCCTGCAGACCCCTCTCGCCCTCCCTGCAGACCCCTCTCGCCCTCCCTGCAGACCCCTCTCTCTCTCTCTGCAGACCCCTCCCGCCCTCCCTGCAGACCCCTCTCGCCCTCCCTGCAGACCCCTCTCTCTCTCTGCAGACCCCTCTGTCCTCCTCTATATGTGTTTTGCAGATTATCAGGGGGTAATTTATTAAACTGTCAGCCGGTGGGCGTGGTTCTCTTATCTCGCCGCCAATCCTGCCGCCTTGTATCCTGGCTCCACCCACATTGTTCTCACAAACGATGTTTGCCGTGCATGCTGGGAAATGTAGTTTCTGTTTCCGCTCGGCCCTGTGTAGAGCCCCCGTTACGTACTACACTTCCCTGCAGCCCTAGCGGCTGCGCCCCGGCACGGCTGCATTCCTCTTCCTGCTTTGGGCGGCAGGTTCAAGTTGCCATAGCTGCAGCGGCAGTGACAGTTACAGGGGATGGAAGGAAAGGTGAGGAGACGGCTCTGAGGGGACTGGTGGTCAGTGTGTGTATGGGGCGGGGAACACAGGTAACTGTGTGTGTGTGTGTATGGGAGGGGGACACACTGAGGTGACTGTGTGTGTGTATGGGAGGGGGACACACTGAGGTGACTGTGTGTGTGTATGGGAGGGGGACACACTGAGGTGACTGTGTGTGTGTATGGAGGGGGACACACTGAGGTGACTGTGTGTGTGTATGGGAGGGGGACACACTGAGGTGACTGTGTGTGTGTATGGAGGGGGACACACTGAGGTGACTGTGTGTGTGTATGGGAGGGGGACACACTGAGGTGACTGTGTGTATGGGAGGGGGACACACTGAGGTGACTGTGTGTGTATGGGAGGGGGACACACTGAGGTGACTGTGTGTGTGTGTATGGGAGGGGGACACACTGAGGTGACTGTGTGTGTGTATGGGAGGGGGACACACTGAGGTGACTGTGTGTGTGTATGGGAGGGGGACACACTGAGGTGACTGTGTGTGTGTATGGGAGGGGGACACACTGAGGTGACTGTGTGTGTGTATGTGTATGGGAGGGGGACACACTGAGGTGACTGTGTGTGTGTGTGTATGGAGGGGGACACACTGAGGTGACTGTGTATGGAGGGGGACACACTGAGGTGACTGTGTATGGGAGGGGGACACACTGAGGTGACTGTGTATGGGAGGGGGACACACTGAGGTGACTGTGTATGGGAGGGGGACACACTGAGGTGACTGTGTATGGGAGGGGGACACACTGAGGTGACTGTGTGTGTGTATGGGAGGGGGACACACTGAGGTGACTGTGTGTGTGTGTATGGGAGGGGGACACACTGAGGTGACTGTGTGTGTGTATGGGAGGGGGACACACTGAGTGACTGTGTGTATGGGAGGGGGACACACTGAGGTGACTGTGTGTGACCTGGTGGTGTTGTATGGGAGGGGGACACACTGAGGTGACTGTGTGTGTGTATGGGAGGGGGACACACTGAGGTGACTGTGTGTGTGTATGGGAGGGGGACACACTGAGGTGACTGTGTGTGTGTATGGGAGGGGGACACACTGAGGTGACTGTGTGTGTGTATGGGAGGGGGACACACTGAGGTGACTGTGTGTGTGTATGGGAGGGGGACACACTGAGGTGACTGTGTGTGTGTATGGGAGGGGGACACACTGAGGTGACTGTGTGTGTGTATGGGAGGGGGACACACTGAGGTGACTGTGTGTGTGTATGGGAGGGGGACACACTGAGGTGACTGTGTGTGTGTATGGGAGGGGGACACACACTGAGGTGACTGTGTGTGTGTATGGGAGGGGGACACACACTGAGGTGACTGTGTGTGTGTATGGGAGGGGGACACACACTGAGGTGACTGTGTGTGTGTGTATGGGAGGGGGGACACACACTGAGGTGACTGTGTGTGTGTATGAAAGGGGGACACACTGAGGTGACTGTGTGTGTGTATGAAAGGGGGACACACTGAGGTGACTGTGTGTGTGTATGAAAGGGGGACACACTGAGGTGACTGTGTGTGTGTATGGGAGGGGGACACACTGAGGTGACTGTGTGGTGTATGGGAGGGGGACACCACTGAGGTGACTGTGTGTGTGTATGGGAGGGGGACACACACTGAGGTGACTGTGTGTGTGTATGGGAGGGGGACACACACTGAGGTGACTGTGTGTGTGTATGGGAGGGGGACACACACTGAGGTGACTGTGTGTGTGTGTATGGGAGGGGGACACACTGAGGTGACTGTGTGTGTGTATGGGAGGGGGACACACACTGAGGTGACTGTGTGTGTGTATGGGAGGGGGACACACACTGAGGTGACTGTGTGTGTGTATGGGAGGGGGACACACACTGAGGTGACTGTGTGTATGGGGGGGGAATGTAGCCTAAGATGTACACATTCAGTGTTTGTAGAAGTCTTAGCGCCCCTGCTGCCGTCTCTCTGTTATGGTGGTAGATGGTAGCTGGGTGCGCTCTCTGTGCTGGTCATGGCCTCCCCTCCCCTGCTGAACCCGTCGCCCTGAATTTCCCCTTCTGCTCAGCGCAGGTTCTGGTGGTTTTGTTGCATCAAATAAAGAGGAACTTCGGCCGTGAGAGGAAGGAAGTAGTGTGATCTCTGCTCTGGAGGAGCGGCCTGCGCTCGGTCTCCAGCCACATCTTATTGTCACCGGTTTCCTCCTGCACGCCAAATCAGTGGCCTGTAATCTGTGGCTCTCCAACTGCTGTGAAACTACAACTCCTAGCATTTCCTGACCACTGGATGTAGTCTGGGGTTTGCTGTGTGTTTTGTTGTACTGTGCCTCCAGAGCAGCGGTCAGAAGGGATAAAATGTGCAGGAATTCTCCTTCCAGTCATCGGTGGGTCCTATGGGTTTTAGCAGTGTTGTGTACTGGCCCTTTAAGAGTGCATAGTATGCAGACAGTGGCTCTTTATTGAGGGGCGCTGCGACTGTTCTGCGTCAGTGGCACAATTACCACGTTATTACATGGCCGACGTGTCACCCTGAAGGGTGTGAATGTTGGGCAGGGGCCCCAGCCGTGTACAGCGGGGGGATGCAGCTACAGCCTTTTCTTACATGGAGAGTCTGACCCCACGTTCTCTGTGTGCGCAGTAATGCACCGGACTGCTGGAGCCCCCTGTTCATAGATGGGGGTGGGGGAGGATGCATTGCTGACAGGTGCTACTAGTCTACCAGGAGGTGGCGCCGCTGTGACAGATGTCAGCCTGCTCCCTGCAGCATAGATCTTCAGATTCCCGCAGTCTGTATATTTACTGTAATTAGACATAAACCGCAACTGTAAAGAAGGGGCAGGGGGGGCTAAGAAGGCGCTCGCCATGTAACTGCACCGTTCAGGCGCAACGCTGAAGAGAGGCAAGGTTCAGCTGCCGCCAGGCATGAAGCGGGTCGTCCGCGAGGACTGCTGGACTAATGCAGCATTCCACACAGAAAAAGACTACCAAATCCCCAAAAATCCAGACTTATTGTAAACGATGCACAGGCCATGCACAGGTTCACATCTTCTTCAGGCCATAAAAGACTGATCGAAACGCGTTGCAGGGTGTACGGTTTACAATGGCTTTGGATCTTCTTTTCCGGTATGAAATGGTGCATTTTGTACATTTAGGCCTAGTTCACACTTCAGTGTTTGGTCAGGGATTTCCATCAGTGATTGTGAGCCAAAACCAGAAATGGAGGAGGCACAGACATAAGGGAAAGATCGTCCCTGTTCTGTGGTTGTGACCCATATATTACTCCAGTCACATCCAGAGCTGCAGTCACAATTCTGCTAAATGCCACTTAAAGGGGTATTCCAGTAGGTACCAGTTATCCATAGCTATAAGATCGTTGAGGGTTATACCGCTGGGAGCCCCACGATCCTGAGAATGGGGGGCCCCCATACCCCCTGCAGGCCCCTTGCTGCTCCCCTAAAATGACCGGAGTGGCCAGTTGCACATGCGCGCCACTGCTCCATTAATTTCAAATTTCTGTACTCCGGTTATTTTTTAAAGTACCATAAAAATGAATGGAGCAGCTGCGCACATGTGTGATCGGCCTCTCCAGTCATTTTAGGGGAGCAGCAAGGTGTAGGACCCCCCACTGTTCTGATAGTTATCCCCTATCCTGTGGATGCCGGAATACCCCTTTTAAATCTATAATGGTTACTGTAAAGACGCCACCCCTTGCTAAACTCCCAGAATGCAATGCTCTGTTGTAGGTTCCCCCAAGGGACTCGCAGTAGACCCAGAATGATCGCAGCTTGTACTGAGTGTGCAGTACAATGTTAGCGGAGCTGTAATGGTTGTAGTCCTGTCCGGGAAGCTGTGCGGAGGTGTGTGGCGCCCCTGGGGTGTTGTACTATGAAGCTGTAGTACCTGGTGGAGGGAGTCTCGCCGAACCTTCATAGGCCCCAGCGAAGCTCCGTCATCTGATGATCAGTGTCTTGTCTAAAGTCCGGTACTCTGCATTCTCTTCCCATGGTTGTGTCCGGTATTACAGCTCAGTCACTCGGATTTATCCACAGTATAAACTATGCCTGCACCATATATCGCCAAAGCAATTGTATCGTGATAATCGGCCTAAAATGATACACGGCCGCCGCGATGCTGCAAGGTGGGCGGGTGTATCAACAGAGGGAGAAGGGGCTGGGGGCCGCCATCTTGATTAGGAATGACAGCGGGGACCTGTGGCGTCCCTGTATTCTAATAATGCACCGGCCCCACTCACTGTTGTATAATCTTATCTAACCTGTAGGCATTGTTAAAATATAATAATCATGTGTAATCCAGCTGTATTACGTACAACTAAGTTCCGTAGCAGAGAGGAGGGAGGAGGCGTCACTCACTACGTCATGCACCTGCGCAGCCCACTTTATGAATTAAGTGGGCGCGTGAGGTAGTGAGTGACGCGTCGCCCTCCCTCCTCCCTGCTACGGAACTTAGTTGTTAGTAATGCAGCTGGATTACACATGATTATTATATTTTAACAATGCCTACAGGTTAGATAAGATTAATCAACAGTGGGCGGGGCCGGTGCATTATAATACAGGGACTGCATCGGTCCCCGCTGTCATTCCTAATCCAGATACCAGCCCCTGTATTGGGGGTCAGTCACACTGCAGGGACACTGTTATGGGGGGGATCTGTGGATGGCACATGGCATAAGATGCTATATTTGTGTCATCCACAGATTCTCCCCCCCCCCCCATAGCAGTGTTGTCCACAGATCCCCCCCCCCCCATAGCAGTGTTGTCCACAGATCCCCCCCCATAGCAGTGTTGTCCACAGATCCCCCCCTATAGCAGTGTTGTCCACAGATCCCCCCCCCATAGCAGTGTCGTCCACAGATCCCCCCCCCCCCAGCAGTGTCGTCCACAGATCCCCCCCCCAGCAGTGTCGTCCACAGATCCCCCCCCCCCAGCAGTGTCGTCCACAGATCCCCCCCCCCCAGCAGTGTCGTCCACAGATCCCCCCCCCCCAGCAGTGTCGTCCACAGATCCCCCCCCCCCCAGCAGTGTCGTCCACAGATCCCCCCCCCCAGCAGTGTCGTCCACAGATCCCCCCCCCAGCAGTGTCGTCCACAGATCCCCCCCCCAGCAGTGTCGTCCACAGATCCCCCCCCCCAGCAGTGTCGTCCACAGATCCCCCCCCCCAGCAGTGTCATCCACAGATCCCCCCCCCAGCAGTGTCGTCCACAGATCCCCCCCCCAGCAGTGTCGTCCACAGATCCCCCCCCAGCAGTGTCGTCCACAGATCCCCCCCCCAGCAGTGTCGTCCACAGATCCCCCCCCCAGCAGTGTCGTCCACAGATCCCCCCCCCCCCAGCAGTGTCGTCCACAGATCCCCCCCCCCAGCAGTGTCGTCCACAGATCCCCCCCCCCCCCAGCAGTGTCGTCCACAGATCCCCCCCCCCAGCATGTCGTCCACAGATCCCCCCCCCCCAGCAGTGTCGTCCACAGATTCCCCCCCCCCAGCAGTGTCGTCCACAGATTCCCCCCCCAGCAGTGTCGTCCACAGATTCCCCCCCCCAGCAGTGTCGTCCACAGATTCCCCCCCCCCAGCAGTGTCGTCCACAGATTCCCCCCCCCAGCAGTGTCGTCCACAGATTCCCCCCCCCAACAGTGTCGTCCACAGATTCCCCCCCCCAAGCAGTGTCGTCCACAGATTCCCCCCCCCCCAGCAGTGTCGTCCACAGATTCCCCCCCCCCAGCAGTGTCGTCCACAGATTCCCCCCCCCCAGCAGTGTCGTCCACAGATCCCCCCCCCCCAGCAGTGTCGTCCACAGATCCCCCCCCCCCAGCAGTGTCGTCCACAGATCCCCCCCCCCAGCAGTGTCGTCCACAGATCCCCCCCCCCAGCAGTGTCGTCCACAGATCCCCCCCCAGCAGTGTCGTCCACAGATCCCCCCCATAGCAGTGTCGTCCACAGATCCCCCCCATAGCAGTGTCGTCCACAGATCCCCCCCATAGCAGTGTCGTCCACAGATCCCCCCCATAGCAGTGTCGTCCACAGATCCCCCCCATAGCAGTGTCGTCCACAGATCCCCCCCATAGCAGTGTCGTCCACAGATCCCCCCCATAGCAGTGTCGTCCACAGATCCCCCCCATAGCAGTGTCGTCCACAGATCCCCCCCATAGCAGTGTCGTCCACAGATCCCCCCCATAGCAGTGTCGTCCACAGATCCCCCCCATAGCAGTGTCGTCCACAGATCCCCCCCATAGCAGTGTCGTCCACAGATCCCCCCCATAGCAGTGTCGTCCACAGATCCCCCCCATAGCAGTGTCGTCCACAGATCCCCCCCATAGCAGTGTCGTCCACAGATCCCCCCCATAGCAGTGTCGTCCACAGATCCCCCCCATAGCAGTGTCGTCCACAGATCCCCCCCATAGCAGTGTCGTCCACAGATCCCCCCCCATAGCAGTGTCGTCCACAGATCCCCCCCATAGCAGTGTCGTCCACAGATCCCCCCATAGCAGTGTCGTCCACAGATCCCCCCCATAGCAGTGTCGTCCACAGATCCCCCCATAGCAGTGTCGTCCACAGATCCCCCCCATAGCAGTGTCGTCCACAGATCCCCCCCATAGCAGTGTCGTCCACAGATCCCCCCCATAGCAGTGTCGTCCACAGATCCCCCCCATAGCAGTGTCGTCCACAGATCCCCCCCATAGCAGTGTCGTCCACAGATCCCCCCCATAGCAGTGTCGTCCACAGATCCCCCCCATAGCAGTGTCGTCCACAGATCCCCCCCATAGCAGTGTCGTCCACAGATCCCCCCCATAGCAGTGTCGTCCACAGATCCCCCCCATAGCAGTGTCGTCCACAGATCCCCCCCATAGCAGTTGTCGTCCACAGATCCCCCCCATAGCAGTGTCGTCCACAGATCCCCCCATAGCAGTGTCCCACAGAAATCCCCCCATAAGCAGTCGTCCACAGATCCCCCCCATAGCAGTGTCGTCCACAGATCCCCCCCATAGCAGTGTCGTCCACAGATCCCCCCCATAGCAGTGTCGTCCACAGATCCCCCCCATAGCAGTGTCGTCCACAGATCCCCCCCATAGCAGTGTCGTCCACAGATCCCCCCCATAGCAGTGTCGTCCACAGATCCCCCCCATAGCAGTGTCGTCCACAGATCCCCCCCATAGCAGTGTCGTCCACAGATCCCCCCCATAGCAGTGTCGTCCACAGATCCCCCCATAGCAGTGTCGTCCACAGATCCCCCCCATAGCAGTGTCGTCCACAGATCCCCCCCATAGCAGTGTCGTCCACAGATCCCCCCCATAGCAGTGTCGTCCACAGATCCCCCCATAGCAGTGTCGTCCACAGATCCCCCCCATAGCAGTGTCGTCCACAGATCCCCCCCATAGCAGTGTCGTCCACAGATCCCCCCCCATAGCAGTGTCGTCCACAGATCCCCCCATAGCAGTGTCGTCCACAGATCCCCCCCATAGCAGTGTCGTCCACAGATCCCCCCCATAGCAGTGTCCGTCCACAGATCCCCCCCATAGCAGTGTCGTCCACAGATCCCCCCCATAGCAGTGTCGTCCACAGATCCCCCCCATAGCAGTGTCGTCCACAGATCCCCCCCATAGCAGTGTCGTCCACAGATCCCCCCCATAGCAGTGTCGTCCACAGATCCCCCCCATAGCAGTGTCGTCCACAGATCCCCCCCATAGCAGTGTCGTCCACAGATCCCCCCCATAGCAGTGTCGGCCACAGATCCCCCCCATAGCAGTGTCGTCCACAGATCCCCCCCATAGCAGTGTCGTCCACAGATCCCCCCAAATAGCAGTGTCGTCCACAGATCCCCCCATAGCAGTGTCGTCCACAGATCCCCCCCATAGCAGTGTCGTCCACAGATCCCCCCATAGCAGTGTCGTCCACAGATCCCCCCCATAGCAGGTGTCGTCCACAGATCCCCCCCATAGCAGTGTCGTCCACAGATCCCCCCCATAGCAGTGTCGTCCACAGATCCCCCCCATAGCAGTGTCGTCCACAGATCCCCCCCATAGCAGTGTCGTCCACAGATCCCCCCCATAGCAGTGTCGTCCACAGATCCCCCCCATAGCAGTGTCGTCCACAGATCCCCCCCATAGCAGTGTCGTCCACAGATCCCCCCCATAGCAGTGTCGTCCACAGATCCCCCCCATAGCAGTGTCGTCCACAGATCCCCCCCATAGCAGTGTCGTCCACAGATCCCCCCCATAGCAGTGTCGTCCACAGATCCCCCCCATAGCAGTGTCGTCCACAGATCCCCCCCATAGCAGTGTCGTCCACAGATCCCCCCCCATAGCAGTGTCGTCCACAGATCCCCCCCATAGCAGTGTCGTCCACAGATCCCCCCCATAGCAGTGTCGTCCACAGATCCCCCCCATAGCAGTGTCGTCCACAGATCCCCCCCATAGCAGTGTCGTCCACAGATCCCCCCCCATAGCAGTGTCGTCCACAGATTCCCCCCCCCCTCCCATAGCAGTGTCGTCCACAGATTCCCCCCCCCACCACCATAGCAGTGTCGTCCACAGATTCCCCCCCCACCACCATAGCAGTGTCGTCCAGAGATTCCCCCCCCCCCCCCATAGCAGTGTCGTCCAGAGATTCTCCCCCCCCCCCCCCCCAATAACGGGTACGTCATCCAGAGATCCCCCCCCCCCCCCCCCATAACGGTACGTCATCCAGAGATCCCCCCCCCCCCCCCCCTATAACGGGTATGTCATCCAGAGATCACCATTCGTTTAAAACCCACCAAAAGCACACCTTTTTGGTTCCAAATATTTTTCTTCTTATTTTCTTCCTTAGGCCTCTTTCACACTTGCGTTGTCCGGATCCGGCGTGTACTCCACTTGCCGGAATTACACGCCGGATCCGGAAAAACGCAAGTGTACTGAAAGCATTTGAAGACGGATCCGTCTTCAAAATGCTTTCAGTGTTACTATGGCAGCCAGGACGCTATTAAAGTCCTGGTTGCCATAGTAGGAGCGGGGAGCGGGGGAGCAGTATACTTACCGCCCGTGCGGCTCCCGGGGCGCTCCAGAATGACATCAGAGCGCCCCATGCGCATGGATCATGTGATCCATGCGTTCACGTCATCCATGCGCGTGGGGCGCCCTGACGTCACTCTGGAGCGCCCCGGGAGCCGCACGGATGGTAAGTATACTACTCCCCCGCTCCCCACTACACTTTACCATGGCTGCCAGGACTTTAGCGTCCCGGCAGCCATGGTAACCATTCAGAAAAAGCTAAACGTCGCATCCGGCAATGCGCCGAAACGACGTTTAGCTTAAGGCCGGATCAATGCCTTTCAATGGGCATTCATTCCGGATCCGGCCTTGCGGCAAGTGTTCCGGATTTTTGGCCGGAGCAAAAAGCGCAGCATGCTGCGCTATTTGCTGCGGCCAAAAAACGTTCCGTTCCGGAACGGAAGACATCCTGATGCATCCTGAAGGACGGACTGTCCATTCAGAATGCATTAGGATAATCCTGATCAGTATTCTTCCGGCATAGAGCCCCGACGACGGAACTCTATGCCGGAAGAAAAGAACGCAGATGTGAAAGAGCCCTTAAAAACCTAGGTGCGTCTTATGGGCAGTATATTACCTTATATTACTGCTGCTGCTGACTATGGTGTTCTTTTACAGTTCCTGTGTTCGGAAAATCTTATTGTAATGATCACATGTTCTTCTATCTGTTCTGTGCAGCGCTATTAAGAAAATGGCAAGTTTTGTATTTTGTACTTTTGCAGAAATGCAAATATGTTATTTACTTTAGTAAAAGATGTTTTATTTTGAAAAACACTGTGCATTTCAGTAATTGAGCATAACTACATTTCAGCATTACCAGTAATGTGTGTGATTTTTGCCTTGAAAATCCAAGCAAATAGACCTCTAGCACAATCGCATACCGTTATCGCAATTTTTAGGACCCTAATCGCAATCGCACAAAATTCCCATATCGTGCAGCCCTACACTGACGTACGCTGGTCACGTGGTGTGTGCGGTGCAGCCTGGGAATCTGGTAAAACCCTTCTGACTGTCCGATAATCTGGAATATTTGGTAATCCGGTCCCTGTACGAGGTAGTTTTCTGTCTGTGCCGCCCTCACATCTGGTCCCTGTGTGATGTACAGGTGTAGTACCAGTTGACAATGTCTAGGGGGCAGTGCAGCGCTGTCTGGCTCTCTGCAGGGCACTGACTGATAGTTATGCTGCTATTAATGGGAGCAGTTTCTCAGCATTGAGAGTAAAACAAGCCATTGCGCTGTCCCCCGGAGCCGCCGCAGTGTGTGATTCCCCCGCTGCATCCTGCCCTGTGTTATCTGATGGCTTCCTGCCTGTCAGCACCCAGGACCCCCCAGTACTGAGTGGTGTCCTGTTCCAGGGACAGGGAGGGGAGGACGAGTGCTGTACAGGTGACAGGCACTCTAATAGAGATGTCACAGCTGCCGCCCGTGGATTACATCATCTTATGTATCTCAGGAGTGGGCGACTGTCACCTCTACATCAGACGCAGAGTGGAAGCTACTGCTGAGGATTGTAGTGTCCATAATACACCGCTGTGCCTTGTACACGGATCTGCAGGACATCACTCCACCTCCTGACAGATGTACAGAGAGAGATCCTGCAGATTATTACACCACTAACCTTTCAGAACATTGCTCTGCATCTACCTGGATCACTCAGCTCTGGAGTATAATACAGGATGTAACTGAGGATCAGTACAGGATAAGTAATGTATGTACACAGTGACTGCACCAGCAGAATAGTGAGTGCAGCTCTGGAGTATATTACAGGATGTAACTGAGGATCAGTACAGGATAAGTAATGTATGTACACAGTGACTGCACCAGCAGAATAGTGAATGCAGCTCTGGAGTATAATACAGGATGTAACTCAGGATCAGTACAGGATAAGTAATGTATGTACACAGTGACTGCACCAGCAGAATAGTGAGTGCAGCTCTGGAGTATAATACAGGATGTAACTGAGGATCAGTACAGGATAAGTAATGTATGTACACAGTGACTGCACCAGCAGAATAGTGAGTGCAGCTCTGGAGTATAATACAGGATGTACCTCAGGATCAGTACAGGATAAGTAATGGATGTACACAGTGACTGCACCAGCAGAATAGTGAGTGCAGCTCTGGAGTATAATACAGGATGTAACTGAGGATCAGTACAGGATAAGTAATGTATGTACACAGTGACTGCACCAGCAGAATAGTGAGTGCAGCTCTGGAGTATAATACAGGATGTAACTCAGGATCAGTGCAGGTAATGTACTTATGGATCCATCTCTTTATGTATATATGACGGGGTTTGTACCCGTGTCACGTTGTGTGTCGGCCACATTCTCTTCACTCGGGGATTTCTCAGTTGGATTTATGTCCATCAGCTTATAGATTTGTGATTAATAATTCTGTTATCAGCCCTTTTTCCAGGAACTGCTGCATCCTATGAAAGGCCTATACCTGCGTCCCTGTGACTTCACTTTCTCCCACTGTTTGCACATTATGTATGTGATGAGATCCCGAGGGATGGAGATGGTTGTGTCCCTGGTGGTTAGAACATGAAGCCAGTTATAGTGCAGGGAGCGCTGTGTGGGCGTCATGTCATCCTGTATGTGCTCAGTGCCAATCGCAGTCTGCTGCCATCCCCTCTCATCAGTGCCATGTGCCTCTCCAGTGGTGGAGTGAATGGTGGGGCTCATCATCTGTTGGCTAGTCCCACATATTAGATGGGCTCCTCTATAGAAAGTGGGGCCCAGCAGTCTGTGTACAGCAGAGGTCCGCTGCTGGTACTGCTGCCCATGAATGCTTCACCAGCTGGCTGTTATGGCAGTGTTGGCTATGGTGTGATCATTGACTCCAGCTTATGTGCATTATCTGAAATTGGCTACTTACCAAGCAGCTGCGTGGTCACACTGCACTTCACAGGCCCCTAATATGGATCAGCTAAGGAAAGATTCATATTTCCCTGCTCCTTGAATCCCGTTCTTCTGGTCCCTGAATTATTTGCTTCCAGCTGGACTTGAGTCACATGAGCTGCTGTGGCCAATGACTGGCTTCAGCAGTGACATGAGTCATTGGATGCAGTGGCTCTTGTGACCATGTCCGTATTCAGCATAAAATAAACCGGGGAATCGAAGATGGTGAAACGGAACCGAGGGGGTAGACGAAGTGGTAGTGAATATGAGTCTTTATTAGCTGATCCACGCTAGGGGCCATAAATAACGTTAACCATTCCCAGAAACGCGCATTGGGAATCTCCGCGGCCACAATCACTGATGGATGGGGAACTTGATTTTTGCGAAACTGTTGCTTTTCTCTGCGAAACCTTAAAGTTTTATTGCTGCAGAGCGGCGGATCCCGGGGTCTGTAGCAATCTACGGTCTTCCTGGCCCGGACATAATGGTGTCTCTGAGAGGCGGGTGTCGGGTTTACAGGCTCAGACCTCTAAATCCCTGTTAGGTTATTTGTCTCCCCCATGGTGACGCCGGTCCTTAGAGGGTAATTCTCTGTGGTGGGTATAAGGGGTATTCAGGTAGGGACCCCCCGCCCGCTGTCTGCATTCACATCCTTAGAAGCGGCAATTATTGCCATGATTGCTGTATCCTCCAGCAGTTGAAATGCTGGCAGCGTGCGGGCGTGCTGTAAAACAAAGGGCCAAGTGGGGTGTTTGTGGGGTGAGTGATCACGCGGCTATTTTATTGCTGTTTCTGCTAAACAGTAATTATCCGGCACTCGGCAGCTTTACACTGACATTGCTGCAATTAGTCCCACAATTAGCGGCTTCACGTGGGCCGCCGCTCTGCAGTGAGAGCATGGGGCAGGCTTCTCCCGCTGCCAGCAAAGAGGTGCTCATTCAAAATCCAATCAGCCGGAAATTTCACTGCCTGCTGCCGCCCAGTGCGGCGGGATAAACCTGTGACGATGCCCAAGTAACAGTTATTTCATCCCAATAAACGAGTCCTCGTTAAATCTTTCTCGCACTCATGTCACTGGAGACGATGGAGGGACAGACCTGAAATATCCCTTAATTGGCTTGAAGGCTGTGTGTTCTCCGGCAGGGAATTTACACGGACATCGGCTATTTCTGGCGAGTACTTATTTGCGTCATAAAGCAGAGAGCCGCTATAGGAGTGGGGCGCCGTACCGCAAGCATTTATAACTATGGCTGTCACCCGCTGCTCCGTATGCTGATAAATTACAGGCACAGGCCGCTGTATACATGGCCGATCATCGCAAAGGGGATGGGGACCAGAATTGTCTCTGCTTGTCATCCGTGAGCAAGGACGCTTATTTTATTTAGAGGTTTAAATCCTGCCTTAATATTTCTTCCAGCTGAGAGTCTGTTGCATTGTATCAGTGTAGACAATCGTCTGTGAGCCGAACACAGGGACAGTGTCTCAGACCATCCATAGAGTAGAGAAAACGTGTCCTTTATTCAGCCAGGCCACGTTTCAGTCCGCATACTTTTTTCAAGCAATACTTAAAGTGCCAAATACTGTATATATCGTCATTTCAGTCCCGATTAATGATTATTGTATAACGGCAAATGAATTCAAAATGGGGATCGTGTTTATAAAAACTCCTCCATCAATATAAAGTGCAACAAGTACAAATCGTACATCATGGATTGTAAAGAAACGTGATCTTTAGAAAGTGTTAGAAAATGCATTTCTCCATAATTGACCATTATTAATGACGTAAGCTCGTCTGTGAAATATTAAAACGTGCGGATACCGTCCGGTGTTAATCATTTTCATGAGAAGTGCCGTCGTGTCTCCACGGTCACACGTTATAAATGGTTTTCTTCTCTCTTGCAGTAGTCGGTCGGACACATGGCAGATTCCTCTAGCGACTCTGAGTCCCACCTACGGTCCCGTGCAAACAGGAGGGGTCCCCTCCGGGCGTCTCACTTGCACACACGGCCACGAGGAGTGGGGGATGTCTCTGAGAAGATCCATAAGCTGGCCGACACATTGCAGGTGCTTCACTTTGTCCTCTACATCCTCTGACCGCCCCTGATAATTCATGCTGTCCCCATTAGTGGTCCCTGGATTTTCTAATCAAAGGCCACCAGTTGTACTAGACACAATAGAGACATGAGGGTCTCCTAGTGAGTGCACACTGTGTGAGGGAACTGCAGACATCAGGCCAGATTTATCATTAGCTCAGGTCAGAATAATGGAGTGAAAAAGTCCCCAAAAAGTCCCAAACGCTAAAACTGCGCACAAATTTGCGACTTTTTTCTGCTCTGCGCTATGCTCGCCAGTTTCCTGAAAGTGGGCGTGTTTTCTTATGTAAATTAATCTCTAGACAGATTTACTATTGGGACTATTTAAAAAGTTGCAATTTCACTCCAGTGAGGACCATGCTTATCTTATGAGACTATTTAATAGAACATGCGACTTTTTCATAAAAACTTGTGACTTTTTTGTAAAGATGTGCGACTTTTGTAAAGCTGCTTACTGACGGATAAACTGCTACCGTCAAACCACATTTATTACAGTCTTAAAGGGCCGATCATAAATCTGTCTTGACTAAAACTGACTTTAGCCATATGTGAAAGTGAAGTGAGCGGTCAGTCGTGATAAATCTGGCCCATCATCTCTATTTGCAGACATGACTTCCATCATACAGGACTGTATATAATTCTGCAGATCCATCAGCTCAAAGGGGGGCTGTTTATGGCAGTCTGTATTCTACTGCAGCTGTCAGTCCTGTGTCTTTAGCAGAGCTCAGAGGGAACTGGTTTACTCAGAAGAGACCGTGCTCTTATCATCAGCCTTATATGTAGTGTCACTATAGGAATGCACTTGGTTTTCCCATCTATCCCCTGTCTCGCCATCCCAGTTCCTATGGTTTTTGTTATTTGCCGCTTCCTGATTTTTTTGGGGGGGGGAAGTTTTATCTTTTCTTCTCTTTTAAGGACACCAGCCGGAATCTGAAGCAAGTTGACGAGATGCTTGGACAGTACAGGGAGTACAACTCTGATCAGACTGAAGCTATCACCAGTGTAAGTTGTCAGCTGCCAAGACTCATTGTTGTCATCTATAAATTACAGGAGCCATGTTACTTACAGGTGTGATAGTCTGTCTTCTGCAGGAAGCATACATTACTCTATATGGGGTGATATAATGTGTTCTGCTGATTACAGGAGGTATATATTACTCCATAGGGGTGATATAATGTCTTCTCCAGGTTACAGGAGGTATATATTACTCCATAGGGGTGATATAATGTCTTCTGCAGGTTACAGGAGGTATATATTACTTTATATGGGGTGATATAATGTCTTATCCGCCTTGCAGGAGGTATATATTACTCTATATAGGGTGATATAATGTCTTCTCCAGGTTACAGGAGGTATATAATACTCCATAGGGGGGATATAATGTGTTCTGCAGGTTACAGGAGGTATATATAACTCTGTAGGGGTGATATAATGTCTTCTGCAGGTTACAGGAGGTATATATCACTCCATAGGGGTGATATAATGTCTTCTCCAGGTTGCAGGACGCATTCTCCCCTCTCCAGCGCCCTAAGCTGGATTTGCTGCGGTACAGCAGTAAATGTCGGTGTAATAGATAACGGTGGAGGAGTCGGTGCTAGTGTCAGTCACGGCTGTTCTACCATCTTCCTTTGTTCAGCCTGTGTGCGATCACCAGCCTGTCTTATTGGGGTTTGGATGCTGTTCACACGCTTGACCTCCTGAGAGCAATAAAAGGGGCCTGATACATGATGAAAACTCCCCATCTAGTCGCACAGTCTGTAATTAGCTGTGATAATTGGCTGCGTGGGAAGTGGCTGTCAGACGAGGAGGCAGGTGATGTGATTTTGGGAGCAGCATCAGTCTGCAGTGTGGGAACAGGGGCGCCAGGGGGAGAGGTTCAGAAGATGTTCCCTGATGCAAACCACTCGACACGTTTCAGGGGGAACAAGTCATTATGAGGGTGACCTCCAGCGCTGCATGAAATGGCACAAAGCATTCACTTTTCTATTTGTGGGTTCTTTTCTATGAAACATTGTTCCCATGACGGTAGAATAAATCCAGATTCCTCCCCCATAAAAAGATTCTCTCTGATCGCTGTCAAAATGCTGCTATCGAGTTCTGCAACTTTCCTCCGAACAAGAGGGGGACATTTATTGAGATATGCCAGTCTTAATCTCGGTTACTCTGGTACCAAATGGGCCATGCCTCTAAATTATTGTGGTGCATCTCTGGCTGTCTGGGTGCCATAACAGAGGATTTGGGTATGATTTTTTTTTCTATTTTCTGGTTAAAAACTAATAAATGTGCCAGGCCGCACTGATCTGTCCCCGTGCCGTCATTCTCCACCAGCGCCACCCACTACGTTTTTGAAAAGTTCTGAGCACGGTGCAAACCCCACCTAAAGCTGCACAAGTGGGGTCTTGGCCATAACTGTGACTTTTGAACACAAGTTGTGCTCCAGTTTAAGACCCCTGCTTACAGTATCTTAATATGAACATTCGTCATTACATCCAGAGGTTCTACCTCTCACAGCTGAGGGTTTGTTACATCTGTGGGCAGAGGGTTCAGCTTAGAGGGCGTTTTCTAGACTGACTACTGTTGTAACAGACCCTCAGCTGTGAGCATTATTGGAATGACCCTGTTCACTTACAGCAAGCAGCCATGTTGAAGTGTTGAGCAATTGACATGTAAAATGTTTAAAACTGTAACTATTTATTAACACAAATGTATTTAGATAAAATTAGAAACCCCCTTGAAGGATTCAGCAGCCTCGTCCTACTGGCCACCCTTACTATGTATTTCCACTGCAGCATAGGGGGGTTTCCATGGACATCCATGTAATCTATGGGGCTGCAAATCTGTACACACATTTCATTGATAATTAGATCTTCTGTCCTCTCCAGCTCAAAGAAACCCTGGAGCAGTCCATCGAACAGCTGAGAAGCAAACGCCTGTCCCGCCTGTCTGGATTTCGGAGCGCCTCTCTGTCCAGCTTGTGTGCAAGTGACCTGGACGCTACAACAGGTCAGCCCTTGGGTTTGTGAGACTTTAGTACAAGATAAATCGCGTAGGCAGTCTGTATTTTATATGAAATACGTCATGGGTTTTTGTTTTGCAGTTACTGGAAATCGACGCCTTCACCCGACCTCTCCCCTCAAAGACTACAGTGATGTGGGGTTGAATAGACGGCGGCGGTCTCGCTCGGCTAGTGTGCGCTTTGTTGATGAGCCTGGTGATCCTGATCAGGTGAGCTGAGCAGAGATTGGGGGGTCTTCTGACACATCCTGATTTACTATGTGATGGGGACTAATAATTGGGGATGTGTTTTGCAGCTTCATTCTTTGCACCAGTCTCTGCGGGATCTGAGCAGTGACCAATTGAGGATCAATGGTGACCTGAGCAGAGAACTCGCCCATAGAAACAGGTGCCCATCTGTACACTGAAACATTCTTGGTGTTCTGAGACGGTTTTCAAAGATTTCTTTTTAAAATCAAGACATGTATAAAATGAAGGAAAAAATAATAATTATTCACACTTTTGAGGGTACGACCATGTTTAGCAACTCTTCTGTCAGATTTTTTGCAATAGAAAATTCGGAGCTCATCTACCAGACTTCTGCAGCGTAAAATTCCCACCATGAGGGGTTTGTTGCAGAGTTTGTTGTTCAGTTCAAGTGACACTGATTTAAAATTCTCACCATAGGTCAAGTCGTGTGCCCGTTTTGTTGCTGAAATTTTCTGTAGAGTGTGGATGACCTATTTATTTTTTTTTTAAATCTCATCCATTTTTCTTCTAATGTAGACGCTATGGATTTATCACCTGCAGTTCCGTTATGAAGTTTATGCCACCTGTACCTTTTACTTCCCCATTGCTCCGCTTCCCGCTGGTCCTGCGGTGAACACATGCGGTTCATCATTCATTTATCCACTGCAGTCAGTCTTTGGCCTCACATATTTGCCTGTTGCAGCCTGATCTGCGCCGAACTCCGTCATAGTTAGTAGGGCTGACAGGGATTCTGGTAGCATCCGGAGATCTCCGACAGAATACAGTGCCGCAAATATGAAAGTAGCCTTAAAGGGATTCTGTCACCTGGATTTTAGCTATAGAGATTTTCATATCATCATATCAGTCTCCACGAGTTAGTTTAAAATATACTAGTCTTACCCCCCCATCTGTCTTATTTAGGGTAAAAATCACTTTTATTAATATGCAATTGCTCAGACGGCTGTGTGCGCTTGCTTCGGTGAGACTGCTGCCAGGACACCGCGCGGACCCGATCAAGTGTAACCAGGGCGCATGCGCGAGACTACGGCGCACTAGAAGAGAAGTGAATAATTAACAGAGGGGCGGTGCTGGGCTCTGAGATAATGGGCGTGGCTGGGCTCCAACGGACAGAGGGACAGCCCCTTGGGCTCCTTATAGAGGTCATTTGCATATTAATAAAAGCAATTTTTTTATTTATTTTTTTACCCTAAATAACAAGACAGATGGGGGTAAGACTAGTATATTTTAGATTAAATCGTGAAGACTGATGTGATGATGTGAAAATCTCCATAGATAAAATCCAGGTGACAGAATCCCTTTAATCCAGCATAAAACCTTTCCAAAAATAGTCATGTGACAGATTAGCAGGACTTTACCTGATAGTCTGGCACTTCAGTTCCGTAGGTGATTTGAAGGAGTATGACCTTTGAAACCCTTGGCCTTTGTCGGTGATACATGTATAATTAAACTTCTGTGACATTCTCATATACTTTCGTAAATTGCTTGATCTTGATCTTCTTGCAGAACTGAAGCTGAAACCAAGAAAGCCCTCCAGGAATTAAATGTCCGCCTTGATCAAGCCCAGCACCAGGAATCTGTGAGTGTCAGTGCATTGATGACTTGTGTCCTTTGTGACAGGAGAGGCGGTAACGGGAGCAGCGGACATTAATCCATTGCCCCTGGTGTGTGGTCGCCTGTCGCCTCTGTGATTGACACTTGTGCCTTCCTGTGTTTCCCTATGTTATTGCTTTTATCTGACAAAAGCAGCTTATTACAGAGAGGTGCGAGTATTGGAGCGCTCCTCAGTCATGGCTCCCAGCACACTCCTGTCACCACAGTGCTGCCATAGGAAGTTGTGCTGGTTTATTCTGATGGCTTATTGGAGACGTCGGCTGTAATACCGCATGTTGTCCCTAAGTTGATATTATCCATTTACTTTGGTCCCCTCCATTGACTTTCATATATGGATTGGTTGGTCATCCATGTTTATTATCACAGGTCTGGCCCATCAAATTGTGGATGTATTGTACGTTTTGGAGCTGGTTGTAGGACCAGGTTTGTAGTTCCCTGTGCCAGATCAATCTGAGATGGCAGCTCCCTTTTGTAGTGTCCATCTTGGTATCACTTTTTGATAATCAGTATCCTGGGAGCTTCATAAATTTGTCCTGCTTGTGACAGTCTGCAGTACCATTCACAGATTACTGACTGTCTGGTGACAGCAGCGAGTACTCCCCTTCAGTCCTGCAGGAGTATTCTGCTGTAAGGTAAAAAAGTAAAAAAATATATTGCTGGTTGTATCGTTAGGTCTCCGAGCGAGTGGAGCGGCGGCTGCAGCAACTGGAGCAGGAGTTGAGAACAGAGCGGCAACAGGCCGAGAGACGACAGGATCACCTGGGCCACGTGTCCACTCATCTGCAGGGGGTGAGGCTTTGTCAGTCTCGTGTATTCACATCTCCATTCTTCTTGCACATGGTATTCTGTGGGGCTTCTCTCATGTTCACATTCTATATTCAATACTCTGCACGGTTCATAGGATAGGCTGATGTCAGTAGAGCATGCAAAAAATATGGGCCCCATGATTGTCGTCTGTATATGGTTCAGTATTTGCAACTGAAACTGAGAACACATGGATGAAATAACAGCTGAATGCAGGCGCAGCTCCATATGGGAGCGTGTAGACCCCGCCAGGTTTGTTTCTTTACTGCCTCTTTAGTATTGATCACAAATAATCTGCAGGTTTACTGCTACTATTCTGGATAAATTGTATCATCACCCCCATCGTTCTTCAGCTGCCCATACACGTAATGATGATCAGTAATGACTCCTGCTGTGTAACTGTTGTTTACCTCAATCGGTTCCATTGATTAATAAGGTGTTCCTTTGCTCATTACAGATTTGGGACTTTGGGTGGTTGAACATTGGCAGATTCCTACCTGTGTAGTGAGCGGCAACTGATTATATAGCAAATCAGCCGGCACTGGATTAAGGATGTTCACATGGCGGATATTTGCCTGACAATTGTTCTTTTACATAATTGTTGGTATCACATCTCCTGTTTAAATGAGATGTGCTGCTGACAAAATATACTTTTTATGCCGCCATTAACCCCCTTAAGTACCCATGACCTACATGTACATAATTTCTTTGCTGGATGTAAAGACCCATGACATACATGTACTTCATGGGGATCGGGCGGGTGCAGGAGCCGCGTCTGCCCAATCAGAGGAAGGGGTCCGGCAGTCACTGATAGCCGAACCCCTGCTGCATGCTTCGGCAACGGTGAAATCACCGATGCCGGTGCATTAACCCTTCATGTGCCGTGGTCAGCACTGACCATGGCTCGTGCGATGTCGGGCAGGGATCGGTGCTGCTATCGGGTCCCCGTGCTGCCTTGATGGGGACCTGATGGCATGGAAGGCAGCCTGATGCCATCCTTAGGCATCGGGGCTGCCTTCCGGTGGAGAGCCTGTGAGATCCAGCCCCCTGGATCTAACAGGCAGGAAGCTGCACTGTGTAATGCACTTACAGCCAACGCATTCCAATACAGAAGTATTGGAATGCAGTGTAAAGGGGATCAGACTCCCAAAAGTGTAAGTCCAAAAGTGGGGGGAAAAAAAAATGAAGTTTCAAGTAAAAAAAATAAAATAAAAAAAGGATAAAGAAAAAGTATAAGGACGCCTGCACATGTTCAGCGTAGGCTCGGTAGCTGTACACCGATCACAAGCCACTAGCCGTTCTGCACATGTTCATGCCGTGGCTCGTTCCACAACCTATAGCCCAAATGTTTCTTGTTACTGGGGCATTACTTAGTGAGAAATCCATGAGCAGCAATTGATAGAAATGATATGTGCAGTTATTGTGTGAGCTGTCGGCAGATCTCTTCAGTGAGTGTGGCCCTCAAACAACCAGTGTCTTATGTGTACGGGGCCAGCCTCTGATGAGGAGCTTTAATGCTGTCCTCTATTTCCTGCCGCTGTCCTCCGTACCCCTCTATTATTGGGGTCACAATCGCCGTGTCGCCTCTCACAAGACTCTTCTCTTGTTCTGATCACTCAGCACCAACCAGGAACGACAAAAGCGCGTCTGCAGGAGGGTGACGCTTTCATCCGGCAATTTGATTGTATTCTGTCAAATCTTCCCCCTTTTCATCTGTCTGTGGTGCTCTTGTCTGGCGCAGCCTGAGCGTGTTAATATTCTCATCCACCGCCTGGCTTTTCTAATGGAAATATGCACACTTAAAAGGGAAGAGAAAGAGATTGTTGTTATTAAAGGTTTAAAGATGCCCCGGGGACGCTCCATTACCGTTCACACTGTTCCTCGTGATTTAAAACCGTTTAGGGCAATCAGGATCCTGGAGTCGCTAGGAGAATGGCGCAGCCACTTGTAAGGGATTTTCAAAAAAGAGCAGATGAGGGATGGTAGGCACGTGGTGGGTGGCAGAACCCTATGCTGCGGGATTCATTATGTTCTGTAGGGTGGCAGATGAATTTCACTTTTCCTTCAATTTTTTACTGTCCCTTCATTCCTCTTCTTTCTTAGAATATAAAGCATTGATTTACATATTTTGCAGGGTTATGAAACATGCTGGGAGTTGTAGTGTTAAAACACTCATAGGTTGCAGAAAATGTACATTTTTATCTAATGTCATGTTCTGTAACTGGTCTGAGATATTCTCCAGTCCCCTACAGATCTGCACTCACTCATATTTTATACTCTAGTCCCATCCAGAACTGCAGTTACACCTATGCTGTTTACAGACCAGGCCCCTGCAGAGCTGCAGTCACAATTCTGCAGGCTATCACTTGAGTACACGTAGGATCTTTCTGACAAAGCTTCATGAGCGGAACAAAGCCTAACCCAGAATAAAATATGATTGGTACAATATAATAAAATACAGTTATAATATACTACACAGAGCCGTATATATCAGTATACGCCAGGCGATCTCAAACTGCGGCCCTCCAGCTGTGTAAAACTACAACTCCCACAATGCCCTGCTGTAGGCTGATAGCTGTTGGGAGTTGTAGTTTTGCAACAGCTGGAGGGCTGCAGTTTGAGGATGCCTGGTATACGCCATTGGCCAATGGCACAGCGCTAGTCTACTATTGTAATGGCCTGGTGACAGCAGGTGACCGCGCAGCACACAAGCAGTAATCTGTAGCCGCTATGGCCTCTGCTTCACACGCCACTTTCTCGAGAGCTTCTATCTTGGCTGATTTCCTATAAGCCATTGCCCTTTGTTGCATTGCTCTGTGGGAGAGTATTTCGGCCTGCGTCAGTTTATTGTAATCTGGAATATCTCTTGTTGCCGCTGATGGCCCCTTGTTTTTGCATGCAGGACACACAGGGTTAGTGACATGAAACTGGGACACCTTTTCTTTAAACGTGTGTGAGGCAGGCTGACCCTGTATGTGTATGTGACTACTTACTGCTGTCCCTTGTCTTACTACAGGAACTGAAAAAGCGGGAATCCAAGTCTGATGAGGTGGAGGCATCACTGAGGGACAAGCTTGGGAAGCTGGAGAGTGACAAGAGCCAGGTACGGTGCCAAATACCCATCTTCCATAATGATGATTTCCACACAAAAAGTAGACACTTGTGAGGGGAACATAAAGACCCAGGATCACAAAGCTTGTTCATCTGACCTCTTTCCAGTGCAGCCAATAATTCTGCAGCGGGTTTAGTGTACGGTATGTGGCGGTGTGATCTCATTGAATTCTGCAGCATGTGTGGGGTTGAGGTTGGTACGTGGCGGTGTGATCTCATTGAATTCTGCAGCATGTGTAGGTTGAGGTTGGTACATGGCGGTGTGATCTCATTGAATTCTGCAGCATGTGTGGGGTTTAGGTTTAGGTTGAGGTTGGTACGTGGCGGTGTGATCTCATTAAATTCTGCAGCATGTGTGGGGTTGAGGTTGGTAGGTGGCGGTGTGATTTCATTGAATTCTGCAGCATGTGTGGGGTTTAGAGTACAGGATGGTACGTGGCGGTGTGATCTCATTGAATCCTGCAGCATGTGTGGGGTGTAGGTTGAGGTTGGTACATGGCGATGTGATCTCATTGAATTCTGCAGCATGTGTAGGTTGAGGTTGGTAGGTGGCGGTGTGATTTCATTGAATTCTGCAGCATGTGTGGGGTTTAGAGTACAGGATGGTACGTGGCGGTGTGATCTCATTGAATCCTGCAGCATGTGTGGGCTTTAGGTTGAGGTTGGTACGTGGCGGTGTGATCTCATTGAATTCTGCAGCATGTGTAGGTTGAGGTTGGGACATGGCGGTGTGATTTCATTGAATTCTGGTGCATGTGTGGGGTTTAGAATACAGGTTGGTACGTGGCGGTGTGATCTCATTGAATCCTGCAGCATGTGTGGGCTTTAGGTTGAGGTTGGTAGGTGGCGGTGTGATTTCATTGAATTCTGCAGCATGTGTGGGGTTTAGAGTACAGGATGGTACGTGGCGGTGTGATCTCATTGAATCCTGCAGCATGTGTGGGCTTTAGGTTGAGGTTGGTACGTGGCGGTGTGATCTCATTGAATTCTGCAGCATGTGTAGGTTGAGGTTGGGACATGGCGGTGTGATTTCATTGAATTCTGGTGCATGTGTGGGGTTTAGAATACAGGTTGGTACGTGGCGGTGTGATCTCATTGAATCCTGCAGCATGTGTGGGCTTTAGGTTGAGGTTGGTACGTGGCGGTGTGATCTCATTGAATTCTGCAGCATGTGTGGGGTTTAGGTTGAGGTTGGTACATGGCGGTGTGATCTCATTGAATTCTGCAGCATGTGTCAGGTTTAGGTTGAGGTTGGTACGTGGCGGTGTGATCTCATTGAATCCTGCAGCATGTGTGGGGTTGAGGTTGAGGTTGGTACATGGCGGTGTGATCTAATTGAATTCTGCAGCATGTGTGGGGTTTAGGTTGAGGTTGGTACGTGGCGGTGTGATCTCATTGTGGTTCGTTTGCATGTAATTATTCATTTCTTCTCTGCCCTTGTTCAAGTTGAAGGAGGATTTGGAGAGATACCGGAGGAGGCTGGATCAGACGGAAGGAAGCCGGGAAGCTCTGCTCTGCCAGGTGCTGCCTGTTATAGTGTGACGTATGTTACTGTAAAGCTGGCCACACACAGTCCTCTTATGTTGGCAGATTGGGCCGACACTCCAGAGTATGTGGAGAGCTCCTGACTCTCCCCGGACAGATGAGGTCGAGAGACACACAGATCGAGTGAAATGAATATTTTAGCCTGATCCTTTTGTTCTCCAGGGAGATGAGCTGTTTCTAGAAGTTTCTGGCAGAAGCTTCTTCCACTTTCTCCATAGAATATACATATATGTGTATAGGGAAGCTGGACAGAGTGCGGACTGTGGAGGAGACCTTAACACGCGAACAGTCGCTGAATTATCTGTAAAACAATGGCAAAGCCATTCTATGGGTAAACAGCAGCTTGGGTATTCTGCGTATGGTAACGTCTTGTGATGTGCACTCCCATCAGCCTGTGATTATATAGGGAATTGCTGGTAATAAAATGACATTGTTTAAGCCACATGGCGATGATGATTAGAGTATATATGTCTCTTTGACTTATAGGCTATGGACATCTTAGGGGCATGTTTTATTATTTTCCAGCGCTTATCCTCTGTAGCCGTTCACTGTCCATTGGCTTCTTTTCATCTAAAGCGCTTTTACGCGATCTGGCCAGTTCATTATTATTGCGTACACCCTTTCCCAGTAATTGTCCTGTGCAAATGTTCTGCTGATCACCTCACAGTCAAGCAAAATATTAATTTGTGTGGTGACCTGATGGTTGCATCACATCCTCCTGTGTAAACTGGGATTTGCTGGTGAGAAACAATGAAGCTGTGTGGGGAGGAATGATCGTAGTATTGACCACTGATCCCCATACAGAGGAGTAATGCCATTCACACAAGCGGACAAGGAGTAATGAAAGGTTTGTTCCTGATAGTTACACATGTAAAAGGACCCTTAGCATGAAGCCTTATCAAACTGATAAGAATTTAGCTTAAAGGGGACCCCTGCCCGCTCCTGACAGGCCTGTGTTAATAGGTTCATGCATTCCCCATGTAATAACAATCCTGGAGCCTCTATTCTCATGTCTGTATGTTGTGCTGTTCCTGTGTTATTTCTACTACAAGTTATGAATTAATTGCTATTAGCCTTCAGAGGGGGGTACAGAGGGGGGTAACCAGTTGGGGGGGGGGGGGGGTGTACCTGCACAGACTGAATCTATCCAATCAGTGCTGCCATTTTCAGACTGTGCAGGGACACCGCCAACTGGTTACCCTCCTCTGTACCCTTACTGAAGGCTAATAGCAATTCATTCATAACTTGTAGTAGAAATAACACAGGAACAGCACAATATACAGACATGAGAATAGAGGCTTCAGGATTGTTATTACATGAGGAGTGCATGGAGCTATTAAAATAGGCGTCAGGAGCGGGGAGAGGTCCCCTTTAAATTAATTCTCAGACACAGGGAAACCTTAGTCAGGGGGCCTGGCGTGGTGCCAAACTATAAAGCTAGAAATCTGGTGTGTACCAAGTATTATTGCACTACCTCGTGGCGTACTGCGCGCACAACGTCCCACTGCCTGTATCCTGACCACTAGCGCCACCCTATGTAAGTGTATGAGTAAAGAATAGGTAGGAAATCTCAGGCCGACTATTACCTATAGGGATAACCAGTGTATGATGGTATGATCGTCACTAACCTGCTCTCCCCTGCTTGGCGGCTCGCTGGGATCCAACCCGCAGGCTTGATTACATTTATACGCTGTCCTGTGGTAGGAGATTGTAGAAATCTTCAGCCTTGCAGACCCATCATGCACTATTACATGGTAAAAGGAGGCCAGAACACGGGAAGAATCTGTGCTGGGTGACCATTCAGTAGATGTGTGCCGCGCGGTGACACTCCACTCAACACGTAGAAATAACGAAAGAGTAAAAGCCGACCTGCAAGCTTGGTGACGTCACTACATAAAGCTCTGGACACAATCCAGTCCAACGCGTTCTCCTCCCTCAGAGATACTGGTGTCAAACACCCCTACTCCAGCACTACGGGTTATAGGCTCCACTAAGGTCTCCATTTCTGCTTAAGAACATGTAAAGCGGAATCTGGTTGCACCAGCTTTGATGAATCTCCCCCAATGCATTCTTCACCGTCATAGGGGAAAAAGACTACTTCTCATCCCTCTACTGGGAGCAGCCATTTAGGCTAGGCTAAATTTCGATTCTTAGTATTACAAGAGAAATAGTACATGTTTGATCAGTTAAAATCATTTAAAAGCGTGAAGAAAGTTGAAACGCTGGTGCCAAATATTCAGGGACGCAGAAATCTATATGGAGTGGTTATGTGCAGCCCACCCCTCCATTCACTGTCTGCTTAATACAGAGCTCGGCCATCTCCATCGATCCCATAGAACTGAATGGAGTGGGGGTCATTCACACATATCCCCTTCCATCATGATCAGTGGGGTCCCCCATGGATCATACGGCTACCACCAATCCTGTGGTAGATGATTATTGTTCAAGGGCCAGCCCTTTTTAGACTATTAATAATGAAGAGTAGACTCCATGGCATCTTTTCCAGGTTTTGATATCTTTTTGAGGATATTTGAATGTGTTCATCACTTGCATTGTAGGTGGAGGATCTGCGCAGTCAGATTCTGAAACTGGAGGAGGATCGAGGACACTTGCAGCACCAGGTTTCCCAAATGTCCCTACAAAGTCAACATGAAAACCTTGAGGAGCAGAGGAGGATCTGTGCAGGTAGCGTCCTCGCTTCACCAAACGATCTCTAGATATTTTAGAGAATCGGTAAAGAATATAATCTGCCGATAATGGACGTTAAGGTTGGGTTAGCCCACACATGCTGCAGGAGTAAGAACCCACGATTACTTCTGTAACTGTGATCTGATTCTTCAGCGTGTGACCCATCTTCTGCTTCCTTCCAGCTGTAGAGCGATCTGAGCGCGAGAAGCAGGAGCTTGAGCGTCAGATGATTGAACTGCGCACTCAGCTGAACCGAAGCGCAATGCTGTCTGAAATTGACGATCTAAAACGCAGCCTTGACCAGAGGGACAGAGAGAAGGTTCAGCTGGCTGAACAGCTAGAGGTATGTATACAAGGAGCTGTGATGTCCTCGTGACAGGATCTGCTGCGGAGAATGCTACCCCCCAACCCGCGCTTCACATGTGCAACCGGCCTAGGACAGCCCCCCCTCATGGAGCACCTGTAAGGTCCCTAATATGATATCCTGTATGTACACGGTTACTGCAGGATGCACTGGGCAGCTCAGGTGGCAGCTGGCACAATGACCCTGCACATGACAAGGTATTCCTTTCTAGCTGCTTGTCGTTGCAGTTTTTGATTACATGTCAGCTATAACGAGCAGCACTCCTGTCCCCTGCCAGGTTCAGCCTCTAACATCTCACCTGCTGTCAGATATACCGCTGCCATCATTGTCTGTTAATGCTGCACAATCTCCCACTTCTCACAAGCGTCTCTCTCTCTCATAAGCAATTAGACGTCACTTAAAGAGGTTCTAAATCTCTGGAACACAAGGTTATTGCGGCGGCTGCACTGCCAAGCCTATAGAACGGGCTTTATTATTGGGCTTTGCTTCAAGCAGACGGAGTGTAACAGCAGAAATACATCACATTGGAAATGCTGCGGTTTAACTTATTTTAGAACAAAAACAACGTGTCCCCACCATTATTCGGATAAATAGAGTCTGTTCCTGATTATCCTCTTAATCTTCCAGACGGGAGAAGCCGGCAAAGTGATGCGCTCCAGAATCCATGGATTCAGCCCCTGTAATGTCGTCTTCTCACCCAGCTGGTAACCAGTCGAGAATGTGTCGGCATGGTTATCTCTCATTCTGTGTGAGGAGTTAGGAAACAAGTTGTCACTAAGAAGACTTCTCCTCTCCATGACAGGATTTAGCAGCAGGTTAAAGGGGCATTCTGTTTATAATGGAGTATCTCATATCTGGGACCCTCACCGATTTTATTAGGGGCTCCAGCATCCCCTGTTTCAGTAAAGCCAAGTGCTGTACTCTTGTCCAAAAGCGAGGAAACTAAAAGACCCCCGTTCTAGTTTTGGTGAGATCTCGGTGGTCAGTCCTAGCACTTTTCCCCTGTGCATTATTATTGGAATACCCCTGCCCTCAATAGTGTCAGGCTAGTCTTGCTGATGGGCTAGTTTGGTTTCATGAGCTCGGTTTCTAGACTATTGGGCGATTATTTGACTCAGGATTTTACCATTAGTTTCCTCAAGGTTGTACATGAAAGAATAACCATATGTTAGGGAATTACTATCTGTGCATTTCTCTTTGGCTCACCTTGTAGGCCTTGAACACCGACATGGAGAAGCGGGAGCGACAGCAGCTGAGGATGCTGCAGCAGGTGAAGGACATCCAGGGCCGCTATGAGATGTGTGAGAAAGAGCGGAGACAGCTGGAGGGTCAGAATTCTGAACTGGGGCAGCAACTTGAGGAGGTGACCCAAGAGGCAGAAAGGTGCCTCACTGAGTTGAGGCAGGAAGAGACCCTACGTATGGAGGCCGAGAAGAAGAAGGAAGATCTGAAATCTAAAGCGCAAGAGACTGTCAAACATTGGAAGCTGAAGTGTAAGAAACTGGAACGGGAGCTGCACAAGAAAGAGGAGTCTGAGAGTTTGTCATCTGAGCGTTGCTCACAGGTAAGTTGTCCTCTCACAGTAGGTACATACTGACTACTTGTGGTCATACACTCTCCTATTATCCTTAAAGGGGCTGTTCGGAACTTTAATTAATGGCTGATCATATGGGTGTGCCTGAGCCCATCTTCCCTGCTCATCCTACTGATACTCCATCAGTTACAGAGGTTGTCCCATGAAAAGTCTTACTATCCATTGACCTCTCTGGTAGCGCCCCCTGCTGTTTAACCTTCTGGCCCACCTTCTCCAGGCATGCTCAGTAGCTTCCCTGCTCCCTTTTCCTCTGGATTCCGGCATAGTGATCTTATAGAGAAGCAGGTAAAGCGTTGCAGACACCGTTCATTCATTGATCAAAAATTCTAAATCCACAGAAATATGCCGTTATATCTCTCTGGATAGTGGAGAAGGAAATTGTGGAGGCATTACATGCAATTTGTATATCTGGGGCTATATGTGATGGACTATTTACTGTACAGGGAGAAAGGGGTTAACAAGAGCTAATTGCAATGCATCCTAGGAGATGCAGGTGCGTGATGCATGGACACTCACTTTCCTCAAAAATTAGGAAAATTGCTTCAACCTACTGGGGGGGGGGGTTTGCCTTTCTCTGGATCTACCACCCGGATATCAGGCTGAACTGGATGGATGGAGGGCTTTTTTCAGCCTTATAAACTATTTTGTTACTATTGGGCACACAACTGAAGCGAAGGACGCTTTCCTTCTCGACCACTGCCTGCTGGTTAGTGGAGGTGAAGTGCTCCATTTACATGCACAGTATAGGACGTGTAACGGCTACTACTATCTCTAGTCCTCATACGGCTGCGCTGTTTCTGGGCAGCAGAGCATGGTTTACACCGCACCATCTGCAGCCCAGACACAATCATTTCGGTGGGCTCATGTTTAATTGTCCCACCCGATAAATGAGCGTTTTGCTCGTTTATCGGGAGGCTGCCAGTCACCTCTGACCTTCCAGTCCCTACTGAAATGCACTCAAAGCATGTATGGCTATGCTGGAGTCCAGTAGAATAGCCATCCAACATTAGGTTTCTTAAGTATGTGGCTTCCTTTAGCACAAAATCCCCTTTACCCGGGCCGATAACTGAACAGCTGTCAGGAATGGGAAAACGCTTGGTTGACGCCTAAATCATAATTTCTGAGCAGCAGATTGTTCTGTATAAATGGGGGTCTGCTGCCCACCAACAATGGAACTGTATGGGGGGAGTGATCGCTGTGGTGACTGTTTGACCCCATAACGAGAAGATTATTACTGCATCTTTAACAGGAGGGACTTATCAGGAATGAACGGTTTGTTCCTGATAATTGCCTGTGCAGTTAGGCCTTTAGAGTTTATAGGTTTTGCCGCTATCACTCGCTTCACATGATATTCTCAGTGTATGCTGTGTATTATGTAGAGATGTGATTATCTCATCTGTCTCTTAACAGGCGATTAAGGAGAAGGATGAATTCAAATGTCAGCTTCAGGCCACCATACAGCAGGCAGAAAGCCTGCGCAAGGAGCTGGCAGAGGTGCTGGGCCGACGCGCGCAGCAGGAGGAGGAATTACACCTGCGGCAGATGCGCTTAACCGAACTCCAGGATCAACAGCTGGGACTGGAGAAAGAAGTGCGCGAGTCACAGGAGCTGGTCGGGCGGCTGCAGGGTAACACCCCATCTCACTCCTTGTGTTGTGCCTGGAACGTTATCTGTATAAAGGTGGCGACAGGCGGGTTTTTCACTATATCATGTGGTGCGGGCATCCTCTGGCAGCCTGCTATAAGGTTTACATTCAGAGCCAGAAACCAGTTCAAATAAGGACAGTATTGTATGGCATCTTACTAAGGGCACACTTACAGGAGTATTCCCACTTCAGAATATTATGGCCTTTACACAGGTGCATACCCAGGGGACCCACGCCCATCAAACCCTTCAGTGGGGTATTCCTTTTATTCAGTCTAGATGAGGACAAGTCTTCAGCCTCTGGATGTAAACAAGGATAAGGCACAGATCTTGGAAATGGTGGAGAATTGACACAGAAAGAATATGAGGAATTGCAGAAACCATTATTATACGGGGATTTATTTACAGAAAGCTGAAGCAGCTCAGGTGATAAGTATACCATATGGAGGAAGGAATTGCCCACCTACAGAATCCACCTCCCATTCTACATCCATGGGCATTAATATGGAGGTGGTTCCCCTTTTGCTTTTCTGGGAAGGCTTTCTACAAGATTTTCAAGGGTGTCTGGGGAATTTTTTGCCTGTTGATCCAAAAGAGCATTAGTGAGGACAGACACTGATGGAGGAGAGGACCCGGCTCACAGTCTCCGTTCTGATGTTAGATGGGGTTGAGGTCAGGGCTCTGTGCGGCCAGTCAAGTTCTTACAGACTCCAACCATGGCTTTATGGAGCTTGTGCACTGGGGCGCAGTCAGAGGGCGTTCCCCAAACTGTATCCACAAAGCTGGAAGCATACAATTGTCCACACGGTCTTGTCTGCTGAAGAATTAAGATTTCCCTTCATGGGAACTAAGTACAACAATATATTCTGACACCGATATCTGTAAGGTTAATGTCCAGGGGCTGGATGTTATACACTGTGGTAATGGTAGACTGCATGGCTAGAGGCTGGATGTCATACACTGTGGTAATGGTAGACTGCATGGCTAGAGGCTGCATGTTATACACTGTGGTAATGGCAGACTGCATGGCTAGAGGCTGGATGTTATACACTGTGGTAATGGTAGACTGCATGGCTAGAGGCTGCATGTTATACACTGTGGTAATGGTAGACTGCATGGCTAGAGGCTGGATGTTATACACTGTGGTAATGGTAGACTGCATGGCTAGAGACTGGATGTCATACACTGTGGTAATGGTAGACTGCATGGCTAGAGACTGGATGTCATACACTGTGGTAATGGTAGACTGCATGGCTAGAGGCTGGATGTTATACACTGTGGTAATGGTAGACTGCATGGCTAGAGGCTGGATGTCATACACTGTGGTAATGGTAGACTGCATGGCTAGAGGCTGGATGTTATACACTGTGGTAATGGTAGACTGCATGGCTAGAGGCTGGATGTTATACACTGTGGTAATGGTAGACTGCATGGCTAGAGGCTGGATGTTATACACTGTGGTAATGGTAGACTGCATGGCTAGAGGCTGGATGTTATACACTGTGGTAATGGTAGACTGCATGGCTGAGGCTAGATGTTATACACTGTGGTAATGGTAGACTGCATGGCTAGAGGCTGGATGTTATACACTGTGGTAATGGTAGACTGCATGGATAGAGGCTGGATGTTATACACTGTGGTAATGGTAGACTGCATGGCTAGAGGCTGGATGTTATACACTGTGGTAATGGTAGACTGCATGGCTAGAGGCTGGATGTTATACACTGTGGTAATGGTAGACTGCATGGCTAGAGGCTGGATGTTATACACTGTGGTAATGGTAGACTGCATGGCTAGAGGCTGGATGTTATACACTGTGGTAATGGTAGACTGCATGGCTAGAGGCTGGATGTTATACACTGTGGTAATGGTAGACTGCATGGCTAGAGGCTGGATGTTATACACTGTGGTAATGGTAGACTGCACGGCTAGAGGCTGGATGTTATACACTGTGGTAATGGTAGACTGCACGGCTAGAGGCTGGATGTTATACACCTGTGGTAATGGTAGACTGCATGGCTAGAGGCTGGATGTTATACACCTGTGACCATGACCTGCGTAAAATACTAGAATGGAATGATAAAGTTGTGTGGTCCAGTACTTCTCTCCATATAGTGTGTTTGCCCAGAGTTGGACCATCCTAGTGGACACACAGATCTCCTAGATAAGTTTGTGTATCTGTTCTCTGTAATGTAATATATCACAATATGTCTCTATGTGATGTATGTATACAGGAGAGCTGCAGCGGCAAGTTCAGCTCCAGCAGCAGTTGCAGGAGGATCGGGAAAGGCTGCAGGAAGAGATTCTGTCTGCTGGTCGAGCCCAGGAGAAAAGCAATGAGAAAATCCTGGAACTGCAGGAGTCTGTGAGCGACCTGAGTGCAGAGAGGGCTGAGCTCAGCAGCCGCCTGGCACAGGAAGAGAGGAGTACCAAAGAGCTGAGGAGGAATCTTTGTGAGGCCCAGAAACAGGCAGAGTTTGCCCGGGAAGAGCTGAGCTCAGCAGGACGACAGCTAAAGATGGAGAGAGATGTGCACCAGCGGGAACTGACGGATCTGCGCTCTGCGGCCCAGACGGCCAAAGCCAAACATGAGCGCAACATCCAGGAGATGCTGGCACACTTCCGGCAGGAGAGGGAAGAGCTAGAGTCTCACATACGCACCCTAAAGGTACTGCACATATAGGGGGGAGGCCCTATCCTCTGCATGCGGTATATATTTCCGTGTGGTTAGTCCGGTGTATTCATTGTATCGCACTGCAACATTTTATGTTCCTAAAATAATGCAAGGTATGTGAGAAAACAAATTATTGTATGAAAACAAGCTTTGAAATTTGGTACGACATGGTTTTGTCACACCGTATTACTCCTGTGCCGAGATAATCCAAATCTCTGTATGAACAGGTAGCAGCAGGGATATTACATGTCCTCAGGTTAGCAGACACAGGCTACCATAAAACAGCAGCTTTGATTTTGCAGCTCTGTTCTGATTGCTGCGTGCTCCTGTAGGTGGTACACACTGAATTCTTGTCTTTTAGGCAGAGCTGATTGACAGCAAATCTCTGGTGAAGTCTGAGCGTCAGCGGCTGGAGAAGATGAAAATAGAGTGTGATAAACTTTCTGAGGAAATGCTTCGTGGCAGAGAGGAGAGCGCCGCCCTGAGGTGCAAGTACCAGCTGGCGGCACAGGATGCGGAGGAGCAGGTAGGAAGAGAATAGATGTATCGCACAAACCACGACTCTGTGTAGCATCACTGGGTGCAGTCATTCGGTTCTCCGGTCGCGTCATTGTTGTGATATATCCGGCCGTGGGTCATAATGAAATGTTCTGCAACTTTCCATTAGTTTTTGTGTCAGTTCCATTTCCAAGATCTCTGCATACTCTAGGAAGTTAACGACATTCTTTGTGAAAACAGACCCAAATCTAATACGTCTCACAGCTGAGGGTTTGCCACAATTGTATGTGGACTAGGCAAAACTGAATGGATTCTAGACTGATACATTTTCCCTCCACTGAAACATTGTAACAAACTCAGGACAGGAGAGAGATTTATGCTTTAGATGTCTTCACCTCACAGAGGATGGATCCATTTACTGATAATTACGTTTTAAATGCGTTTATTGGCGAGATATACAACATTACGTTATAAGGCATCGTTTGGTATTGAAAGCCTCAGGCAGGAGGCAACAGTGCAGAGTAAGAGCAAACCCCAAAAATATTACAGGAAACAACCGAAATACTCTAACTGGTCCCCAACAGTGTAAAACAGGTGCTTATATAAGGGAGGGTAGAGACAGAAGGTGCCAGGGGTCAGTCATCCAGACCTCCCTCTGTTCTGTAGGGGCTTATAGTCGTTTGAGTGTAAAGAGTTGGAGGAGGATATCCATGGCTGCCAAACCCTGGAGAAAAGGTCCTCAGTATCATTACGAATTGCAGCAAGTTTCTCAGATATAGTCGTTTTATCCATTCTAGTTTTGAGTGTCTGGATGACCAAGTCTGTCTCGATGTCAGAGCCTGTCCTCTTACGTCTCTGCAGGGTAAAGGTTAAGTGAGAAATATCTCGGTAAATGATTGCGAGTTGCTAGCGCTGTCCTTGTAGAGAGCAGGGACGGACTGGCCATAGACCCTACATGAACATTTCCCAGGGGCCACCAGAGCCCTCCTTACTGCTGTTGGCTGGGTATATAATGATCTCATGTTCTCAGCATTAATGCTAGGGGCATCAGGTACTTATGTACCTGGTCGGTGGACGCAGGTCCCTCCTGAATTCACCTGTATCGCTGTCTTCAGGACAGTGAGACTGAATACTGCAGCGGGGGCAGCAGTATTTTATGCTGCACTATAGTATTGCTGGCCTCGCCTGCTGCTGTTGTCCCTATGTATTTGTCTTGTCCCACCTTCTGTCAGTTTGGACCTGACTATAACACTTTAATCTCCCAGTCCACCCGTTGTCTAGAACCTGGTGGACACGTCGAAAGGTCTCCTAAATATGGTAAGGGTTAGAGGTGGCATGTCCAGTGCATACAATTTAGTTTCTTTAAAAGCATGATTACGGTCTATGGAGGGCCACGGTTGGTGGGGAAACCAATCTGGACAACTTCTCCTCCAATTTCACCTGACTGAGGCCTCGTTCTCATTTCTTTTTCGAAGCAAACACCATAAATCTACCTCTAATGAATTCTTTATGAGAAAGCCAGACTCCGCGAGGGGATAAGTCCTCGGTGCTGTTCTCCAGAAACTCTCCAGCTTCCCTGGGGTCTGAGTGTGTATGGCACGGTCAGTGTCTAGGGAGCCTCTGGTAGTAAAGTTAAATACTGAAAACACCATGTCATGATCCAAAAAGGCGCACACTATGGGGGTCATTTATTAAGACCGGCATTTTAGATGCCGCTCTTAATAAGCCCTTTAGCTGGCGGTTGATCCGCTGGAGTTATGTAGAGGCGCCAGCTTCGAAGTACCCAGCGCTGGTCCTCTATTCTGTAGGGGCTTCCTTGCTGGCTTAAATTTAGACCATTTTTTACGCCTAGACAATGGTAAATGAGACGGGTCTGCTGGTCTGCCCCCTTGCCCGTACACACCACACCCAATGTTTTTGACCTGACGTGAGAAGGAATAAGTCGCAGATTTCGGCACAAATAATCTTTGCACTGCAATCTGCGCCAGAAATACAACTAATGTAGGAATATATCTGATAGTAAATGCCCCCCCCTATATGTCTAGAGAATAAAAGGTAGGAAAGAAGGGCTCATATCAGTCCTGGTGTGATGAAGATGTCCCCCTTGTTGGAACCATTCTGTTCTCTCCCGGTGTCTGCTAGGGACAAGGACTGCGTGGTGTCAGAAATCATCCGTCTCTGAGTTGAGGTTTATTGCAGAAGAAGAATGAGACTTATCTAAAGTGATGTTCACTACAAAATTTAAATCGCCACATGAAGTATTGGTAGTCCAAGGGGTCCATAAGGGAAGCAAGGGTGTGAACAAATGGTCTGGGATGGAATTGACTCTGCATAACCTGAGGTCGTGGATTGTACCAAGAAGTGTGAGATCTCGACCCTTTGGTCACAGATTCAGGAATATGGAATGAGAGCAATTGCTCCTGTGGTCTTAGTATCGTAGGTGGCCATATAAAAGGTAGGATAATATTGGTGGAAGTATTTAGGTGTGGACAGGTGAGGAGTGGGCCTCCTGTAGGCATGTGATGTCAGACGTGTGCTTCATGAAATCAAAAAAAGGTTTTCCACATTTACACAAGGGGAATTAAAGCCCCCCCACGTTATGTGAAAGTGTGCAACACATAACAGTCGCTGGTGTAAGAAATAGTGCAGTAAAAACCTATAATACCGCCCTCCTCCTCTTCCAGTCTATACTGGTGCCATTGTGGACAAGGGAACCAAACCACAGAAATAGTAATACCTGCTGATTCGCAAAGGGACTGTGACAAGAGGAATTCCTTTGTCCAATTCAAAAGACACTCATTAAAGGGTTAGGCAGCCAACCGGCAGGAGGCGGTGCGTAGGAATCAGAATGAGCGGCAGCTTCAGAGCAAGGTGGGTAATTGTAGTCCTCGTCTCGCCGCCCAGTGCAACATCAAGAAACAAGAGTCAGGAGAGGGATCAGTGATTTCAATCAGGTGGAAGTTGCTGGGTTCTTAGTCTGCAGGACCATGTTCCCTTCGAACGGGCGCTCTTGGCGGTAGCGGTTGTTGGACATCCAGGGGGTCCCAGCTTCCCCTCCGGTGTGCGGACAGTGTATGAGTGGCAGTTAAGCATTCTATATGGGCTTGTAAAGCTAAGGTCACCCAGAGGTGCCCAAAGTTAGTGACTGCATGGGGCTCACCGGACACGTCTGCTGAGGTGAACAGCCTGTAACACTAAGTTTAATAGAAATCTGCAGAACCGTTCATTAACAATAAGAATATTTTCTGTAAAACTGAAGAGCGCCTGTAATGCTACTGCCATAACTGCTGCTTCTCAGCCTGTAGGTGGTCACCGGCTGCCCCTCGGACTCCATGGAGTCGCACTATTTCTTGTGACAGAGGGTAACACTGTGCCCCCTTCAGTCTCACCAGTCTGTAGAGCACTTTCCTGAGCACCCTGTAATGTATTCTCCGGCAGGTTGGCAAAGGCTTTAGGCAGTAGATGAGTCATGATGATAATAAAGCCTATCCGATCCCCCATGATGGTAGAAATGCTAATAATGGAGAACGATATTTGGCATTACTTTGTAACATAATAACATAGTACATAAGGCCGAAAAAAGACATTTGTCCATCCAGTTCGGCCTGTCATCCTGCAAGTTGATCCAGAGGCATGCAGACAGCAGTTTGCAGTTCCTACAGTCACCACTTGGAGGCGCCTCTGCATTATTTAAACTGTCTCTCGTCTATGGCGATGGAGTGCAGGGCATTGCAGAGGTGAGCGTTTATTGCTCCATTTACAAAAGTTTCTGGGTATCTGTGACATGATAGTAAACATTGCTGCTGCGTTTTACCTGGGTACTTTCACGTGCACCGTGCGGCATGTGCAGGATCATCCAGGCAATGTTGTGTAACCGAGACAGGGCCAGGAATTTTCTGGGCATGTCTGCATACATATGAGGAGCATGTGCAACGAGCAGATTTTTGCTTTGATCAGGTACTCCCTTATCACAGCATCTGTCTGTAACACTGAGACTCTCTGCCTGACATGTGTGCTGGGGATGCCTCAGCAGTAATGGCAGAGAGCTCGGCAGGGGGTAAAGAAAGAACTGGCCTGTGCCCAAGAAGCTCCGTTCTGTCCTCTTGTCTGTGATCCTAGCAGAGGGAGACGCTTGGGGGTAATAACACACATAGCAGACAGGGTGCCATGCTGTCTGCTGATGATACCTTGAACAAAGCAGCCTGTATATGGCCGCTGCCTCTAGGACAGCTAATTTCCTGCTCTGGTCCGTTCTGTGTCCTGCTGTATGATCCAATGCGCTGTATGGAGGGGGCGCTTCACCTTTTACACTGAGCTGCAGATTTGCACCAGATATTGATGAGATGTGTGATGCTCGATGCGGAGCAGTTGTACGCTTGGCTGGATGTTTGCTGGACAGATGTTTACTGTCCGTTCTAATGGCCCGGTCTCCCCTTACAGGATCGGCAACTGAAGAAAGTGGAGGACGTCATGCAAAACCTGAAAGAGAAGCTGAATTCTGTCGAGACCGAGCAAGAAACAATCCTGAGTGCCATAGAGACTGAAATCAACTCTGCCTGTCAGACCTTGTCCAGAAACTCCATGGAGAAATTTAAAGTAAACCCTTGTCATTAGCACTTGTTCTCTCTGCTCAGTTCAGGATGCCACCTGGTACCAGACCCTCGCTTTAAAGGTTTGGCGTCCAGTCTACAGTACATAAAGCTTCATCCCTATATAGTGAACAGTTCTGCAACTTTCATTTTTCAGTTCTTCTTCATTTTCAAGATCTCTGCATGCTGTCAGTAAATGGAATAATTGTTCTGATCTAAATCCGTCTGGTTACCTGTCGCAGGTGTGCGGTTCTTTAGTGGGACAGTCTGGCTGTTATAAAGTTTTCCATTAAACCTATATCATCTCACTCAGCCATAGACCTGTAGTTTTCATCCTAATAGCGACATGAGTCGATACGAGTCGGTTGGCCGTCCCTACACTGTGGCTAGAAGATAACTTGTTACAGCCAAACTACCCCTTTAAGGTAGATGCGTCAAAGTGCTGAAATGAGCAGCGCAGGTCTGTAAGCAGGACTAGGGCAACCTTTGGATACATTCACTGACCGCAAGCAGATTTTCAAAGGGTGATGTCAAAATAATACAAAGTCTGTGTAAAAAGTTTCAGAACTTTTCATAGTATAGTGATTAACTATAAAGCCTTTCATATTATCTGCACTGAGGGCCCCTGCCGCTGTGTAACATTTCCTCCGTCCGACCATATTCTGCACTAACCGTCTTCCCAGCCTCCCCAGAAACATGATTGCTGAGATCAGATGAGCAAATCTATTCACTTCATTATCCAGGTGCCTTCACCTGTGGGGGGCCGCCATGTGCAGTAGCTGCTTCCGAATCAGAATTTTAGCTTCAGCAGCGGTGCAGGGAGGAGATTGACAGGGCTGGACATCCCGCCCGACTCTGCCAATCATACAGAAGGTGGGCGCTTCTTCACCTGTGCGAGTGCCCCTCTGGCGAATGAGAAAAAATGATTCGTCAGATCAGTTTGCTCATCTGAGTCATGCAGGTTTATTGCCATTGGCAGGAGGGTAAGCGGCTGCCAGGTGCCTTGGGTGATGGCCAGGGAAGAGTTCATCTGGCATGCCCAACCTCTCAGCTACTCCTATTAGGAGGGTGAGGGTCGCCTATCGATTCTGTGATTTAGGGCCAGCATCTAATTGAGCAGCGTGTGGCTGAAGAGAACAGGACTCGCTACTGACGGGTCATCGCCTCCTGCATCATGTTCTGTCCGTATTTCCAACCTGTAACAATGACACGAACTGGACTGGATTATAATGGAGGGTTGTATGGACAGACAGTGGTCAGACATCTGCAGGATCTGCACCACTGCCGTCACCATAGCCTGATGTATCCTCAGCCACCAGATTCCCGCAGTGACCGCGCGGGGAAAGATTTATTTGTGCAGTAATAGAATTGTCCTGTGTGTAATAGGTTATGTCCGCCTGTAATATAAGAAATGTGAGGGGATGAATTATTGGGGAGAGACTGTGTGATCCTAGCACTCCTCACCCACTAAAGCTGTGTCCTCTATTCCAGGCGATGTCCAGCGCTGCCCACCTGATGGGTGACCCCCACTACTGGCTAGCAGAGACCAAGGTAAGGCTTTGTGGCTTCTGTCTGCAGTGCGTTCACCACCTGTGCTCCCTGAATAATAGACCAGAATAGAAATGTGTGCATGCTGGCAGCACGAGCTGCCCTGGAATGTCTCCTCGGTTTAATAAAGTCTCTCTGGGCCTCTGGATATGATGGGGAAATGTCCCTGCTCGGAGCCGCATCTGCCTGGAGCCAGCAGCTGTGCACAGGGTCGGCCACACAGACTGCAGCAGCTGGACAGGATCACACAATCTCTGCTCTGCCCTCCTCCTCCATCCCGGCTCTCGCTGCTTCCTAGGATTTATCAGGGTGGACTTGCCATTATTGTTCTTTACACAGAACGTACACTCTTATGTAGTACTGTGCACACGCCTAATCTCCGGCAAGATTCCCACTGCGCTGAGCCCCCCTGTACTGATGACTGCCAACCGTCCACATAATACACAGACATCAGCGCCCGGACATCAGACCCCTCCTAATACACAGACATCAGCGCCTGGACCTCTGCCCGGACCTCTGCCCCCTCCTAATACAGACATCAGCGCCCGGACCTCTGCCCGAACATCAGACCCCTCCTAATACACAGACATCAGCGCCTGGACCTCTGCCCGGACATCAGACCCCTTCTAATACACAGACATCAGCGCCCGGACATCAGACCCCCTCCTAATACACAGACGTCAGCGCCCGGACCTGTGCCCCCTCCTAATACACAGACGTCAGCGCCCGGACCTGTGCCCCCTCCTAATACACAGACGTCAGCGCCCGGACCTGTGCCCCCTCCTAATACACAGACGTCAGCGCCCGGACCTGTGCCCCCTCCTAATACACAGACGTCAGCGCCCGGACCTGTGCCCCCTCCTAATACACAGACGTCAGCGCCTGGACCTGTGCCCCCTCCTAATACACGGGCATAAGTACAGTGGTCTATCCCCTTCTAGAATAGAGGTACTGAGGACATGTTGTGACCTCCCATGACCTCAAGGTGCATGCACCAATTCCCCCAGTTTCTAATATGCAGACACGGTACTGTATGAAGGAGTACTGTGCTCTTGGCAGTCTCTGTGGCCTCTGTGCCTGAATATTAGAAATAATTGTGCTACATGGGGCCAAGTGGCCATTGCCAGGAATGCAGATGTGTCTGTGCTATGCAGGGCCAGGGACACCTGCAGGAAAATATCCCCTTCCCCATTACTAATGCTGGAACGTGGTCACCTGGCAGCCGCAGCTCCGTGCACTGTTCTCACGAGTCCTTCCAGACATCAGGATTTTGCAGGGAGAAGGGAAAATAGAATAATTTGTGCAGCAGACGCTCCATGCGGCTGCCAGTAATGTGCTGAGTTTCACCGCTGTATTGTGTCTGGCAGGGTGGTACTTAGTCATGGAAAATGATGCGGCTGACCTGTCAGAGGGGCAAACCACAGGAGTGTGCGGACCAGTCCGTCTGGGCTCAGGGCAGCGGGCAGAGAATGACCAGAGATGTGAGATGACTATAGCGCTGATGGTGCTGGAGTGCAGTGTGTTAGTAGTAATACATATATAAAGTCATGTGTGGACGACTGCAAGTGTAGGACACAAAAGATCCACAATTCCATCAACATGAATAATGCTGTCCACCTTTTTACTGGCATTACCATAAGAGGCCCCTCTAATCGCCATTTACACCTTTTATGTACTGTATGTGTACTATATATAGGATGTATATACACTGTGTACATACATTACTTATCCTGTACTGATCCTGAGGTACATCCTGTATTATACTCCAGAGCTGCACTCACTATTCTGCTGGTGCAGTCACTGTGTACACACATTACTTATCCTGTACTGATCCTGAGTTACATCCTGTATTATACTCCAGAGCTGCACTCACTATTCTGCTGGCGCAGTCACTGTGTACATACATTACTTATCCTGTACTGATCCTGAGGTACATCCTGTATTATACTCCAGAGCTGCACTCACTATTCTGCTGGTGCAGTCACTGTGTACATACATTACTTATCCTGTACTGATCCTGAGGTACATCCTGTATTATACTCCAGAGCTGCACTCACTATTCTGCTGGTGCAATCACTGTGTACATACATTACTTACCCTGTACTGATCCTGAGTTACATCCTGTATTATACTCCAGAGCTGCGCTCACTATTCTGCTGGTGCAGTCACTGTGTACATACATTACTTATCCTGTACTGATCCTGAGGTACATCCTGTATTATACTCCAGAGCTGCACTCACTATTCTGCTGGAGGAGTCACTGTGTACATACATTACTTATCCTGTACTGATCCTGAGTTACATCCTGTATTATACTCCAGAGCTGCACTCACTATTCTGCTGGTGGAGTCACTGTGTACATACATTACTTATCCTGTACTGATCCTGAGTTACATCCTGTATTATACTCCAGAGCTGCACTCACTATTCTGCTGGTACAGTCACTGTGTACATACATTTCTTATCCTGTACTGATCCTGAGTTACATCCTGTATATACTCCAGAGCTGCACTCACTATTCTGCTGGTGCAGTCACTGTGTACATACATTACTTATCCTGTACTGATCCTGAGTTACATCCTGTATTATACTCCAGAGCTGCACTCACTATTCTGCTGGTGCAGTCACTGTGTACATACATTTCTTATCCTGTACTGATCCTGAGTTACATCCTGTATTATACTCCAGAGCTGTGGTCGCTAACAAAATGGTGAATGCAGCTCTGGAGTATAATACAGGATGTAACTCAGGATCAGTACAGGATAAGTAATGTATGTACACAGTGACTGCACCAGCAGAATAGTGAGTGCAGCTCTGGAGTATAATACAGGATGTAACTCAGGATCATACAGGATAAGTAATGTATGTACACAGTGACTGCACCAGCAGAATAGTGAGTGCAGCTCTGGAGTATATACAGGATGTAACTCAGGATCAGTACCGGATAAGTAATGTATGTACACAGTGACTGCACCAGCAGAATAGTGAGTGCAGCTCTGGAGTATAATACAGGATGTAACTCAGGATCATACAGGATAAGTAATGTATGTACACAGTGACTGCACCAGCAGAATAGTGAGTGCAGCTCTGGAGTATAATACAGGATGTAACTCAGGATCAGTACAGGATAAGAAATGTATGTACACAGTGACTGCACCAGCAGAATAGTGAGTGCAGCTCTGGAGTATATACAGGATGTAACTCAGGATCAGTACAGGATAAGTAATGTATGTACACAGTGACTGCACCAGCAGAATAGTGAGTGCAGCTCTGGAGTATAATACAGGATGTAACTTTGGATAAGTAATGCAGAACGAGTCTGTATATAATCTATACAATGGTGATTGGAGGTGATCAGGGGCCTTGACTCTCATCATGTGGAGATGTATCGGGATCATTATTCTGGGTCTCATTTTCATTAGACAAAACTCCATTGGCTGTGTGAAGAGATAAAGGACGGAGAAGACCGGGAGGACAAGCTCCGCAGTCAGATGCAGCAGTGTCGAGAGCAGCTGAAGGAACTTAAGCTGAAAAAAGAATCTGAGAAAGAGGAGCAGCGGCGACAGATCAGCAAGCTGGAGCAACAGCTGGAGGAGGCTCACCGGGACAAGAAAGGTAGGGGGCGCTCTGCTGGGGGCTTAGTCTTGGGGTGAGGATCTGTCGTACTTTATACAATGCACATGACTGTCCTGCTCCTAACCCTTTTCTGTGGGTCATGTAAGGTGCTGGCCTGGAAGCTGGCAGTCATCCTGTGTGTCCCCTCATAGTGCTGAGAGGTGACGTCGGACTCCAACCTCCGCATATGGCGTAGTGAGCACAAGAACAACGCTTCATTGCCCTTGTTACATTTGTGATGTGCGGCTTTCAGAAAACCTGTAAATGAATTTTACCCTTATTGCTAAGAGAATGGGGTGGGGTGCGAATGTAATCTCCAGAGCGTGGATAGGCGGCGTTCTTAGTGATGGCACCGCTGATCTCTAGTGAAGGGATAGGCGTCATTCTCAGTGATGTCACCGCTGATCTCTAGTGAAGGGATAGACGGCATTCTCGGTGATGTCACCGCTGATCTCTAGTGAAGGGACAGGCGGCATTCTCGGTGATGTCACCGCTGATCTCTAGTGAATGGACAGGCGGCATTCTCAGTGATGTCACCGCTGATCTCTAGTGAAGGGATGGGTGGCATTCTCGGTGCAGGTGAGGTGGGTTTTGGAAGGCGTTCTTCAGGCCTGTGCTTGGTGCCTCTTGCAGACAATTGTGTCGTCACGTCTGATGCTGCGGCGATCAGTGCGTTGTGATGGTCTCTGTGGGTGATCGGGGGCCGCTGCCGGCAGTAGCTGTAAGACCCGTCCGCTCCAGTAGTTCTAAGGATTATCCGGCCATTGTTTCCTCAGTCTGTTGAAAAAGCCTACTGGCCAAATAAAGGAAAGCTGAAAAGATAATGGGGCTAATGAAGGAGCGAGAAGCCGATTCTCGGGAGACGGTGACGGAAGCTGCATGGGTTGCCGCTCTCTCTGCCCTGTGATGGCGTCACCTCCTCGCTTTGTAGGAATTGGGCCTTAGTGGATTATTTCTCACCTCTTTCTTGAGTGACACTTCATTTTTCCCAGTCACAGCACTGTTAATGAGTGGTATCCTGTATAATTACCTTGACTTCTGCCCATCCTGAGCTGCCTGGTTCATGAATGGAATACCACATCTTTGGTCAGCCTGATATAGTATAGATTCATATTCATCCATTCTTCAGAGTTTCAGGAAAGCTGGGTGACAACTGTGTTGTCGCCAACATGCCCCCTTCAGCGAGGGGGTGTCAGATGCCTCTGGAGTCTTTTTCTCCACGTGACGGTCTCAGTTTCGGCAGCTCGGCAGTCGGGGGTCCCCCGCGGTTTGGGAGGTGACCTCACATGTGTTGTGCGCTGCTGCTCGGTGGGGTGTGTGGCGGCTCAATGCTGATCGGGGAGTTTGAGGTCAGCTCTGACGGAGGTGTGGAGCGTCTCACAAAGGCCCCGGCGGCCGGATTCCAGGACACCATGTGACTGCTCCATCTTGTGGATGAAAGCAAGACTCCTCTTATGTCATGGCAGCTGGGAGAGTCCGAGTGATCATGCCCTGAAGAAGTCCCATTGTTTGTCTCTGGCTTCTTTCATAGTGTGGGAAAGTTCCTGGAACTTTTATGATGAGCAAATGAATATGGAGAATTCCAGGATGGCCGTCACACAGTTAGTTCCACAGCCCACACCAGATTCCCTGGTTCCATCTGCGGCCGTCAGCGGGGGACCAAGGGACTGCGAGGACATCTGCCCATCGTAGGTGCAGCGTGACCACCCCTGTATATTCACCATCGCACAGCCCTCTCATCATGATCTCTGTAGATATGTGAACAGTACAGAGCCGTTGGCTTCTGTCTCTGCTGAGGTCATATGGCTGGACCAGCTGAGCGATATCCGTAGAGCAGTACGGTCCGCATCTCGCCAGCTGCAAATGGCTGACAACAGGGAGACTATTGGGGCACTGAATAACATGCAGTAAAACGTCTCCAGATGTCCCTGCCGCGCTATAGTATCGCCCTCTGATATGTCCCTAGACGTCAGCTTTATCAGATCTCTGAATGACCAGCGACTTGTAAGATGTCTTCCATTTAAGTGCTGCTTATCATGTGGACAGGTTTGTCTGCAAACATCAGAGATGGTGGGATCTGTCAACAGCAGTCTCGCGTGCACAGCCTGCCCCTGAATTACCAGTATATGCTCTGCCTTCTTTATTCGGTGCCTCTCTGACTGCGTCGTATTCCTACAGATCTGAACAATGCCGGCTCCATTCCCAGCACTGCGTGGACTCTGGTTTGTGAAATTCCAAAGAGGATTTGTTCCTCCAGTCATCTGGTCATCCACCACGGCCGCCGTCACCTGACGGTTGTTTCCCAGGAGAGGCCTGCGGGTCTGTGTGTAATTCACTGCTTTGATCTTGTCCCCTCTATAGGACACCGCAGCGGCCCGGCCGTGTACGCTCACGTGCTTTACTGTCCCCTGCACCTGAGGTGCGAGCCGTGTCTAAACTTCCACACCTCACTCATTTGCTTTTCATGCCATCAAACTGTTAACCCAACAGGATGAGGTTTGCGGCTCCAGAATTTTAAGAGGCGCGAGGTTCTGTGGGTATATAGAATCCAATGATTTGAAATCTTGCCCTGGGGCGTTCTGAAATCTGTTCATGACAAACTACAATTTGCCGTCTCTCCGTTTCCCAGCTGGTTACATTGGAAATTCTTAAACTCATTAACAATGTGCGTTCTCGGGCTTTCTCCCTCGCTGCACCCTCCTGTTCTGTTTTCCACTGCAATAATGAGGAGTTTTTGGACACAGCTGCTGGGGTGTGCAGAGTTTTGGAAGGGCACGGCCTGGAAGACCTCAATGCCAGGGCATGTCTGTCTTGCATTAAACACTATAAGTACATCTGATCCCTGTAATCTTGTAGGGCTGTTTAGCTGAACCCATTGAGTGCCTAGAGGGGCCCGCTGCACGCTGCTGGAGCTGATCGCCGAGTTTCTGGTGAGGAAGAGGTTAACGGCGTTCTGGAGAGGGCTGTGGTTTCTGAAATGACTCAGTGAACCAAATCCACCAGCAGTGTCCCATGTATGAAAGCTGGGGACGGGACGTGCTCGGAGTTTGTAAACTTGGGGGAGTCCTGGAGCGTCTGACCTGATGTTCCCTATGTGTCCTCCTGTGATCTCTGCCGCTGCGTCCCTGCATTGTGCGTGTGGGGAGGTGACAGAAGGGTTAATCTAGCTGCTCAGTCTATCCACTCAGACATGGCTTCTTATACAGCGATGCTGCGCCCATCCGAATAGTGGCCGGGGCACAGCACCCGATCCTATATGAGGGCTCTCTGTGTAGACGTCCCCACATGTGCAGTTTATCTCCAGTGGAGGAGCGCCCCCTGTGGACACACCAGTATGGCAGCTGTAACCGCCTGAGGTCAGAGGGACGTTCTTAGGGACATAGACGGGTAAAACCCAAACATGAAAATCTTGAATATCATTTGCAGAAACAAGATTGGGAGTGAATTGGATTATTGGTCAGTTTAAGCAGTGACTCGGACCTCTGGCACTGAACTGCGTCGGGCTGTAGTGGTGGCTATAAGCGATGTCACTAAATTCTCCCGTGGTCTCTGCAGCAGTGGCTTCTCCCCTCGCTGTCGGCCACGGCCAGCTCCTCTGGCTTCTCTGTTAGTGACCTGTTTCTGATCTCTCTTTTTCCCTGTAGTTTCTTGGACTTCATTTACTTAACACTGTTTTTATTGAAAAGCAAGAAGAACTAGAACAGATTGTCAACAGCAAGTCTGGCGCCAGTGCAGCCCGGCGTAACCCCCGCTCATATCTGCTCCATTCATTACCGGAATAGGCCAAAAGGCAACAATAAGAGAGAAAACACAGGACGCCGTGCACACTAGAAGATTCACCCTAAGACTTGGAGGGAAAGGGTGACAATCAGTGTAATCAGTGACACTCCACTGTCGGGGGTTGTGTTCGACACTCGGATGACGGCCAGGAAGACCAGATTCGCGGGGAGGCAGCCCTAGTTTGGTTCTCCCACCCCGCTAGTTCTTCCATTCTACAAATCTGCCGCACTCTGTCCACGTGCCGAAGGTGGGAAGGTCCAGGCTCCTCCACTAAACTGCATTAAGAGTTCAGCTGCTGCAAGGAGGTGGGTGAGCAAATCCTTAGCGCCTGGGAACCCTCCATTAGGAAGCCAAAGGAAGAGATCATCAGGAATCAGTTGAAGATTCGTAAAACACACTTTATTAATGGCAGAATTGATTATTTGCCAACAAAGTAGTGTTTTACGGCAATCCCACCAAATGTGCTTCTAGGAAGCCGCGCTCTCCACACCGCCAGCGCTGGTCTGACCCCAGCAAGCCCATCTCAGTCGGGGCGTTCTTTCTAAGAGGTTTATAGAATTCTCCTGTAAGCAAACGCAGCTGGAAAAACCGAATGCACTTTATAATACACGGTCAATACCTTCTCTGGGAGGAGAGATCCAGTTCTTTTTCCCATGCCAAAAGGTATATAGGTTTAGCCTCGGAGTGATCCCGTAGAAGGTTCTCACGCAGTTTTGAGATCATTTTCTTGGGGAAAGAAGGCAGAGAGAGGAACTTCTCCACCCAGTTTGGGTCCCTACGCTTTTCAGAAAGTCTGGGTTTCCCTTGTTTCTTGGATTTCAATGTTCGCCCTTCACAGAATCTCCACCTTGTCCGCGGCTACAACAAAAATGTCGGGGACGCCGAACCCCGAAGTGATGCTGAAAGACGCTGGTGTGGAGGGTATTCTTCACATGAATGTGCATCACATCTGGAGAGTGGGGGGTCTTTAACCCCTGTAGTATGGCAACTCAGACAGGGAACTGGGTACACTGGGCACCACAAAGAGATTTACTTGATTACCCTTTGTCCCAGTTGTGGAGACGTTTAAAGTACTTGTTATTTTTAATCTCTGCTTGCTTTCAGAGAATAGGAGCGTTCATTGTTGACATGACTGAGCTGCCGATGCTTGCTTAACATGAGACAAGTCTGATATTTGATAAGTGCGTTATGTGAAGTTCAGCTCTGAAGCGCGACCCAATGTTTTCATCCCACGCTTTTCATATCAGAATTTAAGCAAAGAGAAATTCTGCTCCTGAGGTCATAATCTCCACTTTGCTTTACACCCCTTTAGGTTTTGGGGGATATAACCCGCTGGAGCCGTCGCATGCCCTGCAGCTGGTTGGCAGAGCTATGTGAGCTGATGGTGAATGACTATGCCAGTCTGGCGCACTGTGGGCACGAAGAGTTAATGCTGTAAAGTTGTGCTTAGGTGGCGGGTATGTTGTAATTAACATGTTGGCAGATATATATGGAGCTGGTGTCAGTGATTTATGGATCCGGTATTCCTGTTCCTCAAGGTCTGTCTTTATGTGGCGTATATCACAGGATGGGGGTGAGGTGTGCGCCGGCTCAGGGAGGATGCACAATCTGCACTACCTGTCACTTTTGATATGTGAGGATCATTTTCTGCATTTCTTCTGCACGGCCAGGCGTTCCGATCGCAGTATAGATAATGCAATAAGGGGCCCAGTGGTTTGTGAACAATAAAGCACAGAGGACACCTCGGCTAATCAATCACCTGCACTTTATGGCTGAGGGAATCTTGGCCGGGAATGAGGTAGGAGAATTTCGGTGTATCTGCTCGCACTGTAACAAACCGCCCTTCAGGTGAAATGGATGTGTGCTCTCATCATGGTGGCTGCTCTCTGCAGATTACGGGGCAGCGGATTTCGCTGAGGGTCTATTCCTTGGTCGTGCTTAGCGCAGCCCCCGGATAAATGCTGTAGTGTCGGGAGCCTCACAAAGCTGGGCGTTCAAGATGTTGTAACCGGCAGCATCAAATCTAACATGATGTGAAGGTCAAGGAAAGACAGCACTGCTAAAGTCTGGGGGGTGACTTGTGGTTTGGAGGTGACTGGCTCTGCGTGTGGCTGAAAACGCATCTGCTGCTCTTTACACATGTAAATCTGAAGCTGGTCCCGAGAGCTTAGTCTGCAGATACCGCCATCAAGACTGAGTGCTGCGCTGTGCCTCGTACTCCCAGGGCTGAGGGTCAGGCCCGGGGTAAATGACTGCTGTAGACCTGACCACATGGGTCTCCCATATTCCAGCAGCAGTACATCACTAGCTATCGCCTCCTGCCTATAATCCCTGGGGCCCTTTTTTTGCTTAGCTCTTTGACATACGTTGTTCTGTTATGTCATGGAAAACGTTGCATATATGTCTCTCAGCAATTATCGTCACCCTGAGTTGGTTCCATGAGGGCTTACATGAGGTTCGGGTGCAGATAGTGAGGACCCCACCCCCCATCATGTAGAGCCCTGTCCACATTGTATTGGGGGAATATAACTGCAGGGCACAAGTCTTCTGCACCTGGTTTTACTCGGCATCGGTCAGCCCGGACAGGCACATTCGCCGTGCAGCGGATTCCAGCCTCATCTCATAAGTTCTTGGACCAGCTTAGAGCAAGTCACAAACTTACATTTATTTTATTGGGATTTTATGTGATAGACCAACACAAAGTACAAGTCTGTGAAGAAAATGATACATGGTTTTTCACAATGCTTAATAAAATCTATAAAATGTGAGGTGCATTTGTATTCAGCCCCCGTACTGATACCCTTAAATAAAATCCAGAGTGACCAATTGCCTCCAGAAGTCACCTCATTAGTACAGAGAGTCCACCTGTGTGTAATGTCTTAGTATAACTCCAGCTCTTCTGTGAAGGCCTCAGAGGTTTGTTAGAGAACATTTGTGATCAAACAGCATCATGAAAACCACAGAACACAACAGACAGGTCAGGGAGAAAGATGTGGAGAAGTGTAAAGTAGGGTTAGGTTATAAAAATAAATAAATAAATAAGCTCTGAACATCATGGAGCACTGTTCAATCCATCATCCGGAAATGGAAGGACTATGGCATAACTGCAAACCTGCCAAGACCTGGCCGTCCACCTAAACTGACAGCCCAGGAGAGGAGAGCAGTAATTAGAGAAGCGGCCAAGAGGCTCATGGAGGAGCTGCAGAGATCCACAGCTCAGGTGGGAGAATCTGTCCACAGGACAACTATTAGTCGTGGAGTTATGGAAGAGAGGCAAGAAGAGAGCCATGTCTGAAAGCAGCCATAAGAAGTCCTGTCTGCAGTTTGCCGCCAGCCATGTAGAGGACACAGCAAACATGTGGAAAGAGGTGCTCTGGTCAGAGGAGACCAAGGAGGAACTTTATGGCCTAAATGCAGAACGCTATGTGTGGTAGAAAACTAACCCTGCACATCCCCCTGAACAGACCGTCCTCACCGTCAGACATGGCGGTGGCAGCATCATGCTGGGGGAGGCTTTTCTTCAGCAAGGACAAGGAAGCTGGTGAGAGGTGATGGAAAGATGGATGGAGGGCAATCCTGGAGGAAAACCTGAGAGAGGACTACGACCCTCAACATCCAGCCAGAGCTACAATGTGTTAGAACGGCCCAGTCACCGTCCAGACATAAACCCCATTGAGAATCTGGGGCAAGAAAACTGCTGCTCAGACGCTCTCCATCCAACCTGACTGAGCGCGAGCTCTTTAGCAAAGAAGAATGGGCAAACATGTCCTACAAGGTATTGACTCAGGGGCCGAAAATAAATGCAGTTTCTTATTCATTAAAAATGTCCTCTTCTTCGGACGTCAGAGAGACTTGTGCTTTGTGTCGGTCGATCACATAAAATCCCAATCAAATACATTAACGTTTGTGGATGCAACAGGAAAAAATGTGGAACATTTCAAGGGGTGTGAAAACTTTTCCAAGGCCCTGTAAATCTGACGCGCCAGGTGCACAGCTCAGCGTTATTACATAACTCTCCGGACAAGTGCATCTGCCTGGACCACCCAGCGCGATTCAAGGCGATCGGTCTGCGATTCGGGGAACACCCTGTAAATGAGGCACGGCCCCGATATCGCTGCAGTGTAGATGTAAAGTCCACTCATTTATTGCCCTCCCTCGTCTTGCTTTAGGTGTTCATTCCCTTTCACACTTCTCACTCTCGGCGTCTGATCGGCGTAATCACCCGTCATTATTGGTGTCCGGTTTTATGCTTTTCACGATCTTGTATTTTCCTAAGTTGCCTCACGTCTCGCTGCCGCCCCCTGCAGGTTCGGTGCATACAGTGCGCTCTCCATTGTTCAGGATGGTATTGTTATTCTCATTCTATACACATCTCTCTTCTCGTGGATCCTCAACTGTGAGAGTTGTATCATGGTTGGCATGGTGAACAGCCGCTTCATAGATGCAGCTCCAGATGTGACTAGAGTCCAAGTCAGAGCGAGAACATAAAAACATTGCAGAGTTCCTGATGGTGTTGGCGATAGGCGCTCAGCACATGTGTGTAAACCCATCTTCATACATGTGCCAGTTCTGCAGGGGGCAGACGTGTAACGCCAAGAAGCAGCCCCACACACAAGGCAGGATCGGGACCCAGAGTCAAAGATCAGGCCTTGTGTTTGCTCACTGGGCTGATAATCCCCTTTCTGATGAGTCAGTCGCTCTGGCGCAGAACTGTACCAGCCGACATCAAACACTGCAGGTTCCAATTGGGTTACTTGGCGTGGTGTGTGACCGTGCAAGTCATGGAATGTGTCCCGTGGCTCCTGCTACAACTGGCAGCGCCTCTGTGCTCTCGGCACAATCTTATGCATGCTTTTATTATTTCTTTTTATCTCGCCTTCCAAACCATACAAAGCCTTTGATCAAGTCAAATAAGAAAAAAAAATGTTGTGTTTTCTCATCAGTTTCTGCCCGGCTGTGCGGTCATGGGAGCTGAAGGCTTTGGCCACGGCTCCTAAGCTGCTGCCTGTGACCCTTTCTGATGGCGGAGAACGGGGTAATTGAGGAGCAGATGCTCTAGACCCCTTCCCAACATAGGAGAAAACCAGACAAAGCCCCCAGTAAATATCAGCCTGGTCATCTGGAAAGTTGTTCTGTTCGGCTATTATATCATCCACGATGGCCGCTATTGCATCCAGCTTTCCCAGACTTAAATGAGCTGCTGCAAGACCCGCACTTCTGTCCCTCGCACCGCACTGGTCGTCCAGAGATAAAGACCGGACTAAACACCGAAAGATTTCTCCACCCTGTCAGCCCCTGACCCGTGGGTGCTGGCTGAGAATGTACTGCTCTTAAAGGGGACCTGTCACAATAAGCATGGTGTCTGAGCTGTAGGCAGCAGGAGGAGCTGAGCAGAGTATATATAAAGATAACCCATCACCGTGTAATCTGCAGGCAGCGTGTTATAGAGCAGGAGGAGCTGAGCAGATTATATATACAGAGAACCTGTCACCATGTAATCTGCAGGCAGCGTGTTATAGAGCAGGAGGAGCTGAGCAGATTATATATACAGAGAACCTGTCACCGTGTAATCTGCAGGCAGCGTGTTATAGAGCAGGAGGAGCTGAGCAGATTATATATACAGAGAACCTGTCACCGTGTAATCTGCAGGCAGCGTGTTATAGAGCAGGAGGAGCTGAGCAGATTATATATACAGAGAACCTGTCACCATGTAATCTGCAGGCAGCGTGTTATAGAGCAGGAGGAGCTGAGCACATTATATATACAGAGAACCTGTCACCGTGTAATCTGCAGGCAGCGTGTTATAGAGCAGGAGGAGCTGAGCAGGTTATATATACAGAGAACCTGTCACCATGTAATCTGCAGGCAGCGTGTTATAGAGCAGGAGGAGCTGAGCAGATTATATATACAGAGAACCTGTCACCATGTAATCTGCAGGCAGCGTGTTATAGAGCAGGAGGAGCTGAGCAGATTATATATACAGAGATCCTGTCACCGTGTAATCTGCAGGCAGCGTGTTATAGAGCAGGAGGAGCTGAGCAGATTATATATACAGAGAACCTGTCACCGTGTAATCTGCAGGCAGCGTGTTATAGAGCAGGAGGAGCTGAGCAGATTATATATACAGAGAACCTGTCACCGTGTAATCTGCAGGCAGCGTGTTATAGAGCAGGAGGAGCTGAGCAGATTATATATACAGAGAACCTGTCACCATGTAATCTGCAGGCAGCGTGTTATAGAGCAGGAGGAGCTGAGCAGATTATATATACAGAGAACCTGTCACTGTGTAATCTGCAGGCAGTGTGTTATAGAGCAGGAGGAGCTGAGCAGATTATATATACAGAGAACCTGTCACCATGTAATCTGCAGGCAGTGTGTTATAGAGCAGGAGGAGCTGAGCAGATTATACACAGTCATACAGAGATAGCTGTCAATCACTGATAGGACCGCCTCCTGGACTTTAGAGCCCAGAATGAGCAGGAATTTAAATAAATCAAATATAATTTATGCTGAATCTTTTCACAAATAATCAGATATAAATCTGCTCAGCTCCTCCTGCTCTATAACACGCTGCCTGCAGATTACATGGTGACAGGTTCTCTGTATATATAATCTGCTCCGCTCCTCCTGCTCTATAACACACTGCCTGCAGATTACACGGTGACAGGCTCTCTGTATATATAATCTGCTCAGCTCCTCCTGCTCTATAACACACTGCCTGCAGATTACACAGTGACAGGTGCTCTGTATATATAATCTGCTCAGCTCCTCCTGCTCTATAACACGCTGCCTGCAGATTACACGGTGACAGGTTCTCTGTATATATAATCTGCTCAGCTCCTCCTGCTCTATAACTCGCTGCCTGCAGATTACATGGTGACGGGTTCTTTATATATAATCTGCTCAGCTCCTCCTGCTCTAGAACGCGCTGCCTGCAGATTATTTTGGATTTTCATGGTGACGGGTTCCCTTTCTAGACTGGTTACTAGGCCGGACACCCCTTGCATCCAGACTGTCAGATAGGACTCGTCCTGTGACACGGGCCCCGATCTGATAGAAAGCATCTTGAAGTGATGAGCGCTATGGCAGGATCCACGCCTCCGCTCTATATGACTGCTCTGAGCCTCATGGCCATATACTGGTGTACAGGATCCTGGGCCAAGGAGATGATGGGGGTGCATGGCCGTGATGTGTGTCCGGGCCCTGAGCTCGGCCTCTGCCGTCTCACAGGGTTATCTCTCGGCTGTCAGTTCGCTGCTCTCGCCGCTCCTCGTATTCAGCCAGTGATTTGGCCGTCACTGATGTTGACTCTGTAAACAAGCAGATCAGGAGCCGGTAATCCCAGGAAATGGCATTACCGGCGGCACCAATTCTACAAATGTCAGAGACCTCTGGATCCGCAGCCGCCCTGTGGACCTTGGTTAGGGACGTGACACGTGCAAGGACAAATGTGTGCGACCAGCAGTCCCCGGGGTGGGAGAGGAAAGCGGAGCGCCCATTACCAGGGGACCGTCTGCTCCACAATTCTGTCCCCGAGCTGGATGAAGGAGCACTGACGGCCTCCTAAAGGCGTACATGCAGTATACACCACGAACGACTGGTTACACCTCCAGGATCCCATCTAATGGGGGAATACATGGAAAATGCACAGGAGCAGCCACAGGACATAGATGGTTGGGGACCGCACACAATGATCTCAGGAGCTTCATGTGGTCCCCGGCCGCAGGAGTAGCAGCTATCTGCCTATAGATGGCACTAGAGAGACCGCTTTCTTTTTCTGGATGTGTGCCAGTTTCCCCCAGGAAGCATCGCCGGTGAGACTCCAGCCCGATCTCTGCAGAGAACCAGAACCTTATACGTTTCTGTGAGATCAGCCATCGGGTTTCAGATGCAAACAATTCATTGCTCTTTCTGTCTGTTCCTTGTCTAATGAAAATGGGTTATGCCAAGTGGAGAAATCCTTTAATTCTTTGTGTGCCTAGTTTATGACTGTGAGAGCAGCTGCCTGGTAATGATCACGCCAGACCAGTGCCATAGGAGTAGGATAGAGAGCCCCTTTTAATGTTTTCTGATACACTGGCACACTGCAGCCCCATCCCGTACATCACCCGCCCCCCGTGTGTCGCTGAGCTGTGATCGGTCTGAGGACAGGCGGTGAAATCCCAGATAAACTGCACAGTGAACCAGCGCTGACTGGGGCTGTCCTCCACCTCTCCATGTACCTGTGGGCAGAGGACAGGTCCTGGGTGTTGGGGCCGTCCTGCACCTCTCCCATGGACCTGTGAGCAGAGGACAGGTCCTGGGTGTTGGGGCCGTCCTCCACCTCTCCCATGTACCTGGTCCTGGGTGTTGGGGCCGTCCTGCACCTCTCCCATGTACCTGGTCCTGGGTGTTGGGGCCGTCCTGCACCTCTCCCATGTACCTGGTCCTGGGTGTTGGGGCAGTCCTGCACCTCTCCCATGTACCTGGTCCTGGGTGTTGGGGCAGTCCTGCACCTCTCCCATGTACCTGGTCCTGGGTGTTGGGGCCGTCCTCCACCTCTCCCATGTACCTGGTCCTGGGTGTTGGGGCCGTCCTGCACCTCTCCCATGTACCTGGTCCTGGGTGTTGGGGCAGTCCTGCACCTCTCCCATGTACCTGGTCCTGGGTGTTGGGGCCGTCCTCCACCTCTCCCATGTACCTGGTCCTGGGTGTTGGGGCCGTCCTCCACCTCTCCCATGTACCTGGTCCTGGGTGTTGGGGCCGTCCTCCACCTCTCCCATGTACCTGGTCCTGGGTGTTGGGCTGTCCTGCACCTCTCCCATGGACCTGGTCCTGGGTGTTGGGCCGTCCTGCACCTCTCCCATGGACCTGTGGGAGACAACATAGGCTTTGGGCGTCTACATAACGATAGAACTATTGGCTGATCTCCTATGATATTGAAATATAATTGATTTACAGCCACTATTGAACCGATGCTGCGTCTGTAAATCCCTGTCTACAGATTTCAGCCATTGTTCTTTTGTTGTTTGTACATGCGTGCGGTCCGCATGAGGGATCGGGGTCCGTCAGTTCATGTCTTGGATTTTATTGCAATTTTTATATGTATTTATGTATGGATAGGATTGCTGAATAAAATGTGAGTAAATAGAGGTGAGGCGGCCAGACTATTATCAGGTTACCGTCTACCAGGGAGTAGTTATTATTGTGGCTGCGACGTCGTCCGTCGGGTTCTGTAATCTTAGTATAAACTCTGAGGACAGACGGACTGATGCGGAGGTTTGTGCTTCTGCCGGACTGGAAACAATAAACCAACTCCTCAGCTGTGAAAAGTATTAGTTAGGATTTTCAGGAGGGTTGGAGAGCGGGAAGTTATCGTCTTCATTATACATTGCTTTGGCTTCACTTACAGGAGACGGACAGCGAACAAAACCAAGTGAATGTCGCAGATCCCCAGCGATCTGTCAGGTCCGGAGTATAGCCATTCAAGATGGAATGCTGGAAAACAAGCCTGGACGGTCATTGAGGGGTTAACAGCGGTGACAGCAGTCCATACACAGATGACTGCCGCTAATCTGTATACGGTCCGTACAGGTGGCTGCGGCGGATCTGTATACGGTCCATACAGGTGGCTGCGGCGGATCTGTATACGGTCCGTGCAGGTGGCTGCGGCGGATCTGTATACGGTCCGTGCAGGTGGCTGCGGCGGATCTGTATACGGTCCGTGCAGGTGGCTGCGGCGGATCTGTATACGGTCCGTGCAGGTGGCTGCGGCGGTTCTGTACACTCTGATATACAGATTGTCTCCGTAGCAAGATGGTGGTCCCTTATTTACTGACTGATCCCTGCGGAAGGAGCCCCTCTGTATAGATTGGGTCAATCTCCTGCTCAATGGTGATGAGACCGTCTGTCACCCGCTCTCATCGGTCAGTCTGTCACCCGCTCTCATTGGTCCCGACGGCCTCGGTCAAGTCTGTCACGTGGACTCATGTCTGGACATTGTCACCCGATAATCACCTTACAGCCAGGCCACACGTGTTCCCCTGTACTTCATGGCCGATGGAGGGACATGAATATACATTATTAAAGGGGAAGCCATATAGATAATGAATCTGCAATGTACACCTGGCATGGCCACTGAAGGGTTAACCTCCACATATAGCAGCCCTGCCAGCCTCTGCTGTGACTAATCCCACAAGTCGGATCTTGAGCCAGATCTTCATTTGTTATCTTGTGCTTGTTTAGCTCCAGGGAACTCCCAGTTAATGCCAGGCGCTGCCAACTGTAGTGATGGGCAGCCGTTCAAGTCCTGTCTCGGGATCCAGATTATCCGGGCTCCAGACTCCCCCGTTCTATAAATCATAGCTCTAAGGTGTTACTGAGACCAGCAGGATGTAACCGAGAACCTGGCAGAGGCGTGACCTGCCCTGGAACCGGGGAGCACTGTCTGTGCTCCGCAGCACTCCTGTCTGAGCGCTGCTCATCCTGAGCCACCTGTTTCATGCACAGTAAGAGAGGAGCCGGGTGGGCTATGGAACGGCATAACTATGCATTTATTTATGTCCGTTCAGAGCCTGCAGAAAGATGGATGACGGCTCCCATAAAGAGCATGGTTGTGGCCTGTAGAGACAGATTATTAGAAGACTGGGAGAATTTGGGGGTTTGTTACCGCTGGACACTGGGAAGCTGGGTGTCTGCCACCATAGGACAGCATGTCTCTCGGCTTTAAAGAATCTGCTGGTGGAGGACGTCTTGGGGGCAGAAAAGATTCTGGTGGGCTCCATCCTCGTCCTGGCAGCTGGACGCCCCTGGATGAGGTGGTGACGACAGGAGCCGCAGCGACTCTGTGACACTCGGTGTCTGTGATGAGATTTCAGTCTCCGGAGGTAGAAACGTATTTACTGCAGGAGAATAAAGGTGTAAGAATGATTTACTGCTCCCCGGAGGGATGTTACAGCGGGAACGGAATCAATCAGGAGCCCTTAGGAAAGTCAAATAAAGGGTTTTACACGCCAGCAGAATACAAACCAGAGACGGCGGCCGTGTCTCCCTGTGGTAGTCATCGCCTCTTCCGTGATTCTGCTCCGACATCACCGGTCTGCCATGGGGCGGTCATCGGTGTAACATGGCCCGGACCGGACGGTTTACTGCGGTCATCGGTGTAGCATGGCCCGGACTGGACAGGTCACAGCGGTCATCGGTGTAGCATGGTCCTGACTGGACAGGTCACAGCGGTCATCGGTGTAACATGGTCCGGACTGGACAGGTCACAGCGGTCATCGGTGTAACATGGCCCGGACTGGACAGGTCACAGCGGTCATCGGTGTAGCATGGTCCGGACTGGACAGGTCACAGCGGTCATCGGTGTAACATGGTCCGGACTGGACAGGTCACAGCGGTCATCGGTGTAGCATGGTCCGGACTGGACAGGTCACAGCGGTCATCGGTATAACATGGCCCGGACTGGACGGTTTACTGCGGTCATCGGTGTAGCATGGCCCTGACTGGACAGGTCACTGTGGTCATCGGTGTAACATGGCCCGGACTGGACAGGTCACAGCGGTCATCGGTGTAACATGGCCCTGACTGGACAGGTCACAGCGGTCATCGGTATAACATGGCCCGGACTGGACGGTTTACTGCGGTCATCGGTGTAACATGGTCCGGACTGGACAGGTCACAGCGGTCATCGGTATAACATGGCCCGGACTGGACGGTTTACTGCGGTCATCGGTGTAACATGGTCCGTCCTGGACAGGTCACAGCGGTCATCGGTGTAACATGGCCCGGACTGGACGGTTTACTGCGGTCATCGGTGTAACATGGTCCGTCCTGGACAGGTCACAGCGGTCATCGGTGTAACATGGTCCGGACTGGACAGGTCACTGAGGTCATCGGTGTAGCATGGCCCGGACTGGACAGGTCACAGCGGTCATCGGTGTAGCATGGCCCGGACTGGACAGGTCACAGCGGTCATCGGTGTAGCATGGCCCTGACTGGACAGGTCACAGCGGTCATCGGTGTAACATGGTCCGGACTGGACAGGTCACTGAGGTCATCGGTGTAACATGGCCCGGACTGGACAGGTCACAGCGGTCATCGGTGTAGCATGGCCCGGACTGGACAGGTCACAGCGGTCATCGGTGTAACATGGCCCGGACTGGACGGTTTACTGCGGTCATCGGTGTAACATGGCCCGGACTGGACGGTTTACTGCGGTCATCGGTGTAACATGGTCCGGACTGGACGGTTTACTGCGGTCATCGGTGTAACATGGTCCGGACTGGACAGGTCACAGCGGTCATCGGTGTAACATGGTCCGGACTGGACAGGTCACAGAGGTCATCGGTGTAACATGGCCCGGACTGGACGGGTCACAGCGGTCATCGGTGTAACATGGTCCGGACTGGACAGGTCACTGCGGTCATCGGTGTAACATGGTCCGGACTGGACAGGTCACAGCGGTCATCGGTGTAACATGGTCCGGACTGGACAGGTCACAGCGGTCATCGGTGTAACATGGTCCGGACTGGACAGGTCACAGCGGTCATCGGTGTAACATGGTCCGGACTGGACAGGTCACAGCGGTCATCGGTGTAGCATGGCCCGGACCGGACGGTTTACTGCGGTCATCGGTGTAACATGGTCCGGACTGGACGGTTTACTGCGGTCATCGGTGTAACATGGTCCGGACTGGACAGGTCACAGCGGTCATCGGTGTAACATGGTCCGGACTGGACAGGTCACAGAGGTCATCGGTGTAACATGGCCCGGACTGGACGGGTCACAGCGGTCATCGGTGTAACATGGTCCGGACTGGACAGGTCACAGCGGTCATCGGTGTAACATGGTCCGGACTGGACAGGTCACAGCGGTCATCGGTGTAACATGGTCCGGACTGGACAGGTCACAGCGGTCATCGGTGTAACATGGTCCGGACTGGACAGGTCACAGCGGTCATCGGTGTAACATGGCCCGGACTGGACGGTTTACTGCGGTCATCGGTGTAACATGGCCCGGACTGGACGGTTTACTGCGGTCATCGGTGTAACATGGTCCGGACTGGACGGTTTACTGCGGTCATCGGTGTAACATGGTCCGGACTGGACAGGTCACAGCGGTCATCGGTGTAACATGGCCCGGACTGGACGGGTCACAGCGGTCATCGGTGTAACATGGTCCGGACTGGACAGGTCACAGCGGTCATCGGTGTAACATGGTCCGGACTGGACAGGTCACAGCGGTCATCGGTGTAACATGGCCCGGACTGGACAGGTCACAGCGGTCATCGGTGTAGCATGGTCCGGACTGGACAGGTCACAGCGGTCATCGGTGTAACATGGTCCGGACTGGACAGGTCACAGCGGTCATCGGTGTAGCATGGTCCGGACTGGACAGGTCACAGCGGTCATCGGTATAACATGGCCCGGACTGGACGGTTTACTGCGGTCATCGGTGTAGCATGGCCCTGACTGGACAGGTCACTGTGGTCATCGGTGTAACATGGCCCGGACTGGACAGGTCACAGCGGTCATCGGTGTAACATGGCCCTGACTGGACAGGTCACAGCGGTCATCGGTATAACATGGCCCGGACTGGACGGTTTACTGCGGTCATCGGTGTAACATGGTCCGGACTGGACAGGTCACAGCGGTCATCGGTATAACATGGCCCGGACTGGACGGTTTACTGCGGTCATCGGTGTAACATGGTCCGTCCTGGACAGGTCACAGCGGTCATCGGTGTAACATGGCCCGGACTGGACGGTTTACTGCGGTCATCGGTGTAACATGGTCCGTCCTGGACAGGTCACAGCGGTCATCGGTGTAACATGGTCCGGACTGGACAGGTCACTGAGGTCATCGGTGTAGCATGGCCCGGACTGGACAGGTCACAGCGGTCATCGGTGTAGCATGGCCCGGACTGGACAGGTCACAGCGGTCATCGGTGTAGCATGGCCCTGACTGGACAGGTCACAGCGGTCATCGGTGTAACATGGTCCGGACTGGACAGGTCACTGAGGTCATCGGTGTAACATGGCCCGGACTGGACAGGTCACAGCGGTCATCGGTGTAGCATGGCCCGGACTGGACAGGTCACAGCGGTCATCGGTGTAACATGGCCCGGACTGGACGGTTTACTGCGGTCATCGGTGTAACATGGCCCGGACTGGACGGTTTACTGCGGTCATCGGTGTAACATGGTCCGGACTGGACGGTTTACTGCGGTCATCGGTGTAACATGGTCCGGACTGGACAGGTCACAGCGGTCATCGGTGTAACATGGTCCGGACTGGACAGGTCACAGAGGTCATCGGTGTAACATGGCCCGGACTGGACGGGTCACAGCGGTCATCGGTGTAACATGGTCCGGACTGGACAGGTCACTGCGGTCATCGGTGTAACATGGTCCGGACTGGACAGGTCACAGCGGTCATCGGTGTAACATGGTCCGGACTGGACAGGTCACAGCGGTCATCGGTGTAACATGGTCCGGACTGGACAGGTCACAGCGGTCATCGGTGTAACATGGTCCGGACTGGACAGGTCACAGCGGTCATCGGTGTAGCATGGCCCGGACCGGACGGTTTACTGCGGTCATCGGTGTAACATGGTCCGGACTGGACGGTTTACTGCGGTCATCGGTGTAACATGGTCCGGACTGGACAGGTCACAGCGGTCATCGGTGTAACATGGTCCGGACTGGACAGGTCACAGAGGTCATCGGTGTAACATGGCCCGGACTGGACGGGTCACAGCGGTCATCGGTGTAACATGGTCCGGACTGGACAGGTCACAGCGGTCATCGGTGTAACATGGTCCGGACTGGACAGGTCACAGCGGTCATCGGTGTAACATGGTCCGGACTGGACAGGTCACAGCGGTCATCGGTGTAACATGGTCCGGACTGGACAGGTCACAGCGGTCATCGGTGTAACATGGCCCGGACTGGACGGTTTACTGCGGTCATCGGTGTAACATGGCCCGGACTGGACGGTTTACTGCGGTCATCGGTGTAACATGGTCCGGACTGGACGGTTTACTGCGGTCATCGGTGTAACATGGTCCGGACTGGACAGGTCACAGCGGTCATCGGTGTAACATGGCCCGGACTGGACGGGTCACAGCGGTCATCGGTGTAACATGGTCCGGACTGGACAGGTCACAGCGGTCATCGGTGTAACATGGTCCGGACTGGACAGGTCACAGCGGTCATCGGTGTAACATGGTCCGGACTGGACAGGTCACAGCGGTCATCGGTGTAACATGGTCCGGACTGGACAGGTCACAGCGGTCATCGGTGTAACATGGCCCGGACCGGACGGTTTACTGCGGTCAGCGCTGAGCACAGATTCCCTGCGTTCGTCCGAGTTGCGTGATCAGTTCTGCCCGGTTTCACCTTCCTCCTTTTCCATGAACTTTACGGTGATGAGCAGCGCTTACATTTCCTTCAGGTGAAATCCGTGTGTTGCGAACATTGTGTGCCAAACCCCTGTAATGCTATTGTGCAAATATTGGATGTTCTCCAGCTGACACGGCCCCGGTGTACCTGCCTGATGGAGGGACGGGCGCCGCTCCTTGTTCTGTACTGAATCAATGTCCTCAGTTCTGGGGGAAGGAGAGAACATGGCTCCATGTCTGATGGTTATCGGCCTCCTGACTCATGGCTCCTCTCCAGGGTGGATATTTTATTCCCTAGGGCTGTAGGACATGAGCGTATGATTTCTGACGTCACCATCCTTCTCCAGACACTCTATGTACGGAGGATGCAGGCTGTTCGGGAGTTGGCTTTGGAATATACAGAGTTTTGTTTTGTGATTGTAGCTGCTTTGTTTCACCATCTTCCATGAATGTTGATGTCTTGGAGACCACAGCAATTTCTTTTTAGATCTAGTCCATTACTCCAATAATCAGCCCTTATTAATGCAGGGCCACTGGTGAAATAATCCTCTGAACCACACAGGTAGCAGACTTGTGCCCACGTGGTGCCCTGACACTGTGTCCACGAAGAAGTGAGGAGCAAAGAGCAGATAAAGCAAAGTCAGCGATCGGCACTAGAGAATGGGCCGGATTGGTGGCCTCTTGGGATCCCTGTTGGGTGTGGGGTTGTCATATTTTTGTGATGCTTGTCCTGCCTTAGAGGCTGAATGTCCCTGTATTCTAGAAGTGACTGCGGCACTGCAGTCCTATGGCTGAACGTGTGATGTTATCTGAGCTCTTGGGCTGGTGTAAGTCCAGTACCGCTGTGGCCGTGGCTTGTGTCTTTTGTTTTGTCACGGTAAAATTGTGACCTTTTTTTATCCCTAATTTGCGTGCTGGGAAGAGATGCTATAAATAGGAGTGATGGGCGGCCGGCGCGGTGAAGGAGACTTGACACGTGCAGCTTTACGAGCTCCTGACCTGCAGTTCTCTGTGTGGCTGATGAGTCAGTCCTCATCCCTGGACTGGTGCCACCTTCTCTTCTTATGGGCTCTGCTGTGACTGGTACAGAATTCAGTAGCGAGACATGAAGAGATTAAACCGGTGGCCCAGTTGCTCCCGGTACGGCCGCTCTGGACCTGATGTCTTCCCGCACCATGTGGCGGTAGTGAGTGTCACTTGGCAGGAACCTGCTGTTATTTCATGGTGTCGGGAAATATCCGCTGGATTTCAGGTCTGATTTGTCTCTCTCCGTGCTGAGTAGACAGAACTTTTAGAAAGCGCTTTCTTTCTGTTATTTTCTGTCTCTTACTCTAATATCTGATGTGTCAGTGTGACCTGAGAAGCCACCGCCGCTGCTCTGTGCAGTTTGATGGTTTCCTGTCGGACATGTTGTGCCGTGATCCTGCGCGTGGGCTCTCGGGAGATGCAGATGTGACGGTCCTGAGAAATGTGCATTTTTGCTTTGGAAAGTGGTGTTCTTACAACTGTTCATAAATGTAGTCTCCTGTTTCCAATTCTTCTCCACTTTCAACATCTCTGCTTGCTGTCGGTGAATGGGGATGTTCTTGTTTCCAGGTAGGAGATTGAGTTGTGCTTCTGTTTTTAGTTCACGAGAGACTGGATACGTCGGGTGTTAGCAGGACTATCTCTGTACAGCTCGTCAACTTTCCACTCAGTTCCTATTCACTGGCAGCAAGCAGAGACTTTGAAACAGGTGATCATCTGAAACACACAAGGGGGAATTTATCGCTGCATGTATGCAATGTTTTGTGACGTATATCAAAAAGTTTAGCTTTTTTCACCGCTTTCAGCACTTAAAAAACTGTTCTAATGAATGGCTCACATCGACTCCAGGACATGGCTACCATAGACTGAATGGACGCCATCTTGTCCTGCACTGTCTTCGGTTTATGGCCTCTGTGCCCTCAAAGTGGCTTGTGAATATAATCCCGAGCGGGCAGGGTGTAATATGCACTTGATGAAACACGACTATGACCCTGGAAAGTGCAGTGCCAAGACGATGTAGGACGTGTAGCGCGAGGGGCAGGTAATGGGGTAACATAGTTCAAGTAATATCTGTGCATTGTGCCACCAAGAACATGGCAGCGGGCAAGGTCCTCCACCGCTCCCAGTCTTATAATGGCCTCTCCACTTGGCATGCACATAGTGTGCCCACCGAGAAGAACAACCACGGCCTCCTATGGAATAAATCATGGCGCACAAAGGGCAATTTAATGGTTGCAAGGGCAATAAATAATGGCCCCACAAAAACTGACCTTTCCAACCCAAACACATTAATTCCGTCCCAGTGGCCTCAGTGGGCAGATATTGTGCTGACAATACAACCATTTGGATTCTTTTTAGTGTGAATTTGGGGTCTGTGCAGGGAGGTGAGCGCTGGCAAAGATGCCAAAACCAAACAGAAGCCGCGCTTTGCTTTAATTTCCTGCTACTCTCTCACCACCTGTATAAACTTTCCCGCGGTTAATCCAAAAGATTTCCAACGTTCCCCTTGAAGTTCAGCTTCCTCCATCTGAAGGGGCCTCGGCAGCAAAGGCAGGATTTACATTTCCTTGGCTGCCAGCGGGAACAGAGCCGTGTGAGAATGATATTGGAGCGCGGTCACATGTGGAAAAAGTAGTCGGATTCCCAGACAGAGGGAGCGTCTCCACCTCGCAGCCTTCTACAGGGCGCTATGGCTGCCGGCCTGAGAGATCTGGACCGGTCCATAATCTACAGGTCATTATTATAAAAGACTCGTAGCCACGTTCTCCACCATTACAGACACTTCTGATCCTGTACGTCCTCCACTCTCTTCTACCAAACCCTTCCCGAATTCTTCTGCCACACTGTAACGACACGGCACCGGCGAGCACTTGCAGAACTCCTGGGTAAATCTTCTGCACCATTAGTTTTGTAGCATCAACCATATTCACACTGGAGAAGCCTCATGGCTTCAGAATCAAATAAGGTTTCCCGAAGAGGGGCACACCCGTCCGCCATAAGGGCCACTGGTGTCTGTCAGCGGTTGGCATACATTAAGCGGCAAGTGAACAGTCAGTTCTTGGAGTCAAAAGTGAGCACAAGGATCTGGAGACTGATGGGGGCTGAATACCGCGTCAGAACATCTCCTCCTAAATAACGGCTCTTGGGAGTTGTTCCTGGTGTCCTAGTCCAAGGAATAACGAGGAGAGGTGTGTGGGGTGAGGGCGCGCCCATCTGCTCCAACTCCATGTAAAAGCTACTTACATTACAGCTGTCTATGACGGAAAAGTGTCAGAACGCACGGCGGTGCGTACCCACAGAGCGGTCGGGTTACCCATGGTGACCCCTGTCCTCCCCAAGAGATTGGTACCAGCTGTCAGCACCTTGTTGGCTTGTATGTACTGACTGGACCGGTTCTGACTGTACAGTGTGCCCCTCGATGCAGATTAATGAGTAATTTGGGATCTATGACCCCCCACCCTCTTAGCACCCCGAGTACCAGACTGCTCGTACAGATAAAGCCTGCGCCGGCCTTCGCACTAATGTCGTGTAGCTCCTCGTTTTGTCTGGTTGATTGGTTGTATGGTGATGGTCGGAACGTCTTTCCTGCCACAAGTAAAGGGCTCTTCGCTCTCCTGCTCGCGGCCTTCCTCGCAGATAAGCCTCCCAGTGCCCGTATCTTGCTGGGACACTTGTGCCGGGCCTTGCAGTTTGTGGGCTTATTATTTCCCTGACAGCCGTTCCATATCTCGCCGCTTCCTGCGCTGCCGGCAGAAGCTGCTCAAACTCATTTTACTGGAGCCAATTTAATGCAGATAAATCTCAGGGAACAGCAGAATAGGAAGGAGAACGTCCCCGATTAGGTCTGGACGGGGAAATCGCAGCAGGAACCGCGGCGGACCGGGGGGGGGGGGGGAACGACACATGGAGCTTTGTTGTTTGACTTAAACCTGCAAGGAAACGAATCTGTAAATTCTTCTCAATGCTCCTTCCACCCTGTGCCGCCTGCAGCATATTGCACATTAATGGGAGCCAGCTTCAGGGGCGTTCCTCCAGAGCCCCCGTCAGGTGAGGGGCCACATTTATTATGTCCAGACTTCTTGACATAGAAGCAAGAGCTCACAGTCTATAAGGTGAGGCGGGGGCTGTACGTACACAATCGGAGCCCCCCTACAAACATTACTTGGCAAATAGCGCGAGGCTTATTACAATTTGCAGATCTGCTGAGCACTCAACACAACTTTCACGTACGGTACGTCTGCCAAAACGTTATGTCCAGCCGAATCCTGGCACTAATGCCTGGTCCTTGCCGGGTTAGGCCTCTTGCACACAATCTTATGGCTTTTTCAGTATTGACCGGTCTGCAAAAAATACGGATGACGTCCACGTGCATTCAGTTTTTTGCGCAACGAAACAGCTGGCCCCTGATAGAACAGTCCTATCCTTGTCCGTTATGGGGACAATACTAGGACATGTTCTATCTTTGAGCGGAAAATCAGAAACCGAAATGCATTTGGAGGGCATTCAGTTTTTTGTGTGGACCCATTGAAATGAATGGTTCCGTATACGAAACGCTTAAAATGGAACATACATGTAAAAAAAACAAAAAACATTTTGGGTCACTAAGGGGTTAAAACGCCAATAAATAGGTGGTGTGAAGTTAACGTAGACAATGTAAAGAGGCTCCAGATTTATCCTCCAGGATCCGTGGTCAGGATATTCCGAATCTCACTGAGGGGCCCTGTGATATCTGCGTGCGCCCCCGGCCTGTTTACTGCCATCAAAGCCTCAGCCTTTACGTGGCCGACTCGTCCCACTGCTGAGCGTGGCCTGCGGACGATGGGACACGAATCCAGCAAACTTAATTGCCTGGAAACGACTCCACAGAAAATGGCTGAGCTTAATCCAAACCAATCTGGGGGCGTCCGTCACCTGCTACTCTGACGCCAGCAAATCGACCCACAACAGTTCCCCTCAGCCATTGGTGGGCGGCCGACGAGCGCCAGCCTCTACTCTGCCACCAGGTTCTGACCTCAGCAGCAGATCCTGACCCTTCCAAAGCTCAATGTATAATACAACGACCCCCAACATCCTCTGCCTGCTCCTATGATAATGCCCCTGTCTAATCAGCCCAGGGGCAGGAAGGTGTGTGAATAATTAGCCTCCAACCATTCCTCTGCCATCTTCTAGATCAGCCATGCTCAACCTGCGGCCCTCCAGCTGTTGTAAAACTACAACTCCCACCATGCCCTGCGGATAGCAGTAGGCTGTCCATGAATGCTGGGAGTTGTAGTTTTGCAACAGCTAGAGGAAAACAGGTTGGGCATCTCTATTCTAGATGATCCCTGGACAGGTGAAGAAGTCCATGATGTCCTCCCTTCTAGGTCACAGTCCAAGGGTCCTGTCCCCGGGCAGCCTGCACAATGCTCATTTCTTGAAGCTCCCAGCAACACCCACAGGTTTCCAGCCCCTTCCCCTGGATGTTTGTAGGATACCTGACCCCTGTAGATGGCTTGGTAGGTCTATGGCTGAGAAGAGGAAGATGGAGGTGATGCGCTGGCACATGGACAGCTGCAGCCTCCGACCATTACACGGTGGTTGTGGCCCTAAGCCCGGTCCCTGTGAGCCTCGTTATGAGGCGTCATCTAATGTCAAAGGTTTAGTTTTGAGGACCGGCAGTATTTGGCCAGAATTGTGTCCATAGATAGATGTAGCAGAGCTGTGCTGCGCTGACTATGCTGTGTTGTTTTACAGAGTTGCTGGACAAGACCCACAGACGAGACGAGGAGATGTGGATGCTGCAGGTGAGTGATGGCCACGTACCTCTGTATGACGCCAGCGCTGTCGACGTCTTCACTCGGGATAACTCTCAAACAGCTGAGGGTTTGTTACAATGTGTCAGTGCATTCTCCACTAGAGGCATCTAGGATAATGCCTTCAGTCTAAGCTGAGCTTAGCTGAGACGATTTCCTTCACTCTAAGAAGTTCTCAGCTTTGCCAGGACTAGGACAGGATGGGTTTTTAGTCTTGTGATGCGACTGACAGCAAGCAGAGATCTTGAGCATAGTGGAGAATTGAAAACGAAGATATGAAACTGTTGCAGTGTTGGAGCGTCATTTACAGGGTGCTGGACTCCAGCTCTGAATAGCAATTTTAACTTAAAGGGAACCTGTCACCGGTATTTTGAGTATAGAGCTGAGGACATGGGCTGCTAGATGGCCGCTAGCACATCCGCAATACCCAGTCCCCATAGCTCTGTGTGCTTTTATTGTGTAAGAAAAAAATGATTTGATACATATGCAAATTAACCTGAAAGAGTCCTGTCCCTGACTCCTCTCACACACAGGACTCCTCTCAGGGTAAGAGCTATGGGGACTGGGTATTGTGGTTGTGCTGGCGGCCATCGAGCAGCCCATGTCCTCAGCTCTATACACACAATCCCGGTGACAGGTTCCCTTTAATTCAGATGAGATACATGGGAGATTTTGGAAGCATTGCCTTCGCTCAGCCTTCATGGTCCTCCTGACCTGCAGACTCGGTGCCTTATTGCTTCCTGATACAATGACGTCCAGCCCCAAGATGATCTGTTTGCCCTGCAGCTCATTGCACCCTCTGGGCTGACTGCGCCCCTCATAGGCTGTGTCTGTTGAGGAGGGGTGTACGAAATCCTTGTCTAATGTGAGACTGATAAAGGTAGCTGATTGTACCACAAGCGTTAAAGGGAATGTGTCATCAGAAAATGACTACTGGTTAAAGCAGCTTTTTATGTGAAAGGGGTTATGCCATGAATACTGTAAAAAGTATAACGTAGATCAAACATCATATTATATGTGACACTGGACCCCGCATGGATCCGGAGTTGCTCTGTTAGATTTATATCAAGCTGACAGTTCAGGGGGCGTGTCCTTACTGCTGCAGCTCAAGGGGGGGGGGGGGGGGCGTGTCCTTACTGCTGCAGCTCAAGGGGGGGGGCGTGTCCTTACTGCTGCAGCTCATAGAAGCCTGGAATGTGTCGGCAGATAAGACCCATGTGGCCCATCTAGTCTGCCCAATATACTGAATACTATGGATAGCCCCGGCCCTATCTTATATGGAGGATGGCCTTATGCCTATCCCATGCATGCTTAACCTCCTCCACTGTATTTGCAGCTGCCACTTCTGCAGGAAGGCTATTCCCTGCATCCACTACTCTCTCAGTAAAGGAATACTTCCTGATATTACTGTTAACCCTTTGCCCCTCTAATGTAACACGATGTCCTCTTGTAGCAGTTTTTCTTCTTGTAAATCTTCTCTCCTCTTTTCCCTTGTTGATTCCCTTTATGTATTTAGCAGTTTCTCTCATCTCCCCTCTGTCTCGTCTTTCTTCCAAGCTCTACATGTTAAGGGCCTTTCATCTTTCCTGGTAAGTTTTATCCTGCAATCCATGGACCAGTTTAGTAGCTCTTCTCTGAACCCTCTCCAGAGTATCTATATCCTTCTGGAGATATGGTCTCCAGTACTGAGCACAATACTCCAGATGAGGTCTCACTAGTGCTCTGTAGAGCGGCATGAGCGCCCCCCCCTGTCTACTGGTAATGCCTCTCCCTATACACCCAGCATTCTGCTAGCATCTCCTGCTGCTCTATGACATGGTCTGCCTACCTTTAAGTCTTCTGAAATAATGGCCCCTAAACCCCTTTCCTCAGACACTGAGGTTAGGACTGTATCACTGGTTGTATATTCTGCTCTTGGGTTTTTACGCCCCAGGTGCATTATCTCGCACTTATTACATTTTAGTTGCCAGATTTTTGACCATTCCTCTAGTTTTCCTAAGTCCTTTTCCATTTGGTGAATCCCTCCAGGAACATCAACCCTGTTACAAATCTTTGTGTCATCAGCAAAAAGACCCACCTTACCATCGAGGCCTTCTGCAACGTCGCTGATAAAGATATTACACAACATGGGTCCCAGAACAGATCCCTGAGGTCCCCACTGGTAACAAGACCTTGGTCTGAATATACTCCATTGACTCCAACCCTCTGTTGTCTGTCCCTCAGCCACTGCCTAATCCATTCAACAATATGGGAGTCCAAGCCCAATGACTGCACTTTATTGATAAGCCTTCTATGTGGGACAGTATCAAAAGCCTTACTGAAGTCCAGATAAGCGATGTCTACTGCACCTCCGCCATCTATTGTTTTAGTCACCCAATCAAAAAAATCAATAAGATTAGTTTGACATGATCTCCCTGAAGTAAACCCATGCGGGCGTGTCCTTACTGCTGCAGCTCAGGGGGCGTGCCCTTACCGCTGCAGCTCAGGGGGAGTGTCCATACTGCTGCAGCTCAGGGGGCGTGTCCATACTCTCCCTATCACAGCTCAGGAGGCAGTTGAAGGATGAAACTGAGCACGTGCGGCCATCTCAGTGAGCGGGACAAAGCAATAAGAAAATAAGCGGTTCTATACAAATACATTTTATTGAATAACTCAGTGGCCATACAAAATGTTTAATTATATGCAATTAAAAAAGTGTTCAGATCCAGGTGCTGGTTTGAAAACTGTAGAATATTTTTCGTGGGACAATCCCTTTTAGGTGTGTGTCTATGTGTATCCTAGATTTTTTTTGTTTTTAATATTCTGTCTCACTCTATTTAGAAAAGCCCCCTGACATCCTGCAGTTTCCCCACTGACCACTAGGCCTAAACTACGTGAAGACTTCCTGTCTTTTGAGAGCAGCCCATGGGCCCCAGACACCGTAGTCTGAGGAGATCCCATTGACTTCTATGGGAGAGTCTTTTAGGCCTGATCTGTGACCTATGCAGAGGTTGCAGATAAGCTGTGACATCACCTCCTTTGCATCTCCATATTTTGGCCATGGAAGCTTTTTTTTTTTTTATATATTTCCGTCTGTGTGAGGCCTCATTTTTTGCGGTGCGATCTGTACTTTTTATTGATACCATTTTTGGGTGGGTGTGACTTAATTTTTCACTGTATGGGATAAATAGGTTTATTTCAATAGTGCGGGTGTTTTGGGACCTGGCGACAACTGTGTTCTTTATTTTTATTATGGTGAAGATTTCACTTTTTATGTTTTTTAAAAAAAAATATTTTTTAAAACTCTTAACCTTCACCTTAAGGAACTTGAATATGCAATCTTAAGATCGCTTCACCCTCACACTGCAATGAATTGTAGCTCTGGAGAGAGCCAGGCTATTACTGAGAATGAATGGGTTCCCTGATCTCCGCACGGGGAAGCCGTTTTGGCTCAAAGCCGCCTCAGATGCCGCGGTCAGTTGTGTTATCGCAGACATTAGCTCCAGGAGTCCGCTGTTTAAAACGGCAGGAACTTGGCAGCTATGGCTCCCGCCTCGATCGCGGGCTTAATTTTTTATATTATTTTTTTTTTAAACCCCTTACGTCCACCATACATGTACAGCGGCAGTCCTGAAGGGGTTAAATATAGATAGTGACATGGAAAATGTAAAGAATCACCAAAAATTCTTAAATATGTTTGACATGAAAAACTGATTTGAACAATGGGTCATCTTCTATTGACACATTCCCTTTAAGTAAAAGCAGTGATGAGATGGGTGACGGATGGCGGGGTGACATTTCCTAATACATTTTTATTTCCCCCCCCCAGGATCGGGTTGTGGATCTGGAGCGGGTGAGTTGTATGAAAATCCTCTGAAATGTCTCAAAATATTTGATGCTGGGAAATGCAATGTTGAAGAGCAGTTAGAACAGACACCACATGCTGTATTATCATCCCCGCATATGGTGGCATTCTGTATATTCTGCATTATCATCCCTGCATATGGCGGCATTCTGCATGATCATCCCAGTAGATTACGGCATTCTGTATATTCTGCATCATCATCCCTGTGGATGGCGGCATTCTGTATATTCTGCATCATCATCCCTGTGGATGGCGGCATTCTGTATATTCTGCATTATCATCCCTGTGGATGGCGGCATTCTGTATATTCTGCATTATCATCCCCGTGGATGGCGGCATTCTGTATATTCTGCATTATCATCCCTGTGGATGGCGGCATTCTGTATATTCTGCATCATCATCCCTGTGGATGGCGGCATTCTGTATATTCTGCGTGATCATCCCCGCGGATGGCGGCATTCTGTATATTCTGCATTATCATCTTGCAGATGGCGGCATTCTGTATATTCTGCATTATCATCTTGCAGATGGCGGCATTCTGTATTATTTCTTAGGTCATGCAAGTAGTGGATTCCAATAAAGTGTCACACAAGACGCGCCTTCACCATAGTGGAGCCCAAGCTCCTTGTGATATTTTTGGCGTCTTTCTTGATTAGTCGGCCAGCATTACTGGGTCAGTGATCATCCCTTATTCTTGTCTTTATTACCTTTTTCCTGCAGTTTTGAGGTCTCGTCTTTCTGTCGGCTTCCCCCCGGTGATTTGCTATCAGATATTCTTCAATTTGACTAATGTACAAACCTGCATTAATGGATGTAAATGTCAGGAGGAGGAGGCCAGGCCGTTCTCCGGGATTACACATCTGCGCGGTCCACGGCGCCCTGTGCCGGCTTCAGGCTCCATGTAACTTCTTTACTCCAGGAAAAATCTGCTAATCCAGAATATTTGATAGTCCAGCACTTGTCAGGTCCCAGTCACTGGTACAGACTTGTGCTTTTTGTTTTTACGGCTCTTTAGAATAGCGTAACCTCATTGATTAGTGATTACTCGGCACAGATTTGAGGCCTTATTCAGATTTAACAAGACAAAACGGTTTGTACATGTGAGAAAGATGAAAGCTGAAGGTGTAACCCGTCTGGTGAGCTTCTGCCAGTCCTGGTGCCCACATTCCTGTGAGACCCAGCACACATTGCCATCTGTGCCAGTTACTGTGATCGCACCGCAATTATATGTTAGTGGCGTGAATTCATTTCCATAGAAATAAGATTCGTTCATATTTTCACAATCTGCTTGTGTTCATGGGACGCGTCCTATTCGGCACTAGTACTTTATATCTGATGTTCTGGAAGCTGAGGACACGTTATGGGTCGTGCAGACCTCGGGCATGGTTCGTCCTTTGACAGTATGGTCAGATCTCGCACCGTTGAGGGGTCTGAGCCTCCAGAGCTACACTTTGCAGGGGCTGCATACTGCGGACGGAGCATTGCTGAGAATACTGTCTGACCGCGCCACAACTGAGGGCGCCTTCACACCAGCCAGATTTTATAGCGGAAAATTCCATGTCTAAAAATCTGTTCCATTCATTTGAATGGGGAGCAAGCGCATGGGTTTCTGCAATTGCAGCGTGTGAAGGCGCTCTAATTTGAGTAGGTTCCTCTCTGGAGCCCATGTTCCACCGGTTGCATCTCCAGATCTACCTCTTCCTATAACCTTCATTGTATAGTGTAGATGCTCTCGCTTGGGTGACCCTGCACAGCCAGCTACGTACATTCTGGACTGAGGCTTGGAGACCCCGGCTGGGAGGACGGTGGTGGCACCTGAGCACTTGTAATGGAATCTCATCCTTCTGGGTACAATTTCTTATTTCTTTGTTCCTGGTTTATTGGCAGACGGGAAGCAGCTGACAGATTAAGTGTTAAGTTACTTTGACACTTTGTAACTGAAGTAACAAACTGCTTGACAAAAATCTGCAGAAAGGACGGTGGTGGCGGCTGGGAATCATTAAAGCCTCCACGGTTACCGGTGACAGCCTGGTGATTGGATGCTTTATCTCCCATCTCCTCTCTAAGGATTGGACTTGTGGACACTGAAGAAGGCGTCTCATGGGTTCTGTTTCCATCTTATTCCTCCCTCTGACGCATCGTCGGCTCCCAAAGCTGTGGAGAACTTCCCAGCTGCCAGGATATGGAGAAGAGCGAGGTGATTGAGGAATGACTAGGTGAAGCTTCTTGGGTGTGAATGCTATTGACCCCAAGATTGGTGGTAGATCAGAGCTGTCGGATCCTGGTCCCCCCTGTATTTGTAGACAGAGGGTCACATAGATCTGTACATAAGTTTGGGAGATGATGAGCTTCGGTCTCCAAGATCACAGAATTTGGGAGAAATAATTGAATTGGGGGTATCTTAATTGCCAAGAAGGAACACGGCACTCTGCGTTGTGTAGGATCGCAATCCAACTTGTTTATGAAGAAGAATTCTGCAATCCAGTTAAGCTCCCCTTCGGCAAAATTCATTAAGCAAGCAATCCTAACAAAACAAAGAGAGAGTGCAACCTCTCCGGAGCTTTATCCAGCAAACGACTGCAGGGACTAAGGGGCAATGGAAACGGCAAGGCTCCATATGGTGCCACCTGCTTGGTGTGGGTTTGAGGCTACAGGAGACCCTGATGCAAATATACCCAATGGTATTAATCCTCATTTTAACCTTTCAATCCAGCAATGAAATCATAGCCCCCACACCTGAACCTTCCCAGAGCTGCTGATTTGTTTGCAGACTTCTCCTGCCCCCTAATTCTGAAGAGGGTACTGTCAGTGTCCTTGACTTAACCCTATGTTCCCCAGATATAATTGTGTGATATCTCTATATATGAAAGGTCCTGGAAGTGCTGTAGGGAAGCTTCCATTACAACAATGGATTGAGCATAGACTCCTGTGCAGCTTTACAGAGATGCAGGATTGTTTAGTTTTGTACGTCACCTGCTTTGTCTCATTGACGGATTGTTAGAACATTGACTGGACCCCTGGTGACGTTTGTCCAGAGTCTTTAGTTCTTCGGTCTTCTCCATATATGCAGTAGAGTGAAAAGAATTCCGGTACATAAAGCTCACATTTCATGATAAGTAGTTCTGTTTCGGTTTATCATTTTCAAGATCTCTGCTTAGTGTCAGTGAATGGAGGGTTTGTCACAGTACATCAGTCTGGACTATCCTCTCTGAGCTCTGATTGATGCTGGTGCCCACAGAGGGGTACCGTGTCCATTGGCGTGAGCAGCAGTGCCCCTGCCCACTCAGTATAACCTTGTGGGCAGCGGCACTGTACGTGTGCAATTAGCTTGTGCTGAGCAGGGTGCTTGCACAGGATTTCAGTGAGGGACTTAATGTAGAAAGCTGGAGGAGGTGAAGAGAACATGCCAAAGAGAGGAGCGGGGCTCCATGTAGGTGGGAAGGCCTGGGGGCCCCACCCTTGGGCTGTTTTCAGCTAATATGCACATGGCTCAAAAGTCATTTTACTGGAGCAATAAAAATGAACAAACGGACCCAAAAAGTATATCCGTGATATTGTGCTTGTCCCCTACAGGGCACCAGGAAGTCTTTAATGTGTCAAAATGTGGTGACAGACCCCATAAAGGCTAGGGACACCATTGGGGCAACTTTTCACACTATTGCATTCTACCCATTTTCGGTAAAAAAATATTTTTTTTTACATTGGTTCACATCTGCGGCAGGTAAATCCATCGTATCTGGGCTAGCCGGATCCCCATTCACTATAATGGGATCTAGCGGGTTTCCGGCGTAAATGCCAGCCTTCTGCTGCTAGAAGACCGCCACATGCAGCTGTGTTATTTGTGTGACAGAATGTGACATTTAGGCAGGAAACCATTACAGAGGATGTGGATCCGTAATGCTGGATACAGTAACTGCTGGAACAGACTGGATCGGATTTACCTGCTGCTGATGTCAACCTTCCCTTTCAGCTCCTTATAACTCAACTGAAAAAAATATTTTTAGCCGAAAAGGAGTAGAAGGCAATAGTAGGTGTCATGGATACAAACCCATGGTAATAGCGGTGGGGTATAATCCCACTTCACGGGACCCGTGCTGCTCGGCAGTGATTGGGATCTGTGTAGGGTCCTACCTTGCTGCAGCTTTTGAGACTATCCCGGAGTGATTATTTGTCACGGTTTGGACCTTTCTCGCTGTGGCTATAACTGTTCGGATAATAACGCTGTAAGTGGCAGAAGGCGGTGGATTATGATTGCTGTAATGTGGGTCACACGCCGAGGCTCCAGGACGCAGAGTAATGAGGCATTTGCACGTTCTTTCTCATTACAAGTCCCCTGTGCAGGAGTGGAGATGATGGACCATGGAGTGGCTGCTTCCACCGGCTCCATCCCCTACGCCCCACTTCATATACTCAACATAATGTGCGGTGAACAGTGTAAAGATGGCGATGAAAGCTTTACTGCCTCCTCTTGGTGCAGTCATCTCAAATGAGGATCTTCTATTTTATGCACTTCTATATCGCTGACATAATCCACAGCGCTGTACAGACATTCTCATCCCTTCTATATCACTGACATATTCCACAGCGCTGTCCAGACATTCTCATCACTTATATATCACTGACATATTCCGCAGCGCTGTACAGACATTCTCATCACTTCTATATCGCTGACATAATCCACAGCGCTGTACAGACATTCTCATCACTTCTATATCGCTGACATAATCCACAGCGCTGTACAGACATTCTCATCACTTCTATATCGCTGACATAATCCACAGCGCTGTACAGACATTCTCATCCCTTATATATCACTGACATAATCCACAGCGCTGTCCAGACATTCTCATCACTTATATATCACTGACATATTCCGCAGCGCTGTACAGACATTCTCATCACTTCTATATCGCTGACATAATCCGCAGCGCTGTACAGACATTCTCATCCCTTCTATATCACTGACATATTCCACAGCGCTGTCCAGACATTCTCATCACTTATATATCACTGACATATTCCGCAGCGCTGTACAGACATTCTCATCACTTATATATCACTGACATATTCCACAGCGCTGTACAGACATTCTCATCACTTCTATATCACTGACATATTCCACAGTGCTGTACAGACATTCTCATCCCTTCTATATCACTGACATATTCCACAGCGCTGTCCAGACATTCTCATCACTTCTATATCACTGACATATTCCACAGTGCTGTACAGACATTCTCATCACTGACATATTCCGCAGCGCTGTACAGACATTCTCATCACTGACATATTCCACAGCGCTGTACAGACATTCTCATCACTTCTATATCACTGACATATTCCACAGTGCTGTACAGACATTCTCATGGGGCTTGCAATCTAAGTTCCCTGTCAGTATGTCTTTGAAGTGTGGGAGGAAAACCACGCAAACTCGGGGAGAACATACAAACTCTGTGCAGATGTTGTCCTTGGTCAGACTTGAATCTAGGACCCCAGCGCTGCAAGGCACCAGGGCTGAGCTCTGAGCCACCATGCTGCCATTGCTTCTCCATGTGTCAAGACACTAAACGGGGAAGATTCTGTCCAGCGTAAGGCTATGAGCAGTGTGGTCCTAACTCTGAACTGGCAGTCAAGTTGGTATTAGACTGTAATTGCCACCAAAACCAGTCCGTTTTCCAGTCAGTGGGGCCCCCGCGGCGCTTCCCCCTCACTGACGAGGAGGAGAGCCTGGGACTCTGCAGCACCTTACAACTTTATAGCACATTTTATTTCACGTGTGTCTTGTTTCCACTATAAAATGAAGCCGCTTGACTCCGTTTCATCTGAGCGTTTGTTTTACATTCTATAGAGAAGCCACTTTAATTGAATCATATCCTGGCAAATTGGATTTTCATTGAATTGCTGCACCTACAGGCCGTTTGCATTTGCCAGCATCTGTTTGGCTCCTGATAGTCGGTGGATGGAGCAGGTTCTGTGTAGCGATGAGATCTGCAGTGCCCCCCGGGTCATCCTCATATGAGTGAAGTTTAATTTTACCCTTTGATATCACTTCCCAGTTGTGCAGACGGCTGTGGTCATGATGGATCCATTACTAGTAATTACTACCAAGGTCCTAGAGGGGGCGCTGCAGACACTGGGGGCACTAGTGGTTGTGAAGTCTCACCTGCTAATTCTTGTGTTTCGTCTTGCAGAGTACTCGCATGGCCCTGGATCACCTGGAATCTGTTCCAGAAAAGCTCAGTCTCCTGGACGACATGAAGGATCTCAATGTGAGTGGAAACGATTTGGTTTGCACCGTATGATGTCCGTGGGACGGGTTCTCACCGGTATCGGCAGCACATGTCTGTATTCACAGTGCGGGGGGTCGCTTGTGTCCGATTCCTTTATGTTCTCCTCTAAAGTGACCCTTCCCCTGTTTTCTAATGGCTTTAGATGTAGAATTTACCTTAAAGTGGTCCCCTAACTTCAGCAAATGCATTTATTATGTAGAGAAAGTTAATACCAGGCCCTGACTAATGTATGGCGATTCCATGCTGCCTCCTTTGCTGGCTGGATTCCTTTTTCCATCACATTATACTCGTCTCAGTTCCATGGTTGTGAATAGACTTCGGATGATCCATCCAAAGTCGATTTGCGTAATAATTCATTTGTATACCGTACGGAGCGAAAAACATTTCCCGAACTCTGGTTCGGTTTTAAGTAGTACTCTGGAACCGAAACCAGAGTTCGGGAAATGTTTTTTTTTTACAGTAGGAATACATTTTTGAAGTTATTACCCAAAGTGTCGAGAGACTTTGTGAAGTAATAACCGGCTCATAGGAGCCAATACATTCTAATACTGTTCGCAGCGCTCGCTCCGTACAGTAGTCAAATGAATTATTATGTGAAATGACTTTGCATGTTCCATCCGAAGTCGATTCGCTCATCCCTAGTTACGACCACCCTGTAATCCAACAGCTGTGGTCGTGCTTGCACACTAGGAAAAAAAAAAGCACCGTTTTATGTGCGCTCCTAGTCCCGGCCACCAGAGAGGCTGCCACTTTTTCCTATAATGTGCAAGCATGACCACCACTTATGGAGTGCAGGATGGTCGTAACCATGGAAACGAGCAGTGTATAATGTGATGGAAAAATAACTCCGGCCAGCAAAGGAGGCAATATGGAGAATCACAATACATTAGTCAGAGCCTGGTATTAACTGCATCTACAGGATAAATCCCACGTGCTGAAATGAGACAACCCCTTTAAATTATCAATTTGTATTTCAGTTTCTCCTCTTGTGGATGTAGCCAGCAGTGTAAAGAATGGGGAGGGGTTTATTATTGCCATGGCTAACATTTTTCTATAGTTTCATTAATACTTGATTTATTACATATAAAAGTCCACTATACTGCATCCAGCATAGGCTAGAGTGGACTTAGATGACAACCTCCTTTCTTTACACTGCAGGAGGATTTCTTAGTACTATGCACCTTGTGTAAACATTGCACCATTCCCCAGTTCTAGGCGGCCATTATTGTGTGTCACCAGGCCTGGCGCTTTAGTGTGTGCTAACCAATGTGGACCACGGGGACACGAGGCTGTTACCTTTAATCTCCAGACCCCGAGAGCTGAGAAGCGGCAGAGTCTGCACAATGTGCGGTTGTAATGAATAGACCCCTAGGCCATTGGTATTCACTGATCTGAGGAAATATTCCGGTGTGAGGGAACAAAGGAGGGAATACTGTACGGAGCGACCTTGAGAAAATGATCTGAATGGGGCTGGCATGAATGAGCGCCATTCTCTGGGCTGCAGTGTCAGCTCTGGGCTATAGTGCCGCTCAGACCTTCTGCCACAATTGGGTCCTGTGGAGGGAGAATAGTGATGGGAACGTGCGACACGGCTCTGAGAAGTGCATTGTTCCATTCAGCCGCCCCGCGCTCCGGCCCTGGGATTAGCTGCCTCCCAGACCGGCCGCATTTTGACGTTTCTTTCCTATTTGTGTAGTGGACCTTACTACGGAGAAGACAATCGCAGGCGGTGGGGGAGGGTCATTAACCAGGGCTTAGTATTGGCTCCTGGGTGAGGGATCGATGGCGAGGCCTCCCTTGCAGCTCTTGTGCTTTTCACTTTACAAGGATTCGTTTTATCGGTGCACTTACGGGGGGGGGACGCTGTCCCATATGGTGGTGTGTGCGCAGAGTGATGGAAATAGGAAACAGGTGTGCCGTCATGGTTACGCTGTGTGTATCACAGAAGACGGGGCCGGCTTTACCACAGCGAGCTCGCACTCCTGCTTCTAACTGTACGGGAATTGGGGCCAAAACACAAAGAATCAGATCTGAGGACAAAGAATCCCAAGATGCTTCATGCCAGCGCCATACATCACCCCTGTCTGCCCCGTGCCCGAGGATGGGAACATTCCTCCAATAAATTCTCATCTTTCACTTGGCCACATGGACGAATTCTGGGGGGAGGGGATGCAGTAATGGGCCTCCATGAGGTTCCCCCTGTGTTTGATGTTTCAGCTCGGTCTCCTCATCTGCTCCGGGGACCAGTGATGCCCACTTGTGTACTGCAGACGGGGGAGGAAAGTGGTGGGCACAAGAAAAGGCGCTAACCCCTTCAAATGTGTCGGGGTAGAGGAGAACTATGGGATCATATTAGGTCCAACCACTGGGACCCCATACCCCACAGGACCTCCTGAAATGAATGGAGCAGCAGGTTGCGCATGCTTTTGGTTGCTCTATTGGACTGCCAGAAAAATACAAGTCTCCGGCAGTCCCATGGAGAATGGAGTGACACGCCACGAGCCTGTCCACCCACCCTGTGCATTTTGTGGGGTCCCAGGAGCTGAACCCCTACCAGTCTAGTATATCCTCTATCACTTGGACAGGGAACATTTCTACAAGTGTGCTTAAAAGGGGTCTTCAGGGTCGGCCATCAATATCTGACGGGTGGTGGGTCTGACTCCCAGCGCCCCTGCCAAGCAGCTGTTAAGAGGCTGAGGCCCTTAGATGAGAGCCACGGCCTCTGATGTCATGTCCATTGGGCCCTTGTAAGCCTGTTCCATGTCAGTGGATGGGATTCAGCTAAAATTCCAGTTCCTACTGTGAAGAGGCCGCAGCTCCAATACAGGACCTGTAACCTCACACTCTGAGGCATCTATTGACTCTATGATGTGCCATTACTCTGTTATTCCCACTAGAAGGTATGAATGAATTGCTAGTAGTTGGCATTGAAGGTCCATCCAGGTGGCACCGGTTTGGTGCGTGTCCCTCCATAGTCTGACAATGGCAGCACGGATTGGATAATGTCAGACCATTACATGGGGGATGCAAGTAGTTACTAGAACAGACCTGTCAGGAGAGGCGACTGGTCCTCTTTAAACAGCTGGAGCCGAACCTCCACCAATCAGATGCTGATGACCCATCCTGAGGGTAGGTCATTAATAGACCCCGTAAAGGTCCCATCTGGTTTAGAAAAAAAACATTTCTGACATTCCATGAATAGTGAGTTGAATGTCACTCAGCCGAGGGGCTTCATTCTGCATGTGCCGCCACGTTCACCCACTGATAGGTTGGTGGCTGGGCAGCATGAAGCTCCTGCCAGGGTCCCTTTAAGGTCATTGGCAGACGCTGTAGGGGTAGCGCTTATCCTGGCCGACATCTTATCTCGTGTCTTGTTGTTTACACAGGACTCTCACCTGCAGAGGGAAGTGATGGAGGAGCGGTACGCTCAGTACCGAGAGATCGTGGGCTCCCTGCAGCAACAGCTGGAAGATTCCAAGCGCAGGATCCAGGAGTACAGGGTAAGTGGGTGCTGCAGCCGCTGTGCCAGTGTATTGTTATAGTTAATACATTTTATGATGTACCTGCAGCGGCCATATTGGTTGACACGATGAACACACTTTTCAGGAACTTCAATCCAACTTTAATTTGGTCATAAATCAGCTTACGTGTCCGGCCGCACCTAGCTCATTATCTGCTGCGGCTCTCGCCCTATGGCGATTCATGCTGCATGTGGATGTGATGCATTAAAATCTTGTCCACTTTGCTAGTACTGTGGAACGCTGTGGGCAAATCCATCCCATGTGAATATAGCCTAAGAGATCATCGCGTAGTGTGAACGACGAGAACCAACTTTCTAATAAAACTCAATTAGAAATACAGGGTGCCTCACGAAAGGATACGGCCATAACAATTGTAGACATGAGCTGTGGGGCACTAACTCCACTTCATCAGGTCCCCCTTTACTCTCAGTGCACCTGTCCTGCTGAGAAGTTTGGTAGCTGCGCTGTGGGTAACGGGCGGCGTTGGTAAAAACTTTCTGTGCTTCATTCACTGAAAATCAGGACGATCTCAATTGGTTCTGCTTGGGCCCGCGCCATCCGTCTCCGCGCCACCCTTCACCGCGCCTGTAGGGAAAAAAATAACTGTTTAGGGTGAGACCAAAGTTACGTTGAAATGAAGCACGCCATTGTATTTTTGGTGATGTTTTCTACCTGTTTAATGTGTCACACTCCTTCCAATCGGAAAAACTTGTGCTGAATTCAAGATGGTGGTCTTTAACTCCTTAAAGGGACACTGACAGTTCCAATAGCCATAATTAGCTGTACATATCCCTGCACAGGTCGTCTAATGTGCATTATAAACATATAAGTATCTCCCCCCCCCCCCTTATGAATACAGTAAACTCACGTTTTATAACCTGAAGTAATCGCTGTTCTTTCTGCCCAAGGGGCAGGTTTCAGCTCCACTTGCGCCCGGCCAGCATCAGCCCAACCGCCGTTTTTGAAGCGCCGCCCAGCTCATCAATATTCACTTCGCTGGGCGGCTTCTGCAGTCCCCGACCTTCCGAGATCCGGTGCATGCCCAATAAGAAAGCTATGGGCATCGGACTCGCTTTCAGCTTCTGCGCATGCGCCCGGCACCCATAGCTTTCTATTGGGCATGCACCGGATCTCGGAAGGTCGGGGACTGCAGAAGCCGCCCAGCGAAGTGAATATTGATGAGCTGGGCGGCGCTTCAAAAACGGCGGTTGGGCTGATGCTGGCCGGGCGCAAGTGGAGCTGAAACCTGCCCCTTGGGCAGAAAGAACAGCGATTACTTCAGGTTATAAAACGTGAGTTTACTGTATTCATAAGGGGGGGGGGGGGGGGATACTTATATGTTTATAATGCACATTAGAAGACCTGTGCAGGGATATGTACAGCTAAGGCTACTTTCACACTAGCGTTCGATCGGATCCGTTCTGAACGGATACGATCATATTAATGCAGACGGAGGCTCTGTTCAGTACGGATCCGTCTGCATTAAAATGGCAAAAAAAAAGCTAAGTGTGAAAACAGCCTAGTGCGGATCCGTCCAGACTTTCAATGTAAAGTCAATGGGGGACGGATCCGCTTGAAGATTGAGCCATATTGTGGCATCTTCAAACGGATCCGTCCCCATTGACTTACATTGTAAGTCTGGACGGATCCGCACGGCCAGGCGGACACCCGAACGCTGCAAGCAGCCCTGATGCTCCATTCAGACTGCATCAGGGCTGGACGGCTGCGTTCGGGTCCGCTCGTGAGCCCCTTCAAACGGAGCTCACGAGCGGACACCCGAACGCTAGTGTGAAAGCAGCCTAATTATGGCTATTGGCCCCGTCAGTGTCCCTTTAAGGACTCGGCCATATTTCACCTTAAGGACCAGGCCATTTTTTTGCAAATCTGACCAGTGTCACTTTAAGTGCTGATAACTTTAAAACGCTCCGACTTCTCCAGGCCGTTCTGAGATTGTTTCGTCACATATTGTACTTCATGACACTGGTAAAATGGAGTAAAAAAATAAAAATTTCCAAGTTTAAATTTCTCTAATTCTATAATAAATAGTTATTACTTTAAATTCCCCATGTCTACTTCATGTTTGGATCATTTTGGGAATGATATTTTATTTTTTGGGGACGTTACAAGGCTTAGAAGTTTAGAAGCAAATCTTGTAATTTTTCAGAAATGTTCAAAAAACCCAATTTTTAGAGACCAGTTCAGGTCTGAAGTCACTTTGTGAGGCTTACATAATAGAAACCACCCGAAAATGACCCCATTCTATAAACTACACCCCTCAAGGTATTCAAAACTGATTTTTACAAACTTTGTTAACCCTTTAGGTGTTCCACAAGAATTTAACATTTTTTGGCCAGATTTTCCATTTGAATATATATATATTTTTTTTACTTTTAACCAAACTCAATATTTATGGCCCTGATACAGAAACACCCCATATGTGGTCATAAACTGCTGTACGGGCACACTGCAGGGCGTAGAAGGAAAGGAACGCCATACCGTTTTTGGAAGGCAGATTTTTCTGGACTGTTTTTTTACACCATGTCCCATTTGAAGCCCCCCTGATGCCCCCCTAGGGTAGAAACTCCATAAAAGTGACCCCATTTTAGAAACTACGGGATAGTGTGGAAGTTTTGTTGGTACTAGTTTAGAGTACATATGATTTTGGATTGCTCTATATTACACTTTTTGTGATGTAAGATGACAAAAAATTGCTTTTTTTTTTTTTACAGTTTTCTTAAATTACGGTATTTACATGAGGGGTTAGGTCATGTGATATTTTTAAAGAGCATGTTATTACAGACGCGGCGATACCTATTACATCAATTTAAAAAAGTATAGATAAGTTTTACACAATGATTTCATTTTTGAAGCAAAAAAAAAAATCATGTTTTAGTGTTTCCATAGTCTGAGAGCCATAGTTTTTTTCAGTTTTTGGGTGATTACCTTGGGTAGGGTATGATTTTTGCGGGATGAGATGACTGTTTGATTGGAACTATTTTGGGGTGTGTATGACTTTTTGATCGCTTGCTATTACACTTTTTGTGATGTAAGGTGACAAAAAATGGTTTATTTAGCACAGTTTTTGAGCAATGATTTGAGCAGGCACCGGCTTCCGATCACCGCCCGCTGCGCGGTGGTGATCAGAAATACACAGGGCGTACATAAGGCCCTGTGTCCTGAAGAGGTTAAGATGGCCACCATGTTGATGACATGTCAAGCAGTTTTGCCCGTTCCCTCACACTTTCCAGACAGAGATCCAGTTCTTGACACAAACGGTTTTCATTTTATATGGATGAGGACCTGAGCAGATTCATGTATATTATGAAAAGATAATGTATACAGCTGTAAGTGTGTATACAGAGATACCGGTCAGTACCGCCTGTAGTGGGGGTACTACTGAGGTACCGCAGCATCAGCTATGGGTTCACAGAGGATAAAAGTGCCAGTGTAATATCGTTTTCTAGCATGTGTCTTATAGAACAGGAGGAGCTGAGCAGATGAATATGAAACGTTTTGTGGGAAAGAGTCAGCTGTCAGTCACTAGTACACGGGGAGGTGTCATCAGTGATGGTATTACAAAACTGAACTTATCCCGTAGTTTCCAAAATGGGGTCACTTTTGGGGAGTTTCTACTGTAGGGGTGTATCAGGGTCCCTTTAAATATGACTTGGTGCCTAAAAACCAGTCCAGCAGAATCTTCCCTCCTACGCCGTGTGCCCATACAGCAGTCTACGACCACATATGGGGTGTTTTTATAAACTGCAGAATCAGGGTAATACAGAAAAATAAATTGATTTAAAATTGAAAATCTGCCCAAAAAAAGTGAAATTTAGAAATTTCATCTCCATTGAAAAGCAGAGAAAGTGATATTTTGAAAGTGGTACATTTTGAATTTTTTAAAATGTTATTATATACGTAAAGATTAAATGTATCGACTCAAATTTACCACTGGAATGAAGTACAATCTCAGAACGGCCTGGATAACGGTCCAAATGTATAACCACATCAAGTGACAAGTCAGAATTCCCAAAAATTGCCTTATGATCTTATGAGTGCGGGACAATAGTCCTGCGGGCGGCCCGACGTGCACAGCATCATGGTAATCTATGATGCTGTGCGCACTATCAATGCCGCTACGGGACATACGGTCGTGTGCAAGAGGCCTTACACAGAGAATACCATCACTGATAACACCTCCGCGTGTACAGCCATCTATGTATACACACTCTGTTCTATAAGACTAGTTTCATACATGCTAAAAAATATTACACTGGCGCTTTTATCCTGACGCTGCGGTACCGCCACTACTGCAAAAAACGGCAAAACTAATATCTATAATATGGTTTTGTGCGACAATTCCCCACACTTCTTACAATACCATAAGCAGAGGTAAACGTGCCTTCACAGCATCAATCCAAATATATGTATATACAGTGCCTTTCAAAAGTATTCACCCCCCCCATGACTTTTTTCGTATTTTGGTGCCTCTCAACCTGGAATTAACATGGATGGTTTGTGGATTTGTATCATGTAATTTACAGAACATAGCCAGAAATGTGAAGATTTTTAAATTTTTTTATTGTGAAGCAAACAACAAATAGGAAAAAATAACATAAAAAGTCGATGTGCATAACTATTCACCCCCCTAAAGTCAACAATCCCTCGAACCAGACCACCGGTCAGAGAGGCACAGATATGATGTAAGATAGTCTTTTATATCTGTCTGTCCAGGTCAGAATTATCCAAGTTGTCGGGAGATCTATGAAGTGTCCTTTAGTTTTGTTGGGGCAAAACCCCCACCTCGATGATTGTCGGGGTCCTAGTTGAAGTTTTCGGAGATCTGACACAGACACACTGCTGAATCAGGTTCTCTCCTTTATTCCACACAAGCGGACATCTTTATAACACTACAGATCAGCACAGACAAAGCTGGCCACCGCCAAAGGGGTGGAAAGTGAAACTAATGATTTGATTGGTTATTCATAAAAGGCAATACTTCCGCATCATCCTAACAGAATTCGGGTCCATTCACACGTCCGTTGTTTCTTTCCTGATCTGTTCCGTTTTTTGCGGAACAGATCTGGACCCATTCATTTTCAATGGGTCCTGAAAAAAATCGGACAGCACAATGTCTGACTTTTTTTCAGGACCCATTGAAAATGAATGGGTCCAGATCTGGTCCAGATCTGTTCCGCAAAAAACGGAACAGATCAGGAAAGAAACAACGGACGTGTGAATGGACCCTTCTAGTAATTAAAACGTTTCTGCAGCCATTCTTTTCAATGTTAGTATTCGTTAGAAGTAGGGGTGCACCGAAATTCCGGCGGCCGAAAATGGGCCTAATCCATTTCGGCCGATATTGGTACATATCAGCAGAAAATAGCGGGGAGGGACTGGGAGGAGGAGCTGGGGGCCGGTACGTTCACTGTGCTCCGGCCCCCAGCTCCAGTAGTTATAAAATGTGTGCAATTAATACGGATTCTATTCATGAGGCCCCCTCTGCAGTAGAACATTCAATACAGCCACATCCTACTCACAGGGCTGTTATCTTAATGCTGGCCGGCCGGGCAGACGAGCGGCAGCGTCACGACTGACGTCATGTGCCCGGCCTACTTTCTGAATGAAGGAGGCGGCGCAGGCATGTGACGTCAGTCTGTGGATGGCACTGTTATGGGGTGGATGGCACTGTTATAAATATCATAAAAAAAAAAGTATTTTAAAAGTATTTGGGCAAAAAGGCAGTTTCGGTTTTCATTGCTGCTGACATTTTTACTTTTTTTGTTATTAATCGAAATGTAACGATTTTTTTTGCAAAAAAATGTAATTTTTCACTTTCAGTTGTAAAATTTTGCAAAAAAACCGACATCCATATATAAATTTTTCGCTAAATTTATTGTTCTACATGTCTTTGATTAAAAAAAAATGTTTGGGCAAAAAAAAAAAAAAATGGTTTGGGTAAAAGTTATAGCGTTTACAAACTATGGTACAAAAATGTGAATTTCCGCTTTTTGAAGCAGCTCTGATTTTCTGAGCACCTGTCATGTTTCCTGAGGTTCTACAATGCCCAGACAGTAGAAACACCCCACAAATGACCCCATTTCGGAAAGTAGACACCCTAAGGTATTCACTGATGGGCATAGTGAGTTCATAGAACTTTTTATTTTTTGTCACAAGTTAGCGGAAGATGATGATTTTATTTTATTTTATTTGTTTTCTTACAAAGTCTCATATTCCACTAACTTGTGACAACAAATAAAAACTTCCATGAACTCACTATGCCCATCACGGAATACCTTGGGGTGTCTTCTTTCCAAAATGGGGTCACTTGTGGGGTAGTTATACTGCCCTGGCATTCTAGGGCCCCTAATGTGTGGTTAGTAGTTTGAAATCAAAATGTGTAAAAAATGGCCTGTGAAATACTAAAGGTGCTCTTTGGAATGTGGGCCCCTTTGCCCACCTAGGCGGCAAAAAAGTGACACACATCTGGTATCGCCGTACTCAGGAGAAGTTGGGGAATGTGTTTTGGGGTGTCATTTTACATATACCCATGCTGGGTGAGAGAAATATCTTAGCAAAAGACAACTTTTCCCATTTTTTTATACAAAGTTGGCATTTGACCAAGATATTTATCTCACCCAGCATGGGTATATGTAAAATGACACCCCAAAACACATTGCCCAACTTCTCCTGAGTACGGCGATACCACATGTGTGACACTTTTTTGCAGCCTAGGTGGGCAAAGGGGCCCACATTCCAAAGAGCACCTTTAGGATTTCACCGGCCATTTTTTACAGATTTTGATTTCAAACTACTAACCACACATTAGGGCCCCTAAATTGCCAGGGCAGTATAATTACCCCACAAGTGACCCCATTTTGGAAAGAAGACACCCCAAGGTATTCAGTGAGGGGCATGGCGAGTTCCTGGAATTTTTTATTTTTTGTCACAAGTTAGTATAATAAGAGACTTTGTAAGAAAAAATAAAAAATAAAAAAATCATCATTTTCCGCTAACTTGTGACAAAAAATAAAAAATTCTAGGAACTCGCCATGCCCCTCACGGAATACCTTGGGGTGTCTTCTTTCCAAAATGGGGTCACTTGTGGGGTAGTTATACTGCCCTGGCATTCTAGGGGCCCTAATGAGTGGTAAGTAGTTTGAAATCAAAATGTGTAAAAAAGGACCTGTGAAATCCGAAAGGTGCTCTTTGGAATGTGTGCCCCTTTGCCCACCTAGGCGGCAAAAAAGTGACATCTGGTATCGCCGTACTCAGGAGAAGTTGGGGAATGTGTTTTGGGGTGTCATTTTACATATACCCATGCTGGGTGAGAGAAATATCTCTGCAAAAGACAACTTTTCCCTTTTTTTTTTTTTTATACAAAGTTGGCATTTGACCAAGATATTTCTCTCACCCAGCATGGGTATATGTAAAATGACACCCCAAAACACATTGCCCAACTTCTCCTGAGTACGGCGATACCAGATGTGTCACACTTTTTTGCAGCCTAGATGCGCAAAGGGGCCCAAATTCCTTTTAGGAGGGCATTTTTAGACATTTGGATCCCAGACTTCTTCTCACGGTTTCGGGCCCATAAAATGCCAGGGCAGTATAAATACCCCACATGTGACCCCATTTTGGAAAGAAGACACCCCAAGGTAATCAATGAGGGGCATGGCGAGTTCATAGAATTTTTTTTTTTGGGCACAAGTTAGTGGAAATTTATATATATTTTTTTTCCTCTCAAAGTCTCCCTTTCCGCTAACTTGGGACAAAAATGTCAATCTTTCATGGACTCAATATGCCCCTCACGGAATACCTTGGGGTGTCTTCTTTCCGAAATGGGGTCACATGTGGGGTATTTATACTGCCCTGGCATTTTAGAGGCCCTAAAGAGTGAGAAGAAGTCTGGAATATAAATGTCTAAAAAATGTTACGCATTTGGATTCCGTGAGGGGTATGGCGAGTTCATGTGAGATTTTATTTTTTGACACAAGTTAGTAGAATATGAGACTTTGTAAGAAAAAAAAAATATATATATATATTTCCGCTAACTTGGGCCCAAAAAAATTCTGAATGGAGCCTTACAGGGGGGTGATCAGGGAGTGTATATGGGGTGATCACCCCTCTGAAAGGCTCCATTCAGACGTCCATATGTTTTTTACAGATCCACGGATACATAGATCGGAACCGCAAAACACATACGGACATCTGAATGGAGCCTTACATGGGGGTGATCAAGGAGTGTATATGGGGTGATCACCCCCCTGTAAGGCTCCATTCAGACGTCCGTATGCATTTGCGGATCCGATCCATGGATGCGTGGATCCGTAAAACACATGCAGACGTCTGAATGGAGCCTTACAGGGGGTGATCATCCCATATAGACTCCCTGATCACCCCCCTGTAAGGCTCCATTCAGACGTCCGTATGCGTTTTACGGATCCGATGCGTGGATCCGTAAAACACATACGGGCGTCTGAATGGAGCCTTACAGGGGGGTGATCAATGACAGGGGGGTGATCAGGAAGTCTATATGCGTGATCACTCCCTTGTCATTGATCACCCCCCTGTAAGACTCCATTCAGATGTCCGTATGTGTTCTGCGGATCCGATCCATAGATGCGTGGATCCGTAATAATCATACGGACGTCTGAATGGAGCCTTACAGGGGGGTGATCAATGATGGAGGTGATCATGGAGTCTATATGGGTGATCACTCCTCTGTCATTGATCACCCCCCTGTAAGGCTCCATTCAGACGTCCGTATGCGTTTTGCAGATCCGAAAAAATCATACGGACCTCTGAATGGAGCCTTACAGGGGGGTGATCAATGGTTCATAAAGGGTTAATAAGTAACAGGGGGGGGGGGGGGTGTAGTGTAGTGGTGGTTGGTGCTACTTTACTGAGCTGCCTGTGTCCTCTGGTGGTCGATCCAAACAAAAGGGACCACCAGAGGACCAGGTAGCAGGTATATTAGACGCTGTTATCAAAACAGCGTCTAATATACCTGTTAGGGGTTAAAAAAAAAATCACATCTCCAGCCTGCCAGTGAGCGATCGCCGCTGGCAGGCTGGAGATCCACTCGCTTACCTCCCGTTCCTGTGAGTGCACGTTCACAGGAAATCTCGGCTCACGCGAGATGACGCCTATTGGCGTTAGCGTAGCCTGGGAGAGCCGCCGCAATGACGCCTAGGAATCAGCGCATAGACTTTGGCTGAAACATCCAAAGTTGATTCGCATAAAACTTTGTTCTAATACTGTACGGAGCAGGAGCAGCGTACAGTATTAGAATGTATTGGCTCAGATGAGCCGAAGTTATTGCTTCATAATAACTTCTATAAAGTCACAGAGAATAACGCACTATAGTAATAGATGCAAGCGTAACATGTGGACTAAGCCCTCACTGTAATGATCAAATCTGAGACTCTTACCCAATACATTTTGATCAAAACACTGTGCCCACCTACCCAGTGCCAAGGTGGTCTCCGTTCAGGCAGGTCCTATGCCAAACCTACCTATGCCGTGACGCTTGCTTCTATTACTATAGTGCATTATTTTCTGTGACTTTTTATAAATGGAGCCATGCTCCTCCGCATAGTTACTATCATATCGTGCAGGATGTTCTGTATCTTTTTTTTCTGTGATTTGTTTCATAATTTCATTTCCCGAACTGGAGTTCGGTTCCAAGGAGCTCCGTGCAGTATTAGAACGACGTTTTATGTGAATAGACTTTGCATGTTTCATCCAAAGTAGATTCGCTCATCCCTCATAAAGATGATATTCATAAGGATTACAAACATACTGATTAGATATCGCCCCATACAGGAGTAGTAAAAGAAATACGGGAAGTATCTATGAGTAATATATCAGGAGTGGAGAGGGAAGCTGTGACGGCGAATAATATCATTATATGTCCAGCGGACAAAGGTGGAGGCATCGTAATTGGGGATAAAGAAAATTATTGTAAGGAGGCTTACAAATTATTGGGGGGGCCAAAAAAACATCTAGAATATTGAAGAAAGACCCCACAGAACTATATAAAAAAAGAATTAAAAAGATTAATTCAAAGGGGTAAAAAAAACAACAAGGTATATTGAATAAAAAAAGGAGGCGGAATTTGTAGAGATTAGACACCCGAGAATTGCGACCTTCTACCATAATCCTAAAAGCACAATGGAACCGCCTGGTAGAGCGGTTGTATCGGGCACTGAATGTCTAACCAGCAATTTATCGGGATATGTGGATTACCACTGACTGCCTTGTGCCCAGATGTTGCCAACTCATTTGAGACACCAAACATATTTTACAGATGGAGATCGCACTACATTATTGGCGCGCTTGATGTAAATCACGTTATACTATAATAGAAAATGAGAACGGATGTGAAGCTGCAAAATAACTCTTAGAAAAAAAAAGAGAACTGCCTAGAGATCAACTAGATTTCATAGGGGAGTGTATTTATCCTAAAGAAAATTATTTTATCCTTGAGGATACTTTATATCTTCAGTGAGGTCCTGCTATGGGGACGAGATTCACAAATCTATATGTGGGGCGATAGGAACATGACGTGATCCACCCCAATGGCGAGCTCCGGGCGACTCTCGTCCTCTGGAAACTTTTCATAGATGTGGTTTTTATTTATTATTATTTTTGGGGGGGGGGGGGGGAAGGGAATTGGTGCAATTTTTTTATGAATTAAATAAAAATTATTGAGGAAGAGGCAGAGGAATTACAACATAAATTTGAATCCAAAGGTTACAGTAGTGATGGGTTAATAGAAGAAAAACACCAAGAGCTGGATCTGAAAGAGAGGATTTAATTAAGAACAAGGGACCTGGAAATGGAGAGAAGAATGATGGGAACAATCGGAAATACCGCCTATTATTACACAATATAATTGTCAAACTAAAATGTTTAAAAACATTATAAAAAAAAACATTGGGATATTTTGAAAGATGACAAAATAGGTGATTATATCCCCAAGGCCCCCAAATTTATATATAGGAAGGCGGGAAGATGGTGGCACCAACAAATACATGTATAAATACACGGGTGGACAATCGGGGAAAAATAATGCAACCATTAAAAGGTTTTTTTCCGTGTGGGATATGCGAGGTATGTAAACGATTAAAAATTACTAAGAAATCTGGAAGAACTATACAAAAGATACAGGTGGCTGACTTGTACATGATATAGGAGATTATATCACATGTAATGGTCGAGGTGTCATTCATTCATTTACCTGTCCATGGAAGAAGATATACATAGGACGTAAGAGAGTGCGGGAACGTATTTATAATATCCATATAATCTATGATGGCCATCCATTATCCTGACATTATAAGGAAAAACATGGGGGTTTAAGTGTGGAACTCAATTTAGTGGAATAGAAATAGTAAAGGGAGATAAAAGTGGAGACTTTATAAAAAATAAAGTGGAGAGGCGTTGGATTTTTAACATGAACACATTAGCACCAATAGGGTTAAATTCAGAGCTTGAACTATTTGCATTTGAATGAAGGAGACAAGCATCAGAATGACGAGAGAGAGAACTAAGGGTTAATAATGGGAGGGGAGGAGAATCCTATATAAAGCATACTAGGGGAGCCAGTCTATATCCCTGGCGAAGGATAACCATTATCCAAAATGTGTTGGAGCTTTTTTGACACTCATTTTAGGGACATCACAAAGCGCGCTGAGTTTAATACTGAGCGGTGCCCTCCGCAGGCGCAGAAAAGTGACAGCAAGGTTCAAACAGCGAGATATATACGTATGTGGATCGATGCTGTGAATGCACGTCCACCTCTGCTTATGGTAATGTAGGAAGGGCACACATGGGTCACGGAGATCTGAGCAGCCGGAGTCTTCTAGAGCCAACATAGCCGGACAGTGTCGCTACTTGCTGGACCCTATTGACTATAATGGGGTGCCACCACTGGGTGCGGCAATTTTTTTCCCAGCCAAACCCTTGTTGATATGCTGAAGAATGCTTGGATCCTCGCAGCATCCCATTCTAGTCAGCGGGGTCCGGTGGGCATCTGGTGCTATCCCGGCTGTGCCCTGAGTCAATCTTCTTGGAGTACCAGACTGCACCTCCCTATAATCACCCCTCTCATACAGACTGCCCCCCCCCCCCATGATCACCCCTCTCATACAGACTGCCCCCCCCCACCATGATCACCCCTCTCATACAGACTGCCCCCCCCACCATGATCACCCCTCTCATACAGACTGCCCCCCCCCACCATGATCACCCCTCTCATACAGACTGCCCCCCCCCCACCATGATCACCCCTCTCATACAGACTGCCCCCCCCCCACCATGATCACCCCTCTCATACAGACTGCCCCCCCCCCCACCATGATCACCCCTCTCATACAGACTGCCCCCCCCCACCATGATCACCCCTCTCATACAGACTGCCCCCCCCCCCACCATGATCACCCCTCTCATACAGACTGCCCCCCCCCCCACCATGATCACCCCTCTCATACAGACTGCCCCCCCACCATGATCACCCCTCTCATACAGACTGCCCCCCCCCCCCCCCCCACCATGATCACCCCTCTCATACAGACTGCACCGCCCCACCCCAGTCATCCCTCTTGCACAGGCTGCTTACCAGGAACAATGGGTACAACTACAGAGCCATCACAAGTCGCTTTTCTGAGCCCGGCATCTTGTATGTATATAGAGAGCACCCCAGTTCAGCCGGACATGGTGCCGCCGTCTTGTAGTCCCTGACTGCACAGAATGGCTCAGTAAAGGCCCTCACTGCTTTATCTTTGTGTTACACCTCAGACAGGCAGCCGTGGTTCTCACCCACATAACGGGTTACTAACGCTGACACGGGGCTGTACCGTCACGTGTGTACACTGTCAGCAGCACACCTAGGTATTGCTTGTGGCTGCTGTGAAATAATTACATGAAGTGTGTTCCAAGGTGAAACTCTCAGCTCCGGGGACCGGATCGCCTTGATCTAATTAACCTAAAGCGGTCAGACTGTGCCGCTCCGATCAGTCCGCTGGGTACAGAGGGCAGCAGCCTTGTAGAGCCACGTCTCTTCCTATAAGAGCTGGCTGACACCAGTTTTACATGTTCGGCAGACCCTGGCGTGGCTCCTGTAAGTAATAACATTTCTTCTTATTTCTATGTCAGGAGGAGAAATTAAAGGCAGATGTCCAGAGTGCCCGGCTGTCCGCATTGTCCGCCTCCATTAGGGGGAACAGCAGCTTCTTGTCCAGCTCTCTTCGCTCCGACACCAACTGTAAGTCATCCCTGAGATAACAGGGGCCCCCTCATGAGTTCCAAGGGCCCCCCCGTATGCAGGTGTCTGCCCAACACCAAGGAGACAATAATAATGTGTATGAGGGTCTTGTTAGCGTTCGGGGCTCCTCTTGTGAGCTCCGTTTGAAGGCTCTCACAAGCGGCCCGAACGGATTCGTCCAGAATGCATCAGTCTGGCACAGTCTGTCCTCCGCTCCGCAGGCAGACACCTGAAGACTGCTTGCAGCGTTCGGGTGTCCGCCTGGCCGTGCGGAGGCAAACGGATCCGTCCAGAGTTACAATGGAAGTCCATGGGGGCGGATCCGTTCGAAGGTGACACAATATGGTGCAGTTTTCAAATGGATCCGTCCCCCATTGACTTTCAATATAAAGTCTGGACGGATCCGTCTGAATACAAATTGTACTTAGACTTTTTTAGTGAAATATAATGCAGACGGTTCCGCTCCGAACGCAAGTGTGAAAGTAGCCTTACTTATCCTGTACTGATCCTGAGTTACATCCTGTATTATACTCCAGAGCTGCACTCACTATTCTGCTGGTGAAGTCACTGTGTACATACATTACTTATCCTGTACTGATCCTGAGTTACATCCTGTATTATACTCCAGAACTGCACTCACTATTCTGCTGGTGGAGTCACTGTGTACATACATTACTTATCCTGTACTGATCCTGAGTTACATCCTGTATTATACTCCAGAGCTGCATTCACTATTCTGCTGGTGCGGTCACTGTGTACATACATTACTTATCCTGTACTGATCCCGAGTTACATCCTGTATTATACTCCAGAGCTGCACTCACTATTCTGCTGGTGCAGTCACTGTGTACATACATTACTTATCCTGTACTGATCCTGAGTTACATCCTGTATTATACTCCAGAGCTGCACTCACTATTCTGCTGGTGCAGTCACTGTGTACATACATTACTTATCCTGTACTGACCCTGAGTTACATCCTGTATTATACTCCAGAGCTGCACTCACTATTCTGCTGGTGCAGTCACTGTGTACATACATTACTTATCCTGTACTGATCCTGAGTTACATCCTGTATTATACTCCAGAGCTGCACTCACTATTCTGCTGGTACAGTCACTGTGTACATACATTACTTATCCTGTACTGATCCTGAGTTACATCCTGTATTATACCCCAGAGCTGCACTCACTATTCTGCTGGTGCAGTCACTGTGTACATACATTACTTATCCTGTACTGATCCTGAGTTACATCCTGTATTATACCCCAGAGCTGCACTCACTATTCTGCTGGTGCAGTCACTGTGTACATACATTACTTATCCTGTACTGATCCTGAGTTACATCCTGTATTATACCCCAGAGCTGCACTCACTATTCTGCTGGTGCAGTCACTGTGTACATACATTACTTATCCTGTAGTGTCAGTGGAGTCACTTATAGAGAGATATATATATATATATATTCTAGGACGCGGCTTTGCACCGTTATACTTCATCTAATGTTTGTGTGTCATTAAAAGCTATAGACAGTATCCCCCATAACAGTGACCTCTTCAGCACCCCACCCCTTCACAGTAAACTCCACAGCCCCCACCCCTTAACACTGACCCCCCGCAGTGCCCCACCTCCTTGAAATGGGATCTCCACAGCCGCTCGTCCCTTTAACTTTGACCTTCGCAGCAGTCTGCCCCTTTAACAATGAGTTTAGAAGCACCCTACTCCATTAACAGTGACCTATACAGCACCTGACCCTTAAAACTGACCATCATAGGGGACTGTCCCCTTATCTGTGACCTCCACTGTTCCCTGCCCCTTTAAGGCTAGGGCTACACGATGACGTGTCACGCAACAACTTTTATAATGATAGGCTATGGTGTCGCACTGCGACACTCGCAAAAAATGAATCCGAGAAGGAGTTCTGTGTGTGTATGTGGAGACTAAGCTTCTATTGGCTGATAAGGGTCATGTGACCGTGGGTATGGCAGTTGGGATATGAAGAGAGAGACTTGCAGGCTTGTATTGGCTAATGCAGGTCATATTTTGGGAATATCTCAGGAACGGTTTGTGCTTGAGAGCCGAGACCCGGTCTAAAACCTCCTCGGACACCTGATGTGCCCGTGTGCCCGCTTTGGTGAAAATCGCGAATAAAGAACAGACAGAAACTCATTTTTATATATATATATATATATATATATATATATATATATATATATATATATATATATATATATATATATATATATATATATGAGATATATTAGGGTTTCACTGGGTATCGAATTAACGATACCCAATCAATACTTTTGCACCAATATCTATTTGATACCGGGATTTGCCTTTTACAGATACTGCACCGCCTAGTATCGGAGAACATGGAGCGCGCGGCTCTCACTTTCCATATAGGAGAATACAGCACCACATGCCTCTTACATCCAGTGACATGTCCCCTAGTAGGTCCTTGTAATAGAAATGCCCCTATACTTCCTACCCAATAGCCACATCCCCCACACTGCCCCCCAGCCCTAATTGTCCCCCACACTGTCCCCTAGTAGTAATTTGCCCCCATTGTCCCTTCAGTAATATGTATCCTCACCTTCTGTGTCCCCCAAAGTTGGCTTGGCACCCAAAAAAAATACTTACCTGTGTCCTAGACTCCTGGAGCTCACTTGCAGACAGGCAGGCGCGCGGCGCACGTCACCGTGCTGCGTCCCGACACAGGCGTGTGATGTTATTGCACCCGCCTGCGCTGGGAATACTATAGGTAATATCGCGATGCTGCGCCAGCCGCCGGGTGCACATTATGTTATCTGCACGGGCCCCGATCCCGATCCTCAGACCACATCCAAAGTGCCCGACCGGTCAGTCTGCCTCTGAATGGGACTGACTATAAAATGTATAATAATCTTTAAATGATATATTGTTTTTGACTAATACAATAATGAGGGTACATGGATCAGACACAGCACTTCTCACAGATGTAATAATGGGAAGCAAACCCCAAACTCTTATCTCGCTACTTAGTAAAACCAAAAAGATACCATAGAGTCCTAACAGTTGTACTCCACCAGTGGGGGTGAAAAAATACACCCCCTAAAAATGTTTTTGTTGATCAAGCTAGATAATTCAGGCTCTCCACAGGACAACAGATGGAAGCCCAAGGTAGTAGATTAGAGTAAAACTATAAGGCGGAGGACATATAGGGACTTCATGATGCCCAGGGCTGGGAGCATAGATATTGCACAAAGTTATAAATGCTCCACTTGGCTCCCAGCTGAATCCATATCAAGGCTTTGTAATACCTGAAGCCGAGTACATGCGTATTGCCCAGAGCTGCAGATACTACACTTCTAGCTAGATCTATATTTGCTGAATACATGAAAAGTCCTAGGCTTCACCGGAGCAGTAGCACTGGGGCCATGCGGAGTACATACAGTAAGATAAACTACTCAAGGGAACAGCCCATCTGCAGCTATAGCAACCGACCCACAGACATGATGTGCGATATACTGAGGTATCAGCCCACGCACAAACACCTCGACGCGTGTTTTACCCCTCAGGCTTCGTCAGGAGGGGAGTATACAATTAAAAAAGGGGGTATATAAAGGGAAAGGAGGCGGGCACTAATTGGAGAACTCACCTGACCAACCTCATGTGTGGCACGGCTCCGTCATGAATGATGAACATCATCTTTCAGCGCATCCCCATGCTACCACTACGCCTGCGCAGGGGTGCGATGGAGCGCATCCAGATGAGGTCATCCAGAGCATGCATCGGGCCGCGTTTTGATGTAAATCGGCAACGGAGCGCATTCCCCACACCGGAATAATCTAAAATAGCTGTTGTATATAAATAAGATAAATCTAATAGCTGGTATATAAATTAGGCACATCCTACAACACGAAGGCCTGTAATTAATACAGATCTACCCAATAATCGTATAAAAACGACATCAGTCAATATGAACTCCATGATTTAGCAAATGTGATGAAAAAAACCATATTTTAGTATATGTAGAAACTCAATAAGAGCAATAAAATGTAGATATAATTCATATAATATGTGACCCCATATAAAGCAGTGCACATACAAACCGTGAACCTGCAACAAGTGATAAATGAAGACCATATTGCCATCTATAGCGCACAAAGGGACGTGTACTCCGACATCACAAAGTGAAAGATAAAAAAAAATATATATAAATACCCCAAAAATTGTAAAAACTACAAACAGGAGAAAAATCATGAACCAAAAAAACACACAAAACTACTAAATAAAAAGTGACAATACATGGGAGTGAAGGCCACCCGTTCGGATACCAGACAGGTGTAACGCACTCCCACATATTTCATGCTCCATAAATTAACCCATTATTTGCAATTAGACCATTGCTACAGCTGGTCTGGTAAGGAAGGGGGATGAACACTCCAGTAATGAAGTGGTTAAATTTTTGGGTGGGATCGGCCGTCTGACGTGTATAGGGAGCTCTGCTCTGCCAGTAGTGCCGACAGTGAGCTTATCCAATAGGATCAAGTTGTGGATTATCTAATAACAGCTTGTAGTCTGCTGCAGAGCTGTACTCGACACCCCTCTAACAGCTTTTCCAAGCCCCTAAAATTCAGGGGGGCAGTTCATTTTTAATACCTCAGACTGTACAGAGCCTAGAATGCAAATCACCAGAGCAATAACTGCAGACACTGAACAAGCAGGAACCGCTCAGATTTTAGCTCTGGAGTATAATACAGGATGTGACTCAGGATTAGTACAGGATAAGTAATGTATGTACACAGTGACTGCACCAGCAGAATAGTGAGTGCAGCTCTGGAGTATATTACAGGATGTAACTCAGGATTAGTACAGGATAAGCAATGTATGTACACAGTGACTGCACCAGCAGAATAGTGAGTGCAGCTCTGGAGTATAATACAGGATGTAACTCAGGATCAGTACAGGAGAAGTAATGTATGTACACAGTGACTGCACCAGCAGAATAGTGAGTGCAGCTCTGGAGTACAATGCAGGATGTAACTCAGGATCTGTACAGGATAAGTAATGTATGTACACAGTGACTGCACCAGCAGAATAGTGAGTGCAGCTCTGGAGTATAATAGAGGCTGGGTTCAGGTGCCTTGTGCATCACTGTATTAGATGGGCGGTGGTGCCGGCTGTGATGAGTTAATGGGTTGTGGGTAAACTCCATCTCTTGCCATTGTTTCCAGCGCCCGGTGTGAGTGCGGTGCAGACACAACCACTTCCCTTTTACTCCCAGCAGTGCGGTGACCGAGTGAAAAGGTCTTTCTGACCCTGGTTTCTTAGTGAAGTGCTCATTCTAGCCAGGGAAGCACATTCATCTGAGTACAGATCAGGCCACATTCCTGGATCTCGTCCCAGTAGTAGTATTGTGTGTACTGGGGTGGGGGCGTCTCTCTAGGTGGGCTGTATGCCTTGGCTCTCCCCAGCCCGTGATGCTGAGGTCTCGGCGTACTGTACACAGATAGGACATTCCTTATTTTATATCCTGTCAGATTCTGTTTGGCAGAGCAAATATACCAAGTCGGGTTTAATTTCCTTTAAGAAGACCTGAGGTTAGCAGTGGGTACTGGGGGTGTCGGGGGATTCTGGCCGTACTGAGGCTCAGTGATTGGTCAATGGAGAAAAGATCATAGAGAAATATAGGTGGATGGTGGGGGCAGTAGTGCTATCTGATGGTGTGTATTGTCCCTGGTGACAGCTGGTATTTACAGCTCCACCTATAATGGTGGGTAATGTGTCCCAATGTCCATCATGGAGACAGATGTCACTATGCGCACCCATATACGATATCAGTCAGTGTGTACGCGCTCACAGGGTACGATACCACAGAAAAGAGCGAAGGGTCTGCATTTCCCATCATATATGGCAGATGTAAGCGTGACCTGTCCACGGAAAGGTATATACTAATAAAAACATATACCACGCAGTATATACTCTGATAGCCGAAAACGTGTTGTGAACATCGGCCAATATATGGACACTGTCCAAACCCCCTCGGCTGCTCAGAATATTACTGAGGAGGGGGGTAGATGGACCTGCAGTCGTAATGTACTGCCCCCGGGGCCTCCATACTTTGAGAATGGCGCCAAGGTGCTGAATCGGGTAATGTGAGGAGGGAAGTATACACAGTGATCGGCGTCGTATATGGATACATCTGACCCCATAGTGGGCACAGCTCCTCACATTGAAGTTTACTGCCTGAAGAGAAAAACGCTTAAAAAAACATTTTCTTAGGGTACTTTAACACTTGTGGCAGGACGGATCCGACAGGCTGTTCACCCTGTCGGATCCGTCCTTCTGCTGTTTCGCCGTGCCACCGCTCCGCCCCCATTGACTATAATGGGGACGGGGCGGCGCTTCAGCACAGTTCGGCAGTTCGCGGTCAGAGGCCGCCAGACTAAAAAGTCGGACATGTAGGACTTTTAGTCTGGCGGCCTTTCGCCATACTGTGCCTGAGCGCCACCTCCGTCCCCATTATAGTCAATGGGGACGGAGTGGTGGCACGGCGAAACAGCAGAAGGATGGATCCGACAGGGTGAACCGCCTGTCGGATCCGTCCTGCCGCAAGTGTGAAAGTAGCCTTAAATATATTCACTTAAAAATGTGGTTAGAGATACTTAAATCAGGCTGAGTGCAGGGGGTGGTTATTAGTTTGCTCGGCCTTCTCCTCGCCTCCTCCTGTCCCCCTCAGATACTGATGTCCCAGGTGGGGATATGCGGAGAGAGAAAAAACTATTAGTCTATGTTGAAAATACGTATGTATCGCCACATCTCATTGACCATATGTGGAGCTGTCTTGGAGATGGTGCTATTATCTCTGTGTCTCTCTCCACTTGTATCCCCGGCACCTCCAGACAGACCCTCATTCACATGTATAGCTTGTAACTATTGCGTCTGCTCGACGCGTTTCTATGGCCCCTGAGCAGTTACGGGCATGTCCTCCGGAGCAGAAGACAAAGTACAAGAGATTCATAGATGCTGCACGTCCATAAACCTGGCGGTAAGCAGCGCTCAGAGACGGAAACTAATGGTGTGTAAGCCTGTGGCGCTGTAGGGGCTCCTTTTATAGGCAGAGCCACGCCCACTGGGTGGAGCTCTAGCAGCGGGGAACCAGCGGAATGGTGCGGAGTATTAAGGCCTCCGATTCCAGTGTCTTCTGAATATCCCGGTATGCCTCAGTGGGACATTGCTAACACAGTCCAGGAAATGATTAGGCAGCATTTTATATCACACACATGTAGAGAAACCTGGAAAAAATGTACGTAACAATTTGGTACAATCATTGTGCCACAAATCAATGTAGCCCAAATCTGGCCAGACCAACTTGTAGCCGTTATGGATTATTAAAGTTGCACCAAATGACGACATAAAGACGGCAAAAGAAGTCGCTCGTCCATCAGATACCACGGATACCATAGGTCACTAGTTGTTGAATTAATTACAGCAATAATCACTGATTGGGTATTACACATACAAAGCAGAGGGACTATTAGTTGAATAGCAAAGGGTCAGTATTTAAGGGTCCGCCATAATTGTTCGGAGTGGGTAGATTTCAAACGGGCAGCAAATGACTTGCGGAAAAGATTGCTTCCGAGGGGATACCCTGATACTTGTCTCAAAAACTCCTACCAACATGCAGTTGTAAGGCAAAATATGGGCCGCAATACATGAGCACAGTCCGTGGGGCAGCCGCTGCAGATTGCAGACCCATTCACTTGAATGGGTCCGCGATCCGGCCGTTCCACAAAAAGATAAGATAAGACAAGACATGTTCTATCTTTTTTGCGGAACGGGACTAAACCCCACGGAAGCACTCCGTAGTGCTTCCGTTCCGCACCACTACGCATCTCCGGATTTGCGGACCCAAATAATCTTGCACATAGGGAAGTCCGTAGAATCTTGGAGGACCACTGTGGGACACTTAGTGGGGGGTCATCCTCTGATCACGTACAGAAGAGGGAATAACCTAAAGGATAGACTAGTACATAGTGTGTAAAGTTCTCCAGTCAAATCAACCTGGTTGACAAACAAAACCATCAGGCACGTTTAAATGTGACAATTGTGTTGCCTGTAAGGCAATTGAAAAAGGAAACAGTTACAAGCACGACCACTGGACGGAAATTCATAACTGTAGAACGGTAGGGGTGGTTCATGTGGCCACATGTCTGTGTCGCAAGCAAGATGTGGGACAAAGAGTGTAGGAGACGCATAGGAGAACACTTACAAAGTATTGGCAAGCAGGACGATACCCCGCATGGCGCCACATGTATTGGAATTCCATCCTGGAATGAAGGATTGTATCAAATTCCTGGGAATGGAGCATGTGAGAGGTTCGCCGAGAGGGGGAGATATTGATGTCCTGTTATTGCACAATGGATGTGTTGGGCTCAATGACTTTCTATCTTATGCGTGTTTAGCCCTCGCCTCTGCGTCTGTGTAGTGTTTGGTGAATAGGAGACCTGACATCAGCATGTTAATGAGCCCACAGACCACTATACTACCATGCAGTGGGATACATTATTGGGTGGATGTGTGGACTGGGTTTCCAAAAGAAATTGTATGTATAAAAAAGAGAGATTTGCTAATAGTCCCTCTGCTTTGTATGTGTAATACCCAATCAGTGATGTTAGTCACTTTTATTGCTGTAATTAATTCAACAACTAGTGACCTATGGTATCCGTGGTATCTGATCGACTACTGGACGAGCGACTTCTTTTGCCGTCTTTATTTCCTCATTTGTTGCTTTGTGTTGCAACTTTAACCTGTTGGGGACACAGGGTGTACCTGTACGCCCTGATGTTCTGGTACTTAAGGACACAGGGCATACAGGTACATCCTGTGCAGTTCCGATCACTGCTGCGCGGCGAGATCAATCAGCAGGCACCCTGGGTCAATGCCGCGGGGGGTCCTTAGGCGCATGCCATGATCCGCCCGCCCGCCCGCCCTCCCTCATTTTCAGGATGGCCGAGGGGTTAGCAAGCAGAGTGTCAGCACATTGCTTGAAACGGCTGACATCATCACAGATGTCAGCCGTTTAATCCCTTCCATGCCGCAGTCTGTAGGGACCGCTGTAGGGAAGAGGTTAACAGGGAGGGAAGCTCCCTCCCTCTCTCCGGGGGCTGCTGTGCCTTTTCAGCCCCCAATTCTTGACAGGATCACAGAGGGAGGGGGCCCCCTCCCTCCCCATCACCCGCTGCTCTGGTTACCATGACAACCGGACGCCTTCCCAGGCTTCCGGCAGTCCATGGTGCTGATCAGACTAAGTACAGTAGATAGTGTACTGTATTGTATTATACAGACATTAGACCCACTGGATCTTCAATAACCAAGTGGGTCTGGGTAAAAAGGAACAAAACAAAACACATTTTTTTAATCTGTGATAAATGTGCAATTCCCTACATGTTTGATATCACTGAGTCTGTAATGACCTGATCTATAAAACAGTAATGTTACTTTCCCCGCACGGTGAACGCCATAAACAAAAAAAAAAAAAAAAAAAGGTAAAATTGAAATTTTGCCCACCTTACTTCCCAAAAAAGGTAATAAGCGATCAAAAAAGTCGTATGTATGCCAAAATAGTACCAGTCACCTTATCACGCAAAAAATGAGTCCCTACATGAGGCAATGGCCCCCCCAAAAAAAACGAAAAAAACAAAACAAAAAGAACTATGGCTCTCATGATTTTTTTTTTTTTCAAAAATGCTTTTTTACGTTAAACATAAAAAAGTAGACATATTAGGTATCGCCGCGTCCATAAGAACCTGCTCTATAAAAATACCACATGACCTCAACCCTGAGGCGAACACCGTAAAGAAATAATAAAAACTGTGTCCAAAACATTTTTTGTCACCTTACATCACAAAAAGTGTAATAGCAAGCGATGAAAAAGTTGTATGCCCCCCCAAAATTGTGCCAATCTAACAGTCATCTCATCCCCAAAAAATGATACCCTACCTAAGGCTACTTTCACACTAGCGTTCGGCTGTCCGCTCGTGAGCTCCGTTTGAAGGGGCTCACGAGCGGACCCGAACGCTTCCGTCCAGCCCTGATGCAGTCTGAATGGATGCGGATCCGCTCAGACTGCATCAGTCTGGCGGCGTTCAGCCTCCGCACGGACAGGCGGACAGCTGAACGCTGCTTGCAGCGTTCGGGTGTCCGCCTGGCCGTGCGGATCCGTCCAGACTTACAATGTAAGTCAATGGGGACGGATCCGTTTGAAGATGCCACAATATGGCTCAATCTTCAAGCGGATCCGTCCCCCATTGACTTTACATTGAAAGTCTGGACGGATCCGTCCGAGGCTATTTTCACACTTAGCTTTTATATGCCAAAATAATGCAGACGGATCCGTTCTGAACGGAGCCTCCGTCTGCATTATTATGATCGGATCCGTTCAGAACGGATCCGATCGAACGCTAGTGTGAAAGTAGCCTAAGACAATCGCCCAAAAAACTATGACTGACTATGGAGACACTAACATGATTTTATTTTTATTGGTTTCAAAAATGATATTTTGTTCAACTTAAAAAAATGTAAGAAAGTATACATATTATAAAACAAAGACAGGTGCACTCTGCGTTCTCACTAAGCCCTCAAACTGCTGTTTCTGGGTCCGCCTGTGAGATCAGTTTCAAGGCTCTCACAAGCGGCCCCAAACGGATCAGTTTAGCCCCAATGCATTCTGAATGGATGCGGATCTGTTCAGAATGCATCAGTTTGGCTCCGTTCTGCCTCCATTCCACTCTGGAGGCCGCCTGCAGCATTTTGGTGTCCGCCTGGCGGTGCAGAGCCAAACGGATCCGTCCTGACTTACAATGTAAGTCAATGGGGACGGATCCGTTTACATTGACACAAATATGGTGCAATTGTAAATGGATCCGTCCCCCTTGACTTTCAATGCAGGTCAGGACGGATCCCTTATACATAGTAAAAAAAAAAAGTCTAAGTCAAAGTTGTGCAGACGGATCCGTACTGAACGGATACCAGCGTTTGCATTTATAGGTGCGGATCTGTCTGTGCAGATACCAGACGGATCTGCGCCTAACGCAGGTGTGAAAGTAGGTACCGCCACGTCCACAACGACCGGCTCTAAAAAATATATCATATGACATAACCCCTCAGGTGAACACTGTCAAAAAAATAAAATAAAAACAGCTAAACCCATTTGTTTTGTCACATTACGTCACTAAAAGTGCAACACCAAGCGATCAAAAAGGCGTATGCCCCCCACAATGGTGCCAATCTAACAGTCGCCTCATCCCGCAAAAAATGATACCCTACATAAGACAATCGCCCCAAAAAAATAAAAAAATATGGCTCTCGGACTATTGGGACCCTAAAACATGTTTGTTTGTTTAAATTATATTATTGTGTAAAACCTAAATAAATAATAATAAAAAAAAGGTATACCACGTCCATAAGAACCTACTCTATAAAAATACCACATGACCTAACCGCTCAGGTAAACACTGTAAAAAAAAAAATGTTTTATATAAAAATGGTGTGAAAAAATGGCTTTTTTGACACCGTTTTTATATTCAATTTTTTTTTTACAGTTACCTTACATCACAAAAAGTATAATGGCAAGCGATCAAAATGTCATATGGTGCCAATCTAACAGTCATCTCATCCCGCAAAAATGATACCCAACCTGAGACAATCGCCTAAAAACTGAAAAAACTATGGCTCGCAGACTATGGAGACACTAAAACATGAATTTATTTTTTTCTAAAATAATATTATTGTGTAAAACCTAAATAAATAAAGTATACATATTAGGTATTGCCGCGTCCGTAAGAACCTGTTCTATAAAAATGGCACACGATCTAACCTGTCAGATGAACATTGTAAATAATAAAAAGAAAAAACTGTGCCAAAACAGCTATTTTTTGGCAAATTTTAATAAATTTTTTCCTTTAACAAAGCAAGGGTTAACAGCCAAACAAAACTCTATTTATTACTCTGATTCTGTAGTTTACATAAATGCCCCATATGTGGTCACAAACTGCTGTATGGGCACACGGCAGGGCGCAGAAGGAAAGGAATGCCATATGGTTTTTGGAAGGCAGTTTTTGCTGGACTAGTTTTTTGACACCATGTCCCATTTGAAGCCCCCCCCCGATGCACCCCTAGAGTAGAAACTCCAAAAAGTGACCCCATTTAAGAAACTACACCCCTCAAGGTATTTAAAACTGATTTCTACAAACTTTGTTAACCCTTTAGGTGTTCCACAAGAGTTAATGGCAAATGGAGAAGAAATTTCAGAATTTCTATATTTTTTTGTTAATTTGCCTCACAAAAAGTGTAATATAGAGCAACCAAAAATCATATGTACCCTAAAATAGTACAAAACTGCCACCTTATCCCGTAGTTTCCAAAATTGAGTCACTTTTTTGGAGTTTCTACTCTAGGGGTGCATCATCAGGGCTCTAGATGGCGACCAAAACGGTCACCAATGCGCCTTAAAATTAGCAGATGGTGACAAGACTTTTTAGTCTTGTCGCCACTTGCGACTGTACCGCAGTGATCCTGCGCAGCCTAAGTTCTCTTCAGTAGCACAGTGGAGAAGGAAGGAGTCTCTCCCTCTCCACTGTGACGCGTCCGCCACTACCACCAATGGGGAGATAGGAGGGGGGGAGCTGTCGCCACTGCGCCACCAATGAATGTAAAACATAAGTATAGGCAGCGGTATCACAGACCCGGCCTCAATAACAGGGCATGCGATACGCGGCAATTAACCCCTCAGGTGCCACAGATCGCATGCCCTGTTATTGAGGCCGTGTGCTGGGTATGTGATACCGCTGCAGACAATTGTATAAAGGAGTTAAAGAGGACCTTTTATGGGTCCAAAGAATATGAACTTAGTAGCAGGCTGCATAGAGCGGCGCCCAGGGATCTAAGTGCACTTACTATTATTCCTGGGCGCCGCTCCGTTCACCCGCTGTGGCCCCCCGGTATTTTCAACATTCAGAGCAAGGAGGAGGAGACGCCAGTGTCTCTCCGTCTCCCTGACAGCAGCGCTGTCCAATCACAGCACAGAGCAAGGGAGTTCTTTTTTTTTTCTCCCTAGCTCTGAGCTTTGTGCTGTGATTGGACAGCGCTGCTGTCAGGGAGACGGAGAGACACTGGCGTCTCCTCCTCCTTGCTCTGAATGTTGAAAATACCGGGGGGCCACAGCGGGTGAACGGAGCGGCGCCCAGGAATAATAGTAAGTGCACTCAGATCCCTGGGCGCCGCTCTATGCAGCCTGCTACTAAGTTCATATTCTTTGGACCCACGAAAGGTCCTTTTTAATTAAGATTAATTGGTGATGCAGTGCGCCCCCACTACTGTGACCTGCCTCTCATCTTCTCAAAGTCCTTTTTTTCAAATTATATGCATTTTATATTTGGCGACTAAAAAATTAAATTTGGTGCCTAAATTTTTTAGTTTAGGAGCCAATTGTCTGGCGCACTGATCATGGGGGCTTCAAATGGGACATGGTGTCTAAAAACCAGTTCCTTTCCTTCTACACCCTGCCGTGTGCCCGTACAGTAGTTTACAACCACATATGGGGTGTTTCTATAAACTACATAATCAGGCCAATAAATATTGAGTTTTGTTTGGCTGTTAACCCTTGCTTTGTTACTGGAAAAAATTGATTAAAAATGAAAATTTGCGAAAAAATTTAAATTCTGAAATTTCGTCTCCATTTGCCATTAACTCTTGTGGAACACCTAAAGGGTTAACAAAGTTTGTAAAATCTGTTTTGAATACTTTGAGGGGTGTAGTTTCCAAAATGGGGTCATTTTGGGTGGTTTCTATTATGTAAGCCTCACAAAGTGACTTCAGACCTGAACTGGTCCTTTTGGAAAAGTTTTGGAAGATTTGCTTCTAAACTTCTAAGCCATGTAACGTCCCCAAAAAATAAAATGGCATTCCCCAAATCATCCAAACATAAGGTAGACATATGGGGAATGGAAATTAATTATTTTTTGAGGTATTCACATTATTTAAGTAGAGAAATATAAACTTGGAAATTTGCTAATTTTTAGGTAAATTTGGTATTTAATAATAATAAAATTGCATTTTGAAAAAACAGTCTCAGAACGGCCTGGATAAGTAAAAGCGTTTTAAAGTTATTCACACAAAGTGACACTGGTCAGATTTGTAAAAAAATGGCCTGGTCCTTAAGGTGAAAATGAGCCCGGGCCATAAGGGGTTAATAATCCATAATGGCTGCAAATTGGTGTGGTGCATGTGGTCCACTTCCTCCATTGTATGCACTTTTTGCTGGGGATTGTCGCTAGCAATAGATCACATGCGGAGGAATCACTCCCCCGGTTATAAACACGCTACAGTGTTTAGGGTTTTGAGCATTTCCTCCCATTTAGGCCACTTTATTTTAGTGATTTTTCTTTATATGTATATGTCGGTAACATTGTAGTGCTCTAGTATCCTGCGTCACATGGCCTGTTATAAGTGGGGCTCGCAGCCCTATCCCTTCTCCCACTGCATGAGTGATCTCACTATGGTGGTATGTGGGAGCTTGGCACCATTCAGACCGTGTTTGCACACCATAGGTAGTCTAGTGGTAGGACCCATGCCGCACCGAGATAGCTTGACGGTGGTGCAATAGGGCTCCGTTGTGTTCCTGGCTGGAATACATTGGCTAAAGTCTCAGTTTTTAACCTGAGGGATTAGCCAGTGTTGTCAGTGTGGTGCACCTTCTGCAGGTTTCTCTACATGTGTGTGATATAAAATGCTGCCTAATCATTTCCTGGACTGTGTTAGCAATGTCCCACTGAGGCATACCGGGATATTCAGAAGACACGGGAATCGGAGGCCTTAATACTCCGCACCATTCCGCTGGTTCCCCGCTGCTAGAGCTCCACCCAGTGGGCGTGGCTCTGCCTATAAAAGGAGCCCCTACAGCGCCACAGGCTTACACACCATTAGTTTCCGTCTCTGAGCGCTGCTTACCGCCAGGTTTATGGACGTGCAGCATCTATGGATCTCTTGTACTTTGTCTTCTGCTCCTGATGACATGCCCGCTCAGGGGCATAGAAACGCGTCAAGCAGACGCAATAGTTACAAGCTATACATGTGACGGTGAATGAGGGTCTGTCTGGAGGTGCTGGCGATACAAGTGGAGAGAGACACAGAGATAATAGCACCATCTCCAAGACAGCTCCACGTATGGTCAATGAGATGTGGCGATACATACGTATTTTCAAAATACACTAATAGTTTTTTCTCTCTCCGCATATCCCCCACCTGGGACATCAGTATCTGAGGGGGACAGGAGGAGGCGAGGAAAAGGCCGAGCAAACTAATAACCACCCCCTGCACTCAGCCTGATTTAAGTATCTCTAGCCACATTTTTAAGTGAATATATTTAATAAAATGGTTTTTTTTTAAGCGTTTTTCTTTTCAGGCAGTAAACTGAGTTGACGATAGCGCAAATCTATTTATCATTAACAAAGTGAACCCTCTTCACAATGACCCCACCTTGCGGCCAGGCCGGAGGGCTCAGCGATAAAATGCAGGAAGGTCTTAAAGGGAATGTGGTTTTCAACCAGTTAGAACCAGATGGCAACACACATACGTTTTCCTAATCTGTTTTATGGTTGTAGATTATTTTTAGTTAATCTATTCCCTGAACTTGGCTATGGGGGCGGCCATCTTGCCAGACTGTTCTAGAGAACTGCTTCAGAGCAGACACAATGGAAAGGAGGGGTAGGCTCTGTGCCCTGTGCAGCGGTAATGAGACTGGTGGATCCAGTGTTATCTATATATAGGTGATATCTGTCATTCTAGTCATGCCTGTAATAAGGAGATGACATGGACAGCGCAGAAACGGCTGCATTTTTCTTTAATAGATATTGACATGGAAAATAAAAATTGCAATTTAAAGAAAACATTTGGTGTTTATTTTTTTATGTTTTAATGTTAAGAAGTAGGTAATTTACTAATGAAATCTTCCTTTAAGGGGGATTTCCCCATAATACAGATGTATCCCCTTATCTGCAAAAAAAGGGAGAAGAATCTGATTGTAGGGGTCCCACTCCCCCAAAGAATAGAGCAGCAGGTCGGAGCATGTGCGGAGATAGCGCGCCTAAATGATATTGGAAGTGCTGTAGAAGGGCCCGCCCCTCCCGACTAACCACACCTACAAATACTGTAGATTAAAGGGGTTGTAAATGCTCAGTTTAGTCATTCAACTGCATTCTATATAATAGGGTGAGAGCTGCAGCAGTAGGGACACGCCCCCCCCCAGCTGCAGCAGTATGGACACGCCCCCTGAGCTGTCAGCTTGATATAAATCTAGCAGAGTAATGAATGGGGAGATCTCCGGATCCATGCGAGGTCCAGGGCTGGTTCTGACTTTGTTAGAGTTTGTCACATACAATATGTCTGATTTTCATTTTTCCATTAGTCATGGGGTAACCCCTTTAAGCCTTTGATAAATCCGAGATGTTCTGCAAGCTTCTACATTGATGGATCACCATTGCTTTTTCTTGTTTCAGCGCCTTTAAAAAGAGGGGCCCCCCCGAGCCTGGAGAATATGAAGGATCACACCTTGGGCATTGCACTGAGCGGAGCCGCCTCCTGAAAGGACAGCCCATCCGTCATGGCTGCCCGCCGGCTCCAGCCTGGTTAGGATACAGAATCTGGGAGGCTTCCAGTCCTGAAGAACGGACACAGCACCTTGCCTCACACAAGAAACCTACCTACAGGTCATTGCGGAGTGCCCGGACGGCATTACCACTTACCTCTCACCAGGAATCACGTGTTTATGGACTTACAGACTTGACATGAAATGCTGCTAATATGAAATGTAATCTGAGCTCATAAATTCACTTTGCTGTAAATTATGTTTTTGCCTCAATAAATCATTTATAAGAATGGGTCACATTATTCGGTATACGCTATGCTGGAATGAGTCGCCATTAGCGGTGTACTCTCCGCACATGATCCGAAAAACACAACACCAGATCGAGCTGTAGGGAAATCAGACGTCCAGGAGCCGTCATATCACGTACTGAACGCCACAAATCCACCCATCAGGCACCACGGACGCTGCCATGTCCGCTTCACTGGCAGAGAAACAAAATGTAAAGAGTCCAAAGGGAGGTACGGCAGAGGGCAGACCGGGTGCGAGGCCGCGCTCGCTCTGCCTCCACAGAGGCTTGATTACTCTGGCTGCTGATGCGGTTGTAAAATAATGGAGCAGAAATGACCGTCCACTGCTCTATGTGAAAGAGTATTGTGCCTGGACCTTGCTGAGAGCTTACACTCTACAGGAGCGAGGACCTTGCCAACCACAAGAGCTTACACTCTACAAAGAGAGAGAGAGCCAAGTGACCTCTCTGTGGGAGAGAGAGAGAGAGAGAGAGAGAGAGAGGACCCCGCTGACCATAAGAGCTTACACTCTACAGGAGAGAGAGGACCCCACTGACCATAAGAGCTTACACTCTACAGGAGAGAGAGAGGACCCCACTGACCATAAGAGCTTACACTCTTATGTTGGCGTGTGGATGTTCGTTTCCTCGCCTGTTATTTCCGACACACGGACACGGCTGCTGCTCATCACCTCCATCAATGAAATAGAGTAGAATTATTTGGGCAGGTTTCAGTTTGCAGTCCTTTTCCGGCAGCCCCCCTGCCTCAGTAACGCTCACCTAAGGTCCGAACCTAACATTACATCTAGGGACTCTCTCGCCACCATTTGCCCTGTATACGTAGGGCTACCATGCTGAAGTACAGTCAGACTTGGTTTAAAGCACACCTTTGGTTTTCCTTTGTGGACTTTTAGCATGCGCAGTAAGTAGTGAGGCTGATGGCCTTCCTATATACTGCGAGGAGCCGGCCAAGGCAGACAGCGGAGAGGCGACGTCGCCAGCAGAGGGCGTTGGTGACGTTGCGGGCACCTAGGAGGTACTGGGCTCTGTGAATGGGTGGGCTGGGGCTCCCCCTGCTGGGCACTTTGCACCCTAATCTGCATATAAAATAAACATAGTCAAACCAAGTCTGACTGCACGACAGCACAGGCCAAATGGGGGCCAGAGATTCCCTGTAACCAGAGCCCCGGCTGACCCATCTCCTGGGAGCTGCTGTGATCTCGGGATTATCTCTTGGTACCATGGGGTTCAAGGATCCGATAACCTGGCCCCAGCTTTGCCCTGCATTACGCCTATCAGCTCAGCCCTATGAGCCGATTCACAATCCCAGCTTCCGTGCACTGTGTCCGCGCTGCAGGGGGTCTCCTGTGCACACAGATGAATCCTTTGTGCGGTTTTATATAAGCAATTCTGGACACCATCCAATAATATAGGGTGACATACCAAACTCAAATCACCTTGCCATACCCCGGCCAGCGCCGTGCAAGGTGTCACTATACAGAACAAACAAAACCAAGTCAAAAGGTGCAGCCAACATGGTGCCTGGAAGACCCTAGCTTGAGGAGCGGTCCCCCTGATTTTCTGCCATCATATTGGGGGTGGTGTTCTTCCGGTAGTCACTGTACACAGTATTGGCATTTCCAAACATCAGATCTGCAGCAACTTAAACTTCCATGCGGAATAAAGACTTCTGCCGCAGCAGCCTGTAACCCATGAAGCGGGGACCGAGATCTCCAGAAAGGAGACTACTCCTGGAGCAATTCTATACAACACGAGACTCCACAAGGGCCACACATTTCCCCATTACAGGGGTATTCTGGTAGCAGGCTGTCCATTGGTACGGCATCTGACTGATATTTATGAAGCTGGCCACACCAGGATTCCCCCCCCCCCCCTTCATATGGGAGCGATGAAAATAGCCGAGCAATAGTCTCACTGAAATAGATGAAGAGCGCATCGCACATGCGCAGCTACAGCTCCACTAACTTCTATGGGGCTGTCGGAAATAGCCGAACGATTGCTCCGTTATTTTCGCCAGTCCCACAGATGCAAATGGAGGATAACTGCGCATGCGCGGTGCGTCCTTGCTTGCTCTGTTATAAAAATAGGTGGGGGGGGGGCAGGCATATCATAGCATAAAAGTGCCGGCCTCTGCTGGCTGGGACCGCGGGAACTCAAGAACTTTCTAGAGTGTGCAAGCACGACCAGCACTGCTGGATTGCAGGGTGGTCGTAACTAGGGATGAGCGAATCGACTTTTCAATACTGTAAATGTCTTGGCTCCAATGAGCCGAAGTTATTACTATGCGAAGTCTCGCTAAATTGATTTCTACTGTAAAAAAACATGTACCACTTGGAACTGAACCAGAGTTCGGGAAATGTCTTTTTTTTTTTACAGTTTAAATTAATTCTGAAATTATTATGCTAAGTCTCGCGAGGCTTCGCATAGTAATAACTTTGACTCGTTGGAGCCAAGACATTCTAATACTGTATAGAGCGCTCGCTCCGTACAGTATTGAAACAAAGTTTTATGCAAATCGAATTCGGATGTTTCATCCGTAGTCGATTCGCTCATCCCTAGTCGTAACCAAGGAAACAGTGTATAATGTTATGGAAAAATGAATCCAGCCACCAAAGGAGGCAATATGGTTAATAATACATTAGGAAGTGCCCTGTATTAACTTTCTCTACATGACAAATGCCATTTGCTGAAATGAGAGCACCCCTTTAACTGTCCACAGGAAGATGACGCTGGGGACACCATTGATGGACCCAATCCAATTGGGCTACAATAAACTTCCAAACAATTTCTGTCTACTGCGCTGGATCCATCCCTGTTCTGCGCCTTGTAGTGGTGGCCGCAGCGTCCTCCTCCAGTAGATGCCTCTATCAGCACCTGCAGGCTCGCCCTGAGTGCCTTCTGCTGTTCCGAGTCCTACTCCAGGTAACACGGGAATTGAGGGGTTTGTGCGGTTCCTATATGAAGCATGGCCAGAGAACTTCAGTGGAAAACATATTTCATAGCCTTGGCCCTTTACATTCGCCGCAGCGCAGAGCGTGTGGCACAGGGAATGGGTCCAGGTAAAAAGCAACATCCACATTTACCTTCCTACTGGGTGAGAATCTCTGGGGGGATCGCAGAGGCCGCCACTGATGGCAGGAGCGCACTCGGCGGGTGTTGGACGCACATTCCGGATGTGGAGTCGCCTTTCAAAGTAAATACGACTGACATTCCCGACACAGCACAAGAAGAATTGATCATTTTCCCTTAATCGTGCATTTTCCATTCGCATCTTTCAGGATTTTCCACATGCGGTTTTGTGGTGGAAGTGGCTTGGAACAGAACAAAACTTTTTCCTCTCAACCATCCCCATGGTGCTATTGCCTGGGGGTGGGGAAGCCTTCATATTGTGTGGTGATTCCACTTCTGTCCTGCAGATGTAAAGGATTCAAATATTGGTGCTCGATGCTGAACGACACGGAACGCAGGCGACAAATGTCTATACATGAGCCTCATACTGGCCAAACCCAGGAAAACTGTGAAAATAACCTGAATGAACTGAGCGGAGGAGGAGAGACAGAAGACATGGCGGCGCCCACATGAGGCAGGACCACCACATCTGTACCAGGAAAATCCCAACATATACCCATCAACTGACCAGTACGATGACTGGACGTCGCCATGTCAGCTTAACCCTTGTGGAGGGGTCAGCATATGGACTGTACTGAGCCTGGTGTAATAAGGGGGAGTCATCGTGACTGCACCAGCAGAATAGTGAGTGCAGCTCTGGAGAATAATACAGGATGTAACTCAGGATCAGTACAGGATAAGTAATGTATGTACACAGTGACTGCACCAGCAGAATAGTGAGTGCAGCTCTGGAGTATAATACAGGATGTAACTCAGGATCAGTACAGGATAAGTAATGTATGTACACAGTGACTGCACCAGCAGAATAGTGAGTGCAGCTCTGGAGTATAATACAGGATGTGACTCAGGATCAGTACAGGATAAGTAATGTATGTACACAGTGACTGCACCAGCAGAATAGTGAGTGCAGCTCTGGAGTATAATACAGGATGTAACTCAGGATCAGTGCAGGATAAGTAATGTATGTACACAGTGACTGCACCAGCAGAATAGTGAGTGCAGCTATGGAGAATAATACAGGATGTAACTCAGGATCAGTACAGGATAAGTAATGTATGTACACAGTGACTGCACCAGCAGAATAGTGAGTGCAGCTCTGGAGAATAATACAGGATGTAACTCAGGATCAGTACAGGATAAGTAATGTATGTACACAGTGACTGCACCAGCAGAATAGTGAGTGCAGCTCTGGAGTATAATACAGGATGTAACCCAGGATCAGTACAGGATAAGTAATGTATGTACACAGCGATTGCACCAGCAGAATAGTGAGTGCAACTCTGCAGTAGAATACAGGGAGAGAGTGGGTTCTCAGGCATGAGTGAGGGAAACCAGCCCCAGGCTCCTGTTCCCAGCGGCAGGCCATCAGGGGGTAGATCTGGCAGGAGTTGCAGCAATGCGGCTTCTGTCTCCCACGAGTTTGTGGACGGTAGGAAGAGCCGCAAGGCTGGATCCACTAAGGACGACCTGAATGCTAGCTAAGGTGAGAGTGGCCCTTCCGGGGGCCCAGCGAAAGCAGAGTGTTCACGGATGTGAAGCAGATCTTGAGGAGGAAGCCTGGGGCGTACTGAGGGCCTAGGAATCCATTTCCACCTACGGCTCTCGGGTTATGAGCCACCTCTGTGAATATGAAGACGCAAGTAAGACCCTGAGGAGGCTCCGGGAGGAGCTGCGTAGATTGAGGGCTTGTGCCGAAGTGACCCCCAAGAGAAAGAAGTAGGGGCTGCAGAACCAAATAAAGCAGCTTCAAGCTGAGATTGGCGAGTTAGAGGAAAGAAGAACTGTACTCAGAGAAAAACGGCCCGTTTAAGGAGAAACTCAAACAAAGATGGCAGAGGAGGAGAGAAGGCAGATAGGTCTGCAGCCTGACAGCCAGGTGGAGAAGGACCAAGCAGTCGAGGATGATGATGGTGACAAGCAAGATCCTACTGGCAGTCTGCAGGAGCAGCTCCACTCCAGAGTCGGCTGCAAGAGCTCCGATGCCTCTGACCGCTGATGGAGCTGCCGGGGCTATGACGGTTACGCCTCCCAATAAAGGACTAGAACTGGGACTAAAACCTTTGCTTTGTATTGGCACTGCTGGTCCAGAAGAGCGGCGCCATGAAAGAACAGATCAGCAGCGTCTGTGTTGGGATCAGCGGTGCTCAAAAGTTGTGAAGAATCGTACTGATGAAGCGGAGGGCAATGATAAAAATGGGGTTGGAGCAGCTTCTAAACAGGCTAACCATGCTGACTGGCCCCTACACAAGGGGCTGGCAGCCTACACTTTGGAGGCAGCTCTGGCCCCGGGGCCCAGTGATGCTGAGGTACCAAACCTTACACCAAAACACACTGGTTCAGCCAGTATGAGTTAGGGATAGGTAAAGAATTGAGACTACGCGTTTTTCCTCCTCTTAGAATCCAGTTGTATTCACTCTCACCACACCACGAGAAAACCGGGGTCCACAGACGTCCTTTCTGGATTACGCCAAGTGCAAGCAGGTTAAGGCACATCGAATAGAGTCCGGTTTTCTCTTACTCTGTATCCACTCATGCAATCAATGCTCCTAGGAAGAGTGTTGCTTCCATAGTGAAATACCATCAATAGATATAAAAAGTAGTATAAAAAGTCATTTTATTATACTCAAGAGTCTTGATAAAACAAGCAAATAGTAAAATGGTAAAAGTACAGCGTCCTTAAAAACCACCCAAACCGGGTTCCGTACCTATGGCTCATGGCGCAATCCAGAAAGGACGTCTGTGGACCCCGGTCTTCTCGTGGTGTGGTGAGAGTGAACACAACGGGATTCTAAGAGGAGGAAAAAGGCGCGGTCTCAATTGTTTAGCTATGCTTCATGTGAACTGAACCCACATCACTTTGGAGACTCGTAATGGACTGGAAGTTTTGTTTTTATGTATTATGAGTGAGGGAATGAGTGTAGGGGAGAATGTGGGAGGAGGGAATGTTTGTGTTAATAAAAATGTATCTGGGGGTTTGGATGGTGGAGTGAGTGATGGTAGGAGGGAAGGAAGGCTGGGCAGATAATCCGTTATAAGTAAGGCTGGTTTGGTGATGGAGGATATGGAAGTGGCTGGTGGAGGGTCTTTGGTAAGTGGGGAGGGTGTGGGACCTGGTCTGGGTGCCTGCCTGGCTGCGGCAGCACTTGTGCGCAGCTATGCTAATGTCGCAGCCGGGGGAAATAGGGGGCCCTCCTTGTCCTCTGGCTCTGGGGACGGCGTTTTGCAGCGGTGTCTTCTGGAGGCTCTAAAGAGAGGGGAGTGAACAATGTAGAGGGTAGGGAGGTTGATACAGTCCTGATCAAAAGTTTAAGACCACTTGAAAAATGGCAACAAATCCTATTTAGCATGGCTGGATATTAACAAGGTTCCAAGTGGAGCTTCAACATGCAGCAAGAAGAAATGGGTCAATTTAATGAAAATGAATAAACTGAAACAGGCTGTTTTTCAGCTGATCAAAAGTTTAGGACCACACCTTAAAAAAAAACCTAAACCCCCCCCCCCCCCAAAACAGAAATCCGACCTCCAAAACATGACCTCAGTAATGAGTAGCTCCGCCGTTATTGTTTCGGCATGCTTGATGCAAGCGTTTCCATGAGGTGAGTGGGAACATTTCTCCAAGTGGTGAAGACGGCCGCACGAAGGCCATCTACTGTCTGGAACTGTTGTCCATTTTTGTAAACTTCCCTTGCCATCCATCCCCAAAGGTTCTCAATTGGATTTAGATCAGGGGAACACGCAGGATGGGCCAAAAGAGTGATGTTATTCTCCTGTAAGAAGTCCCTTGTCCTGCGGGCATTGTGTATTGTAGCGTTGTCCTGTTGAAGAACCCAGTCGTTACCACACAGACGAGGGCCCTCAGCCATGAGGAATGCTCTCTGCAACATCTGGACAGAGCCAGCGGCCGTTTGACGCCCCTGCACTTCCTGAAGCTCCATTGTTCCACTGACAGAAAAAGCCACCCAGACCATTATGGCGCCCCCCCTCCACTGTGGGGGCGTAGAAAACATCTCAGGTGGGATCTGCTGGTCATGCCAGTAACGTTGGAAACCATCAGGACCATCAAGGTTACATTTTTTCTCATCAGAGAATAAAACTTTCTTCCACCTTTGAATGTCCCAGAACGAGCAGTTCTGTGGCGGTCAAGGAGACGAGATCTTTGAAGACGTTTTTTTGTTTTTGAAGCCCTTCAGTCTCAGATGCCGTCTGATGGTTATGGGGCTGCAGTCAGCCACAGTAAAGGCCTTAATTGGGGTCGAGGATGGTCCAGTTTCTTGACTGGCAGCCAATTGGATCCTCACGCTTAGTGCTGATTAATTTTTTTGGGTCTTCCACTTGACTTTTTTGTTCCCTAACCCTCAGGATCATTTAAGAAATTCCGAATGACTGTCTTACTGCGTCCCACCTCAGGAGCGTTGGTGCGCTGTGAGAGACCCTGCTTATGCAGTTCAACAACCCGACCACGTTCAAAAAGAGAAAGTTTTTTTTGCCTTTGCCATCACAACGTGTGACTACCTGACAGAAGATGACAATGAATCCCATCTTTGCACAGATTTGGCCTTTTAAAGGCATGTGGTCCTAAACTTTGGATCAGCTGAAAAACAGCCTGTTTCAGTTTATTCGTTGTTTTCATTAAATTGAATGCTCAAAAATGTTTTGTCTCACTCCCATTTCTTCTTGTTGCATGTTGAAGTTCTACTTGGAACCTTGTGAGGATCCAGCCATGCTAAATAGTATTTTTTTGCCTTTTTTCAAGTGGTCTTAAACTTTTGATCAGGACTGTATATCCTTCTGGATAGAGAGGCATGGCCTCTCAGCCTTCCAAGAGGAAAGGAGCAGGGAGACCATGTGGTCTCTTCCAACAGCTGGGCAGAGTGGTCTCCGTAGGAATGTGGGTCCGTCTGAGGTGGAGGAGAAGTGATACCTGTCCTTCAAGATCAGAAGTAGTTGAGCTCCTGCTAAAGATGGGCTTCAAGTCGACTGACATCTATGCCTCGATACATTCCTATGTGGCACACAAGTTCAATGTCAGCTTTGTTTGTCCGGAGGGGCTTGAGCTCTTCTGCTCTGGTGTCTCGTCAGAACAAAACGGTGACTGTTTTAACCCATAATGAGTCACTCTCGTGTATTCACACATCATGACGTGGCTTGACCGATGTGGGGAGGTGGTGGAGGTTCCCAAGAAAAACAGGGATGAATATGGCATCTGGTCTTGGGCCTGGACGTTTATGGTAAAACTTAAGCTTTCAGGAAACACGGTTACCCACATACCATCTGTAACCTTCCTTGGAACGGATCGCATTCAGATTTTCTACCAGGGTCAGCCGAAGTTCTGTCACAGATACGGCCGCCCCACACACTTCAGTGCTAACTGCACTGTACAGAAATGTGCGCTGTGTGGGGAGATAGGTCACCTTGCTGCATCATGTGCTGAGATGAGGTGTCACCTGTGTGGTGACTTAGGTCACCCATTCGGTCGCTGCCTTCATTCCTTTGCCAATGCGGTCAATACCCCGGTGGGTGAAAGCCGTGAGGCCAATTCTACCGGAGAGAGGCTGGCAGAAGTGAAGGAACAGAGGGGCCAGGGAGGAAAAGTAAGCAAAATCCGCCTGCCCCATTGAGGCGTCAGGAAAAACGCCAAAGGGAAAGGGAGACGGGCAAGTCTCTCAGGCAACTGGGGATACTGGGACAACCTCTGATCTCGCCCCTGAGGCTGCTACTACTGCTGAGGCCCAAAGGGACAGTCAATTGGATGAGGAAACTAGGAGGATCCAAGAAGGGGAAGGTGCCATCTCCTCAATATCCCCCATGACAAAAATATGGACTGGAAAAGTGGGGGGTGGCAAGGGAAAAAGCTGAGTAAAAACCATATACTTTCATTCTATATATACACAGTAAGGCAAAACTGTGCACATTTCAGAGTGGCCTCTTATTGTGGGCAGTCTAAGGCACACTTGTGCAATATTCATGCTGTCTAATCAGCACCTTGATATGCCGCACCTGTGAGGTGGGATGGATTATCTCAGCAAAGGAGAAGTGCTCACTACACAGATCTAGACAGATTTGTGAACAATATTTGAGAGTAATGGGTCTTTTGTGTCTGTAGAAAATGTTTCAGATCTTTGAGTTCAGCTCATGCAAAACGTTTATATTTCGGTCAGTGTAAATGATAATATGGACTGTTTACAGGCGTGAACTGTGGAGTTTGGTTTGTATGGTCAGATAAAGTCCATAAGCAAGTTAATTTTCTTGTGACGCCTTTGCAGTGGCCATAGACATATTATATATTTATCTGAATGAGCCCCCATCACGTCCACTAGTGATTTCCTCAAGGATCGCACTCGGTCAGCTCTAAGGGCTGTATTCCACCACCAGGTTATCTGACCAATTTCTGTCTAATCAGATCAATAGTTGGCGAGTATAATATGAGATCTGCGAATGTAAATGGTCATCTGACCAATGATTGGTGTAATACAGCCCTAAGTGTCCATTAGAACAGATGCACCTAATGAAAATGTATTTCGTAGGAGCGGGTGTGGCCCTCCTGTAATACTGTAAGGATTATGTTTTTGGCATGCCATGTCTCACAAGAGTGGCTATGATCTGTAAGGCATAGGGCGGGCATTGTATTTCTTCACTTTGGAATGTATAAGTGGTGCCAAGTCATGACAGAAATGCTGGCACAAATCCTGAACATTACCTGCGGATCCACACAATATAACATGGACCCAGGTAGAACATTTACGGGACTGACAGCAGAGTTCAGGGTGTCACCGGTCCTATATGGTACATTCTACTTGTAAATTGTGCAGGGTGTTGGAGACAGAGATGGGTGCCCATAGTGCCAATGCTATGCCAACCGTCTACAAGCTGAGACAAATGTTTTGTTTGGCAGAGGTGCCTGGATTAAAATTACACATAATCTTGTCTTTTATCACTTCTCAGTTTTTAAGGACCCAATAATGACTGGGAATAAGGCCCAGAAAGATAAACAGAGATGTTTGGTCGTTCTGGATGGGGTTGATGCTGCAGATAGTCACTCGTTACCATGAATACCCACCCATGGCATCATAGGTTCAGGAGTTTACTTCTTTCGGGCCCATCTTTCTGGCTTGTCTATGTCCACACCCCAGGATTTCTAGTTCTCACACCCCATCACTATTCATGTCGCAAATCTTGTTACTCTTCCATCTTTAGCCCATTTGGTGACTACTACCTGGGGCTCCAACTGGGAAAGCTCATGCCTCTGCGAGGGAGTCAGGACTGCAAAACGGGGAGATTCCTCAGACTCCATCCTTGTTCAAGGTCTGTATCATCTCCATGCTGAAAGAGGCCCTGTCTGCTCTTGTGACATGTCCGGCTTAAAAAAAGCTTGCATGCCCCATAAAGCGTGTTGCGGTAGACATGCTGGACTATAAGGAAGGACATGCACTAGTATGGGGAAAAAATAGCAGCAGAAAGTGGATAATGCAAAATGGTTTCCTGATTTTGAGGATCCAGCAAGACATGGAAGAAGAAAGTGAGAAGGTAAACTCAGGACTTGAATCTGCTCATCGTATGACAGTGAATGTGGACACCGACCAGAGGAGAGGATAGAAAACAAAGTGACCCTCATTTTCTTGATGTGGTGACGCGTTACCTTCATGACTGATGCTGGATCCGGCGCAAGAACGACCGGAACAACTAAGACTTTCATGATTTTTAAAGACTTCCTAGTAATGGTAAATTTATGGATCACATTTAGGAGATTGCTGCTTCATAAAAAGCACCACATTTATCTACACCAGCCCAATTATAACCTACTTGACATTATCACACCAAAGACCAACGCGAAGAACAGTCAGACCCATGTCAAGATAATGCTCCAACCATCCTCACACAGTATGACTGAAGAACACAGACATCCTTGGTCTTATACTGTGGAGCAGGAGATTGTCAGGAAGGAACGCTTCTGTACTGGGATGATCTATGGCAGGGATGGCCAACCTGAGGCTCTCCAGCTGTTGGGAAACTACAACTCCCAGCATGCCCAGATTGCCTACAGCTATCAGCCTACAGCAGGGCATGGTGGGAATTGTAGTTTTACAACAGCTGGAGAGCCGCAGGTTGGCCATCCCTGATCTATGGCATTAGCGATCACTGCTCCCCATACTGTGGAGGAGATCGCTGCATGTAAATGTGTCTCCTCCACTGACGAGCAGATGGTTGTCGGGAAGGAATGCTTCCCTCCTGACAATCACCTGCTATGTCATCTTGTGGAAAGGGACCTCTAGAGTATAGCTCTGGGCACGGCAGGTAGTATTTATGGCCGGCTTCACTGCAGACACCACAATGCTCATCAATCTGTAAAGATTATCAAATTAACAGTTCGGTCACTGCAGATTTCACCTATTTGAAGTGAATTTACAATGTGGATGTAGTGCAGACTTCGTTACCATACAACATGAATACAAGTCTTGAATAAACAACTGGTATAAAAGTAAATGTGGGTCTGCTGTGTCTACTGAACAGATAGGACTGTGGGCCACTCCTAAGGGTGTTATCCAAGTGTCCCCCTGGTCCTCACCCTTTAAACCCTAGACAGGGATCTGGACTTTGTCGCTGGGGAACCACCAGACTGCTACCTCTTGCAGTAGTCTCTATTCAGTAGACTGCTGACCTAACGGGGTCAGGCAAAACTATAGTCAGGGCAGGCAGAGTTTGTGCAATCCAAAGTCAGTCCAAGGCTCAGGGCAGGGCAGGCAGCTCGGGGTCAGTACGAAGATTGGGCCAAGGTCAGTCCAAGCAGCAGAGGGTGAAATAAAGAGACAGGCAGAAGTCAGTACACACCCTTGCAGAAAACTAGAACCTATTGTTCAGGCAACCTCCAACACGTGAAGGGCCTTAAATACCCTAGTCTGGTCTGCCATAGGCTGGAAATGATTAGGGTGTGCATGTGCTGGCTCTTTAAGAACCTAAGAGGGTGCAAATGAGCACCCAAAGGGTAGAAGAAGGCACGCCAGCAGGAAGCAGCCTGCGCGGTGCCACTAGGGATAGGGATGCTGGTGGGTCCAAGAGCGGTGGAACAGGGGAGCAATGTGGTGGCCAGGCCAACCAGGAGCAGTGGAGGCGGGCACAGACTGCCACCAATGCGCCAGTGTCAATGCGTTTACTCCTCCTTCATGAACACTAAACTCCTGATCTGATTAGAACTAAAAGATTCCAGATTTATAACATAGGTTATATGTGGCACATTGATTACGACCGGCATTTAATAACCCCTATACCTGGCACCGGCCTCTCCATAACTTTGGCACATCCAGCGCCAGTTGTAAATGTACGCCAGCTTCCTTGCAGTCTTACATTTAGACATTTTTCGTAGAAAATGGTAAAATGAGACGGGACTGCTCGCCCCTTCCCACATCATGCCCACTTTTTTAGACCTGGCGTGAGCGGGGAGAAGTCGCAGATTGTTGCGCATGGGACCTTCGTGCCAAAATCTGCGCTGGAAATACGCTTAATGTAGGCATATTTCTGTTTAATAAATGGTTTCATTAAGGTCGGGTATATTCGGGATGAGGTAAAGCCCACATTATACCTCCTGGAAGAAATACATGATTGTTCCTATTCACTAACACCAGAAAGGAGAGCATTTATTGTTCAAATTGAGCCAAAAATCTGCTGTACATGTTGAGCATGTCTTAGACACTACTACTATACTGTGTGCCAAAAACGTGGTACTTTTTTTTTTTTTTTTTAAAGATGAACAACTAAGATGGTCAGGCTAAGGGCACGCCAGTTACCCCCAGCATCAGGCACTGTCTGGTCGATGCTGACACCGTCCTACTATTAGACAGTACTAATAAATCCACTCCAATGACTAGGAGAACTTTAACAAAGCTTTATTTACAGGACACCGGGCCGTCCCTTTAAGTGCATACAGCATCCTGCCCAGGGCTACAGGACAGAGATGGGAAGCAGATGGGAGCAGGAACTTTGCCCTGGCGCGGAGTCTTGTGATGAGCTCATCCGACATGTAACTCTCACACTCGTGAACATACATTTGTTTGGCTCCGATATTACATTCAGTTCTTCTTATAGTGACGGCTCTTAAGGTGAAGAGTGTTTACTCCGCACGGCAAGAAAACTGCTTCATCAGCTAAATAAAGAGATCTCCTCATCTGCATTCAGCTCCACGCTGCTGGCTGCTGTGTGCAAACATGGCACATTTGCGGAGCTTGTTTGCCGACCTCAGTATGTAACGCGTCTCAACCGTCTATTGTGTGGACACAGAAAACGATCCCGCTCAGGGCCAACCACAATCCTTCCTGAGGCAGCAGAGCGCCGTGTCTAGCCTGGGGTTACCACGTCTTTCCTATTAGAAGTACACGGACTCTGAGCCACTTACGTGTCTACTCCTGCTCCTCACAGACACTGCAGCCGCATCTCCCTCCTCCACCTGCTTAAAGCCAATTCTCATATAGATATCACTGATCCATATATAATAACATTATAGACCAACACAAGATATATGGATACCCACTAGATCATACGAAATAATGTCCCAACGCAAAATATAACGAAACCATACCCAACTCTACTATAATGAAATGCTCACTATTGACATGACACAAGATTAAAAACATAATAAAAAAAAAGCACTGGGGCTGGTGGTGCATGAGTGGCGGGTCAAAAAATAAAGTGCAGAGTGCGGTCAGCAGCAGAAGTTGATGAACAGGATCCGTATATTCATCAACAATAATGTAGTCGCTGATTTAATCAATGACGGAAAATATATGCACCAAAATAGTGTAAACCTCGAGGGCCACAACACGGCACACAGAAGGTATATAGTCCTACAGTGTGGGCCACAGCCAGGTGAGACTGATCCGAGTCCGCATCCAGTGACTAAATAAAAAGGAAAAACCAGTGGAGGCAATATTGCAATGTATACTGACCACAAACCATCAGGCGCCACCAGTCCACTCCCCGACACGCGTTTCGCATGCTGCTTTCTCAAGGGAAATATTATATTATTAATCCAGGTGGATTGTTAGTCTGTAGGTTTGGATTTTTAGCAATTTGGGGGCTTTGGCAAACATAAAAGTCAGGCTTCGACCCCATTTATTTCTATGGTGGCCCTACTACGCTGTGCCCAAGATCGCCATGTAGCCCTCTCCTTACTCCATGAAACAACTGAGGAAACCGCAGAACTCAAAATATCCCATATAAGAATGGAAACAATCAGCAGGTCCTCCTCCCGCTCCCATGAATAAGGTTTTCATGTTTCCCTCCTTTATCTTCTTGGATGTCTTGAAGTTGTATGAGTGTACTTATTTCAGGTCTCAGATTCTTCACAAGGAAATGAGCTGCACTGCAAAGTATGATGGCCCGGCCCAGGTATATTTAAACCCTTTCACACGATTTTCCGGGTTTTATTGTTAAGTTCCACTCATGCTGATGAGACGATCTTACAATTGGTAAACATTTTAATGAGCACTAAAATCCAATAAAGAGCAAACGCTCGTCTCCACCTGAGTCACCGCCGATCACGGCAGTCCGAGGCAGGTTCTCCTGCTGCAGACACGGGGAATTCCAGAGCAAGGAGGCGTCCAGATTGTAATGGAATTCAGGACGAGCTACATGGCTGCAGGAGAAAACGTCTGCATGAAATCTTCGGGCTCTCGCTCTTATCCACCATCTCGCCCTCTTACACTTGGACGGCATGAGTGTCTGAAGACTACGGGGGACACAGTCCGTCTTGGGGGACGTCTGTCTTTACTTTGTGTGCCTGATTTATGAAACGGTGCACCTTAATAATATATTGGGCGTGTGGGTTACACCTTTGTGTGTAAAAGTACCCCGGGGGTCTGCCTGGTGTAAGCCGAGACACAGTCAATGTGCCATATTCCAGGTCTCGTTATCCTCTGGGCGCCTGAACAGCACATAGGTATGCCCTTCATCCTGCACCTACACCCAGATCTTCTGGCAGCCTATTTGAGGAGGGGGAGTGTTTGATGAAACTTGACTTGGGGCATTTGCTTGCTCTAGGTTCCTTCCACCTTCTCTGCAAAGAGGAGTTTGAATGGTGGCAGGTGGCATACTGCCCCCGACAGTGGTCCCTCATCAATGAGAATCATGGCCCCCATGACATCTAGTATTCCTGTGCGGGCAGGGAGCATCAGATCGGGGGTGCACACCTGTCCTGACTGTTTGCTTTAAGGTTGCAAGGTGGTTAGCTTTGAATACAAGATCTGGCTATTCGCCCCATGACTCAGGTATCTGCTCATTTACACAATCTCATGGGGGTGGTTGGCGCTGCTGTTCTTTTTGACTGCTTAATCTCCCAGAAAATAGGACAGAGCAGCCTCCACAATAGCAGAGCATTCCTGAGTAATGACTGGGTATTGAGTAATGTTTACAAGCTGGCATTACTATGCCAGGAGAAGCACTGTACACACTTGTGGGTGCCCGGAAAGTCTCCTCAGCCTGTGCCATGAAGCCTATCTGCCTACCAAGTATGGCACACTCCTGGGTGCAGGCACGGACCTGACTGACTGACTCAGAGTACTGTGGCTGCCATAATGGGAGCACTGGTTTTTCCAGGAGCAGCTGGTCATGAGAGGAGCCCCGGGCTTAGGTGAAGGGCTCTACAAACTGGCCATTAAGGCAGAATTACATCATAAACGGCTGAAAACCAAGACGGAAAAACAAATGGAGGCTGAGAGTACATAATATAGAGAAGAGGTGCGTGAGTGGAATATCTGCAGCAGCCTGAAGGCCACGTTCACTACTGGAATCATGAATGACACATATAGGTCATGGATCATGTATGTATTCAGGTGGATTTGCTAATTATTGGTTAAACAGCCACTTACCTCACCCAAACTGGCCAAACGACTTGATAAAAGTAATGACATCGGTGCCCTCAGGCTGCAGGATAATTATAGGTGAAAGGGAACAAGCCCTGACTCTCACGAGCACCTCCATGACACGACTGCTTACTGCCGCTGTTCCAGGGAGAAAGGCCTTGTCTGCACAAATTCATGGCGCTCACACTGCTGGGGAATAGGAAGTGATGACAGGGCCCCACAGCCTTTCTAATAGGCCCAGATATAACCACTAAAAAGTGACTAGGGTTTCTACAGCTTGACTTCTCACAGAGGGGGAGGAGGGCAGACGTTGCAGGAAATGGGGCATTTTGCACCAAAATTCTGGCATAAAATTCTACCCCAAAGTAACACAATGAATAGCTTATATAGAGTTATACAAACGTGTCTGCACCACACGTGTCAGCAGACCTGTTGCAGGCCTAGACAGCCGGTCTAAGTTTACGCCAAAGTAATGACATCATATCCATGAGCCGGGCTGCAGACAACACAGGACGGAGGCGAGAAGGGGCCGGGGGCCTGAACCGCACCACTGACATCTACTGGGCCACTATGAGGGGACATCATTATAACTGAGGCAGCACTACTGGGCCACTATGAGGGGACATCATCATAACTGAGGCAGCACTACTGGGCCACTATGAGGGACATCATTATAACTGAGGCAGCACTACTGGGCCACTATGAGGGGACATCATCATAACTGAGGCAGCACTACTGGGCCACTATGAGGGACATCATTATAACTGAGGCAGCACTACTGGGCAACTATGAGGGCACATCATTATAACTGAGGCAGCACTACTGGGCCACTATGAGGAACATCCTTATAACTGAGGCAGCACTACTGGGCCACTATGAGGGACATCATTATAACTGAGGCAGCATTACTGGGCCACTATGAGGAACATCCTTATAACAGAGGCAGCACTACTGGGCCACTATGAGGGGACATCATTATAACTGAGGCAGCACTACTGGGCCACTATGAGGGGACATCCTTATAACTGAGGCAGCATTACTGGGCCACTATGAGGGACATCATTATAACTGAGGCAGCACTACTGGGCCACTATGAGGGCACATCATCATAACTGAGACAGCACTACTGGGCCACTATGAGGGGACATCATTATAACTGAGGCAGCACTACTGGGCCACTATGAGGGACATCCTTATAACAGAGGCAGCACTACTGGGCCACTATGAGGGACATCATTATAACTGAGGCAGCACTACTGGGCCACTATGAGGAACATCCTTATAACTGAGACAGCACTACTGGGCCACTATGAGGGACATCCTTATAACTGAGGCAGCACTACTGGGCCACTATGAGGGCACATCATTATAACTGAGGCAGCATTACTGGGCCACTATGAGGAACATCCTTATAACTGAGGCAGCACTACTGGGCCACTATGAGGGACATCCTTATAACAGAGGCAGCACTACTGGGCCACTATGAGGGCACATCATTATAACTGAGGCAGCATTACTGGGCCACTATGAGGAACATCCTTATAACTGAGGCAGCACTACTGGGCCACTATGAGGGACATCCTTATAACAGAGGCAGCACTACTGGGCCACTATGAGGAACATCCTTATAACTGAGGCAGCACTACTGGGCCACTATGAGGAACATCCTTATAACTGAGGCAGCACTACTGGGCCACTATGAGGGACATCCTTATAACAGAGGCAGCACTACTGGGCCACTATGAGGGGACATCATTATAACTGAGGCAGCACTACTGCGCCACTATGAGGGACATCCTTATAACTGAGGCAGCACTACTGGGCCACTATGAGGGACATCCTTATAACAGAGGCAGCACTACTGGGCCACTATGAGGGCACATCATTATAACTGAGACAGCACTACTGCGCCACTATGAGGGACATCCTTATAACTGAGGCAGCACTACTGGGCCACTATGAGGGACATCCTTATAACAGAGGCAGCACTACTGGGCCACTATGAGGGACATCATTATAACTAGGGCAGCACTACTGGGCAACTATGAGGGCACATCATTATAACAGAGGCAGCACTACTGGGCCACTATGAGGGGACATCATTATAACTGAGGCAGCACTACTGGGCCACTATGAGGGACATCCTTATAACAGAGGCAGCACTACTGGGCCACTATGAGGGACATCATTATAACTAGGGCAGCACTGCCACTACGGGGAGTATTATTATAACTGGGATAGCACCTTTGGGCCACCATATGGGGAGGGGGGGAGGGGGACGACAACGACATTATTATAACTGGGGCAGCACTATTAAGCCACTATGGGGGGCAATATTATATTTGGGGCAGCACTATTATAACTGGGGCACTATGGGGGCATTATATCTAGGGAAGCACTACCTGGGTACTATAGGGTGGAGGGGCATTAATATAACAGAGGCAGCACTACTGGGCCACTATGAGGGGCATAATTATAACTGGGGCAGCGCTACTGGGCCACTATGAGGGGCATAATTATAACTGGGGCAGCACTACTGGGCCACTATGGAGGGCCTTATTATAACTGTGCAACATTATTGGGCCACTACGGGGGCATTATAATTGGGGTAGCACTATTGTAATTGGGGCACTGTGGGGGGCATTATAATATCAAGGGCAGCACTACCGGGGTACTATGGGGGGGCATTATTATAACTTGGGCAGCATTATTGAGGCACTACATTATTATAACTTGGGAGTACTACTGGGGCACTATCAGGGGTAGTCATTATTAAAACTGGGGCAGCAATATTGGGGCACTACATCATTATAACTGGGGGACATTTATTACTACAGGCAGCACCAGGGTCAGATTAGGAACTCAAAATGGCCCTGGGAGAAAATCTGTAGTTTTTAATGAAACCATTTGTAATGTCTGTGCCTTTTTGATCACTTTTTATTCTATTTTTAAACAACAAAAAAGGGTGAATCCGAATAGATTTTTTTCCATTATGGAAACTGTACAGAATAAATACATTTATATTTTAATAGTACATGCATTTTGTGCGCAAAAATGATTATTTTGCTTATTTTTTTTTGTTAACAAGGGGAAAGGGGCTGATTTTAATTTTTCTAAAATTTTAAATAGTTTTTATCGTTTTAAAAACTTAGTAAAATTTATTTTCACTTATTTTAAGTCCCCTTAGCGCGTTTTTTAACATGCAATAGTCTCATCACTTCTCCCATATGTCTTCCTATGGAACCCTGCCACAGGCAGGCCTCAATAGGAATATCGTTGTGGCAGGCCTTGGAGTCTTCCATAGGCACAACACTTCATTAGCAACTTTGATCAAGGCACCGGGAATCCATTCGGCCCTCTGGGAGACTGCTGTGTAAAGCAGCAGGAACCTGGCAGTTATTTCGCCCCCTCAGCTCATTAGCGGGTGCCATGTTTAAAGTCCCGACTTTCACTGTACATGTATAGCAGATGTCGGGAAGGGGTTGAAATTAAAGTAATTCCTTCATAACTAGGGCTTTCAACATTATAATAGTGAGAACATCCCTGTGTATTTAAAAACTTTTATTCCCCTTTTATCCAATATGTCAGTGATAGGTCTCGAACCCAGGGCCATCTGTATCAGAGTCAAAAACTTTACCAGATGAGCCACAGGCTTCAGAGCATTGAATGGAGGGAATTTCTAAAAACGAATTACTAGTATGCAAGTACAATGCACTGGTATTGCCAGTATCGCAACAAGCGAGTCCACCCCTCCCATTTTTGTAAATATTTTCTTCTCTCTTTTCCTGGGACAACACTGAAGATCTGACACTTTGATACAATGTAGAGCAGTCAGTGTAAGGCTTGTATAACAGTGTAAATTGGGCATACCCTTAAAAATAACGCAACACAGACAGGTCTAAACCACTGGCGACAAAAGTGAGGACACCCCTAAGTGAAAACAGCCAAAACCTTTTCCAGCACAGCCGTAACTCTCTTGGGCATGGAGGTCACTAGAGCTTAGCAGGTTCCACTGGAATCCTCTTCCATCCTCAAAGACAACATCACGGAGCTGGTGGGTGTTAGAGACCTTGTGCTCCTCCACCTTCTGTTTGAGGAGGCCCCACAGATGCTCAATAGGGCTTAGGTCTGGAGACATGCTTGGCCAGTCCAGCACCTTTACCAAGGCAGTGATCGCCCTGGAGGGGTTTAGAGTCATTATCAGGTTGGAATACTGCCCTGCGGCCCGTTTTCCGAAGGGAGCCCCAAACCATGAAACTCCCACCACCATGCTTGACTGTAGGCAAGACACACTTGTCTTTGTGCTCCTCACCTGGTTGTCACCACACACGCCTGATAGTGATCTTAACCAAATAAGATTCTCTTGGTCCCATCAGACCCCAGGACGTGGTCCCAGTAATGCATGTCCTTGGTCTGCTTGTCTTCAGCAAACTGTTTGCAGCTTCCTTGTGCACAGTGTATAACGGCCCCTGTCACCTTTTCCTGATGTAATCTTCACAAAAAAATGCTCCACCGTTAAGGCAAACTTCTCCAACAGCAACACTCCTGGTAGAAAGTACCTTTTATTACCTCATAGCCATGTGACCAGTAATATTGATAGGTTACTGGTCACATGGTGATGGTGTCATCGAAGGTCCTTTAGAATCACAGCTCTCACAGTTCGCTGCCTGAAGTGCCAGCAGGCAGGCATGGCATGGCAGAACCCCCTGTGTAGCTGACAGTCTGACGTCCGGGGCAGTGGCCAGCAGGGGTCAAGAGGCAGCGGCCTTGTGCCCCCCGGAGCAACTGGGCCCGGGGCAGCCCCTTTGTAAAGACGGCCCTGACTGTGAAGGAGACTGGACAGCACAAGCATACATACAGGATTATATGCTGAGAAGGAGACCGGACTGCGGCTTCATACATACAGGATTATATGCTGTAAAAGGAGACCGGACTGCAGCTTCATACATACAGGCTTATATGCTGAGAAGGTGACCGGACTGCAGCTTCATACATACAGGCTTATATGCTGAGAAGGAGACCGGACTGCAGCTTCATACATACAGGCTTATATGCTGAGAAGGTGACCGGACTGCAGCTTCATACATACAGGCTTATATGCTGAGAAGGAGACCGGACTGCAGCTTCATACATACAGGATTATATGCTGAGAAGGAGACCGGACTGCAGCTTCATACATACAGGATTATATGCTGTGAAGGAGACCGGACTGCAGCTTCATACATACAGGCTTATATGCTGTGAAGGAGACCGGACTGCAGCTTCATACATACAGGCTTATATGCTGAGAAGGAGACCGGACTGCAGCTTCATACATACAGGCTTATATGCTGAGAAGGTGACCGGACTGCAGCTTCATACATACAGGCTTATATGCTGAGAAGGAGACCGGACTGCAGCTTCATACATACAGGCTTATATGCTGAGAAGGTGACCGGACTGCAGCTTCATACATACAGGCTTATATGCTGAGAAGGAGACCGGACTGCAGCTTCATACATACAGGCTTATATGCTGAGAAGGAGACCGGACTGCAGCTTCATACATACAGGATTATATGCTGAGAAGGAGACCGGACTGCAGCTTCATACATACAGGCTTATATGCTGTGAAGGAGACCGGACTGCAGCTTCATACATACAGGCTTATATGCTGAGAAGGAGACCGGACTGCAGCTTCATACATACAGGTTTATATGCTGTGAAGGAGACCGGACTGCAGCTTCATACATACAGGATTATATGCTGAGAAGGAGACCGGACTGCAGCTTCATACATACAGGTTTATATGCTGAGAAGGAGACCGGACTGCAGCTTCATACATACAGGCTTATATGCTGTGAAGGAGACCGGACTGCAGCTTCATACATACAGGATTATATGCTGAGAAGGAGACCGGACTGCAGCTTCATACATACAGGATTATATGCTGAGAAGGAGACCGGACTGCAGCTTCATACATACAGGCTTATATGCTGTGAAGGAGACCGGACTGCAGCTTCATACATACAGGTTTATATGCTGAGAAGGAGACCGGACTGCAGCTTCATACATACAGGCTTATATGCTGTGAAGGAGACCGGACTGCAGCTTCATACATACAGGATTATATGCTGAGAAGGAGACCGGACTGCAGCTTCATACATACAGGCTTATATGCTGTGAAGGAGACCGGACTGCAGCTTCATACATACAGGTTTATATGCTGAGAAGGAGACCGGACTGCAGCTTCATACATACAGGCTTATATGCTGTGAAGGAGACCGGACTGCAGCTTCATACATACAGGATTATATGCTGAGAAGGAGACCGGACTGCAGCTTCATACATACAGGCTTATATGCTGAGAAGGAGACCGGACTGCAGCTTCATACATACAGGTTTATATGCTGAGAAGGAGACCGGACTGCGGCTTCATACATACAGGCTTATATGCTGAGAAGGAGACCGGACTGCAGCTTCATACATACAGGCTTATATGCTGTGAAGGAGACCGGACTGCAGCTTCATACATACAGGCTTATATGCTGAGAAGGAGACCGGACTGCAGCTTCATACATACAGGCTTATATGCTGTGAAGGAGACCGGACTGCAGCTTCATACATACAGGATTATATGCTGAGAAGGAGACCGGACTGCAGCTTCATACATACAGGCTTATATGCTGAGAAGGAGACCGGACTGCAGCTTCATACATACAGGCTTATATGCTGAGAAGGAGACCGGACTGCGGCTTCATACATACAGGCTTATATGCTGTGAAGGAGACTGGACTGCGGCTTCATACATACAGGCTTATATGCTGTGAAGGAGACCGGACTGCAGCTTCATACATACAGGCTTATATGCTGAGAAGGAGACCGGACTGCAGCTTCATACATACAGGCTTATATGCTGAGAAGGAGACCGGACTGCAGCTTCATACATACAGGATTATATGCTGAGAAGGAGACCGGACTGCAGCTTCATACATACAGGTTTATATGCTGAGAAGGTGACCGGACTGCAGCTTCATACATACAGGCTTATATGCTGAGAAGGTGACCGGACTGCAGCTTCATACATACAGGCTTATATGCTGTGAAGGAGACCGGACTGCAGCTTCATACATACAGGATTATATGCTGTGAAGGAGACCGGACTGCAGCTTCATACATACAGGATTATATGCTGTGAAGGAGACCGGACTGCGGCTTCATACATACAGGCTTATATGCTGTGAAGGAGACCGGACTGCAGCTTCATACATACAGGATTATATGCTGTGAAGGAGACTGGACTGCGGCTTCATACATACAGGCTTATATGCTGTGAAGGAGACCGGACTGCAGCTTCATACATACAGGCTTATATGCTGAGAAGGAGACCGGACTGCAGCTTCATACATACAGGATTATATGCTGAGAAGGAGACCGGACTGCAGCTTCATACATACAGGATTATATGCTGAGAAGGAGACCGGACTGCAGCTTCATACATACAGGTTTATATGCTGAGAAGGTGACCGGACTGCAGCTTCATACATACAGGCTTATATGCTGAGAAGGTGACCGGACTGCAGCTTCATACATACAGGCTTATATGCTGTGAAGGAGACCGGACTGCAGCTTCATACATACAGGATTATATGCTGTGAAGGAGACCGGACTGCAGCTTCATACATACAGGATTATATGCTGTGAAGGAGACCGGACTGCGGCTTCATACATACAGGCTTATATGCTGTGAAGGAGACCGGACTGCAGCTTCATACATACAGGATTATATGCTGTGAAGGAGACCGGACTGCGGCTTCATACATACAGGATTATATGCTGTGAAGGAGACCGGACTGCAGCTTCATACATACAGGCTTATATGCTGTGAAGGAGACCGGACTGCAGCTTCATACATACAGGCTTATATGCTGTGAAGGAGACCGGACTGCGGCTTCATACATACAGGCTTATATGCTGTGAAGGAGACCGGACTGCAGCTTCATACATACAGGATTATATGCTGTGAAGGAGACCGGACTGCGGCTTCATACATACAGGCTTATATGCTGTGAAGGAGACCGGACTGCAGCTTCATACATACAGGCTTATATGCTGAGAAGGAGACCGGACTGCAGCTTCATACATACAGGATTATATGCTGTGAAGGAGACCGGACTGCAGCTTCATACATACAGGCTTATATGCTGTGAAGGAGACCGGACTGCAGCTTCATACATACAGGCTTATATGCTGTGAAGGAGACCGGACTGCGGCTTCATACATACAGGCTTATATGCTGTGAAGGAGACCGGACTGCGGCTTCATACATACAGGATTATATGCTGTGAAGGAGACCGGACTGCGGCTTCATACATACAGGATTATATGCTGTGAAGGAGACCAGACTTAACTTCTTCACACACACTTCCTAATTGTTTAAGAAAGGACACCGGCAGGTCGGGAATGAAAATAGATGAATCTTGGAGAAAATAAAAGAAATATCACAAACTTACTATATAATTTCTGGAGAAATTGGTCATATTCGGTTTTGGTTGTCATTATGATTCTTTTAGAAAAAACAGTAATACATTTAGTATGTTAGGATGGTTTTCTTAAAATAGTTCCTTCAGAATGAAACCGCACGACCTCACTGCACAGCAGCAGAGTCATTTCCGAGATCCTCATAACATCCTGAGGACCACAACCACAGCACTCTGCTATGTAATACACATACAACACTGCACAGGTGTCTGTTACACATATCGCCCTTTTAGGTACCAGCTTCTCCATTAGCTCACAGCGGGGCCACGCTGACCCATGTTAGTGCGACCTTATACAAGGTGAAGACACTGCTCTGAGCAGGCCCAATGCAGGATTTAGCACTCTGTAGGACTGATTCTGGGGGTCCAGGCAGGAACTACTACATTATACTGCCCCGGTCTGCACCTGAGCTTACAACTAAGAAGTGCAGCTCCGTGTCATTTATTGGCACAGATCAGAGGAGGAATCAGCCTTGGCTACTGCTCATTTCTAAATCTACACAAAACAATATATTAGGAAAAAACATACAATGCACAAAACGTAGCAAGATGCATAACTCTACACTGCACTAAAATGCAGATAATTGGTGTAAACTGGTATCCAGATAATCTTCCCCGACCAAGGAACAATGGCAGACATGCTGAGCAAGTGACAAAGAGGTGATCCAAGATTAACTAGGAGCTCGCTTTCATCTCTTCTGCCTGTGAGAGCCCCCTGTAGGGCACCTTGTCTTCTGGCTCCATGCAAACCCTATAGCTGACATGCCTGCTGTCAGTTCCAGCCTGACAGGCCTGTACCCAGTCTGTCCCATGCTGGTTCGGCTGAACATTTAATAAGTGTCAGCCCCCAAGTCAAGTCAATCAAGCCCTTTACAATAAGTCCAGATAATAGTAAAGAAGCTTTAGTATGCAACACACACAAGCACAAGACATAAACACTTGCTGGCGCACACCCAGGGCCGAGCGGCCGCACTCTATTCTCCATGTCCGTACACAAGCCTCTCGATGGTGTCCACTATGCAAACAGAAACTAGAAGGACGGCAGAGTTATTTCATGTGCAGAAGGGCAATAGTGCGGTCACGTGTCCTTTATAAAGGAGATATAAGTGCTACCAGCCCCACCGACACCGCTTCAGAGGCTGCGGACACTTCACATATCTTCTACTGATCCGTCTCACATCCATCATTCACACCCTGAGAGAGAACATGAAGGTGAATTCATCTCCATACACGTTGTCACCTGTCACCTCTGATCACAATTGTACTGTTTATGTAGAGATGTCATCTCCATAAAAAGTCAGTGACTGAGTAAATCTATCAGATTACTTAGGCTACTTTCACACTTGCGCTTTCCCTTTCCACTATTGAGATCCTTCATAGGGTCTCAATAAGGGGTGAAAACGCTTCTGTTTTGTCCCCATTCATTGTCAATGGGGACAAAAATGAACAAAATGGAGTCACCAGAATGCATTCCGGTCCGTTTGGTTGCGTCCCCACCGCAGATAGAATAACGCTGCAAGCAGCAATGTGGTGCGGAGCAAGACGGATCCATTCTGACTCACAATGTTAGTCAATGGCGCAATAGAAAACGCATCCATTCCCCATTAACTTTCAATGGAGTTCATAACAGATCCGTCTTGGCTATTTTAAAGATAATACAATCGGATCCGTTCAGGACTGATACAGACGGTTGTATTATCACGATGGAAGCATTTTTGCTGAACCCTGCCGGATCTAGTGGTGTGAAAGTAGCCTTACCTAGAGAGATCTCATCATTGAAGGACACCCACTAATGTCATCCTGGTGCAGAGATCATAGTGAGAGAGGCTGGAGGGAAGAAGAGACAAAACTAAAAACTAGTAAAGCAACATAGTAACAACGCAACGTAACGCCAAACTATTATAACGACACTCGGCACATCTTGTATTATCCTCCAGAGCTGCACTCACTATTCTGCTGGTGCAGTCACTGTGTACATACATTACTTATCCTGTACTGATCCTGAGTTACATCCTGTATTATACTCCAGAGCTGCACTCACTATTCTGCTGGTGCAGTCACTGTGTACATACATTACTTATCCTGTACTGATCCTGAGTTACATCCTGTATTATACTCCAGAGCTGCACTCACTATTCTGCTGGTGCAGTCACTGTGTACATGTGTACATACATTACTTATCCTGTACTGATCCTGAGTTACATCCTGTATTATACTCCAGAGCTGCACTCACTATTCTGCTGGTGCAGTCACTGTGTACATACATTACTTATCCTGTGCTGATCCTGAGTTACATCCTGTATTATACTCCAGAGCTGCACTCACTATTCTGCTGGTGCAGTCACTGTGTACATACATTACTTATCCTGTACTGATCCTGAGTTACATCCTGTATTATACTCCAGAGCTGCACTCACTATTCTGCTGGTGCAGTCACTGTGTACATACATTACTTATCCTATGCTGATCCTGAGTTATATCCTGTATTATACTCCAGAGCTGCACTCACTATTCTGCTGGTGCAGTCACTGTGTACATACATTACTTATCCTGTACTGATCCTGAGTTACATCCTGTATTATACTCCAGAGCTGCACTCACTATTCTGCTGGTGCAGTCACTGTGTACATACATTACTTATCCTGTACTGATCCTGAGTTACATCCTGTATTATACTCCAGAGCTGCACTCACTATTCTGCTGGTGCAGTCACTGTGTACATACATTACTTATCCTGTGCTGATCCTGAGTTACATCCTGTATTATACTCCAGAGCTGCACTCACTATTCTGCTGGTGCAGTCACTGTGTACATACATTACTTATCCTGTACTGACCCTGAGTTACATCCTGTATTATACTCCAGAGCTGCACTCACTATTCTGCTGGTGCAGTCACTGTGTACATAAATTACTTATCCTGTACTGATCCTGAGTTACATCCTGTATTATACTCCAGAGCTGCACTCACTATTCTGCTGGTGCAGTCACTGTGTACATACATTACTTATCCTGTACATCTCATAAAGGAAACAGGTTCTTGGCAATAACCAAAGACAATGACCTCTCCCAACTGGTTCAGGACCCGACTAGAGGGACGGCCATACTGGACTTAGTATTAACTAGGGCTGCAGCTAACGATTATTTGAATAATCGATTAGTTGCCGATTAATTTCTACGATTAATCGATTAATCGGGAAAAACGACAAAATTACAAAACAGAGGTTTATATGATCTTACTTGAAAAATTATGTTCAAAGGCCATATTAAAACAAATTGTGGACGACACTTATGGGGGATCTGTGGACGACACTTATGGGGGATCTGTGGACGACACTTATGGGGGATCTGTGGACGACACTTATGGGGGATCTGTGGACGACACTTATGGGGGATCTGTGGACGACACTTATGGGGGATCTGTGGACGACACTTATGGGGGATCTGTGGACGACACTTATGGGGGATCTGTGGACGACACTTATGGGGGGATCTGTGGACGACACTTATGGGGGGGATCTGTGGACGACACTTATGGGGGGGATCTGTGGACGACACTTATGGGGGGGATCTGTGGACGACACTTATGGGGGGGATCTGTGGACGACACTTATGGGGGGATCTGTGGACGACACTTATGGGGGGATCTGTGGACGACACTTATGGGGGGATCTGTGGACGACACTTATGGGGGGATCTGTGGACGACACTTATGGGGGGATCTGTGGACGACACTTATGGGGGGATCTGTGGACGACACTTATGGGGGATCTGTGGACGACACTTATGGGGGATCTGTGGACGACACTTATGGGGGGATCTGTGGACGACACTTATGGGGGGATCTGTGGACGACACTTATGGGGGGATCTGTGGACGACACTTATGGGGGGATCTGTGGACGACACTTATGGGGGGATCTGTGGACGACACTTATGGGGGGATCTGTGGACGACACTTATGGGGGGATCTGTGGACGACACTTATGGGGGGATCTGTGGAAGACACTTATGGGGGATCTGTGGACGACACTTATGGGGGGATCTGTGGACGACACTTATGGGGGGATCTGTGGACGACACTTATGGGGGGATCTGTGGACGACACTTATGGGGGGATCTGTGGACGACACTTATGGGGGGATCTGTGGACGACACTTATGGGGGGATCTGTGGACGACACTTATGGGGGGATCTGTGGACGACACTTATGGGGGGATCTGTGGACGACACTTATGGGGGGATCTGTGGACGACACTTATGGGGGGATCTGTGGACGACACTTATGGGGGGATCTGTGGACGACACTTATGGGGGGATCTGTGGACGACACTTATGGGGGGATCTGTGGACGACACTTATGGGGGATCTGTGGACGACACTTATGGGGGGATCTGTGGACGACACTTATGGGGGGATCTGTGGACGACACTTATGGGGGGATCTGTGGACGACACTTATGGGGGGATCTGTGGACGACACTTATGGGGGGATCTGTGGACGACACTTATGGGGGGATCTGTGGACGACACTTATGGGGGATCTGTGGACGGCGTTTATGGGGGATCTGTGGACGACACTATTATGGGGGATCTGTGGACGGCGTTTATGGGGGATCTGTGGACGGCGTTTATGGGGGATCTGTGGACGGCGTTTATGGGGGATCTGTGGACGACACTATTATGGGGGATCTGTAGACGACACTATTATGGGGGATCTGTGGACGGCGTAGTTATGGAGAGGGGGATATGTGCACTGTTATGGGCATAACCGTGCACAGATCCCTTTCCTCATAACAGTGCACAGACCCCCCTTCCCATAGCAGTGCCATACACAGACCCCCCCTCCTCCCCATAGCAGTGCTATAGACAGATCCTCCCCCCTCCCCATAGCAGTGCTATACACAGACCCCCCTTCCCCCTAACAGCCCCGGCGCTTGCATCTTTATTTTACCTTTTTACAATGACGCTCCCGCTCCTGTAACAGCCAGGCAGAGCGGACGGCGGCGTAACGTCACTCAATCACGTGACGCGCCTGCTCCGCCCACTTCATGAATGAAGGAGGCGGAGCAGGCGCGTCACGTGATTGAGTGACGTTACGCCGCCGTCCGCTCTGCCTGGCTGTTACAGGAGCGGGAGCGTCATTGTAAAAAGGTAAAATAAAGATGCAGCGCCCGCCCGCCCGAATAGCAACGAATCGGCGATTATTCGATAACTGGATTCGTCGACAACGAATCCAGTTATCGAATATAATCGATTACATCGATTAATCGTTGCAGCCCTAGTATTAACCAATAGACCGGACAGAACAACAGACGTGCAGGTTGGGGACACATGGGAAATAGTGGTCAGAAAGTAATAACATTCCAATTGTCAAAGAGTGCTTCTTCAGGGATGCACAAAAAACACAGGATTTTAGGAAAGCAAAATGTGGGACAACGGCCTCAAAAATAAAAATGCAGCCACAAAATCAGAGATTTTTAAAAGAATCCTAAACTCTCATTCTGAGAAGCACATGCCTTATATGGAAATAAAACGGTGAGAAACTAGAAAAAAAAATAATGCGGATAAATAGAAATGTAAAGCTGGTAATAAATTACAAAAACAAAGCATTTAAATCACTACAATAAGACGTTGAAGAAGCACTAAAAACTATAAAAAATAAAATAAAATAGAATATATAATAGACATAATGGCAGCCAAGTTGGAGCCAGAGAGATTCATTGCCAAAGAGAGCAACGCTAACTGGAAAATGTTCTTCAATTATATAAATGGTAAAAAGTTTAAACCTTAAAGTGTGGTCAGGGAGGCGTTGTAGAGAGTGATGGGGAAAAAGCTAATTTATAAAAAAAAATTATAATAATTCTCCACTGTATTCACTAAGGAAAATACCTTTCCAGAGCCATAACATTTGGATTTTTCGGTTCACTTAGCCGTATGAGGGCTTTGTTTTTTGCAGGACAAGTTCTACTTTCCAATGCCACCAATATATTGCATATGATGTCGTGGAAAGCAAGAAGAAAAAAATCCAAAATGGGTAGAATTGGAAAAAAATTTAATAAATCAATTAAAGGGATTGTCACCTGTATTTTAGTGACAGAGCTTTTAACATCATCACATCAGTCTGCTCGTTTTACTAGTATTACTACCCTGAGTGTCGTCCTTTGTGGCAATTACCGTAGTAAGGAGCCCAAGGGGCTGTCCCTGCGGCCGTTGGAGCCCAGACGCGCCCCTTCTCCTGGAGCCCAGCACCGCCCTACTGCTAATTTATTCCCTCCTCATTGCCGGCTGGCGCATGTGCAGTGCGCCCTGCGAGGCCGATTCTCAGCGCTGACATGTGTATCCACGGCACATGCGCAAGCTTACCTAGGTCAGTACAAATCCAGCAATACAATGGCTTAGCTTATATGTATAGTTTTTCTTGTGTTTTGATACTGATAAAATAATAAAAACCTTGAAAAAAAAAACGTTTTATTTTTTCGGCACAATATTCTGAATCCTAGAACCTTTTTGTAGGTATGTGAATGGAGCTGTGTGAGGGCTCATTTTTTGTGGGACGATCTGTACTTTTCATTGAGACAATTATGGGGTGTGTAAAACTTTGTGATCACTTTTTAATACATTTTTTGTGGCAAATGAAGCAACCAAAGAGTCAGTTTCACTCTTTGCTGTAAATATTGCCCGTTGCAGACATGATACGTGGGTGTCTGCTGTACGACCTGATACTAGTAGGGAGCTGGTTGTGAAGGGGTTAAATGTGGCCTGTCTGATCTAAAAAAATGCAGTGGCATCTTAAAAAGACTAAAGGGTTTCTGTCATGAGAAATAACGTTATGAAGCGATGTGCCAATGTCAGCAGTACATAAAAAAATAAAATGTGGTGATGGTAGACTGCATGGCTAGAGCCTGGATGTTATACACCTGTGGTAATGGCAGACTGCATGGCTAGAGCCTGGATGTTATGCACTGTGGTAATGGCAAACTGCATGGATAGAGGCTGGATGTTATAAACCTGTGGTAATGGCAGACTGCATGGCTAGAGCCTGGATGTTATGCACTGTGGTAATGGCAGACTGCATGGATAGAGGCTGTATGTTATACACCTGTGGTAATGGTAGACTGCATGGCTAGAGCCTGGATGTTATACACTGTGGTAATGGCAGACTGCATGGCTAAAGCCTGGATGTTATATACCTGTGGTAATGGCAAACTGCATGGCTAGAGCCTGGATGTTATACACTGTGGTAATGGTAGACTGCATGGCTAGAGCCTGGATGCTATACACCTGTGGTAATGGCAGACTGCATGGATAGAGGCTGGATGTTATACACCTGTGGTGATGGCAGACTGCATGGATAGAGGCTGGATGTTATACACCTGTGGTAATGGTAGACTGCATGGCTAGAGCCTGGATGTTACACATCGTGGTAATGGCAGACTGCATGGCTAGAGCCTGGATGTTACACATCGTGGTAATGGTAGACTGCATGGCTAGAGCCTGGATGTTATACACCTGTGGTAATGGCAGACTGCATGGCTAGAGCCTGGATGTTATGCACTGTGGTAATGGCAAACTGCATGGATAGAGGCTGGATGTTATAAACCTGTGGTAATGGCAGACTGCATGGCTAGAGCCTGGATGTTATGCACTGTGGTAATGGCAGACTGCATGGATAGAGGCTGTATGTTATACACCTGTGGTAATGGTAGACTGCATGGCTAGAGCCTGGATGTTATACACTGTGGTAATGGCAGACTGCATGGCTAAAGCCTGGATGTTATATACCTGTGGTAATGGCAAACTGCATGGCTAGAGCCTGGATGTTATACACTGTGGTAATGGTAGACTGCATGGCTAGAGCCTGGATGCTATACACCTGTGGTAATGGCAGACTGCATGGATAGAGGCTGGATGTTATACACCTGTGGTGATGGCAGACTGCATGGATAGAGGCTGGATGTTATACACCTGTGGTAATGGTAGACTGCATGGCTAGAGCCTGGATGTTACACATCGTGGTAATGGCAGACTGCATGGCTAGAGCCTGGATGTTACACATCGTGGTAATGGCAGACTGCATGGCTAGAGGCTGGATAGAATGGAGACTAGACTGCAGCCTGAGCAGTCTCCCGGCGGTGTTGGCGCTGGGGCAGAGACTCTACTGCTGCATGCTGCACTACTCAGAATATTACAAACAATCACAAGAATAGGGCATGAATCATCAAGTACAATCCTAACAGGACGCCTCTGTTTACTACTGGAGCTTTTCTGGGAACAAACATTGGTTGCTCTTTTGCTCAGAGACTCCCACACACTATGTGAAGATGGACAGAAAAGCAATAAAACATGCTGAGATTCAGAATATGACCGCGCCCTCAGGGACCGCAGCCGAAAATAACTACAACCAATAATGCTACATAAACAACATTTTTATGTGTCAGATCACAAGACGTGGACACAATTAAAATAAAAAGTCTGGAAAGGAAATGATGCAAAACTATGGCTTATATTAGACAAGTGGATTATCCAGGCGATTGCCGGGAAGGAACGCTTTATTCCCAGCAATCGCCTCATTGTCAGCGGAGATCACCTCCACAGTTGGGGGAGGAGTGATCCCTATGCCATCGCTCGTCCCCATACTGAATCAATGTTTGCCGGCAGCAGATCACGATTAGACAGCACCGCCGCCGGCAAACGATCATTTTTAAATCTGATGAAAGATTCCAATTCCCCCAAAAATGTGAGTTTGCTCATTCATCGGGTAATCGGCGGCAGTATTACACTGCCAGATCATCTATAACGAGCGTTCATACAAATGCTTGTTAGTGATGATCTGCAAGATTATCTGCCCGTCTAGTACAAGCTCAAGTGAGGCTGCGGCTCCATCGCGTCATAGCCAGAGCACACAACTCCGCAAACCACAGATCTGCAAAATATGGACAGCGTCCATGTGCAGGCCGCTTTTTCTCATTCTCTTCACTAGAACTGGCTATTCTTGCCCTCAAAGCAAACAACAATAGGACATGTTCTATGGTTTGTGTACAGCAGTAACACAGATCCGTGTGCTGTCCATATTTTGTGAAGATTCATAGAAATTAATGGTTTGGTCTCCGATCTGCAAAAACATGCGGACTGGACACGGACCCAAATACAGCATCTCGCTGTAATGTTTGCAGCCCTGGGGAAAGGGGTGCGCTAACCTGACCCACTTTACATTTATTCCCAGGGAACCCATTGGCACCCAGAGCTGTGACCTTGAAACACCGTCTCTAGGAAATGCTCCAGATCCCATTAGGAGATAATACTGGAAAGAAATAAGCAATTTATTAATTGCCAACCTGCCCCTCCATGTACATCAAGCTAGTCTACAGCATCCATGCCAAGGTGTTCTGATGTGGAGCCGTCCTCCTAACACAATAGCTCATGGCGAAACCCTTTTGTAGAAGAGGAGGGGAGCAGGCAGCTGCTGTCTATATGGGAACGAGGCAATTAGCCACGGATAACTGAGCTGGGATAACAGGCGGCAGACTAGGCCACTCTATGTGGAGCAGTATCAGCCAGATATACTGCTCCATAACTGTGTCCATATCCAAACCTCAACAGAATCTGCCCACAGTATCCGATCAGCCCCAATAACGTGACCCCCCTCCAGCTGCTGTACATCTTACTTTACCATTCACTCTGCTTCCAGGTGCCATGCTTTAACAGTTATAATGCAATTCCCATTCCATTTAATCACAGTTGTCTCAGAACTCGAACGTCAGCCAAATTCTAGTAAATGAATGCTATATACCGCTCTCCCAATAGGCCAGCCCATGTTCAGCCCTTACAAATGGATATCTATCACTAGGACTATCTAGAACGAGCTGCAAAGGACAATTCCAAGAGCAAGTCTCACAGACTACAAAGTCCAGCACAAACCCAGTGGGCAGCCACACAAGTAGAGCCCACGGCCACTACAGCCAATGAGCAGCCACACAAGTAGAGCACACAGCCACTACAGCCAATGAGCAGCCACACAAGTAGAGCACACAGCCACTACAGCCAATGAGCAGCCACACAAGTAGAGCACACAGCCATTACAGCCAATGAGCAGCCACACAGGTGAAGCACACGGCCACTACAGCCAATGAGCAGCCACACAAGTAGAGCACACAGCCACTACAGCCAATGAGCAGCCACACAGGTAGAGCACACAGCCACTACAGCCAATGAGCAGCCACACAAGTAGAGCACACAGCCACTACAGCCAATGAGCAGCCACACAAGTAGAGCACACAGCCACTACAGCCAATGAGCAGCCACACAAGTAGAGCACACAGCCATTACAGCCAATGAGCAGCCACACAGGTGAAGCACACGGCCACTACAGCCAATGAGCAGCCACACAAGTAGAGCACACAGCCACTACAGCCAATGAGCAGCCACACAGGTAGAGCACACAGCCACTACAGCCAATGAGCAGCCACACAAGTAGAGCACACAGCCACTACAGCCAATGAGCAGCCACACAAGTAGAGCACACAGCCACTACAGCCAATGAGCAGCCACACAAGTAGAGCACACAGCCACTACAGCCAATGAGCAGCCACACAGGTAGAGCACACAGCCACTACAGCCAATGAGCAGCCACACAAGTAGAGCACACAGCCACTACAGCCAATGAGCAGCCACACAAGTAGAGCACACAGCCACTACAGCCAATGAGCAGCCACACAAGTAGAGCACACAGCCACTACAGCCAATGAGCAGCCACACAAGTAGAGCACACAGCCACTACAGCCAATGAGCAGCCACACAAGTAGAGCACACAGCCACTACAGCCAATGAGCAGCCACACAAGTAGAGCACACAGCCACTACAGCCAAGGAGCAGCCACACAAGTAGAGCACACAGCCACTACAGCCAAGGAGCAGCCACACAAGTAGAGCACACGACCACTACAGCCAATGAGCAGCCACACAGGTAGAGCACACGGCCACTACAGCCAATGAGCAGCCACACAAGTGGAGCACACAGCCAATGAGCAGCCACACAAGTAGAGCACACAGCCACTACAGCCAATGAGCAGCCACACAGGTGGAGCACATGGCCACTACAGCCAAGGAGCAGCCACACAAGTAGAGCACACGGCCACTACAGCCAATGAGCAGCCACGCAGGTGGAGTACACGGTCCTTACAACCAATGAGCAGCTGCACAGGTAGAGCACTCGCTATGTCCCAGCACACCCTTTGTCTTTCTGAGCACCAATAGCAGGTTCACTTCTCATCTCACAGACCTAAAGTAGAAACTGCTACAGGGCATTACATAAGCCTCAGTGCAAGCACCCTGCCTTATGGGCAATTAGCGTGTATTGTAGACACACCCAGTGGAGTATCCTCCATTAAGGTTTATCTTATATATGGAGTTCCTGTCCCATCTCCTTTAACCCTTTGAGGACCATAAGATTACAGTCATCAATATAAAAATAATTATATTGTTTTCCCTTGAAGAATGTATTTGAACAATAAAGCTAGATCCATTTGTTGATAAGAACTAATATTTTGCCCAAAAAAATAAAATAAAAACAAAATTAAGTATTTTAAGTTCTTAATCAGATGATACAGGCAATTAAAAACATGGGACAAATACATCTCTTGGTCCTCACAGCTGCAGTTTACAGCATTCTGTGCGAAAAACTGCAATCAGGTCAAACTGCAGAAAGTGATTTTACACCTACATACTGGGGCACATCTAATTAAGTGTTTGCATCTGTTTTAGTGTTAAAAATAAAATAAAATGCTGTTTTAGACAGTTATTTTTTTTTTTGCATTTACTACTGAAATTGCTACCTTGTTCGCCTATTTAGATTTTTTTTCACAACTTTTTCCCAAATTTATTTATGTGGGTGCGCCTTTTTTTTTGCGCCTGAATTTGTTGCACAGACAATACTTCTACTCCACTCGAGGGCTGGCCTACTTTTACTTTGCGTTTTCCGTGGTAAATTATGACTTTTTTTTTTTTTTTACACTAAAAGTCACACTTTCCAAGAGATGTGTGACTTTTCTCTTCAAATATGCAACTTTTATCATGTGTTAATAAAGGAGATCAGTCTTAGTGAATATGAACCTGTCATACTGAAAAACAACCACCAGAGGGCAGACTAATAGCAATACCGTGTGTCTAATTCATTAACGGATATGCCACTAAATACTCAGAAAAAGAAAGACAAATACACCAATCAAATTTTATGGCCAGAAACAGGCGAGCTTGATAAATGTGCCCCACTAAGTTCATTTTAGTCATATAACCTCATCTACCAGTAACTGTGTTGGTCCCTACAAAACCTCCCGAGCGTGGAGATCACACACCTGTCATACAAGACTATGGTGAGGGCCAAGTGACTCTCCAGCCCAGTCTCTGAATAAGCTGCCGGCCATGATGAAAGAGGGAATTGGACTTTCACTGTTTCTCGAAGGTTTTACACTACACTTTATTTATTTTTTTTACACAAAGCTGCCAGCTCTAGACAGACCCAATGGAAGCCAAGAATTGCTGTGCCCAGAGCAAGCTGGCATGGCAGGAAGCAGCAAAGTCTGACGTGCTTAGAGCAGGGAGGTTCCAGCTGCACGCAAGAGAAAAATGTTGGCTTCTCTGAGCTCTTGAATACTTTGTATTCTTAGAAATTGGAAAAGGACAATTGAAGCGGGAGCATTACGTAACATTATGTTTTGCACTTGTTAACCAGCACTGATGTAAGAGATGCCCATGGGAATGAGAGCTGAGCAGAGTCCCAGGGATGTACGTTGTGTACTGTGCACTTGTATGATCTGGGCACAGTGTATTCTATGTATTGTGTCCTGCACATTCAGGCTATAAACACACAGTTGTGTCATCCACATAAAGCTCATTGCAAAAAAACATCCGCAAAACAAGAATGAAACCAGCCAGCTCCATGAAGTAGCCCTGCCCAGTCTCATTGGTGCCTTCAGGCCGGAGGAACTGGAGCTTTGTATGGATCTGTTCACTGACCTTCAGTATTTACCTGGATGGCAGCAGAATGGATCTGATGCTAATGCTAAAGTCCTATATTCTGTAACTGTTCTGTTGTTTCATCCCATGGACCAAGGTTGGGCTGATCCCCGAACCCAATGCTTCTAAAAATGTGGCACTGGGCCAGATTTCTGGGTAGTTTACTACTGAGATCTATGGAGGTTCTTATACTGGACTAGACATGAGCAAACTGATTGGTCTCATCAGTAGGAAAATCCCCTCACCTGCCTCACTGATTGGTCCCACTGGTGAAAATCCCCTCACCTGCCTCACTGATTGGTCCCACTGGTGAAAATCCCCTCACCTGCCACGAGATTGAAAGGCCGGACATTTAGCTTGGCCCAATTTCTGGCCTGTACCGCTGCGATGATTAGCAGAGCAAGCGTAGAGACTATGCACAGGCAAGAAATAGTCAGGGCTGGGTAAATGTCCGCCCTTTCATCTAGCGGCAGGTGGGTGGATATTCACCAGTGGCGACAGCCCTGATAATGAGCCTAATGGATTCGCTCCTCTCTACAATGGATCACTAAAAGAAAAGTCACATTTCATATTAATAATTTGACCAAAGATGACGAGGAGATGTGCAAAGAGTTGGACTGGTGGCAGGACACATGCACGTACTTCACTGTACATCTGGCCTCGGACCTGCTGGGTCCAGATGTATAATGGGTTGGCCGCTGGATGAAGGCTTCAGCTGAGAAAACAATAAGATGAGGGTTGCTTTTTGTTTTGGGAGCATATTGTCCAGGTGGGTAGTACAATTGTACACTGGTATGTTCCACAATCTAAGAGATCTCACCAAGAACGGTGGAAATTATTGGAGGAGATTTATAAAACCGGTGCAAAGGAAATGGCATGATAAAAGCCCCTGCCACTAACGAGCGAGAAATACTTCATGAAGGATGAGGGTTTCTACCGATGGAGCAGATTTACTTCATGCCCCAAAGAGTAGATTAAAAGAACATCATCGCACTTTGCATATGCCCTCCGGATTGTGGATGTGTCAAACCTCAGGCGGAGTTTCCTTGAGGCCGCCTGCGGGTACGACCACACACGTGTCACGGCAGTGATGCAGCTGTCCTGTCTCCGAGGGCAGCAGTGGCCTCTAATTAAACTAATGAAGACTGTACAGTTCAGTGGGTCTGTAATATGAATGACCACATGGAAGTGAAGTGGCCCTAAACAATACAGACCCACTGAACAGTGTGGTCTTCATTAGCTTAAAGAGGACCTTTCACTTGGAAAAACATTGTGAATTAAGTATCCTGACATATACAGCGGCGCCCAGGGATATCACTGCACTTACTATTATCCCTGGGCGCCGCTTCTCCAGTTATGTCCTCCGGTATCTTCGCTCAGTAGGTTATAGTAGGCGGAGACTTAGGACTCTTGGTTATAGTAGGCGGAGTCTGCCCTTGTCCTGTGGGCGTCTCCTCCTCCTAGGCTGTAGCGCTGGGAGGTTTTTTTCTCCCAGGCTGTGAGCTGTGCGCCGCGATTGGACAGCGCTACAGCCTAGGAGGAGGAGACGCCCAGCAGAACAAGGGCAGACTCCGCCTACTATAACCAAGTCCCCGAACATACCGGAGGGCATAACGGGAGAACGGAGCGGCGCCCAGGGATAATAGTAAGTGCAGTGAGATCCCTGGGCGGCGCTGTATATGTCAGGATACTTAGTTCACAATGTTTTTCCAGGTGAATGGTCCTCTTTAATTAGAACTCTGAGGTTGATTTGACTGCGCAGCACTGTGCCGTGTACTCGTACTACAACCCTGCTCACCTGTGGCAGCCAAAAGGCACACAAATTAGAAGGTAATGCTTTAATGAACCTGAAAGTTTGTGTACCCATCAGATGTCACAGGTAGCAGCAGCCTTAGGCCAGACACGAGTAAGTACAATGCGAGGAACTCTCAGCGTGTGTCAGTGTGAGGTCCAGCTCTGAGCTCCACTCCCCTGATGGAATTGCACAGCATTAGACTACATTCAGAGGACTGTGTTTAGATGCCGAACCATTCATACGGTCATGCGAATGAGCCCTAATTCAGTAGATTCCAGGACTCTGAGGGTTACACAGCATTATAAATCATTAGAGGAGGGAGGTCAGGACGGGGGCGCACACTGACACGCTGCGAGTTTCACACACTGGCCTTAGAGACGTTTTTCGTTTCTGAACGGCAGACCAGGTGTTCCTGATCAGCTCATTCTTAGCCAAGAGAAATGCACATTTCAATGATATGTCAGCAGACCCAGGGCAAAAACAAAAGATTTGGCAAGAAATGAACAATGGGAATGTGTTTAAGAACAGGCTTTAATGCATGCTTAAGTCATGTACATTTCACATAAATAAATATTAATGTGCCACAATCTACTTAAGAGCAGCAGATCTGTAACAGGTGGGGCGCAAAACTCCGAAAACAAGAGATCGGAATCTGAAATCCAAAAAGTTCTCATACAAAGCATTCAGCTAATTAGCTGTACATGTTCTTATACTCTCAGCAGTGAGCACATCTGATCTCAGTGGTTCAAGGACAGGGCTTCTCTGGGACGGTGACATTCATTACCATTTCAGAAAGTTCCACATGTGATTACAATGAAGCAGCCACACTGAGAATGCAGCCCGATCTGAGAGCTGCTGGCTATGGGGCAGGAGAACGCTAAGTGGCCGGATCCTCTGATGGCTCCTCTTACAGAATAGGAATAATGAACAGTCGGCTCTGTGCAAGACAAAGATATTTGCAGCACAGGAGAAGTGGAGTAATGGAGACACTAAGGAGAGGGACATTACACACACATTAGTGACCGTGCACTGACTACTGACAGGGCCGCCCGCTGGACTCCTAAGCACAGAAAGAGCAGAGATCTAGATCAACAAATGTCAAGTTATACAGCGTATTTTCCCCAAGACTACATACATCTATCTGCACAGCTCCCCCTGCTCCTGAACATGCTGCCTTCAGATCAAAGTACAGAGCAGAATAAGGCCTCACGCAGGCGGCATCCAGTTCTACAAACCAGTCATACGATACCTAGAGAAGTCTATGGCCCATAGCATATGTTTCTGGTTTCATAATGGGGACAAGCAGAGGTTGGGGCTGTATTACCTGGAGGAGGATACAGTCCCTCACAGGGGCACCATATGGCGGCAAGCAGAGAGTCTATAGGTCTGTAATATGGAGGTTTGAATGGAGTCAGCTATAATCATGAAGCTCACATTACAGTAACAAGGGAGCGCTCCAAAGGGGCAAATACACTTAAGAAGGATGTAAGACAATGGCTGGCAGTGAGCTCTCCGCTGGAAGTACAGGATAACCAGGAAAAACAGCTTCAATCATTTACCCAAATCTAAAAGCTAACCCTAATGTCACCTCCAGGCAGATAAAGTGGAACCCAGAAGACGGATTATACTTGCAAAAGTATTCACCCTCCTTTGACTTTTTTCGTATTTTGGTGCCTCACCACCTGGAATTAACATGGATTGTATGAGGATTTGCATCATGTAATTACAGCACACGCCGACAACTTTCAAGATGTTTTTATTTTATTTATTTATTGTGAAGCAAACAACAAATAGGACAAAATAACAGAAAAGGTCAATGTGCAGAACTATTCACCCCCCTGAAGTCAGTACTTTGTAGAGCCCCTTTTGCGGCAATCACAGCTCCAGGTCGCTGTGGATAAGTCTCTATGAGCAGTCGCCACATCTGACCGCTGGGATTGTTGCCCGTTCCTCCTTGCAGAACGGCTCCGGCTCCTTCAGGTCGGATGTTTGCGCTTGTGAACAGCGATCTTTACGTCTGACCACAGATCTTCTATTGGACTGAGATCTGGGCTGTGACTCGGCCGTTCCAACACATTTACAGGTTTCCCCTTAAACCAGTCAAGTGTTGCTTTAGCCGTGTGTTTGGGGTCATTGTCCTGCTGGAAGGTGAGCCTCCGTCCTAGCCTCAGATCACTCACAGAGTGGGGCAGGTTCTGCTCAGGAATATCCCTGTATTTAGCACCGTCCATCTTTCCCTCAGCTCTGACCAGTTTCCCAGTCCCATCCCCCAGTATGATGCTGCCACCACCAGGTCTCACTGTGGGGATGGTGCTCTTTGGGTGATGTGATGTGTTGGGTTTGTTCCAGACATAGCGTTTTCTTTGAAGGCCGAAAAGTTCAGTTTTAGTCTCCTCAGACCAGAGCCCCTTCCTCCATACATTTCGGAGTCTCCCACAGGCCTTTCCACAAACTCACAACGTGCCTTATTGTCTTTACCTGACAGTAATGGCTTCTTCTGGCCGCTCTGCCATAAAGCCCATCTCTATGGAGCGTACGGCTTATTGTCGTCCTATGTACAGATCCTCCAGTCTCTGCTGTGGAACTCTGCAGCTCCTCCAGGGTTACCTTAGGTCTCTGCTGCCTCTCGGACTAATGCCCTCCTTGCCCGGTCCATCAGTTTTGGTGGGCGTCCGTCTCTTGGCAGGTTTGCTGTTGTGCCATGTTCTTTCCATCTGGTTATGATGGTGCTCCTGGGGATCATCAAAGATTTGGATATTTTTTTTATAACCTAACCCTGACTTGTACTTCTCAACAACATTGTCCCTTACTTGTTTGGAGAGTTCCTTGGTCTTCATGGCAGCGTTTGGTTAGTGATGCCTCTTGCTTTGCAGCCCCTGGGGCCTTTCAAAAAAAGGTGTGTATATGTAATGACAGATCATGTGACACTTCGATTGCACACAGGCGACATAATTTCACTAATTATGTGACTTCTGAAGGTAATTGGTTGCACCAGAGCTTTTTATGGGCTTCCTAACAAAGGAGGTGAACACATACACAGGACAATTTTCTGTTTTCTATTTCTAAACAATAGTTTTATTTATATATTTTTCTCATTTCACTTCACGGACTTAGACGATTGTGTTCTGATCCATCACATACAATTGAGATTAACAAAACAATGAACTTAAGGCTGCAATGTACCAAAATCCGAAAAAGTTGGGCACTTTTGCAAGGCACTGTATATGAAAGTGTAGAGGCGGGTGTGCTTCATACTGTCACCACAGATGTATGGGGTCACGTGTCCAGAAGATAGGGAATAAGCAAGCAACTACTCAAGGAGCCTAACGCTGGGGCCACCAGCTATATCCTCAGAATACGCCATCAATATCTGATTGCCGGGGTCTGACACCCTGCCGATCAGCCGTTTTAGGGTAGCCCCGGAACTATATTGCCAATTGAATAATAGACAGAGCTAGTTACTGAATCGCTGCTCCCAATCACATCATAGAGCTGTGTGGTCCTGGGGTGCCAGAGCTACCCCAAAACAGCTGATGGGCGAGGGTGCAGGATGTCGGACCCCACCCATCAGATTCTGATGGCCTATTGTGTGGATAGGCCTTCAGCAGGAAACTCCTAGACTTCTAATAGACTGTTAGACTGTGCGCTGCTCAGTAAAAGGGGAAGAACACATAAAAAAATGGCATGGCCCACATAACCCCATGGTGGTCTCCCAATGCTAGGTGCACACACGAACATGACGCTCTTTGTAACTACGTTTAAATCAAACTGTAGAAGCCTACTTGAGAACTTCACAGTGACCTTTTTCAAGTAGGTCCCTACGCTTTGAAGTGTGGCACCATGTGGCATCTTAGCACCACTGCTGCCAGGTTAAGCTCCTGGCGGCTCACCTATTCCCTGTATCTCCTGTCCAGACACTGCCCTAAGGCTACTTACACACTAGCGTTCTTGCTGGCTCCGGCAGGGTTCAGCAGAAACGCTTCTGTTATTGATAATACAACCATCTGCATCCGTTATGAACGGGTCCAGTTGTATTATCTTTAACATAGCCAAGAAAACGGATCCGTCCTAATTGACTTGCATTGTGGGTCATGACAGATCCGTCTTGCTGTGCTTTCCAGGACGGAAAGCAAACCGCGGCATGCTGCTCTCCGGTATGAGAACAGAACGGAATGAATTTTGGAGGATTCCATTCTGTTCAGTTACATTTGATCCCCATTGACAATTAATGGGGACAGAACGGAAGTGTTTTTTCCCCCGGTATTGAGACCCTATGACGGATCTCAATAATGGAAAATAGAAACACTAGTGTGAAAGTAGCCTAATCTCTCTTCATAGTCCTTCTAAACCACAAGAAATACTGCTTAGTCAATGAGGGGCCTCAGGGGCGACGTCCATCAGTCAGCGATACTTAGCAAAATTAGCTAGAATCCATATGGACCACATTGAAGGAACAGACAACACATCTGCCCTCATGGGTGTCATATGTCTGCATTGTGTACATGTTATATAGTATTCCTTTGTGAGAAGAAGCAGGGTTGTGGAGAATTCTCCCTCACAGATGATGTCAGCTATCATCAGGTGTCGGTCATAATTCTGACTGACTGGACAACTTGCAGACTCCATGAAAAATCCCTGGATCTTCTCAGTGAAATGACCCAGGTCATGCAACAGAAGGCAACACTGCGTGGGGGCAAAACACAGATGCCCTTAGTGAATTTCAATATACGGCTTCCACTACACAGACGGAGGTATCTGACATGTACGGCAATTAGAGGAGATGCATGGGGAGTTCATGGGTGGTAACCGTCTTCTTTATACAACACAGTCACCTGCTCCTCTAAGTCACCTACACAGCTGCTTACCAATAGTAATCGTTTTCGCAGATTTCCAGAACTATACAGTGGCATGCAAAAGTATGGGCACCTCTGGTACAAATTACTGTTACTGTGAACAGTTAAGAGTTGAAGACGAAATGGTCTCCAAAATGCATAAAGTTACAGATGACCTGTTCTATTTGTACTTTAAGCAAAAACTTTTTTTTTTTCATCTTTTACCATTTTTTATTTTTTTTGTATCTTGAAAAAGGCCTGAAGCCAAACTTTGGGCCCCCTGCATGGTTAGTACCCAGTAGCGCCCCCTTTGATGGAATAACCTGGTCCTTCAGTATGTTCAGGTGGTCGCTGATCTCATTCTTGGAGCACATACTGTTGCTGAACCTAGACCTGACCAACTGCAGGACCCCAGATCATAGCACTGCCCCCACAGGCTTGTACAGGAGGCATGATGGGGGCATCACTTCATCGGCCTCTCTTCTTACCCTGATGCGCCCATCACTCTGGAACAGGGTAAGTCTGGACTCATCAGACCACATCACCTTCTTCCATTGCTCCAGAGTCCAATCTTTATGCTCCCGAGCAAATTGAAGCCTTTTTTCTGGTTTCCTCACTGATTAGTGGTTTTCTTACGGCTACACAGCTGTTCAGTCCCAATCCCTTGAGTTCCCTTCGTTCACATTGTGTGTGTGGAAATGCTCTTACCTTCGCTATTAAACATAGCCCTGAGTTCTACTGTTTTTCCTCGATTTGATTTCACTAAACATTTAAGTGATCGCCGATCACCATCAATCAGGATTTTTTTCCCGCCACATTTCTTCCTAGGATATGATAGATCCCCACTATCCTTCCAGTTTTTAATAATGCATTGGACAGTTCTTAACCCAATGTTAGTAGCTTCTGCAATCTCCTTAGATGTTTTCTTAAACAGACTAACCACGACAACGAGATGTGTCTTTCCACATGGTTGTTTAAGAAACGAGAAGCAGCTCATTGCACCAGTCGGGGTTAAATAACTTGTCAGCTGAAAGATAATCGCCTATGCTGTAATTATCCAATAGGAGGCTCGGAACGGTCTGCTTAGTTAAATCCAGGTGGCGGCTTTTTTTTTTTTGACCGGCAGTGTATTTTACCCTCGTCGGTCCATAGGACTTCTTTCCAAAATGCATCTGGCTGGTTTAGATATTCTTTTGCAAACTTCTGATGCAGAATTTTGTGCCGAGGAGGCAGAAGAGGATTTCTTTTGAAGATTCTTCCATGAAAGCCATATTTGTACAGGTGTCGCAGAACAGTAGAACAAAGTCACAAGGCTGCTAAATCTCCTGAAGGTCTTTTGCAGTGGGGTTCTGATTTGCCTTTCTAGTAATTCTACCAGCAGCTGTCTCTAAAATTTTTCTTGGTCTTCCGGACCTTCTCTTGAGCTCCACTATTCCTGCTAACTGCTATTTCTTAATTACATTTTGAAATGTAGAGATGGCAACCTGAAAACATTTTATCTTCTTAAAAATGTATCCTGCTATGTGGGCCTCAACCATTTTCAGAGTGTTGCTCTCCCTCCAATCACTGACTGCCCTGTTACATAGACTGTGTGACCTCACTGCCATCACCCTCCAATCACTGACTGACCTGCTACACAGATTGTATGACCTCACTGCCGTCACCCTCCAATCACAGACTGGCCTGCTGCACAGATTGTGTGACCTCACTGCCATCACCCTCCAATCACAGACTGACCTGTTATACAGATTGTGTGACCTCACTGCTGTCACCCTCCAATCACAGACTGACCTGTTATACAGATTGTGTGACCTCACTGCTGTCACCCTCCAATCACTGACTGGCCTGCTCCACAGATTGTATGACCTCACTGCCGTCACCCTCCAATCACAGACTGGCCTGCTACACAGATTGTATGACCTCACTGCCGTCACCCTCCAATCACTGACTGACCTGCTGCACAGATTGTGTGACCTCACTGCCATCACCCTCCAATCACAGACTGACCTGTTATACAGATTGTGTGACCTCACTGCTGTCACCCTCCAATCACAGACTGACCTGTTATACAGATTGTGTGACCTCACTGCTGTCACCCTCCAATCACTGACTGGCCTGCTCCACAGATTGTATGACCTCACTGCCGTCACCCTCCAATCACAGACTGGCCTGCTACACAGATTGTATGACCTCACTGCCGTCACCCTCCAATCACTGACTGACCTGCTACACAGATTGTATGACCTCACTGCCGTCACCCTCCAATCACTGACTGGCCTGCTACACAGATTGTATGACCTCACTGCCGTCACCCTCCAATCACTGACTGACCTGCTACACAGATTGTATGACCTCACTGCCGTCACCCTCCAATCACTGACTGACCTGCTACACAGATTGTGTGACCTCACTGCCGTCACCCTCCAATCACAGACTGGCCTGCTGCACAGATTGTGTGACCTCACTGCCATCACCCTCCAATCACAGACTGACCTGTTATACAGATTGTGTGACCTCACTGCTGTCACCCTCCAATCACTGACTGGCCTGCTCCACAGATTGTGTGACCTCACTGTCGTCGCCCTCCAATCACAGACTAACCTGCTGAACAGATTGTGTGACCTCACTGTCGTCACCCTCCAATCACAGACTAACCTGCTGCACAGATTGTGTGACCTCACTGCTGTCACCCTCCAATCACAGACTAACCTGCTGCACAGATTGTGTGACCTCACTGCTGTCACCCTCCAATCACTGACTGGCCTGATGCACAGATTGTGTGACCTCACTGCCATCACCCTCCAATCACTGACTGCCCTGTTACATAGACTGTGTGACCTCACTGCCGTCACCCTCCAATCACAGACTAACCTGCTGCACAGATTGTGACCTCACTGCCGTCACCCTCCAATCACTGACTGGCCTGATGCACAGATTGTGTGACCTCACTGCCGTCACCCTCCAATCACTGACTGGCCTGCTGCACAGATTGTGTGACCTCACTGCTGTCACCCTCCAATCACTCACTGGCCTGCTCCACACCTAGACTGATCTGCTACATAGGTTGTCTAACGGTTCACCAGTGATGTATGTAGCAGACCCTCCATCTGACACGGCCCATACACTGTGTCCCTTACTGTAGTTGGAACATAGGACCGAGTCTTAACTGTGACACTTGGCTTGGAGCAAGAGATTTCAGAGAAAATCTCCTGATTAGCTGAACTCTATCAGATTGCACACAGTGACCCTAGTGTTTACAGGCCACGCCAGAGCCCTGCACTAAGAAGACATTAACATGCAAATGTAATAACATTTCAGGCATACATATTTATGTATTCAGCCTGTAAAGGCTCCTGGTTAATCCGGCCAGCTGCTTCCAAACAGAAGCAACAGTGCATCAGGTAATGAGGGATGAAAAGGCCTACACCACGTACACTGCACACAGACGACTGGTCTCGGCCATTATACAAATAACATCTAAAAGAAAACCAAGCATCTAAAAAACAGGAAACAATACAAAAATGCAGCTAGAAGTACAGTCTGCATTGTGGAATGGACCACTAAGTCTGAGGGAAAGGCTCTTCCACAACAGCTTGAGGCTCATGCACATGTCCGTATCGGTTATGTGGAATGCAAATCACGGATCCGCAAAACACAGATACAAGCCGAGTGCACGCCACCATTTCACACGGTGTGCTGTCCGCATCTTTTGCGGCTCCACTGAAAAGAATGGGTCTGTATTCGATCCGCAACAAAATACGTATGGGACGCAGACCAAACATACTGTAGTGTGCATTAGCCCTTAGTGAACTCTATGATGGAATAGTCTGCGTCGCACAGCATTCTGGGAGAGCACCATTAATCTACAACAAATCAATGGAAAGTGCCCAGTGTAATGACTTCACTACCCAGACTGCAAATTCTGAGTAAGCGCTGGGCAGGCAGCATGTACCTGGTACAATGGAGAATTATGCACACAGCGCTGAATGAGAATAGGTTGTAAGGAATTACATAAATCAAGATTAGTTCATCGGGAGTCACAGACAGTCAGCAGAGTGCAAAAGGACAGAGATTAGAGTAGAATCTGCATTGGGAAGGAACTGTTCCTTCTCGATAATTTCCTGCTCGCCAAGGAGGTGAGAGCGTCATATACATGCAGCAATCACCTGCACTGTATGTGGGCGAGCAACCACTGCTATTGCTCATCCTCAATCAGACTGACACAGCACAATCTACTGATTTTGGCGTCAATATAAATGGTTATTTCACCCGCCGGGTGATCATCGACGCCTTTACACGGGCCGCCGGCAATTTAAACTCAAGCTGCAGATGAAATAAAAAATTGGGCAAAATGGTTGACATTGGCCGACCATTATACAAAATTTTAGAAGGAATAATGGTCACCAAAAATGTGACCCATCTGGTTAAGAAATATTGGCTGAGGTTTACAAACTATACAAGTGTATGGCATAATCATCCAAATGCAATCATTTGCTAATAAATTCCAGTGTGTGTGGGGTTTTTTCCTGATAAAACCAGCCAACTCTTCTAGGTGCCTGGTGGGGTAGTTCGGACGTATTCCGATCAATGCATTTCACGGGTAAGGCTGGCACAGACTCTGCGGATGAGCTGGAGAGTGCGCTGGAGCTAGAAAGTGGAGTATGAATACCAGACCTTATTATTATACCATTAGGACAATGTTCTCCAGCTCCAAATAGGAGTCAGCTCCAAAGTAAACACAGAGCACAAATTACTAAACAGCTATAAAAAGCACAACCAGCTTCCAAAGCTCAGCTCCACGTGACAGTGGTAAGACCGGGCCAAGGAGTTTGAGCTGGGATGGCTGGAGTCATACTCCTGGTCAGGATCACAGTACAGAGCCCTCGTGTCCCAGGTGCTGCTGCTCCAGAAACATGGACACAACATCAGGCTGATTTACCGAGTCCGTCATTTATTTTATATGGTTGGGAACGTTGCCAACAACACATGTGGAAACACGCTCCAGTACAGTAACCCCTTCACCATGCAGACCCCTAGAGGGAGGGCTGGGAGACCGCTCACAGACGCCTCAAATACAAATGCTCTTCATTTTTCACGCTTTGTTTATTAACTGTGCAGAATGTTTGACGTGCGCGTTACTCTTTTAGAAATGTTTAGAGACGCACAATAATACCAGATGCAATAAAGGGCATTCATAAACAGCAGAGGACTGCACATTGTGGAGAGTCTCACCCACGTGCCTCAGCGCTGTACACACAGCCGTCCATCCAAGGGTTTGTTTTTGCATGTATGACAACGTACATGTTGATAGAGGCTGCCTGGCCTAGACGGTCACAGCACAGCTACCTATGGGGGTCCTGCCGGTTCCGGGACGCTCCTAGAAGCTATTGCCTAAAACCTCCTCTTCTTACTACCTATCTGATGAAACCATGTATTACTCGTGTCGTATGAGGGGGTTCATGACATGGAGCCACCACAGCAGCAGCAGGATCATTAATATGATCAAATGATCAATAAATCCTACAGGGTCCCACAGACAAGGATAGGACATTTCTACAGGAGGGAGAAAGCAAACGGCAGCATGCACACGGCCAGTATCCGTGTTTTGCGGACCACAAGACACATAGTCTATGAGGACACAAGTCTATGAGGACCTAGGGAGAACAAACTCCATGGTCAATTAGTATAGGCTGTGGCAATGTGTGGGTCTTTATAAATGATCCCCTTGACATAAACACATGGCTCCTTACGTCTAGAAGCAGCCGCTCACCTGTCCACACGCTGCGTCCAGTGTTATAGCTCAGCTATGCTGCAGTGAACGCGTTCACACACAACGTAGGGACAGGTGCGGTGTTGGATTATAAGAAAGCCAAACAGACCTATTTCACAACCCTGAAATCCTCACTTTCCAAAAATCAAAAAATACTTTTTAATCCATCCTCGGGCCAAAAGTGAAGGCGCCTATTACAGACCTCTGTGCTGAAGATCTGGCCACTTACTTCAAAGAGAAAATTGAGAAGATTCGTCATGAAATTCGCTCCCAGTCTCCAAGCGTCATCCACTGGTTTACTTTCTACATTCAACCCAGTCACTGAAGAAGTCTCCAGGTTCCTCTCTTCTGCTCGTCCAATCACATGCACTACTGATCCAATTCCCTTACACCTTCTCCAGTCTCTCTCTCCGGCTGTCACTACTTACCTAACAATCTCAGTCTCTCTTCTGGTATCTTCCCCTACTCTTTCAAACAGTCAAACCTCTCATCCGCTAACTTTTGGTTAACGTTCTCCTTGATCCACAACCATCTGGTTTCAACACTCTACATTCCAGAGAAACTGTCCTCAACAAAGTGACAAATGACCTCCTGGCAGCTAAATGTAATGGTGACTACTCATACATATAATCAAGGGTTAACTGGGTCCCCGCACTGATAAAGACACTTTCTTCTATCTATATAAGGTTCAAGTTGGTATATAGCTGATAAAGACACTTTCTTTAGTATATTGCAAGTTCTCTCCTGTCTCTCCTGTTCGAAGGACCATTGGTGATTTAGTGCAGGTCATTTTCTTATTCCCTCCCGAGTGCTGATGTTCGATCACTGGGACTTCTCGCTTCCCATCTTCTGTGTGCGCCGCTCAGGGACCCCGACAAAGGAATACGTGCAAGGGAACGCTCTCGGACTAAGGGTCCATTCACACGTCCATATCTGTTTGCTGGATCCGCCAAACACGGACAGCGGCTTTTTGCGGACCGCACATCGCCCGGCACTTGTTTGCGGAACGGAAGTGCGGATCCGCAAATGCGGATACGGACAGCAGATTCCGGCCCCATTGAAAATGAATGGGTCCACATCTGTTCCGCAAAATTGCGAAATGGATGCAGACATGTGAATGGACCCTTACTTTTGCCTGCTTCTCCACGTGTGCGCTACCGGCCGGAGCAGTGCACGCAGGAGAGTGAGCGAGAAGACCCAGTGATCTAATATCAGCACTCGGGAGGGAATAAGATAATTACCTGCACTAAATCACCAATGGTCCTTCGAACATCAGAGACAGGAGAGAACTTGCAATATACTAACTCTACATATATAAATATGAGAAAGTGTCTTTATTAGCTATATACCAACTTTAACCTTATATAGATAGAATAAAGTGTCTTCATCAGCGCTGGGACCCAGTTAACCCTTGATTATCTGTATGTGTATACTGTTATGAGTCTGGGCAGGAGACTCTATTGTGGAGAACCAGCAGCGACTCCCCTGATTGATATCAGGGAAGAAAGACACATAGAAAAAAGCGGCAGCGCAGGTGTATATTTACTATTATCACATAATGGTGACTACTCTCTACTAATTCTTCTGAATTTCTCTGCAGAATTTGACACTGCAGACCGCCATCTACTCCTCGCCATGCTACAATCTATTGGTTTTAAAGGGGTTATCCAATTTCTCAACCCACCCCCCCATATGTTCCGGGACCCTCACCGATAATATACTTACCCTGCTCCCGGGGCTACTCCTGATCATAGATCAGGAGTAGCCCCGCTTACTACTTACTACTGACATCCACCATAATCCGAACCTTTCACTCCTTCTCCTGAGCCGCACTAGTTCTCTGGAATGCCCAGGGGCATAGCTATAGGGGAAGCAAGGGAAGGGGCTGCTTTAGGGCCCTGACCCAGAAGGGGCCCATCCAGGAGGAGGCCTCAAAGATTTTGTCAAGGCCCCCTCAACAGTATTACACAGTGAAATTATATACAGTGAAAGTAGAGACAGTGTAGAAAATGGATGGAACAGCTGCTGGGCCTGGTCTTAGAGAGCGATCTTTACTAGCCACAGGAATGGGGGCGGCATTAAAGGAAGGGGGTGCAAAACAAATTACTGGAGGAGGGGGACCCCATTCAAAAATTTGCTGTGGGGCCCAGTCATTTCTAGCTACGACACTGGGAATGCCCTAGCCAAAGCAATTCTGTAAATTCACAACATCCACAGTTTTAAGAGCTCCATTATGCATCTTTACAGGTTAGCCTATCACATCCCCTAATCTAACGTCTCCATTCACTGTCCTCCCTCAACCACGTCAACAAGACGGTGTATTCATTTAAATGACTGCAGCCACAGTCTCGGCACACAAGTCTGTGCGATTCCCTGAGCTGTCCTTCCTGCATATACCACCAGAGCCCACAATCTGCAGGAATGGCTGTGCCCCCCAGGGCTCCAGATGGCGCTGTCCAAACTATGAAATTATTAAAAAATATCTCCTATGCGGTGAGCATTCGCCATTTTTTAGTCCCCTTGTCACCCCAAAAATAGGATAGGACTGTTCTATTATGGGCCGAACGTTTCATAAAATGCACGCGGCTTTTTTTGGGGTTGAAAGCAAATCAAAATTTTGGTATCAAAACAACCCTACACCGATCTGATCGCCGTAGCGTTGTCGCGATACCAAAATGTTGATTCGGTCTCGATTTGGCGCCTACATTTTTCAGTTCAGGAGCCAATGGCTACTAGGTATTTTTTTTAGTCTGGAGCACTGCCCCCAAATACTAAGAATCATTGGAGCTGCAGTTCTATAGAGATGCTGGAAATTTCCATTTACTAAAGAAGGTTTGACCTTGCGAACATTATGGTTTTGAGAAAATGATTTTGCTGAAGTTCTATTCTACTTGGAGCCTTCAAGAGCAAAAAATGTGAACAAAGATATCATTATCACCCAATTACAAGATGATGGCTGGGGGGGGGGGGGTTAGGCCGGGAGTTGTCCAAGATCACATAAAGCAATAGAGAAGACCACAAATATGTGCACCCAGGCGATTGTTTGTGTAACAGGGCACATGGGGTCGGCTGGGGAACCCATCTCCTGCACTACCTCACTGCATTAAAACCTGTACATGTCCTTTTAACCGCAGGCTGAGTTTACTCTTTTTATAACCTAATCTTAAGGGGGCTGCCAAAGATCGTGTTTGAGAATAAAAACAGACGTCCATGCATCTCAGGCAAGTTAAAAGGCAGAACATCTGCCCCACTAAATCATTCAGGATGTGGAACTAGCCGGAAAAAAATTAATTTATTCAAAAACTAAGAGAGGGGAGGATTTATAACCAGTCAGAGAGCTGTGGGAGTTTCATATCACAGGCTCCACATCGTACAGGTGCAGGGTAACCGGCCGAGACGATGTGACAAACCACGTGCACAGCAACAGCCCGGACACAAAGGAACACTGTCCAGCTCTATGCAGTCCTATACTGTAGGAGGGAGACAAAAATCAATACATTATATGGATTCAGGGTCCCATGTCTTCATTATTGACTTCAGGTATTTCATTCAGCCCCATTACCACAGGTGTATAACATTCAGCCCCCAGTCATGCAGTCTACCATTACCACAGGTGTATAACATCCAGCCTCTAGCCATGCAGTCTACCATTACCACAGGTGTATAACATCCAGCCCCCAGTCATGCAGTCTACCATTACCACACTGTATATCATCAAGCCTCTAGCCATGCAGTCTACCATTACCACAGGTGTATAACATCCAGCCCCCAGTCATGCAGTCTACCATTACCACACTGTATATCATCAAGCCTCTAGCCATGCAGTCTACCATTACCACAGGTGTACAAATATCCAGCCCCCGGTCATGCAGTCTGCCACTACTACTGTGTATAACATCCAGCCTCCACCCAAACAATCTGCCATTAACACAGCATACAACATCCATCCCCCGCCCATGCAGTCGGCCATTACCACAGGTGTATAACATCCAGCCTCTAGCCATGCAGTCTGCCATTACCACAGGTGTAGAACATCCAGCCCCCAGTCATGCAGTCTACCACTACTACTGTGTATAACATCTATCCCCCGCCTATGCAGTCTGCCATTACCACAGGTGTAGAACATCCAGCCTCAGCCATGCAGTCTGCCATTACCACAGGTGTAGAACATCCAGCCCCCAGTCATGCAGTCTACCACTACTACTGTGTATAACATCTATCCCCCGCCTATGCAGTCTGCCATTACCACAGGTGTAGAACATCCAGCCTCAGCCATGCAGTCTGCCATTACCACAGGTGCATAACATCCAGCCTCAGCCATGCAGTCTGCCATTACCACAGGTGTATAACATCCAGCCTCAGCCATGCAGCTGCCTTTACAGACATTGGTAACGGAATGGCTTATGGTAAAAAGCCCCCTGAATTCCAGAGTGATCCTGTAATAGAATGTCACCAATGCCAAAAGTCACTTCCTGCCATGTCCTCCCTCCTATTAAATGAGAGTGGTATTATTGTAAAGTGGAAGGAACGACAGCAACTCAGCCACAAACCGGAGACCACGTAAAGTTACAGAGCGTGGTCACTGAATACTAAGGAGCTTAGTGCTCTGCCATTCACATCAGCACAAAAACTGTGCCCGGAGCCTCATGGCATGTGTTTCCAGGGCCAAACAGCTGCATGCAAGCCTTCCATCACCAAGCACATAGCGTATATGCGCCCATGTTTATCCAACTACATCAGGAATCTGACAGTATTGCTGCTTGTGATACAACCGTTCTCAAACTGGATTTCCATACACAGTGTTCATGCTCGGGGTGCTGGCAGTACTGTGCAAGGATTTTATTTTATTTGCCGATACCTTTAGCACTGCCTTCATGTCACCATGTTTTTATTCCTTGTTCACATACAGCATTTCCCTCACATGAACAGATAATATACAGCCAACAAAACAGACCAAGTGATCACGCAGCTGGCATGGTGACCCCCTTACATTGTACCGGTCCTGGTTGTACATAACGTTAATTACCTAAACCATGTATACCCTGAGATGGGATTTGTGTCTTTCCACAGATTAAAAGATTTTCAAATTCCTCATAGCGGTATGTTTAGGTTCTTTCAGCTTAGACTCACATCAGCCTCTTAGTTTGGGTTTCTTACTCCAAAGGTCGCATTAAATCCCCTGGAAGGAGTATATGCTTATATGTTGGTGGTCCTGACAAGAAGCCCTTTATAGTAAGCGTGGCCCATGCTAGGTCAGTTTCACGTGCGGCAGGTTTCAAAGCAACACTGATTATGTAGACAATGATATAATCAATGTGTCCCGTGGATGTAGAGACTCTACGGTGGGTTCTCTGTGTGATCCACAGCTATGACCTATGGTTAATCGGCACTGTTATTCAGAGAGTGACCACAGTGTCCATGTCTACCAGTTCCATGCTCTGGAATTAGACCAGGTCCATTCTCTGGTTCAGTCTATAACATTGTACAAGTCTATGCAGAATGTAAATGACCGCTGGAGCCGTGCGGTTAAACAGTTTCTATGGGACTTGTGGAGTTGGCTCAAGGCTTTTACCCTGCATGAGAATAGGTAGGAAGAGCTCGGTGCTGAAAGGGAACCCAAAACCCGGATGAACCAGAACCATGGTCCTGGGACGTGATGGGCAGACGGCACAGGATCACTGCTGGGTAGTCATTTCTTACACTTCGGCCCTGGCACGGTAGATTTTGGAATGGTGGGCCATGTGTCCGCCCTCACAGGATGTTACCGGTCTAAGGCTTGGTGACATTCACTCTGTCAAACATGATTTCGTGTTTGTCACAGTTTCACTAACTCTATAAAATGGCCTCGCAACCTCAGGTCATACAACCCGGGCCCTAGGAAGGCGGCCACTGCATATATAACACATGGGACAAAAGAGGCCCGTTAGTTGTGATTTTAATCTATTCACCCGGCCAATGACGGATATTGCTTTCGCTCCCCTTTCCCTGCTTTTGTAAATGGCCAAAATGGTACAAGCCGACGGTCCAGGCGTCCAGTAACAGCAATACTTATGGATCTGCCCCAAGCTATGGCTACTTTCACTCCGGTGTTTTGGTTTCCATTTGCGACATTCAGGGCTCAGCGTCCAAAACGGATCCGTTTTGCCCTAATGCATTCTGAATGGAAAAGGATCCGCTCAGAATGCGTCAGTTTGCCTCCGTTTCGTCTCCATTCCGCTCTGGAGGCAGTCTGCAGCGTTTTGGTGTCCGTCTGATGAAACTGAGCCAAGTCAATGGGGACGGATCAGTTTTCACTGACACAAAATAAAACGGATCCGTCCCCTATTGACTTTCAATGGTGTTTTGGCTATGTTACAGATAATACAAACGGATCCGTTCTGAACGGATGCATGAGGTTGTATTATCTGACCAGAAGCGTTTGTGCAGATCCATGACGGATCCGCACCAAACGCTAGTGTGAAAGTAACCTAAAACGTAAGCCGATCTCGCTGTAAACTACAAGGTGCAGCGACTGATGGAAACACGAGTTGTCTGCAGCCAAATATGACATGTATAAGGGATGCAGGTGTAAAACATATAACGGTCCACAGCCTTGAAGGAAGGAAGGATGGGGCCTGTTAGGCTCCTTTCACACTGGCGTTTTGGTTTCCCTTTCTGAGATCCGTTCAGGGCTCTCAAAAACGGTCCAAAACTGATCAGTTTTGCCCTTAATGCATTCTGAATGGATAAGGATCCGCTCAGAATGCATCAGTTTGGCTCCAATCCGCTTTGGAGGCAGACACCAAAACGCTGCTTGCAGCCAAACGGATCCGTCCCAACGCCCAGAACACTGCTACCAGGACCTTACTTTGGTGCTTTTAATGACATCTATGGAACCAGTAGGTAATAAAAGTCAGTGAAACCTGGGGAGTAGACAAAAACGTAAGCATGAAAAGAAGAGTCAGGGCACCTACACACGGGCACAGATTTCAAAACATTTTATTTATTTATTATTTTTAAGTGGATTTCTGTGCGTTACTTCCGGTTTTTGGTGCAGTTTTGAAGCAGATCTCACCCTTTCATTGAAAAAGGTGACATGCTGCGGATTTCTAAATCCACACGTTAGGTCAGTTTCCGCACAGAATACAGCAGCAATGTGTACTTGAGCTTTGCCTAATCTCATACACTTTGCTGGTAACGTATTATGCTGCAGATTTTCTGCAAAAGAATCTAAGGGTACAAGCACACGGGGGAGGGGGGCAGCAGCAAATCTGCTGCAAGATCCACGGCACAAACTGGCCTGCTGCAGATTTCCAGCCCACACCAATGCTGAATTCTTTTTAAGCACTTGGTTGGTACTATACAACACTGTGGATTTGCAGCATGAAAATCCATGACACGTCTGCCACATGTGAACTCACCCTTAGAAGGTCTATAGTTCACAGCATAAGTCCTGAGAAGATAACCTGCTCTCAGGCGTCATGGACACAAGTTGCACGCTTCTAGTCTCCCCCTACCTACATGTTACCTCTTGCAGTGGGATTTCTCAGTACAGAACAGATGTGAGTCTAGAAGGCAAGTTGTGAAAAACTTAAGCACAGGATTGCTGAGGGGACGGGAAGGTGCAGGACAGAGGGGCTTGGTGATCAGACTGTGCTCCAGCAGTGAAGGAGTGGCGTGCATGGTGCAGCTGGCAGGGATATGAGGGTCCAAGGTCCAGGAGTGCTGCCGCCACATAGGTGACTCTCTCCACCCAACGGTCGCGAGGTAAGGAATGCCAGCTGCCTGAGAAGTTGTGAGAAGCTGAGAGATGGATGAAGGGAGGAGTTCTATTCTCTCCTTTAATAACAAAGTCCCGCCTTGCAAGTTTTTGAGCGGCTCTTTTCCTATTCAGAGCATCCCCAGCCAAACTAATGCCCTCTCCTACCCTGACGTCAAAGAACAGATCACAGGCAAGATTAGGGTTTTTCATTTCTCTTATTGCAGCAATTAGCCTGGGACTGTATAAAAGGGCTACAGAAAGGGGAGGGAGCCAGAGGGGAAACCTGGGGACAATAAGAGATAGCTGAGAGACACAGGCGGAGAGGCAGAGGGAGCCAGAGGTAGTATGGGGAGAAAGCGCCTTTTAGATTCTTCCAGCTAAAAAAAAAAAAAAATCCACCTGGTTCTTCAAACTTCAGAAACTTTTTTCTTTCGATAATTCCCAAGCAATGAGAGGAAGCAGCTGAAGCTGAGCAGCCGCTGCCTGGCGCTCCCCTGTAAGTACAGCAGTAGTGCAGACACCTGTTTAGCACAGTCCAACTTCCCAGTGCAAACATTTCATTCATAGTAAAAGGCATCAATTAAAAGCTCATCAGCCGGCTCTTGCCCCCCCTGCACGGCTGAATGAAGAAGGCAGATAGAAAGGGGCATCTTTAAGGGCAGAGCCATGGGTCTGCTGAGTGTGGACCTGCTGATCACCCTGCAGATCCTGCCTGGGTTCGTGTCTAACTGCCTGTTCTTGGCTCTCTACGACTCTGTTGTGTTGGTAAAACACGTGCTCCTGCAACTGAACCGCTCCAAATCCAACCAGAGTCAATGGCGTCGGATGCTCACCCCAGAAGGTCTGCGCTGCGTCTGGAACAGCTTCCTATTGGATGCCTACAAGCAGGTATGACTGGCGCCACTTTTAAAGGGCAAGTGTACTTAGAGCTGAGCCAACTGAGAATACATATGGTGGGGGGGATTTATCATAAGGGGAATTTCTGAAGTCGGTTTTGCTGGCATCTGCGATGTCATTATTTGTGGCACATTTATTAGATTAGATATGTCTAGCGATCTTTCTCCGGTTTTAATGCCCCCAATAGAGTGAAATCTGGAACACTTTGCAACATTTTTTAATTTCTTAAATCTGGCATATACCTCATTTATAGTTAAACACTTCTTTAAAACACGAGAGAGTGGTGTAAAATAGCAAAATGTACACTTTTTTTTAATGCAAAAAACAACCTATCTTGTGAGTTTTTAAAGCCTGGAAATCAGTTCTGGATTGATATTTAGGATTTGCAGCACTGAGAGGGGTGATATTTAAGATGAAGGCTTGGAGGTGAACGTGCCGATTGTACTGTCCCCTGTGCGCTCCACAGGGAGGCTGCTGGCAATCTGATAAGAGCAGTGCACCCAGCAGAAGCTCCGTATCGCACACATCTGGGGCCGTCTGCAGGACGCTGAACACGACGACGAGCTGCTCTGGAAAGGCTGCAAAGTGTTAACCGAGTCTTGGCTTGGGAAATGCACACAATGCAAGCAGCACAGAGCAGCCTCGGCCACGATTTCTTGTCACTATCGAAGCGGGTCATTCAGAGGTTAATAAGCTTTTTTGCATACTATGTAACAGGAAAAAGAGCAGCTCCTAGATATTCCATTGTGTCAGCTGGTCACAGCCCTTATTAAAAGGTGCTGGAAACAAACCAAGCTGATAAGAGCCTCCAGCCGTGTCCTGCAGGCCAAAGGTCTAGAGGGCGACGTGCGATCCTTTGTTGATATGAACAATCCTCATGCCCGGATCACCTGTAGCTGGCATGAGGGGCATGATGCCTCAATACTGCCCTCTGCTGGGAGAATACTGCACCTTTATACCAATGAATGGACCATCAGAGACCTTCCACACAACACTCCTGTCTGTTAGAGAAGTGGTGTCTCTCATAGGGAGAGAGATGGACGCAGGCTCCTAACACCCATCAGCTGAAGCTCCTGGAGGTGAAGGAGAGGACAGAAAGTCCAGGCAGACTGTATATCCGGATAGTGCAGGCGCTACGTTATATGAAGCCGTCGGTACCGTTATCTGGTGCAGATGTGCAGTAATGGGTTAATGGTGGCACTGTATGGCTCCAGTTATGCTGCTGGCCCGGCTTTCTGTGTCTCTCCCCTGGCACAGTGTCACTCTATGGAGTAGGTGGATCAATACCGCAAGCTGATGTGGCATACCATGCCAGCGCCACAGGTCTCCGCCCATGCTGCGGTGCCACGCGTGCCAGGCTTGCAGTCTAGTGCCATTCAGCACACCTACTGGTAGAAGGGAAGAGGCACACGTGAATAGATAATATCGCACCACTCTGTGATTTATCTTTTTCTTGTGGCTTATTTTTATTTATTTTTTACAACGTATTCGCTGAATAAGAGAAAACAAACTCTGCACATAACTCAATGGGTGGAGACGCAGGCGCTTTTACTTGACTTTTTCTGGGGTTCTCCAGTAATCTCTTGGCATTCATTAATGGGTGAGATCCAGAGTGTCTCCAGGGGATGACTAAACCGTGCTGAACCTGCCAGCTGAACAAGAGCTCCCCTTGGGCAGATCCGTCTGCTTTGCATTAGTGCTGAATGTGTGCAAAAAAACCCTCTAAGACTTCTATGCAGAAATGTCTAAATCCCAACAGATAAAGAGAACATGTGGTTCAGGGTACACTCCGTTACCAGATTGGTTTCCGTTCGGTTACAGATGCAGAGGTACGGGCTGCTTGGCACTTGTAAAACAAATGTAATACTGCACCAAGACAAACAGTACTGGTTTTTATGACTTGGTCCCAATACATATATATAAATCCCAGAGAAGGGATACAGGTGTTTCTCTGGTACAGAGGAAATATTTCCAGCTCATTATGTGGTCTGGGAACGAGCACCAGTAGCTCCGGGTTCTAATCTCCGTTCCAGTTTATACTTTCTTGGTCGCTGTCTTGCACTCTGTGGTGAGCCTGGAATATGAGATTGCCAAAATATGTTTCTGGAATATACATTATTCAGCTCAAGAAAGGAAATTATAAAAAAAAAAAAAAAAAAAAGATCCCGAACTCCCAAAAAACCGGGCAAGTCTCGGTCAACACATGATGACAAAGGACACAAATGAAGGGTCACCGCGTCTGGGGCTCAGGAGCTGCTGGAGTCAATGGGAAGGAGACTGCGCTCTCTGGCAGCACGAGCCGCTCACTGTACGGAGCCGTGAAACTTGGAGGGGAGCTATGGAAAAAGGAAACCTCTGGCCTCAGAGTCATCGTCTTCTATTGAAAGGATAGCAGTTATGGAAAATGCTTAGCCAGCGCCATCGCTCTTAAAGAAACCTGCCCCATACTATATCATCAGCCGGATCCAGGCAGGGACCCTGCTGTCATACTTTAAGTGATCTGTAATTGAGCAATAATCACATTGAGAAGGCCACCCCGCTGGAGATCGGAAATCAGACAGCGAACGGAACTATTCCAGATCTTACATTTCCATTCAGTGGCCACCAACGTGATGCAGTAGCTCATTCCAGTGACATATACTTGTAGAATTAACTTTTTTTTTTTTATATACAAATAATAGAAATGAGGCAATTCAGAGACAGCTTGAAGAAAAATCTATGGAAGCTTCTGTCAGAACAGAAAAAACATACCGCAAAAAGCCTAGAAGTGTGACCAGGTCTGAAGCAATGCAGAAATAATCCAGCTTCATGATAGAGTTGCCTCCTCTCTACATCAGACAGAAGCTAAAGGGGGATTTATCCAGAGCGAACACTAATCTGCCGCAGATCACCCGATGAACCTGCATTCAGTGACCGGAGGTGCGGACACCAGTGATCGCTGCCCAGGAGCAATGTTTATGTATCAGCAGCTATCCCTCATCCTCGTACTGTGGAGGAGATCGCTGCATGTAAATACAGCACTTCACCTCCACTGAACGAGCAGCCGACTGTCGGGAAGGAACGCTTCCCTCCTGACAATCTGAAAGTCTCAATGCAGCTTAAAGTGCTGTCCACAATGTGAAGCCAAATACAATCAGGACACAGGAAAACAAGACATAAGGAAAAAATGAGCAAGAAATGGCGAGTGCCAATGGCTTTGGTGTTTACGATGCCGTAAACTTTTAAGTGCCTTTCTCACAAAAGATTTCCAAAGCTGGTGTGAAGCATGAGAACAGAACGTGCTCTCCAGCCAAGAAAGCAGAGTCAGATGGAAAGGGTTTGGCCATGCTCTGGGGTCAGGACCGAGCAGCTGATGGCTGAGTCACCCCGGACAGAGCTGGGAGCTCATCCACTAACCAGAACCTGGGGAGCGCGTACACCAGGCAAACCCTGGAAACAGTGGGAAAGCAAAACTAACCGACTCATCTGCCAAGAAGCAATGTACTCAGCGTCTGCACTATTCATGTGGACGTTCCTGTGGTCAGGGACAATGAGATAAATAAAGCTGAGGATTGTGCTTGTCGCCCTGTTGTTACACATTGCACATGCTTCATTTCCTTTAAATTGCCGTTATTTACAGAGTTTGTAGCGTAAACCGAGGACGTCTGGGGAACATACGTTCGGAATAAAGATAACCGGACAGTACAGAACAAACCAATGGACGCCCTTCTACAAAAACAAGCTGTATAATAACACATGCATAGAACAGATGTGGAGCAGGATGCACTCCAAGTGAATGCAGTCTCTGAAACGCACATGTGCTGCACAGGCCAGAAATACCCACCCACGGCATGGTCATATGTGCTGTCCACACGTGAACCTGACTCCTCCTACAGGTAGCAGTACACGGCATCTTTAGGTTGCATGACAGTCAAGGTCTACCCCCTACACGCCATCAATGTCTATATATATCAAAAGTAAAACCTTCTCCAAACAGCAGATACACACATTGGTCCATCTTCTGATACAGACATGTACTTAATGCAACCCTCCTGTTCAAGGTAAGAAAAGTCCATATAAACTGGGGAACAAACTGAACACTTACTTGGCGCCCTCGTCTGCAGGTTCACCCGCTCCTCTTCTGTCACCCAAGATGTCCGCACCGTTTCTCAGACTACCCGATACAGTAGTAGTCCGGGACACTTCCTGCTGGTCCAGCCCTGCTCTTGGATTGGCCAGCTCTGCTCATGTGACCAATCCAAGGAGAAGTGTCTTGGGCTACCAAATGCACATTGTGCCCAGTTAGTCTGAGAAGCGGTGCGACCATCCTGATGACAGGAGACCAGGAGCTGATGGGTCTGCAGCTAAAAAGGAGGGCACCAGGTCCGTGGTCTGGTCGCTCCCCAGTTAATGGGACTTTTTTTTTTAACTTGGAGGATGCTCTAAATCTGCTGCCTTACCTGAACTCATTGGGAGCAATTTATTAAGACCCCCTATGGTTTGCAGTTTTTAATGCCGATGTGTCTAAATTTGCAAGTAGCGTTTATCCACTTCCCTCAACGGTTTCTGAAAAAAGGTGCCGATGAGGGCGAGCCACTTGCCCCAGCACATTCACATGGCTTATATGACAACTGAAATCTACTCGAGCTGCTGAAGGGTGCTCCTAATTTATATATTAAGTGCATCCTCCAGTGGTGCGGGGAATATCAAAGAGTGGCGTAAAACACTGCTCTCTGTTAAAAAATCCCCATTGTTTCCATAGGGCCACTTTGCAACAATTGTAAAAAATGTTCTGCGATTAAAAAAATATATAATAATCCCCATCACTAACATATAGTAGTTCTACAACATTTAGCAAAGATGGCCGGCACTTCCTAATACATAATTGAATATGTTTTGCCTTGTCTGCGTGCAGGTCACTTGTTTATAGATCGGATTAAAAAGATAGGGATGTGGACGAACCATATGACAATCGGCCATTGTGGTCATATAAAAGAGATTGGTTATTTAGGTCTGGATGCGCTCTTCATTAACCTCCATGGAATACACAGGTCCCTAGATTACTCCTTCTAGCAATGATGCCTCCGCGTGGTTTATGTTTCTTGGAGCTGACCCAGACCATCGTGTTTCATTCAACTGTTTGTGGATTTTAAGCCATTCAGAATACATTTTCAGACCTCCAGACAGTTATCTCTTCCCTTTTGGATTTAGGATTCATAGAGTGCTGGCAGGACAGTAACCTGCGGCTGGATAATTACCATGTCTTGTAGGAAACCGTCAGAAGGCTGGCCAGGCTTGAATTGACATGCTATACGGGCAAAGAGGAAGGCAGGCTTGACGCATAATGTTCAGATCCAGTCAATTCATTTGAGTGATCTTGAATCTAAACTTCGGCTTACACATTACCAGTCTTAAAAACTGATCAAAAAGACAACAGAATGATCGTCTAAAGGGTTAAAATTAATGAGCTTTTTTTTGTTGCTGACTACGGACTGTTATAACCTCAAAGTGAGTCAGACCTTTGTTCAATAGGAAAGATCCCAGAAAGACAGTTTGTCCATCGCCCGGAGTCAACATGCCTGTAACGGCCAATATGGAGTGAAGTGTGTATGCTTGCATTGGCTGAACGATCTACTTCTATCTAATGCAGCAGGGTGGCTCAGTGGTTAGCAGCACTGGGGTTCTGATATCAAATCCAATCAGAAACAGCTTCTGCATGGAGGTTGTATGTTCTCCCCTCGTTTACATGGGTGTTCTCTGGGGACTCTGCTGTCCTCTGACACTCCAATAATAGGCACATTGGCCTCCTAGGAAATTGACCCTAGTGTGCCATGTGTTTTGAGGTCGAGCCATTAACATCCCAGTAAGTCGCCCGGCCACACAGCTCGCCCTGCACATTGAGTCCCTGGGAGAAAAGCCCATTACAAATGTCTGCCATTGTCATAACGTGTATGACCACTTTAGTCTGCAGACGGCACTAATGCCTCTCTGTAAACAGCTCCAGAATGAGAGAAAGGCTTAGCTAAGAGTGAGACCTGAGGGAAACGACCTGGAAGATCCTCTGTGAAGAGGAAGGACCATGTCTTCAGGATTAGGCTCAGTCTATTCTCCAGCTTTTTCGACACTTGGTGTCGTGCGTTTTTTCACGTAAGGCGCTGCCGTGGGGAAGACAGGAGATTACATTCTTCAGCAAGGTCTGCCGTTTTTATTCTCCAGTCAGCTACCATGGGATAACAACTGCATATCACTGGCAAAACCCAGCATCATAACTGTAGACCGTAATACAGCTACAGGGCACCCTTTCCATACGACACTCGGAGTAAGAAGCATAGTATCGCTTTGCTTCCAGAAAATAGTAAGGAGGCAGCAAACTCCTCCCGTGTGACGGAGGAGAAGCCAGGTGCACAGACAGATTTAAGGGGCTTCTCCTCCCCACTAATGATGTGAATTTACTAGCTGATATTCCTGGCTTGATTTCAGTAATAAATATTAACCTATTGTGTGACAGATGCTTTCCTGTGACACTAAGCCCTTCCACCATTCTCATATCGCAGGGTGGAAACCTAAATCATTTGTCGCGTCGACTATACGGTAATTATCTCCAGCACATTGCAGCTTTCTTTAGGTTTAGTAGGTGGTAATTAAGTCTGTCCGGCCGCTCCAGGGTAATTCAAAGCACAGCTCTGCTGCTGAACCAGATCACACTCTTCATCTTCATATAATCTCAAGTAACTTCACAAGCTGCACTGCTCTCGGCCAGCATTAGGCACACTCAGAGCTACACTCCGAATTCTGCTGGTTTTCTGCTTCAGACGGCAATGGGGTTCACACCACTACAACAGTATTTGGCATAAAACAATTGTGTAGCAAGACCCCTTTTGTGACTTACATACTTTGGCTGTCTCGGTGCATGGAGTGCGGGGCCCATATACGGTCTATAGATCCGTACCACTGCTCTGAGCGCTCTACACTTACGGCTTTCATCCCCTCTGCTCGGCTGTCTCGGTGCATGGAGTGCGGGGCCCATATACGGTCTATAGATCCGTACCACTGCTCTGAGCGCTCTACACTTACGGCTTTCATCCCCTCTGCTCGGCTGTCTCGGTGCATGGAGTGCGGGGCCCATATACGGTCTATAGATCCGTACCACTGCTCTGAGCGCTCTACACTTACGGCTTTCATCCCCTCTGCTCGGCTGTGTCGGTGCGTGCAGTGCGGGGCCCATATACGGTCTATAGATCCGTACCACTGCTCTGAGCGCTCTACACTTACGGCTTTCATCCCCTCTGCTCGGCTGTCTCGGTGCGTGGCGTGCAGGGCCCATATACTGTCTATATATCCGTACCACTGCTCTGAGCGCTCTACACTTACGGCTTCCATCCCCTCTGCTCGGCTGTCTCGGTGCGTGGAGTGCGGGGCCCATATACGGTCTATAGATCCGTACCACTGCTCTGAGCGCTCTACATTTACGGCTTCCATCCCCTCTGCTCGGCTGTCTCGGTGCGTGGAGTGCGGGGCCCATATACGGTCTATAGATCCGTACCACTGCTCTGAGCGCTCTACACTTACGGCTTCCATCCCCTCGGCTCGGCTGTCTCGGTGCGTGGAGTGCAGGGCCCATATACTGTCTATAGATCCGTACCACTGCTCTGAGCGCTCTACATTTACGGCTTTCATCCCCTCTGCTCGGCTGTCTCGGTGCGTGCAGTGCGGGGCCCATATACGGTCTATAGATCCGTACCACTGCTCTGAGCGCTCTACACTTACGGCTTCCATCCCCTCGGCTCGGCTGTCTCGGTGCGTGGCGTGCAGGGCCCATATACTGTCTATAGATCCGTACCACTGCTCTGAGCGCTCTACACTTTCGGCTTTCATCCCCTCTGCTCGGCTGTGCCGGTGCGTGGAGTGCGGGACCCATATACTGTCTATAGATCCGTACCACTGCTCTGAGCGCTCTACACTTTCGGCTTTCATCCCCTCTGCTCGGCTGTGCCGGTGCGTGGAGTGCGGGACCCATATACTGTCTATAGATCCGTACCACTGCTCTGAGCGCTCTACACTTACGGCTTTCATCCCCTCTGCTCGGCTGTCTCGGTGCGTGGAGTGCAGGTCCCATATACCGTCTATAGATCCATACCACTTTTCTCAGCGCTCTACACGTATAGCTTTTATCGCCTCTGCTTGGCGTGCGGGTCCCATATACTGCTGGCTCTGCAATAATCACATCAGCACTGATTAGCTCTAGCTCAGGAGCAAAAGGTTCGTGCAGATTAATGCTGAAAGTGTCAGGCTCTGCACCTACCTCAAACAAGGATTTAACTCAGCATAAAGTGAAGCTTATCTGAATCTACAAGGCTTTAAATATAACAAGAAAGGAGATTAAAAAGCAAAACAAAAAGTAACAAGTAAAATAAATCATAATCCAGACAGGAAGATGCAGAAGTATAGTTCCCTATGTGCACCAACAAGCCTAAAGTCAGAAATGGGAGACCAGCTGGTGTGAGGCTTATGTCCTGTCATACACGTGTGACATGTCTATCTACATGTGGAAACCAAAACAGACATGCCAATGTGGAAACACCACTCATGTCCCACTATGGAGACGGATATGTGTACAATAATCCAATAAGGTACACAAAAAAACACTAAGAAAAAAAGCGGGTGTAGACAACCCACATGTCACAGATAAAATATCTTGGAGTGACCCCCTGGGTATCCCACAGAGGAGGGAATCAGCTATGAGGCGAGACATCCAGGGATCTACCGCCAATTATCCTAATATCAAAGCATTTCCCAATGATTAATGGGTCCTCAGGGGACAATTTCACAGGACATAAAAACCACATGTATGACACACACAGTATGATGATACAAAAGTATGATACAGAGAATGATACCGGATCAGCGTACACGCTGTGTACCACCGCGTGTGTCTGTACAGTATTCACACACACAGATCAAAGGGGAGGGTGGACCCTAAAATGTCACTTGTACTACCCCACACTGCCTCCGACAACCACCCATAGGATAATTATTACCAAGACACAAGGGCACCTATAGAGGAGATGTAGCCATTGCTACCACCTTGCCATTTGTATATCAGGACTCAGATGGCAGTTCTATAGATTGTATTGAGAGGAATAGGACCCAGTCCAGCGCTGTGGCACTGGGTGCACGTGTGCCAGGTCACGACGCTGCAGGGCATGAATAAGCTGGTAAAGAAACCGCAGCACTCTCTTGTCTTCAGTACACAAAGGTTTATTCACCCAAGCAATGCGACGTTTCGACCCGTGTGGTCTTTCTCAAGCAACTTACATTTTGAACAAAATCAAATACATATACCCTCTCACCAAATCACATGACTCAATTGAGTATGTTAATTAGCAATTACAAATTCAAAATAGATCCCCCCTCTTTCTGTGTTCCCCAGCAGTGTAAACTGTTTATCATCCTATCCAAATCACAATCCTACTTAGTACATGATCTATTAACACAAATATTAAAATCGTGCTTACTATTGCTGCCGATGCGTTCCTGGAGGACATATCCCAGAAGAGGCCTTCATATTAAAAGTTCTTGATATGGAAGAACATGCTCCATCTGGCGTTCCTCTAGTCCCATGGCGCCTGCGCAGAGTGTCCCCGGCAGGTATAAAGGAGACCGAACGTACGTCCCTTCGTCCTCACGTGCACATTGCGCCTGCCAGCCCGGCCTACACAGACTGGATGCGACGTCAGGGTCCCTGCTCCCGCACAGCGCTTCGCCAGCGGCGTCATGGAAACGATGTAAACAAGTTTAAAGTTTAAAGTCCCTCCCCTTATATTATACCTCCGCAACAGCCATATTAATACACTGAATGTGGTATATTAGGGCGACTGTCACTTTAAGGGGAGGGACTTTAAACTTGAAAGTTTACATCGTTTCCATGACGCCGCTGGAGAAGCGCTGTGCGGGAGCAGGGAGCCTGATGTCGCATCCGGTCTATGCGTATGCCGGGCGCAATGTGCACCTGAGGACGTAGGGACGAACGTTCGGTCTCCTTGATACCTGCCGGGGACACTCTGCGCAGGCGCCATGGGACGATGCTAATGTCGTATAGAACAGACGAAGGTGCGCATGCGCCCTGAGACTAGAGGAGCGCCAGATGTAGCCTGCTCTTCCATATCAAGAACTTTATTATGAAGGCCTCTTCTGGGATATGTCCTCCAGGAACGCATCGGCAGCAATAGTAAGCGCGATTTTAATATTTGTCTTAATAGATCATGTACTAAGTAGGATTGTGATTTGGATAAGATGATAAACAGTTTACACTGCTGGGGAACACAGAAAGAGGGGGGTCTATTTTGAATTTGTAATTGCTAATTAACATACTCAATTGAGTCATGTGATTTGGTGAGAGGGTATATGTATTTGATTTTGTTCAAAATGTAAGTTGCTTGAGAAAGACCACACGGGTCGAAACGTTGCATTGCTTGGGTGAATAAACCTTTGTGTACTGAAGACAAGAGAGTGCTGCGGTTTCTTCACCAGTTCATTCATGTTTGGGGGAGTACAGGACTGACTCCCAACACGGCTGGCACCGCCACATTAAGGAACGGTAATTTATTACTATTTGTTTCCGTTGTGCTGCTACACTTCTTTCGATGGCAGGGCCAGAAGCAGCATGAATGCAGCGCGTCAGTGAAGATAAAGGGCTGCACTGTTCCCTACCTTATGTGACAAGACCTCTCATCAGATGACGGCTTACCAGATTCACAGCACAGTCCCCTTTGTATTATAGCTGCCCACTTACTGAATGGTGCCCACGCTCAACAATTCTCCTCTTTGGGCGTCTACGGTTAGCAGAGGGACCCGTGTTCTTGTAAATAAAGCCCCTTTCCTGAAGCCTTTCACCAGGTACAACTGCACCATGTAAGGTACCTAAGGATTGTCCTGTGACTCATCAGGTTAAAACATCTTGCCTAAATCTTTAGAAAAGGATAGAAGATCAATGAAGAACTAGGAGTTAGTTTGGGAACACTTTCTTTATATGATTTTGTGCAGAGAAGACACAATGGTCTTGACTGTCGACCGGGGTGATGGTCCTGTTCTGTGCACTTAATGTTTATTCTTATATTTGTATTAACACTACGTTATTAACTATTCTCACTTCTCGCTGTATAGGTAAAATTAGGCGGAGACGCACCAAACTCCAATGTTATCCATGTGTCCAGCAAGAAAACAAGTAGCATGCCAGCTAAACTCGGGACACCATGTAACCTTCTTGACTTTGCCAGCTCCGAGCGCCCTCTGGTTGTCAATTTTGGTTCTGCCACCTGACCCCCCTTTATAAGCCAGCTGCCAGCCTTCAGCAAGCTGGTGGAGGAGTTCTCCAATGTAGCCGACTTCCTCTTGGTCTACATTGATGAGGCTCATCCCTCAGATGGCTGGGCTGCTGCTCCTGGTGTGGGTTCATATGAAGTAAAAAAACACAGAAACCAAGAAGATCGATGTGCTGCAGCTAACAAACTCATGGAAGAATACTCCCTCCCCCAACAGTGCCAGGTGGTTGCAGACTGCATGGACAATAATGCCAACGTAGCCTACGGTGTCTCCTTTGAAAGGGTATGCATTGTACAAAGGCAAAAAATTGTATACCTCGGAGGTAAAGGACCTTTCTTCTATAAACTCCAAGAAGTGAGGTGGTGGCTGGAGCAGACATTTGGAAACAGAGGCTGAATGGATAAAAGGACCCGGCTGGGCCTGGAGAAACCACTCCAAAGGACGAGCAAGCGTATCATCCTCGTGGAACACTTGTTGACACTAAAATACAGACTTTGAAAACGACCACACTACAAAGTTCACAATCCAGATGCCTGATCTTATCCTCACTGTGACCCGAATCTCTGGCAGACCTCAAACCGCTGTTCCCTCTTGCTCTACAACAATACACAACAGTATAGGCAGAACATAGGAAGATGAGGGTGTGGTGAAAGCAAGAAGGGAAAGTCAGAAATCAAACAAAGCCCACATCTGACAGCTGCTGTAGAGCCGGCTTGCTCTTCCATGTTCCTGGGAAAATTTTGCAAAGAAATGCCGTCAGGGAAGACTAGGGAGAAGCAGCACAGCACCTCCAATCGAGTATTTATTACCGAGATTCCAGTGTTTCACTCGGCAGGTGTAGCTCATTTTAGTTATTTTTTTTTCTTTTCTTAACATAATTTATTGCGTTATCATGAGTCGGCGGTATCCACAAATGACACAGTTACCTCAACAAGGGGACAGCTGCATGGAAACGGATGTAGCAATCATCTGCACGTTCCATACTGCTGGTTCTTCATGTTATCTTGGAGGAGGGTGGGAGCCTTAATAATTGTTAATATGTGGAACCTGTAGGCACAGAAGCATAAATATGCCTCCTATGTGCTCTGATCCCCACAAGATGACATTTCCAGCACCAATTAGGCAAGGTTTTGACAGGTGACGTGGAGAATGAAGACTAACACTTCACTAATGGCCTGCGTCTGGTCCTGCGGGCTCACACCGCACATGGGGCTCCGAGGACCTCAAAGGCCTGGCTCACACATCAGACCAAAACACACTAGTTTACTGATCAATGGCCAAACTACATTCTGTCACATCCTAAAACAACACCCATCGCCACCTTTTCATGCTTCCTTTACAGGGTCATTGAAACTCCACAGTAACGGACCCGCATTGCTGCTGCATTGAAGGATTTCTCTAGTCCAATAATTCATTATTTTTACCTGTACCCAGACGCCACATATTTTGCTGCATATCCCTGCTTTTCATGCCATCACTGCATCCTAGCAGAACTACCGGTTTGCTAACCAAATCCATCATACTTTGCTGTGTAAGCTCCAGAGGACTTGCTCCACCTAGCTACAAGGCAGCGGAGGCGTAGAGGGCGAGACATTGTGGCAGGTGAAGCAAGCCCTGAGGAACAGTACAGAGCAGAGCATGCTGGGATTGGTAAGAAAACCCAACCAGCAGGAAGTTCTGCATGTAAACATCCTGCCAGGATGGAGTGATGGCGAGAACAGGGGAAGGACAATGATATGAAAAACAGGCAAAATATGCAGCGTCTCCGAGGAGAGAAAAAATATTCTGGGACTAAAGAACTTCTATACGCAGATTTTGAAAGTTTTTCTGTTTTATGTTTTATCACGGCTGGATGTGCCACTTATTGTGTATGCAAGTGATACTGAGCTCATGGAGCTGGAGGTAGGAATGTAATATCACACTTCTCCAGCCACTCCTTGCATATTTGCTGGGTTGTGGCCAAATCTCCACCGGTCCCCATTATAGTGAATGGGGCTGGAAGGCCAGTATTCACGGATCCGGGTGAGGAACAGCCTGCAGGATCTGCTTAACACAAATGTGAAACAAGCCTTAAAGAGACTACAGGCAGTTACTATTATCCAAATCCTGCAGTGAATAAGGAGGCATTCACACAAGGTAGATTTTCTTGCAGAAATTTTCTACTGAAAATAACTTCCATTCATCTGAATGGGGTTGCTTTGGTGGGAAGCCCATGGATTTCTACAAGCCCCATTCAGGTGAACAGAATACCGTGTGTGAAGACGTCCTAATAGAACCTGCAAGAAGATGGCCCAATACTGGACCATCACAGAACAGAGTGGGGCTTCACTAGTACCAAGAACAAGCAGATATCTTACCCATAGGAACCGCAGCTCACAGGGAGGCTGTACCACTAATTATAATCACATACTAAGAAATAAGCTGATGCCGATATACTAAGGCATTTCAAACACCAGTCTTCGTATAAAGGCTGTCGGAGAAGAAAGCGACAAAAATTGAATGGCTTAAATGATAGTAAACACGTCAGGCCCCAGGAGGCCACCCCCCCTCCCTCTAAGCCCAGAATGCACCATAATTGATGACATTTTAACGCCACAGTGGTGGGGTAAACACCTGGATAAATGCCCCTCAGCAGGGTGTATTTTAATATTTGGTGGCATCTATTTAGGGATATTATGGGCCTCAGTTTGTAAAGACACTATTAACGGGGTGTTTCAACATAGAGTCCAACAGGGGGAATTCTACACAAGGAAGAGGGGACATATATTGGATGTACTTAGCCTTTAAGGTGGTTGGATGCAGTCACTTTTTTATATATTTAGCTGTAATAACAGGATGAGCAGTAAATATATACCAAACGCTCATGTGTCATCCAATTCTACAATAAAGTATATTGCGGTAGACAAGAAAAAAGTTCTAAAACCAGAAAGATCTTCAATAGGAATTAAATGGAAATGACACAAGGCCTCTGCAGACCCCCATTACTGTAAAGCTGCTCCTGGGTGACCGAGGGGCACAGGATTCAAACCGAAGAAGAAGGATAAGAAGGGTATGTAAGGGCATGCCTCCTGGCCATAACCTCAGTAAATCTGTGTAAAAGGAGCCCGATCAGGGAGTGGAGGGCACAGTAACCCCCACAAGCCATTCAGATGATATTAAATCCTTCTAGTTTGAGAGCATCATCATGAATACCTCATCAATGCATGCAAGAGGAGTGGTGTGGACAGAAGACGGCGAGTGCGGTGGGTCACAGAAGGGGTGACCTGCCAGGTCCGCAGCCCTGCAATGCTCTCCCCATGTTTGCAGATAATTGGCAGACAAAGGCCTCTGCTCTCCCTCCTTCCAGACAGAATATGAAGGTGCATGTAGGACTGATCGCCTCACGCTGCCTCATTCTATGATGTGACTGCTGCAGATCGTGCATTTACTGTACATGACCCTCAGTGCATACGGTTTCCATCCAGGGATATCGCACTTGTGCCTTCTTGCATGCCGCCTGGTGATACACGCCATTGCTTACATGCTGTACTATATATATTGCATTGATATTCTGTTGTACTGTAGCATAACGACATGTCGGCTCCTGATTGACGCTTCCTCTAATGTTTCCCATCACACCAGGGATTTCATTCCACACCCGTGGACGGCGGGGTCACCGGCCAGCATGTGGCAAATATGAAAACCTGTTTTATATGTGCAGGACTGGTGGGAAACAATTCTCTTGTGTGCCTGGAATCAAGGGGCATGTTCACATGGATGTATTTTCTTACTTACATTTTTATACAACTTTTAGATGTCACTTGAACCTTTTATGCTGTGATCACCAAAAGTGTCTTGATATTTGGCAACCAGTGAGGTCAGTGCTACGTCACTGCTCATTTCTTCTCCTTATGCTGATGTTTTTCTATTTGACCTATGTGTATTTTATATCTTTTTTTTAAAATAATTATCCAATTTCATTATTTTGCTCTGTGCAGTACCACATAATCTTGTTTCATATAATGCACCAGCAATTGGCCACTGGCACACGGCTCTGTGCCCTGCATGGATCTCATCCTGTGCCAGCCTACATGTTACCCATCAACGTACACAGGGAAATAGACCATGAGTGACAAGCCAAAGGTGACCTGCGAGGTGACACAGGAACACCAGGCAGAGGATCCTGCTGGCTAGAGAGGCCATGATGTGGGTATGAAGGGAACCATTGAAAGAGACCAGCTCTCTGTTGGTGCCTGGATGGAGTCACATCATTGCTGACCTGGCAGGTGTTTTTGTCCTCCCTTTCAGACCCGGTGGCTTCTTCACTCATCTTCTCCACAACTAAAGACTACCAGAACCCAAACGCTTCACAATATGGTGCTTCAGTTAGCCAATGTTTTACTTGTATTTTAATTAAAAAAAATATTTAAAAAAAAGGAAAAGTCCATGAGTTGTTTAATTTGATGCATACATTTTCCTCATATGATTCTATGTATCAGGCATCAATTGGAGGAAACCACCCGATGGAAGGCCACCATCCATACACAAGGAAAAGTAAGCTAGCTACAGAGAAGGTAATGCTGTCGCAGGTCAACCATGAGGCTCGTTCTGTTTAGGCGCTCTGTATGCTAATTAATAGCATCGGAACAGGGAGGAGGAGACATCAGCTTTTCTCGGTGGGCGTCTCTTCTATCTGGCTGTGGCGCTGTCCAACCACAGCAGAGCGCGTCACAGCTCCATCTGGCTCTCCTGACATGCTCCATCTGGCGTTCCTCTAGTCCCATGGCGCCTGCGCAGAGTGTCCCCGGCAGGTATAAAGGAGACCGAACGTACGTCCCTTCGTCCTCACGTGCACATTGCGCCTGCCAGCCCGGCCTACACAGACTGGATGCGACGTCAGGGTCCCTGCTCCCGCACAGCGCTTCGCCAGCGGCGTCATGGAAACGATGTAAACAAGTTTAAAGTTTAAAGTCCCTCCCCTTATATTATACCTCCGCAACAGCCATATTAATACACTGAATGTGGTATATTAGGGCGACTGTCACTTTAAGGGGAGGGACTTTAAACTTGAAAGTTTACATCGTTTCCATGACGCCGCTGGAGAAGCGCTGTGCGGGAGCAGGGAGCCTGATGTCGCATCCGGTCTATGCGTATGCCGGGCGCAATGTGCACCTGAGGACGTAGGGACGAACGTTCGGTCTCCTTGATACCTGCCGGGGACACTCTGCGCAGGCGCCATGGGACGATGCTAATGTCGTATAGAACAGACGAAGGTGCGCATGCGCCCTGAGACTAGAGGAGCGCCAGATGTAGCCTGCTCTTCCATATCAAGAACTTTATTATGAAGGCCTCTTCTGGGATATGTCCTCCAGGAACGCATCGGCAGCAATAGTAAGCGCGATTTTAATATTTGTCTTAATAGATCATGTACTAAGTAGGATTGTGATTTGGATAAGATGATAAACAGTTTACACTGCTGGGGAACACAGAAAGAGGGGGGTCTATTTTGAATTTGTAATTGCTAATTAACATACTCAATTGAGTCATGTGATTTGGTGAGAGGGTATATGTATTTGATTTTGTTCAAAATGTAAGTTGCTTGAGAAAGACCACACGGGTCGAAACGTTGCATTGCTTGGGTGAATAAACCTTTGTGTACTGAAGACAAGAGAGTGCTGCGGTTTCTTCACCAGTTCATTCATGTTTGGGGGAGTACAGGACTGACTCCCAACACGGCTGGCACCGCCACATTAAGGAACGGTAATTTATTACTATTTGTTTCCGTTGTGCTGCTACACTTCTTTCGATGGCAGGGCCAGAAGCAGCATGAATGCAGCGCGTCAGTGAAGATAAAGGGCTGCACTGTTCCCTACCTTATGTGACAAGACCTCTCATCAGATGACGGCTTACCAGATTCACAGCACAGTCCCCTTTGTATTATAGCTGCCCACTTACTGAATGGTGCCCACGCTCAACAATTCTCCTCTTTGGGCGTCTACGGTTAGCAGAGGGACCCGTGTTCTTGTAAATAAAGCCCCTTTCCTGAAGCCTTTCACCAGGTACAACTGCACCATGTAAGGTACCTAAGGATTGTCCTGTGACTCATCAGGTTAAAACATCTTGCCTAAATCTTTAGAAAAGGATAGAAGATCAATGAAGAACTAGGAGTTAGTTTGGGAACACTTTCTTTATATGATTTTGTGCAGAGAAGACACAATGGTCTTGACTGTCGACCGGGGTGATGGTCCTGTTCTGTGCACTTAATGTTTATTCTTATATTTGTATTAACACTACGTTATTAACTATTCTCACTTCTCGCTGTATAGGTAAAATTAGGCGGAGACGCACCAAACTCCAATGTTATCCATGTGTCCAGCAAGAAAACAAGTAGCATGCCAGCTAAACTCGGGACACCATGTAACCTTCTTGACTTTGCCAGCTCCGAGCGCCCTCTGGTTGTCAATTTTGGTTCTGCCACCTGACCCCCCTTTATAAGCCAGCTGCCAGCCTTCAGCAAGCTGGTGGAGGAGTTCTCCAATGTAGCCGACTTCCTCTTGGTCTACATTGATGAGGCTCATCCCTCAGATGGCTGGGCTGCTGCTCCTGGTGTGGGTTCATATGAAGTAAAAAAACACAGAAACCAAGAAGATCGATGTGCTGCAGCTAACAAACTCATGGAAGAATACTCCCTCCCCCAACAGTGCCAGGTGGTTGCAGACTGCATGGACAATAATGCCAACGTAGCCTACGGTGTCTCCTTTGAAAGGGTATGCATTGTACAAAGGCAAAAAATTGTATACCTCGGAGGTAAAGGACCTTTCTTCTATAAACTCCAAGAAGTGAGGTGGTGGCTGGAGCAGACATTTGGAAACAGAGGCTGAATGGATAAAAGGACCCGGCTGGGCCTGGAGAAACCACTCCAAAGGACGAGCAAGCGTATCATCCTCGTGGAACACTTGTTGACACTAAAATACAGACTTTGAAAACGACCACACTACAAAGTTCACAATCCAGATGCCTGATCTTATCCTCACTGTGACCCGAATCTCTGGCAGACCTCAAACCGCTGTTCCCTCTTGCTCTACAACAATACACAACAGTATAGGCAGAACATAGGAAGATGAGGGTGTGGTGAAAGCAAGAAGGGAAAGTCAGAAATCAAACAAAGCCCACATCTGACAGCTGCTGTAGAGCCGGCTTGCTCTTCCATGTTCCTGGGAAAATTTTGCAAAGAAATGCCGTCAGGGAAGACTAGGGAGAAGCAGCACAGCACCTCCAATCGAGTATTTATTACCGAGATTCCAGTGTTTCACTCGGCAGGTGTAGCTCATTTTAGTTATTTTTTTTTCTTTTCTTAACATAATTTATTGCGTTATCATGAGTCGGCGGTATCCACAAATGACACAGTTACCTCAACAAGGGGACAGCTGCATGGAAACGGATGTAGCAATCATCTGCACGTTCCATACTGCTGGTTCTTCATGTTATCTTGGAGGAGGGTGGGAGCCTTAATAATTGTTAATATGTGGAACCTGTAGGCACAGAAGCATAAATATGCCTCCTATGTGCTCTGATCCCCACAAGATGACATTTCCAGCACCAATTAGGCAAGGTTTTGACAGGTGACGTGGAGAATGAAGACTAACACTTCACTAATGGCCTGCGTCTGGTCCTGCGGGCTCACACCGCACATGGGGCTCCGAGGACCTCAAAGGCCTGGCTCACACATCAGACCAAAACACACTAGTTTACTGATCAATGGCCAAACTACATTCTGTCACATCCTAAAACAACACCCATCGCCACCTTTTCATGCTTCCTTTACAGGGTCATTGAAACTCCACAGTAACGGACCCGCATTGCTGCTGCATTGAAGGATTTCTCTAGTCCAATAATTCATTATTTTTACCTGTACCCAGACGCCACATATTTTGCTGCATATCCCTGCTTTTCATGCCATCACTGCATCCTAGCAGAACTACCGGTTTGCTAACCAAATCCATCATACTTTGCTGTGTAAGCTCCAGAGGACTTGCTCCACCTAGCTACAAGGCAGCGGAGGCGTAGAGGGCGAGACATTGTGGCAGGTGAAGCAAGCCCTGAGGAACAGTACAGAGCAGAGCATGCTGGGATTGGTAAGAAAACCCAACCAGCAGGAAGTTCTGCATGTAAACATCCTGCCAGGATGGAGTGATGGCGAGAACAGGGGAAGGACAATGATATGAAAAACAGGCAAAATATGCAGCGTCTCCGAGGAGAGAAAAAATATTCTGGGACTAAAGAACTTCTATACGCAGATTTTGAAAGTTTTTCTGTTTTATGTTTTATCACGGCTGGATGTGCCACTTATTGTGTATGCAAGTGATACTGAGCTCATGGAGCTGGAGGTAGGAATGTAATATCACACTTCTCCAGCCACTCCTTGCATATTTGCTGGGTTGTGGCCAAATCTCCACCGGTCCCCATTATAGTGAATGGGGCTGGAAGGCCAGTATTCACGGATCCGGGTGAGGAACAGCCTGCAGGATCTGCTTAACACAAATGTGAAACAAGCCTTAAAGAGACTACAGGCAGTTACTATTATCCAAATCCTGCAGTGAATAAGGAGGCATTCACACAAGGTAGATTTTCTTGCAGAAATTTTCTACTGAAAATAACTTCCATTCATCTGAATGGGGTTGCTTTGGTGGGAAGCCCATGGATTTCTACAAGCCCCATTCAGGTGAACAGAATACCGTGTGTGAAGACGTCCTAATAGAACCTGCAAGAAGATGGCCCAATACTGGACCATCACAGAACAGAGTGGGGCTTCACTAGTACCAAGAACAAGCAGATATCTTACCCATAGGAACCGCAGCTCACAGGGAGGCTGTACCACTAATTATAATCACATACTAAGAAATAAGCTGATGCCGATATACTAAGGCATTTCAAACACCAGTCTTCGTATAAAGGCTGTCGGAGAAGAAAGCGACAAAAATTGAATGGCTTAAATGATAGTAAACACGTCAGGCCCCAGGAGGCCACCCCCCCTCCCTCTAAGCCCAGAATGCACCATAATTGATGACATTTTAACGCCACAGTGGTGGGGTAAACACCTGGATAAATGCCCCTCAGCAGGGTGTATTTTAATATTTGGTGGCATCTATTTAGGGATATTATGGGCCTCAGTTTGTAAAGACACTATTAACGGGGTGTTTCAACATAGAGTCCAACAGGGGGAATTCTACACAAGGAAGAGGGGACATATATTGGATGTACTTAGCCTTTAAGGTGGTTGGATGCAGTCACTTTTTTATATATTTAGCTGTAATAACAGGATGAGCAGTAAATATATACCAAACGCTCATGTGTCATCCAATTCTACAATAAAGTATATTGCGGTAGACAAGAAAAAAGTTCTAAAACCAGAAAGATCTTCAATAGGAATTAAATGGAAATGACACAAGGCCTCTGCAGACCCCCATTACTGTAAAGCTGCTCCTGGGTGACCGAGGGGCACAGGATTCAAACCGAAGAAGAAGGATAAGAAGGGTATGTAAGGGCATGCCTCCTGGCCATAACCTCAGTAAATCTGTGTAAAAGGAGCCCGATCAGGGAGTGGAGGGCACAGTAACCCCCACAAGCCATTCAGATGATATTAAATCCTTCTAGTTTGAGAGCATCATCATGAATACCTCATCAATGCATGCAAGAGGAGTGGTGTGGACAGAAGACGGCGAGTGCGGTGGGTCACAGAAGGGGTGACCTGCCAGGTCCGCAGCCCTGCAATGCTCTCCCCATGTTTGCAGATAATTGGCAGACAAAGGCCTCTGCTCTCCCTCCTTCCAGACAGAATATGAAGGTGCATGTAGGACTGATCGCCTCACGCTGCCTCATTCTATGATGTGACTGCTGCAGATCGTGCATTTACTGTACATGACCCTCAGTGCATACGGTTTCCATCCAGGGATATCGCACTTGTGCCTTCTTGCATGCCGCCTGGTGATACACGCCATTGCTTACATGCTGTACTATATATATTGCATTGATATTCTGTTGTACTGTAGCATAACGACATGTCGGCTCCTGATTGACGCTTCCTCTAATGTTTCCCATCACACCAGGGATTTCATTCCACACCCGTGGACGGCGGGGTCACCGGCCAGCATGTGGCAAATATGAAAACCTGTTTTATATGTGCAGGACTGGTGGGAAACAATTCTCTTGTGTGCCTGGAATCAAGGGGCATGTTCACATGGATGTATTTTCTTACTTACATTTTTATACAACTTTTAGATGTCACTTGAACCTTTTATGCTGTGATCACCAAAAGTGTCTTGATATTTGGCAACCAGTGAGGTCAGTGCTACGTCACTGCTCATTTCTTCTCCTTATGCTGATGTTTTTCTATTTGACCTATGTGTATTTTATATCTTTTTTTTTAAAATAATTATCCAATTTCATTATTTTGCTCTGTGCAGTACCACATAATCTTGTTTCATATAATGCACCAGCAATTGGCCACTGGCACACGGCTCTGTGCCCTGCATGGATCTCATCCTGTGCCAGCCTACATGTTACCCATCAACGTACACAGGGAAATAGACCATGAGTGACAAGCCAAAGGTGACCTGCGAGGTGACACAGGAACACCAGGCAGAGGATCCTGCTGGCTAGAGAGGCCATGATGTGGGTATGAAGGGAACCATTGAAAGAGACCAGCTCTCTGTTGGTGCCTGGATGGAGTCACATCATTGCTGACCTGGCAGGTGTTTTTGTCCTCCCTTTCAGACCCGGTGGCTTCTTCACTCATCTTCTCCACAACTAAAGACTACCAGAACCCAAACGCTTCACAATATGGTGCTTCAGTTAGCCAATGTTTTACTTGTATTTTAATTAAAAAAAATATTTAAAAAAAAGGAAAAGTCCATGAGTTGTTTAATTTGATGCATACATTTTCCTCATATGATTCTATGTATCAGGCATCAATTGGAGGAAACCACCCGATGGAAGGCCACCATCCATACACAAGGAAAAGTAAGCTAGCTACAGAGAAGGTAATGCTGTCGCAGGTCAACCATGAGGCTCGTTCTGTTTAGGCGCTCTGTATGCTAATTAATAGCATCGGAACAGGGAGGAGGAGACATCAGCTTTTCTCGGTGGGCGTCTCTTCTATCTGGCTGTGGCGCTGTCCAACCACAGCAGAGCGCGTCACAGCCAACGCCTGGTGGTGACGAGCTCCACTGGGATTGGACAGCGCCACAGCCAGATAGAAGAGAAGCCAAGCATAGTGCCTTTTCTGCGAATGCATTCTTCACAAGCTTTGATTAGATTTTGGGTTATAAATCGGCAGATTGTGGTAAAATAACTGAATAAAAATGGTCTTTACAAGTGACACAGGCTAAATAAGTGTAAAAACCACGTGGGAGATGACCGCACTGCAAAAATGCAGTAGATTCCAATAAAGCCGCACAGTTTTTACAATGCAGTCTTGCAAATTATTTTAATTTTTTAATGTAAACTCAGTCTAAAAGTTGAGCTTAATAGCAGGACCATGGCAGGTGAACAGGTATGTGATTTTTACTGCTTTCTGCCAGCAGACGGCTTCCCACATGCACCTCACACCTCTCCTCTCCCTACAGAGGGCCAATCCCAAGCCCCCCCCCCCCCCTGTGCTGTCCCATCGCCAGGTGCAGCTCATACATTTGGCTCTCCTCGGCATGACCTTGTCCCTGGCATTATGGTGTAGTGTAGAGATGGCTCCCACCTCTGTGCTGCAAGGTCTAGTGATACAGCCCTAGATCTCAGCTTACTAATGAATTAATCATTGACAAGCTGAAGATCATTGCAATGTAAAGCCCAGCAGCTGCTGGAAACATCTGGATGCTAGTTTGAGTTGTGTGCACACATCACAGGGCCTGTCACACACCTGCATACACCTCCTCGGCTGTCTGCACCATGAAGAATTAGCCAACAGCACAGCTGAGGAGGGCCGCGGCCCAGACCAGCAACTCAAGACAACATTCTGCAAGATCTTATCAGTCAAAAATCTGACTTTCTTCCAGAACCTGCATTTCATTTCCGGACTAGGAAATCCCCACCAGCAAACATGATGAATCAGTGATGTAGAACAGGTCTCCAGGCATGGACAGTGATGGAAATCAATATTATGGTGGGGGTCACATATTACTGGATGTTTTCAACACGCAAGCCCACTCTGCAATGGGATAAGGGGTCTGGAGTAATATAATGGGTCAGGAAATGTATGAATCATTACCAAATGACAGTTGTGAAAGCACGCTTATGGCTAAACGGTTAAAGTGCTGTAAAGATGATGCTGGATTAGCATGGTCTTGTCCTGGTGTAGCCGGAGAGAAGCCCAGGTCAATAACTACCGGATAAAGTGCCTGAAAGACAGAGGTGGAAGTTCATGATCCAGGGAAGAGGAGCCAGACCTGATGCTCATTCCCCCCCAATCTGCTTTCTGAGGAGAGTCCTCTACGGAGAGAGGTTCCCTGGGATCCTGATGAGAAAGGGATCAGGAGTAAAAATGCTCCGCATGCTTGAAAGCAATTAAAAGAGCCCAACTATTGTGGACTAATCCCATAGCAGGAGATAAGGCCCCACTTCTGGGCAGAAAGTGCTCCACAGATCTGCTGCACCTCACTTTGATCCCCTAATTAAGAAGATTCAGGTTGAAACCCTGGATGAAGGGATTAGACCACCAAGAAGCACAAAGGCCGCCTCTACAGAGAGCAGTCCTGCAGTGTACAGCCGGTCTGTAAACCATTGTCCTGTGTGCACAGCAGTAGTGGAAACTCTGCAGCCGCAATCTCATAGGAACCAGACCATAACCCCTACAGGGGCCCATGTCTTTTACAGCTTACTGGAACTGAATACTTTTTAATTAAAGAGTATGAAATGTGGCTCCAGTCCCTGCTCTTCAAAGCATCAGACCCAATGACACTGACAAAATCATCTTACCTGCACGTTCTGCTCGTCATAGAGCGACGTGGCCCCTCAGTTGTGTCATTTACATAGGGCCACAGGCTATAGTCAGCAGTGCAGTAGACTGCTTCATCATTATGCGGGAATATTCATGAGGTGCATTTGGTTTTGCTAACTGCACAAAAACGTATCCAGCATTTAGGATATATAGTAGAAGATCACCTCTCTAAGGCCCCTTTCACACAGGCGAGAATCCCGCGCGGGTGCAATGCGTGATCGCATTGCACCCGCACTGAATCCGGACCCAGTCACTTCAATGGGGCTGTGCAGATGAGCGGTGATTTTCACGCATCATTTGTGCGTTGCGTGAAAATCGCAGCAGGTTCTATATTCTGCGTTTTTCACGCAACGCAGGCCCCTATAGAAATAAATGGGTATGATTGAAAATCGCAAGCAAGTGCGGATGCAGTGCAATTTTCACGCATGGTTGCTAGGAGATAATAGGGATGAAAGCAACCCTGGACCCCATTAAAAGTCTATTCACTGCATTATTTTCCCTTATAACCTGGTTATAAAGGGGAAAATATAGCATTCTTAAGGGCTCTTTCACACCTGCGTTCTTTTCTTCCGGCATAGAGTTCCGTCGTCGGGGCTCTATGCCGGAAGAATCCTGATCAGTTTTATCCTAATGCATTCTGAATGGAGAGAAATCCGTTCAGGATGCATCAGGATGTCTTCAGTTCCGGAACGGAACGTTTTTTGGCCGGAGAAAATACCGCAGCATGCTGCGCTTTTTGCTCCGGCCAAAAATCCTGAAGACTTGCCGCAAGGCCGGATCCGGAATGAATGCCCATTGAAAGGCATTGATCCGGATCCGGCCTTAAGCTAAACGTCGTTTCGGCGCATTGCCGGATCCGACGTTTAGCTTTTTCTCAATGGTTACCATGGCTGCCGGGATGCTAAAGTCCTGGCAGCCATGGTAAAGTGTAGCAGGGAGCGGGGGAGCAGCATACTTACCATCTGTGCGGCTCCCGGGGCGCTCCAGAGTGACGTCAGGGCGCCCCAAGCGCATGGATCACGTGATCGCATGGCACGTCATCCATGCGCATGGGGCGCCCTGACGTCACTCTGGAGCGCCCCGGGAGCCGTGCGGACTGTAAGTATACCGCTCCCCCTATGGCAACCAGGACTTTAATAGCGTCCTGGGTGCCATAGTAACACTGAAAGCATTTTGAAGACGGATCCGTCTTCAAATGCTTTCAGTACACTTGTGTTTTTCCGGATCCGGCGTGTAATTCCGGCAAGTGGAGTACACGCCGGATCCGGACAACGCAAGTGTGAAAGAGGCCTAATACAGAATGCTTAGTACACTGTAGAATGAGGGGTGAAAAAAATGTAACTTACCTGTTCCAATTGATCGTGCAGCCGGCATCATCTTCTTGCTTCTTCTTTTAGGACTTGCAAAAGGACCTTTGATGATGCAATCGCACTCACCACTTCAAAGCAGGTCCTGCTGAATGAAGATAGAAATCTATCTTCATTCAGCAGGACCTGCGCTGACGTCACCACACGGCGAGTGCGATTACGTCAAAGGTCCTTTTGCAGGTCCTGAAAGAAGCAAGAAGATGATGCCGGCTGCGCGATCAATTGGAACAGGCAAGTTAGTTTATTTATTTTTTAACCCCCTCAATCTACATTTTACTAACACAACTTTTTATGTCTTGCTTTTTATTTCTCTTCTCATTCGGACGGCCGCACCCTTTTTTCGGTCTGCAAATTGCGGATTCGTAAAACATAAATAACAGCCGTGTTTGCTCTGCATTTTACAGAACAGAAAAATTTTATGAGCATGGGACTACGCAAAATAAAAATTGGAAGTTTTCAACAGATATGGCATATTTCGACGCCCATCGTGTGCCATCTGAGACGCACCGCGCCCTTTAAATTGTTAGGTGGGTTCTACTAGGTACGGAAAAGCCATAAATGTGGACATAAACTGCTGTTTGGGTACGCTGCAAGGTTCAGGAAAGATCGCCATTTGGCTTTGGCTGCACAGATTTTGATGGATTTAGGTTATGGGCGCCATGTTGCTATTAAAAAGGTCGCACAATTTTTTTTCAAGAAGAGTAAGGCTACTTTCAGACTAGCGGTACAAACAAGCCGAGAGGCGGCTGGACAAAAACCGCAGCATGCTGTAGTCTGTGTCCGGCCGCCTCTCTGCATGTTTGCCGTGCTGCGGCCGGACCTCCAGAGCGGACTTCCAGCGGCACGGTGGGCTAGTGTTAGCACAGATCTGGCAGGCTGTTCCGGACCCTGCTGCAGCAAGTGTGAAAGTAGTATAATAATACTCCTCTTAGTATTTTATTGATATGTAAGACAGAGGATTGGCACTACTACATGTGACAGACGATAAGGCTGTATAGCGGTACACGCTGCTGCTCTTACAGTAGATCATCCAGAAAATAAAAAACAGCAAAGAAGAATCCGTGGCACTCACCTTCCAATGATATTATCCTTTATTCAAAGCTGGTACATAGGATATGGATAAACAGGCGACGGGCGTTTTGTGCTACATCGCACTTCATCTCGCCTACTTTTTATTGACAACATTTTGGGGAACATCTAACCTTTTTTGGGGTGGTAATGGGAAAAAAGCCAGCAGTTCCACCACTGGTTTTTGCGCTTTAAATTTACACCGTTCACGGTGTGGACAATAGGTTATCTGTGTATTCGGGTACAGTGTGGTGTCTGGATTATTATTATTTTTTACTACTTTTACACAATAAAAACACTTTATGAAAAAAAAAAATTAGTTGTTTCTTTTAAATAAATGTTATTAATCTAGTGTCACTAGGAGTCTGAAAGAGACGGCAGGCGATATAAAGCTGTGGAGCCCTGGCCTTAAGTCAAGTCTTTTATCACAACATTGCATGACCAATGACTGGACTTACACAGGAGACCCGTCAATATCTTCATGTATAAGGACCGAACTGTTATACAAGGTAACGTGTTTTTATACGCGATTAAACCCCCCCCCCCCCCCCCCCAATAAAATGTTCTATTCAGTGTCTTCATGGCATAAATTGCTCTGAGGACTTAACAGTGTATTAAAGGCTACAGATTGCTTCGTTAGCTTATTGTATGATGCAAACACAAAGCATCACCCACCTCATGCAGTAACAGCCCTATGACAGCAGCGAGGGCCGTCAGCACACCGGGTCATGCGCTGCAGGTAGTTACCAGCCCTGAGCAACGGAGATGCATGCGTACAGGAAGGCACACTAACCCTTCCAGGCGGCTCGCAGCCCTGCCCTCCTATCCTTTATAGTTAACCAGCATACGTCTCACCAGTAACCATTTAGCGGGTCGGTTAGAGCTGCTCTCATAAGTGGGATACATGAAAGAAGCACTGGGAGCAGCTCCCTGAGGGACTGTCAATGTATACATACTGGTGTGGAGGACCTGGGATTCCCGCAGTGATGGTGGCACTGTACCACTTCCTGAGCCAGCCTTAATCATGCAGATGGCAGGGACTGAGCAAACAAGCTGCGATGATACAGCACTCCGGACTAAAGAAAGTCTAATGTGTAGAGATAACTGGTAAAACAATATTTATAGAGTAAAATTGCTTGTACAGGCGTTATTGTGACCTCTGTCTGGAAACATCAGTGCGTGGTACACGACCAATCATTCCTCTCAAAGGCATTTTATAAGGAAGGTACCAAAGCAAGAAGCCATACTGGTCATGATTTGTCCACCATTGTGAAATGCATTAGTAATATCACACTGATTGCTCTTCTCATCACATCATATGGCAATCTACTGTACTACATGGCTGCCGTCGACTGTCCCTTCTAGTCCCAATCACAACAGGTGACAAATTTGATGTTCATAAAGAAGTTTTGAATCCTAAAAATGGGAGAAAAGCAAAAGAAGGCTCTGGTGCGTGCCTCTGCCACGAAGGGTGTGATCAGCAGATTACAGGATGGAAGGCATTTCATGGACACATCTAAAACGTGCGGTTAGTTTCACACAAGAGCCTTACCTTGATCTGACCAGCCAGCTCCAGGTTCAATCTTACTTACCTCTGGTGTCTGGTCGTAGAGGAGGACTCAGCTCCGATGGATAAGAATGTCATAGAGTTTGCTGTCAGCCATCATCTCCTGCTCCACAACACAAAATCTATGGTAAAAATAGAATGAAGATTTCATGAAGTCAAGATTATAATATTTCCTTCCAGAACAATCTTACAAGTCATCATCGCAGATTCTGGAGCATACATGCAGACGCACCGGAGGGGAGACAAAACAGAGGAGTCTTTTCTTTATTCTTAATCTACCACACAAACTGCACGTGTGATTCCGGCCTACTAGAAGCTGGGAGCTCCAGCAGAGCCCATATTCCAATCTTATAACGGGATAGGATAACAATCATAAGAATGAAGGGCATCCTAAGCCAGGTGGATGGCAGCACTACAGCAGCGCTAATTCTCCAGTAGAGGTCCCTGAGGTTGGATCCTCAACAATCAAAAACCAGTGATATGTCATCAGTGTGTAAGATGACAGTACCCGAGGCATAGTGGGGGCTGCCTCGTGTCACCGTGCTAGGACTTGCGAGGCGAGTGCAGAGTACAGTCACTGCTGCAGTGAGACAGCCCTGCCTACAGAAAACACCGGCTATATCAGAGCGCTGCTGAACTTATGCATTCATTTTACATGTTTAAAGGGGTTATTCAGGCATCATGTAGCACATGACGATACCTTTCTAACAAAGCCAGAACAAGCCCTGGACCTCACATGGATCCGGAGATCTCCTCATTCATTGCTCTGCTAGATTTATATCAAGCTGACAGCTCAGGGGGGCCTGGCCTTACTGATGCAGCCCAGGGGGGCCTGGCCTTACTGATGCAGCCCAGGGGGGCCTGGCCTTACTGATGCAGCCCAGGGGGGGGCGTGTCCTTACTGATGCAGCCATGGGGGGGGGGGCGTGTCCTCACTCTCCCTATCACAGCTCAGGAGGCAGTTGAAGGATGAAACTGAGCATGCGCAGCCATCTCAGTGAGCCGGACAAAAACAAACAGCAGGTGGCGCTGTACAGATACATTTTATTGAATAACTGTTTGCCTATGCTAAATATTTAATTACTTGCAGTTACGGAAGTTTTCAGAACAAGGTGTAAGTTTGAAAACTGTTGAATATTTGTAGGGGGACAACACAAAACCTTTTTACACATAAAACGTAATTGCATAAAACTGCAGCAAAAGCAAATCAGCGTTTTCCTTGGTTTTAACTGCACCTCATCCACTATGTACTAACATACCCTAAGGCAGTGATGGCTAACCTACGGCACTCCAGCTGTGGTGAAACTACAACTCCCAGCATGCTCCATTCATTTCTTTGGAGTTCTGAGAACAGCCAAGCAAGTGTGCATCTTGGGAGTTTTTTTTCCCCCACAGCTGGAGTGCCGGAGGTTAGCCATCACAGCCCTAAGGGCTGATTCACACGACCGTCATCAGGTTGGGAAACATGGCCCATGTGTCGTCTGCATCTCCCGGACCGACCACAGCTCCCCTGACCCCAATCACAAGTCTGTACTGTACTTACCTCATCAGGTACACAAAAGACCCACAACCAGATAAGAACTGACTGCACCATAAATGCTTATGACATATTTCAGGTTGGTTCGGACCATTTTTTCTCGAGCCAAACCTGGTCGTGTGAATCAGTCCTAAGGCCTCATTGCCCAGAATGAACACTGCTCCTCTGACCCAAAACACACAGCATTATAAAGACCCATGATGTTATCAGTTGCCTGACCGTGGCTCTAGTGTAAAGTACTTACGGCATTATGTGAGTACAGTACGGTAGTCTCTCGGGAATTCACAGTGTCATAAGTCACTATAATGGTGCGAGTTCGGGTCAGGAATAGCGGTCGTCACACAAATCATGTTTCCAGGACTAAATGCACTAGTGTGTAATCAGTCTAAGAGAATATTTGTTATATCATTAACCCTTTAGGTACCAGGGCCCGTATGCGAGTGTCACCTGAGCGCCCGCCGCAAATACATCAATGCATAATATGCAGACAAACACGCTACTGAAAATGTTCTCAGAAATAAGAACACAGATCCAATAAACAGATGTAGACCCTGGAGGGGAGTACCCCCCTTGTAAACCGTCACCCACCCTTGTAGTTGGATGTAGGTTATAGTAGGAGGTTTCCATGTTAGTTAGCGCCATTATAAAATCTTAAAGACATTTGCAATTTTCTTCTCCCTTTAGGATATTCTTTCTATTTCATCAGTTGGCAGTGGTACAAACATTCTGCTTCATCTACTTAATTACTCCATACATAGAAAGCCAAACTTAATTGCTGCTATAAAGAAGTTTATGGCAATGTGTGGAACATCTTGGGGCAAGAATGGAGCTGGAATCCAGATGTGCCTTCTGACTTAAAGTTACACAACAGCTACCTGTCCCGTGCATATCTCATCCAGAGAACGCTGCCTGGGCATGAAGGAGGGAGACTGCAGGCACCCCTGACCGAGATTCCCCAATAAACCGGATCCATGGAAAACCTAACCAGAACAGGGAGGGTCCAGCACCAAAGTTACTACTGCTAATGATCCAAAAGCTCCTAAGACAACAGTTCCTGTAGCTACACCGAAAAGACACATATACAAATCCTGAGTTATATCCTGGATTATACTCCAGAGCTGCGCTCACTATTCTGCTGGTGTAGTCACTGTGTACATACATTACTTAGGCTACTTTCACACTTGCGGCAGGACGGATCTGACAGGCTGTTTACCATGTCAGATCCGTCCTGCGGCTATTTCGCCATTGACTATAATGGGGACGGCGCGGAGCTCCGGCACAGCACGGCGGTGCACGGAGAAAGCCGCCGGACTAAAAAGCCTGACATGCAGTAATTTTAGTCTGGCGCCCTTTCTCTGTGCACCGCCGTAGCTCCGCCCCCGTCCCCATTATAGTCAATAAGGACGGAGCGGTGGTCCGGCGAAATAGCCGCAGGACGGATCCGACATGGTGAGCAGCCTGTCGGATCCGTCCTGACGCAAGTGTGAAAGTACCCTTATCCTGTACTGATCCTGAGTTACATCCTGTATTATCCTCCAGAGCTGCATTCACTATTCTGCTAGTGCAGTCACTGTGTACATACATTACTTATCCTGTACTGATCCTGAGTTACATCCTGTATTATCCTCCAGAGCTGCATTCACTATTCTGCTAGTGCAATCACTGTGTACATAAATTACTTATCCTGTACTGATCCTGAGTTACATCCTGTATTATACTCCAGAGCTGCACTCACTATTCTGCTGGTGCAGTCACTGTGTACATACATTACTTATCCTGTACTGATCCTGAGTTACATCCTGTATTATACTCCAGAGCTGCGCTCACTATTCTGCTGGTGCAGTCACTGTGTACATACATTACTTATCCTGTACTGATCCTGAGTTACATCCTGTATTATACTCCAGAGCTGCACTCACTATTTTGCTGGTGCAGTCACTGTGTACTGTAGGAGAGTCCCCGGAATAATAATGGACGGACGATACGTGCCACCAGAGGTCCTGGCCTCGGTGGAGTAAGAACCGGATCATTGCGGTTACAGCGGCGAATGCTGCTGGCGCAGCGTGTCCGGGCCGGTTCTTACTGGGAACAGGTAAAGAGTGGGGGGGGGGGGGGTGCCTGTTCCCCACGGCCAGCCCAGGTTTTTGGTGGAGCTGGGCCTTTAAGAACCCAGCCTGCTGATGATGGGGGTGGGGTGTGTCTTGCTGTGCTGGAGATTTCCACAGACAGAGTCAGTGCTGGTGAAGGAGAGTCTGGGCACAGCACACATTGAAGGATAGCCTGGGACCTGTGGTGCTACGAGCCGAAGGGGCTCTGGCCTGAGGGAGACAAAGGCAGGTAGCTTACAAGCCTGCAGAACTGCTGTGGTCTGTCCAAACCAAGGTGACTCAAACCTGCTGTTTATTTTCTATGGAAGGACTTTTGTTCTATGCACTATGTGGATATGCACCTGTGTGGTCTGCACATTGCCTGTTATGCCTTTGGTGTGAATAAAGTCACGGTGTATCACAAAGACTGTCTGTGATTGCCTCAATACTGCCGCCGCTACCGTAGCCTACCACGAGCACATCCCCACAATTGGTGGCTTGGAGCGGGCATTCCTGCAGTGAGGCAGGCCTGAGGCAAAAGTTGTGTTGGACTGCATGTCATATATCAGGCCTGCAAGTTTTATGGTTCCTGACAAGATGGAGGAGGCCATTAAGCACCTGATTCAGAGTAATGTACAGCAGCAACAGGCATTGCAGGCTCAGAGGGAAAGTAATGAGCTACAGCAAAAAAGACATGAGGAGGCTATGTGTGCACAGCAGCAAACGAACAATCTCCTAATGCAGCAGCTGGTAGCCATGCAAGAGTCGGTTGCGAACATCCCTGCAAGGAGTTTCAACTGCGACAACCCCGACTGTGTCTACCGCCAGGGACAAAGTCCAATCCGCCATGAGGAAAATGGGTCCGGGAGATGATATAGAGGCATTCCTGATGGTGTTCGAAAGAACCGCGGAGCAAGAGAGGCTGCCGTTGGAGCAGTGGGCCGAGGTGGTGGCGCCTTTTCTGGTGGGGGACGCACAAAAGGCCTATTTTGACCTCAGCTGCGATGAGGCCAAGGACTATGAGAGGCTAAAAGCTGAGGTGTTGGCCAGGTTGGGGGTAAACACCTATGTGCGAGCGCACAGGGTGTATCAGTGGGTGTTTGCCGAGTCCCGACCCGCCCGGTCACAAGCCTATGACTTACTTCACCTAGTAAAAAAATGGCTTCAGCCTGAAATATTGAGCACTTCTCAGATGGTTGAAAGGGTCGTGGTCGACAGGTTCGTGCGTACCCTCCCGAGAGCCATACAGCGCTGGGTGGGACAAGGCGATCCAGGCAACCTGGAACAACTGGTTAACCTGGTGGAGAGGTATATGGCCACTCAGGATTTGGTGCGGGACTCAGCGGTACTACCGAAGTCACGTCAGCCCCCGTTGCCGACCCGGGATCCTGAAAAAGGGATCCCACCACATAAGGAGGGGAGTGGATCTCCAGTCCGTGGGAGGAATACCCTGGGGAGGAGGGAGGCTGCAAGGATCAGATGTTGGCATTGTCAGGACTGGGGACATGTGGCATCCAACTGCCCTAGGGCATCCGAACCCATGGACTGCGGGTTCGCTCGCCGGTCCTCATTTTATGCCCAACCGGTGTATATAGCTGACCCCCTGCTGGCGGCGGACACCCCTCCGGTGTGTGATGTCGTTGTTAATGGACACTCCGTGCAGGCCCTGCTGGACTCTGGGAGCCTGGTAACTCTGGTCCATGAGTCGCTGGTAATGGAAAAACTCCCAGAAAGGCGAACCCTTACCATTGTCTGTATACATGGTGATCGCAGGGAGTATCCCACCACTAAGGTTACCCTGGCAGTGTGTGGAAAGGAGGTACCACATGTCGTCGGGGTGGGGAGACGGCTCCCTTATGCCGCAATATTGGGGAGGGACTTTCCCCTGTTCTGGACTTTGTGGAGGAACGGGTTGCCTACCTGTGGGGAAGGAAAATGTCCAGGTCCCGAGCCCGAGGACCCCGAGGCAGGGGCCCCAGCTGTAGGGGTCACCGTAGAGGAGGTAGAGTGTAACCCTGACCGGTTTCCCCTAGAAGTATTGGCGGGTGAGACAGTAGAAAGTTCGTCCATCCTGGATCTGGAGGTTCCCCGAGAAACCTTCGGGACCGCACAGCTCCAGGATTCGAAGTTATTGCGGGCTAGAGAAGGTGTGTCGGTGATTAATGGTGTTGCCCAGCGTCCCGGCGCCGATACCGTATTTCCTCACCTGGCCTATAACCAGGACCTGTTATATAGGGTAGACAAGGTGAGGCAGGAGGTGGTGGAACAACTGGTGGTGCCCCAACCTTACCGGCGAATGGTCTTGGATTTAGCGCATGCGCATGTGTTGGGTGGTCATCTGGGGGTTAAGAAAACGCTAGAGCGAATTCTACAACGGTTCTATTGGCCTGGGATATATGAGGAAGTCCGGAGGTTCTGTCAGTCCTGTCCAGTGTGTCAGCTGACTAGCCCCCAACCTCAGTATCGCAGTCCACTGGTACCTATGCCCATTATAGAGGTGCCCTTCGAAAGGATCGCCATGGATCTGGTAGGCCCCATTATTAAGTCAGCCCGAGGTCACCAACACATCCTGGTAGTGTTAGACTATGCCACTCGCTATCCGGAGGCGGTCCCATTGCGCCATACGTCGGCCAAGGTAATAGCTAAAGAGCTCATGAGTATGTTTGCCCGGGTGGGGATACCAAAGGAGATTCTGACGGACCAGGGGACACCCTTTATGTCCAAAATAACAAAGGAATTGTGTAAGCTATTAAATATTAAACACCTGCACACGTCCGTCTACCATCCCCAAACCGATGGGTTAGTAGAACGGTTTAATAAGACCCTGAAGTCCATGCTAAAAAGAGTCGTGGCTAAGGACGGGAGAGATTGGGACTTACTGTTGCCCTATGTTTTGTTTGCGGTACGGGAAGTGCCCCAGGCGTCCACGGGGTTCTCGCCCTTTGAGTTGTTATATGGGCGACATCCCCGTGGGCTACTGGATATCGCTAAGGAAGCATGGGAGCAACAGCCTACGCCTCATAAAAGTGTGATAGAGCACATAGGAAAAATGCAGGACCGAATAGGGGTCGTGTTGCCGATCGTCCGTGAGCACATGGAAGCGGCACAACTGGCCCAGAGTCGGGTATATAACCGAACCGCCCGGGTAAGGACATTTCATCCGGGTGACCGAGTTCTTGTACTCGTGCCCACGGTCGAGAGTAAATTCTTGGCCCGGTGGCAAGGACCCTATGAAGTTAAGGAGAAGGTGGGCCCAGTTGATTACAGGATATACCAGCCAGGGAGGCGGAAGCCCGAACAGGTATATCATGTGAATCTACTAAAGCCTTGGAGAGACAGAGAGAATTTGTTTGCAGACAGCCCGCCCTCTGTCGGGACGTCAGGGAGTGACCCGGGGTCACCAGGTGTTCCGGAGAACGCCGCTGGGGTGACGATAGGGGACGGACTGTCGACCAAACAAGCACAAGAGGTGAAAGAATTTGTTAGTCGGAATAGGGACGTATTCTCTGACCTTCCTGGGCGTACCACCTTGATCGAGCATGACACTGTCACCGAGCCCCGGGTGAAAGTCCGCCTAAGACCATACCGAGTACCGGAGGCTCGGCGACAGGCCATTTCGCAGGAGGTAAGATCGATGCTACGTCTAGGGGTCATAGAAGAGTCAAAGAGCGAGTGGGCTAGCCCGATTGTCCTTATTCCCAAACCGGATGGTTCATTACGGTTCTGTAATGATTTTAGGAAATTGAATGAGGTATCAAAATTTGACGCCTATCCCATGCCTCGGGTAGACGAGTTGATAGAGCGGCTGGGAAAAGCCTGGTATTTTTCGATCCTAGATCTCACGAAGGGCTACTGGCAGGTACCTCTGACGGAGGCGGCAAAGGAGAAGAAGGCCTTTGTCACCCCGGAGGGGCTTTTTCAGTATAGGGTGTTGCCTTTTGGGTTGCATGGCGCTCCGGCTACGTTCCAGCGTCTGATGGATGTCGTCCTCAAGCCCCATCACCAGTATACCTCCGCGTATCTGGATGATATAGTCGTGTTTAGCCCAGACTGGGAGGGTCATTTGTCAAAACTTCAGGCAGTGATAGATTCTCTAAGGAAGGCGGGGTTAACTGCCAACCCCAAAAAATGCTCGGTGGGACTAGAGGAAGCTCGCTATTTGGGGTATGTGATTGGACGCGGAGTCATTAGGCCCCAAGTGAATAAAGTTGAAGCAATCCGGAATTGGCCCAGGCCTCGTACGTCCAAGCAAGTACGGTCATTTTTGGGCCTGATTGGGTACCACATGAGGTTCATTCCCCATTTTGCCACCTTGGCAGCCCCGTTAACCGGCCTCTTGAAGGGTAGAAAGTCGGTGATGGTTCGCTGGGGGGAGAAGGAGGAGGAGGCGTTCTCCCGTTTGAAGTCGGCCCTATGTGAGTCCCCAGTTCTGGTGACGCCCGACTTCAAGCGGGAGTTTGTAGTTCAAACAGATGCCTCGGGAGTAGGACTAGGGGCTGTGCTTTCCCAAGAGCTCAACGGGGAAGAGCCCCCGTGGTTTTTCTAAGCCGCAAGCTTACCCCAGCAGAAACCCGATATAGCACTGTGGAGAGAGAGTGCCTCGCCATCAAGTGGGCACTCGAGTCTCTCAGATATTACCTTCTGGGGAGAAGGTTCCGTCTGGTGACCGACCACTCCCCTCTCCAGTGGATGAGTCGGGCTAAGGAGGGGAGCGCTCGGGTTACCAGGTGGTTCTTGTCCCTCCAGAACTTTAAGTTCACTGTTGAGCACAGGGCCGGCCGCTTACAGGGGAACGCAGATGCCCTGTCCCGGGTACACTGCTGTGCATGTGTTCACCCCCTCAGGCTTGAACAGTATGTTCAAGCCCTCAGGGGTGAACAAAGGGGGGGGGATATGTAGGAGAGTCCCCGGAATAATAATGGACGGACGATACGTGCCACCAGAGGTCCTGGCCTCGGTGGAGTAAGAACCGGATCATTGCGGTTACAGCGGCGAATGCTGCTGGCGCAGCGTGTCGGGCCGGTTCTTACTGGGATCAGGTAAAGAGTGGGGGGGTGCCTGTTCCCCACGGCCAGCCCAGGTTTTTGGTGGAGCTGGGCCTTTAAGAACCCAGCCTGCTGATGATGGGGGTGGGGTGTGTCTTGCTGTGCTGGAGATTTCCACAGACAGAGTCAGTGCTGGTGAAGGAGAGTCTGGGCACAGCACACATTGAAGGATAGCCTGGGACCTGTGGTGCTACGAGCCGAAGGGGCTCTGGCCTGAGGGAGACAAAGGCAGGTAGCTTACAAGCCTGCAGAACTGCTGTGGTCTGTCCAAACCAAGGTGACTCAAACCTGCTGTTTATTTTCTATGGAAGGACTTTTGTTCTATGCACTATGTGGATATGCACCTGTGTGGTCTGCACATTGCCTGTTATGCCTTTGGTGTGAATAAAGTCACGGTGTATCACAAAGACTGTCTGTGATTGCCTCAATACTGCCGCCGCTACCGTAGCCTACCACGAGCACATCCCCACAGTACATACATTACTTATCCTGTACTGATTCGGAGTTACATCCTGTATTATACTCCAGAGCTGCACTCACTATTCTGCTGGTGCAGTCACTGTGTACATACATTACTTATCCTGTACTGATCCTGAGTTGCATCCTGTATTATACTCCAGATCTGCACTCACTATTCTGCTGGTGCAGTCACTGTGTACATACATTACTTATCCTGTACTGATCCTGAGTTACATCCTGTATTATACTCCAGATCTGCACTCACTATTCTGCTGGTGCAGTCACTGTGTACATACATTACTTATCCTGTACTGATCCCGAGTTACATCCTGTATCAAGTCTTTCTGCCTTCTGTGAAACACCTGTTTAGTCAAAAGGTGCCCTTTCCACCCATTTCCATGTTCATACAGGGGTGCACTGTACAAATATGCGTCACTTATGGGGATATTTCACTTTTTACATGTGATATGGCACCTAAAATCCATGTCTAATTCAAGGCTGCAAATGCGATAATTTACTGTTTCCACTCACACAGCAGGCTACAAGCACATATGGGGTGCTGCTGTACTCAGGGGAAAATAGGGAACAAAATGCGAGGTGCATTTTGTCCTGCTACGCCTTGCGAAAGTGAAAAATGTGGGTGTAAAGCAACTTTGTCTGGGAAAAAATAGGAATTTTTCATTTTCACAGCCAAGTATTTCCTAATTTTATGAAACAGCTTTGACGTCAAAGTGCTCACTACACACATTTAAATATTCCTTGAGGGGTGTAGTTTCCAGAATTGGGTCACTTTTAGGGAGTTTCCACTGTAGGGCCACCTCAGGGTGTCTTCATATGCGATAGGGCTGCAGCTAACGATTATTTGAATAATCGATTAGTTGCCGATTAATTTCTACGATTAATCGGGAAAAACGACAAAATTACAAAACAAAGAGGTTTATCTGATCTTACTTGAAAAATTATGTTCAAAGGCCATATTAAAACAAATTGTGGACGGCGCAGTTATGGAGAGGGGGATCTGTGGGCTGCGCAGTTATGGAGAGGGGGATCTGTGGGTGGCGCAGTTATGGAGAGGGGGATCTGTGGACGGCGCAGTTATGGAGAGGGGGATCTGTGGGCTGCGCAGTTATGGAGAGGGGGATCTGTGGGCTGCGCAGTTATGGAGAGGGGGATCTGTGGACGGCGCAGTTATGGAGAGGGGGGATCTGTGGGTGGCGCAGTTATGGAGAGGGGGGATCTGTGGGTGGCGCAGTTATGGAGAGGGGGGATCTGTGGGTGGCGCAGTTATGGAGAGGGGGATCTGTGGGTGGCGCAGTTATGGAGAGGGGGGGGGGATCTGTGGACGGCGTAGTTATGGAGAGGGGGGGGGGGATCTGTGGACGGCGCAGTTATGGAGAGGGAGGGGGGGATCTGTGGACGGCGCAGTTATGGAGAGGGAGGGATCTGTGGGTGGCGCAGTTATGGAGAGGGGGATCTGTGGGTGGCGCAGTTATGGAGAGTGGGATCTGTGGGTGGCGCAGTTATGGAGAGGGGGATCTGTGGGTGGCGCAGTTATGGAGAGGGGGATCTGTGGGTGGCGCAGTTATGGAGAGGGGGATCTGTGGACGGCGCAGTTATGGAGAGGGGGATCTGTGGGTGGCGCAGTTATGGAGAGGGGGATCTGTGCACTGTTATGGGCATAACAGTGCACAGATCCCTTTCCTCATAACAGTGCACAGATCCCCCCTCCCCATAGCAGTGCCATACACAGACCCCCCTCCCCATAGCAGTGCCATCCACAGACCCCCCCCCTCCCCATAGCAGTGCCATCCACAGACCCCCCTCCCCATAGCAGTGCTATACACAGACCCCCCTCCCCATAGCAGTGCCATACACAGACCCCCCTCCCCATAGCAGTGCCATACACAGACCCCCCTCCCCATAGCAGTGCCATACACAGACCCCCCTCCCCATAGCAGTGCCATACACAGACCCCCCTCCCCATAGCAGTGCCATACACAGACCCCCCTCCCCATAGCAGTGCCATACACAGACCCCCCTCCCCATAGCAGTGCCATACACAGATCCTCCCCATAACAGCCCCGGCCCGCTGCTTAGTCGGACTAATCACTGCATCTTTATTTTACCTTTTACAATGACGCTCCAGTAGCAGGCAGAGCGGATGGCGGCGTAACGTCACTCACTCACGTGACGCACCTGCTCCGCCCACTTCATGAATGAAGGAGGCGGAGCAGGCGTGTCACATGAGTAAGTGACGTTACGCCGCCGTCCACTCTGCCTGGCTGTTACAGGAGCGTCATTGTAAAAGGTAAAATAAAGATGCAGCGACCGCCCGCCCGCATGGCAACAAATCGGCGATTATTCGATAACTGTATTCGCCGACAACGAATCCAGTTATCGATTATAATCGATTACATCGATTAATCGTTGCAGCCCTAATATGCGACATAGCTCCCAAAAACTATTCCTGCAAAATATGTCCTCCAAAAGCTCTTTGGTGCTTCTTCCCTTCTGAACCCCTCCATGTTCCCATACATCAGTTTTTAACCACATATGGGGGGGGTTAAACTGCAGAATCAGTAAACTGCAGAATCAGGCTAACAAATATTGAGGTTTATTTTGCTTTTAACCCTTGCTATGTTGCACCTAAAGGATTAACAAAGTTTGTAAAATCAGTTTTGAATAACTTGAGGGGTGTATTTTGATAAAATGGGGTAAATTTATGGGTGGTTTCTATTAGAGTTTGGATTGGTTCCCTAAAAACGTGGGTTCTGGAATTTTCTAAAAATTTGTTATTGCTTCTAAAATCCTAAAAATTTTTTTAATGACATTTACAAAATGATGCCAACATAAATTAGTCATATGGGGAATGTAGGTATCACAATCTGCCATAAGGCCTTTTGCACATGAGCGTGATGGATTAGGTCAGGATGCGTTCAGTCATAATCGCGCGATTTCGCTTGTGTCTGGAGTCCGTTTTGTGATTGAGTTGCGTTATTCCTGCGCGGATGAGCTGCGGATTGCATGCGTTTTTAACGTGCGTAAAAAAACAAAACAAAAAAAAAAAAACGGATCCATCGTCTAGATTCACCTGTTACTGCAAACACATATAAATACCCCCAGCATGCCTTGATTTTTTGGACAGATCCATTTGTTTGAGGAGTTTGGCTGGTTTGTGTGTTTGGTTATTGGATTTCCCTTTGCAGAACGTCCACTTTCACCGTGTCATCCACTGACCATGTCTTCTTGCACTGGCTGGCCTTCTGCTGTTTTGGAGAGCGGCCAGAAATGATAGCGGAGGAAGCGGATGTCGGTGCATCCTATTGTTTGGCAGCGGGCCAGCAAAGGGCAATTTGTTAGCTTGCACTCTGAGTTCCGTGCGCACCCTCAGAAGTTCTTTAATTATTGCCGCATCTCGGTGGCTACCTGTGATCGGCTGTTGGGGGAGTTGAGGCCTGCTTTGACTGTCCAGGACACCACATGCGGCAGAGTGCGTCACCTGAAGAACGACTCATTATTACATGAATGACCCACTGTTTGCCAATACACAGCAGTTTTGTCTATGGCCTGTGTCTTCAGATCTTTACCTGTTCTATGTTTAAGTACCTCAGTAGTACTGTACTAGTAGTACACACGGATTGTATATTATACATTCACAGTAAGAAACTGTGTGTGCTTTTGGGCCGCCCACTTTGTATAAAGTTACTCGGTGTACTACGATACTATAATTATAAGCAGTTTTTCTCTTTAGTTTTGTTGGCCTTGGCTGACACAAACTACAGGTTTATAATTGTAGATATTGGATCCTATGGAAGTTCTGAAGATGCTCGCATCTTCAGGGCTTCTAAAATGGGTCGGTGGCTTCAGTCCAACCAACTGGACGTACCACAGCCAGCAAACCTTCCTGGCTCCTCTGGTCCACCAGCGCCTTATGTGGTTGTAGGGGACGAGGGTTTTGCCCTTTATACCCACCTCATGCATTCCTTTCCTAGGCGAGGGGCGAGGTTTGGATGCAAAGAGGTGCAACTTTTAATTATCGGTAGGGTCAGAAGGTTTGTGGAGTGCGCCTTTGGGATTTTTTTCTAGTAAATGGCAGGCTTTTCTCTCGGCCATACAGCTGGCCTCCCAAAAATGCCAATGTGGTCATCAAAGCGTGTGTAGTGCTGCCTATAGTCCGCCATCAGGAAGAGACACTTTACAACTTGGAAGATCTGGATCTGCTGGACTGAGAGTGAGAGACTTATTTTCTGAATATATTATGTCCCCTATCGGTTCATTCCCTTTTCAGCAGTAGTACTCGACTCATGGACGTTTGTATTTGCCATTTTTTTTTTACCTGGATGGTTATTTTTTGTATTTTTTTAGTTAGGGAGTCGCAAGATAATGAGGACCCTTGACGTGGGTTGGGGGCTTACATATTTTGATTATATTGTTTCCAACATGGTATAGTATGTGAAATATATACTAATACCTTATACATAGAAAGTTAAAAAATATTGCAAAAAAAATGTATGCATGTTTTCCCATCATCATTAATAAAGTTGTAATTGGCCTCATTCTGATGTAATAAAAACTATCATTACATGTGTCATGGCACTTAACACCATCTGTATTGTGTTTACTATTGTGTGCTTAACACCTTATGGGCCAGGCCATTTTTGCCAATCTGACATATGTCACTTTATGTGGTAATAACTAACACACTTACTTAACGAGGCCATTCTGAGATTGTTTTCTCGTCACATATTGTATATTATGATAGTGGTCAAAAAATTTCATTTTTATTTATAAAAAAAAAAATAATACATTGCTATTTTAGTTTTGGGGACGTGAGAAGGCATAGAAGTTTAGAAGCAAACCTTGAAAAAAAAATAAAAAATTACATTTCCAAAACCCACTTTTTAAGGACCAGTTCAGGTCTGAAGTCACTTTGTGAGGCTTACATAATAGAAACCACCCAAAAATGACATCATTTTAGAAACTACACCCCTTAAAGGGGTATTCCCATCTTCATGATCAGGTTTCAAATGTTTACACTGATCCCATACTTCATTTTTCTAAATTGCTTCTATTATTTATAATGCACCCATTTAGCTAAATTGCCTTCCCACCAATCCATTGTTTACACTTGGCAACCCATAGATACGGCCACCGCTCCAGGGCCGCATCTATGTGCCGCGCTTGCGCAGACCGCACTTACTTTTCACCCAGGCAGCCGATCATTCCCACGAGAGCGCGCACGTCTGCTACAGAGCCACGCATGCGCTCCCCATCTTTCTTCAGGGGAGAGAATTGAGAAAAATTAGCGGAGGAGCAGGGGCTTTGTGATCTATTGGCAGCTCCCAGCGCAGCCCTGATGTCCTCTGTGAGTGGTGAAGAGATCGGGGTGCGCTGCTGTTTATAACTATGTACTTTGTATCGGGTGAGGGCAGCTGAGCCGGAGAGGCGGGGGAGGGTAGTGCAGAGAGGAGATCCCGGGGAAAGAAGTCCTGCTGCTGCGCTGCCACAGTCCAGGATTTTGACCCTGAAACACAGGTGTCAGTGACAAACAATCATGATAATGGGCAGGAGAGGCTGTGAGTAATGGACTGTTTATATTTATGAGACCTCCGTACAGATAGCGAGCTCAGTCAATGCAGCAAGAACCCCCCCCCATAAGGATTATAAAAGTGCAGTTTAACCCCTTAAAGGGTTTCTACCACCTCATTTGGACCTGCTAGTGTCTGCTCTACCTAACCATGCTATTCTAAGACCTCTGTATTCCGCCCCGCTCGTCCGTCAAGCCCGTCCATCTCCTTTAGATTGCCAGCCTCCATCTCATTCGTTCGCCGAATTCTCGCGCCTGCGTCTGTATTCAGCGCAGGCGCAGTGACTGTCTGAACGCTCCCTGCGCCGACATCTCCACTGCGCCGATTACGTCCGAGTGCTCCGAGGAACAGATGGCGCAGACGCAATGGAGATGCTGGCGCAGGGAGCATTCAGACAGTCACTGCGCCTGCGCTGAATACAGACGCACACGGCGCAGGCGCGAGAATTCGGCGAATGAATGAGATGGAGGCTGGCAATCTAAAGGAGATGGGCGGCTTGACGGACGAGCGGGGCGGAATACAGGGTGAGTAGACAGAGCCTCTAGGTGCTGAAAAGACGCCCCCATAGCACCCAGAGGCTCAATTGCATAGCAATAAAAGTAGTTTTTTTTTTGTGTAACGGCTGCACACAAAGGTCTTAGAATAGCATGGTTAGGCCCCATGCACACGGCCGTTGTTCACAGCCGTGTGCGGGCCGTGGAACCGCGGCCTGGATCCCTCCTGAGAGCAGGAGCGCACGGCGTCACTGGTTGCTATGACGCCGTGCGCTCCCTGCTGCCGGCACAGTACAGTAATACACTGGTATAGATCATACCAGTGTATTGCTGTATAGCGGCGGCAGCAGGGAGCGCACGGCGTCATAGCAACCAGTGACGCCGTGCGCTCCTGCTCTCAGGAGGGATCCAGGCCGCGGTTCCACGGCCCGCACACGGCTGAACAACGGCCGTGTGCATGGGGCCTTAGGTAGAGCAGACATAGGTCCAAATGAGGTGGTAGAAACCCTTTAACCACCGACACGCCAGTGAAGACTAGAACCAGTAATAATTAATCGGGCCAAACAGTGCGGCTATAGGCTGAACACTGTGTATAGGGGAGGCCGCAGGATCCTCGCCATGGGATCCAACTACAGATTAGGGGATTGCATTCTAAGCAATTTCCTTGTATAATAAGGGTGGAGGAGTAATAGCAGAGCAGCTGGCAGAGCCGTCCTGCCGGCCATTTACAGAATACAGGCTGCCCTAAACAGCACTCGCTAGACGGTGAAGGGCACAATGCCACCCGGTTCTGTGCTGGTATTATTCCTGTGTGTAAAGGGGCCACTCTGATAATAATGTTCTATGAGGCAACTACTCAGAAACAGGTTTTTTTTTTTATTTGGGTTGGGGGGGAGGCATTTTTATAACTCTTGGTGCGTTTTTTTGAGTCCATGCCATTTTTTTCAAGCCGTTTCCCATAAACTTTCCTACTAGAATAAAATGACTAAAAGAAAAGTATAAAAAAAATGTGAACAAAAACTGCGGCAACAATAAGCTGCTGTTCAGCCACAGTACTAATGGTGAAGGAAATGGACGGAATTAGCAGAGATGTGTATGTGGCGGTTTAGAATCAATGCATGTGAAAGATAGAATCAGATGTAGCAGAGCTGAATGAGCTGCTGTTCAGCCACAGTACTAATGGTGAAGGAAATAGACGGAATTAGCAGAGATGTGTATGTGGCGGTTTAGAATCAATGCTGGTGAAAGAGACACAGATGAAGCAGAGCTGTATATGTCGCAGGTCAGCATCAATGCTGGTGAAAGAGAAAGATGTAGCAGAGCTGAATATGCGGGTGTTCTGACACAGTGCTGTTTGAAGAGAGAAACAGATGTAGTAGAGCTGAATATGCGGCTGTTCTGACGCAGTGCTGGTTGAATAGAAAAACAGATGTAGCAGAGCTGTATATGTGGCAGGTCAGCATCAATGCTGGTGAAAGAGAAACAGATGTAGTAGAGCTGAATATGCGGCTGTTCTGATACAGTGCTGTTTGAAGAGAGAAACAGATGTAGTAGAGCTGACTATGCGGCTGTTCTGATACAGTGCTGTTTGAAGAGAGAAACAGATGTAGTAGAGCTGACTATGCGGCTGTTCTGATACAGTGCTGTTTGAAGAGAGAAACAGATGTAGTAGAGCTGAATATGCGGCTGTTCTGATACAGTGCTGTTTGAAGAGAGAAACAGATGTAGTAGAGCTGAATATGCGGCTGTTCTGATACAGTGCTGTTTGAAGAGAGAAACAGATGTAGTAGAGCTGAATATGCGGCTGTTCTGATACAGTGCTGTTTGAAGAGAGAAACAGATGTAGTAGAGCTGAATATGCAACTGTTCTGATACAGTGCTGTTTGAAGAGAGAAACAGATGTAGTAGAGCTGACTATGCGGCTGTTCTGATACAGTGCTGTTTGAAGAGAGAAACAGATGTAGTAGAGCTGAATATGCGGCTGTTCTGATACAGTGCTGGTTGAAGAGATAAACAGACAGATGTAGCAGAGCTGTATATGAAGCTTTTCAGACACTGGAGAAGACACATGTAGCTGAGCTGTATATGCATCTATAAAGATACATAGTGTGAGGTTTATACACAACTGGAGCACAGCTGTAATGGAAACAAATCTGCATCAGTGCTGGTGGGTGGGGGTTGGTCAAGCTTTTGGGCTAATGTATAATATGGAATTATAGTTTTTAATGCACAGAATGGGTTTGTAAAAGATCAGACAGAGATTTTATGTGTAAAACTGTGCACTGAGCTCACTTCACATGGCTCTGAGTGACCATTCCCCTCAGACACTGCAGACTGATGAGTCATACTCTTCACATGAACTAGCACGCAGGACTCAGCTCTCAGTGTGATGTCATAAGGAGGCGTGGCCGTCCTTCACTCTAGCTGCCTAAGCCCGCCCAGCCTTATCTGCAGAAAAGCAGGAAGTTACCAGCTAGCTGGCAGCAATTGAGAATGAAGTAGCAAGATGGGAATACCCCTTTAAGGTATTCAAAACTGATTTTACAAACTTTGTTTACCCTTTAGGTGTTCCACAAGAATAAATGGAAAAATCGGAATTAGACTTTCCGGTAATTTGGTTTCCATGAGATCACCATGACGGCCACAAGGAGATTGACCTCTCTAGGGGCAGGAACAGAGAAAGGTTAAAAGCCACCCCCCCCCCCCCTCCACTATCACCAGTGCTTTCCAAAATTATCAGAGTGAAAAAAGGTGGAGGAAAAACTAAAATATATAATATATAATTAACGGGTATTACTTCATACCCCTAACAACAATAATAGAATATAAGTAGGGAGGGAATAACGGTGCGTCACGGTGATCTCATGGAAACCGAATTACCAGTAAGTCCAATTCCGATTTTCCATATCGTCACCATGACGGCCAGAAGGAGATATTCAAAATTACAACATTAAGGGGATGCAACTGCCTGAAGGACCTTACGACCGAAAGACAGATCCGCCGAATAAGAAAAATCTAAATGGCAATGCTTTACAAAAGGTACCTACATTTGACCAGGTAGCGGCCCTGCAAATATCAACCAAGGAAGCCCCAGCTCTCTCGGCTTGAGGAGGACATGGCACTAGTCGAGTGGGCTTTTAATTTTGCTGGACAGGAAAAACCCTGAGAGGCATAGCAATGGGAAATTGTGCATTTACTCCATCTAGCGATGGAAGATTTGGACAACCCCCTACCTTTGTTCTTTCCTGAAAATTGAACCAGAAGACTATCTGACTATCTGAAGCTTTTTGTGAATTCTAAATATCTCAGAACAGTACATCTGACGTCTAAAGAGTGAAAGACCTCCTCTCCACAATGTTTTGGTTTGTTGCAAAAGGATTGAAGGATGATCTCTTGGTCTCTGTGGAATTTGGATACTACTTTGGGCAGAAACCCTGGGTCTAACCTGAGCACTATCATATCCTCCAAAACTTTAAGGTAAGGTTCCCTAATTGAGATTGCTTGAATCTCCCCCAGTTGCCTTGCAGATGTGGTAGCAATCAAAAAGGCTGTTTTAAAGGAAAGGAATTTCAACTGACAGTCTCCTAGCGGCTCAACTGGACTCATAGTTAAGCCTTTTAGAATGGTATTGAGGTTCCAAGGAGGTACACAGGATCTTAGAGTAGGTCGTAGTCTTGCTGCCGCTCTAATGAATCTTCTGATCCATCTATAGGTTACCAAGTCTGTTTTAAAGAAGCAAATTAGAGCTGACACTTGTAGCTTAAGAGTAGATGGTCTAAAACCCAATTCTAGACCCTGCTGGAGAAAGTCTAAGATTTGCTGAATCTTTAGCCAAATCTAGCTAAATTTGGAGAAGATTCTCCCGAAGAGAACCTCTTCCAGATCTTTAAATATATGGCTGATTTTACCTTCTTTCTACTTGCCTTAAGAGTAGAAATGACCTTATCCGAAAGACCCTGATGCATCAGAACCTTGGCCTCAGGATCCAAACAGTTAATTTCAGAAATTCTGGGTTGGGATGAAGGATGGGACCTTGATGTAGAAGGTCTTTCCGAAGAGGGAGAAGCCAAGGACTGGAGGCTGAGAGACTGTTGAGGGAGGAGAAACCACTCCTTTTTGGCCATAATGGAGTTATAAAGGATGATGGTTGTATTTTCCTCCAGGATCTTCTGAATTACTCTGGGGATCATTGTTATTGGGGGGGAAAAGCGTAACAGATTCCAGTTCCATGTTGTGGCGAAGGCATCTAATATCCATGGATTGCCCCTGGGATCCAGAGAACAAAATCTGTTTACTTTTTTGTTGTACTTTGACGCAAAAAGATCTATGTCTGGAATCCCTCATCTGGCTTCTATCATCTGGAAGACTTCCTGATTCAGGGACCATTCTGTCTAGTTCACCGTATGACGACTGAGATAATCCGCCTCCTTGTTTAGAGTCCCTTTTGAGGTAAGTTGCCGATATGGATCTCACATTTTGCTCTCCCCAGTGAAATATTTAGTTTGAAATCGATAGGAGTTTTTTCGACTTTGCTCCCCCCCCCCCCCGGTGTGAGAGGTAGCAACCGTCGTTGTGTTGTCTGACAATATCCTTAGGTATTGGTCTTGGAGGGACTCTTCTGCTGCCTGTAATGCCTGCTATACCACACTCAGCATCCTGAAGTTTGACGATTGGCTGCTTATCGAATGAGACCATCAACCCTGTTATGTATTGGTTTAGGAATTTTAAGTTTATGATCATCTGGAACTAGAAAGAGGCTGGAATAGAATCTCTGACCCTGTTCTGAGATAGGGACTTGACTTACAACTCCAAGATGTATGAGATCTTTGACATTTTCCAAAATGGCACGTTGAACTTCTCCTGATCCCAGATTTGATACAAAAAATATTTTTGGGGGAAATGAAGAAAGGGTTAATTACTCTTACCCAGGGCCGGTTCTAGGTGAAATGGGGCCCGGGGCAGTTACCGGTAGGTTGGTTGATTAAACTGGATCGGATCCATCTCAGGCACCATCTCACCCATTCCAGTGCCAGTATACTAGCCTGCCCTGGTTCTGTTTGGACAGTTGGACTGGAGAAATGTGCATGGGGGGGGGGGGGGGGGGGGAGTTACTGGTAGCACCAGTAACCCCCCCCCCCCCCCCCCCCCCGACTCCAAACACAAACAGAACCAGGGCCGCAGGGTGGGCTAGTAGTACACTGGGACGGCCCGGACGGGTGAGATGGTGCCGGACTAAGTAAGTCAGTGAGTGGGAAACACTGGGAATGGATGGATCATGTAACCGATCCAGTTTAATTAACAACAAAACAATATAACCAATGAATTATGAACCTACCAGTCAGTGGAAGTTTGGAACTTGGCTGGGGGCTGGCTACCTTCTGACTGTGGGCGGCGGGCTGTGAGGAGTCAGAGTCAGACTGGGCTCTTGGCTGTGGCTGACTGGCTGCCCAGTTAGTTTTAATTACATTACTGCGGCGCCGGCCCCTCTCTCCAGACACAGGCACACAATAGAATTATTCAATTATAGATAATATAGTAGTTGCGGCCGGGCCGGCGCCCCCCTTGCCTCTATGGTAGCACAGGCCCTGCTCTTACCGGTAATTGGATTTTCCAATAGCCTCCCCAACGGCACTCAACAGGAATGTGTCCCCGCCCCTGGACAGGAAACAACATGGAAGCTGAAGTTTAAAAGGCCTCCTCTCCTTACCTAAGTCAGTAAATAACAAAGTAGAGATGCCAAACAAAAAAATTCATATATTGATTCATATACAAAAACCAAAGAGACTGAATCTTCAGAGAAAATTTTGCATAAGGGAGGGAAATCACAGTGCCGTTGGGGAGGCTATCGGTAAATCCAATTACCGGTAAGAGTAATTAACCCTTTTTCCGGCGCCTCCCCAACAGCACTCAACAGGAGGATTTACTGAGAAACTTATGGGGGGGGAGGGGGACTACTGCAAAAAGGATTTTGTGTCCAAAAGAGGTCCTGGTTATGGACCACGTCCAATCTATAATGCTTGAAAAGTCATCGGATTTGCCCACGCTGCCGCTCTACATATCTGTTCAATAGAGATGGAGACGGATTCAGCCCAGGAAGCTGACACGGCTCTTGTTGAGTGGGCTTTAAGGCCTGCTGGGGGATCTTGATTCCACTGAGTATAACATAAAGTGACAGGGTCTCTGATCCATCTGGCGATTGAACTTTACTGGCTGTCCGACCTTTATTAGGCTCCTGGACAACGAGATGGTCTGAATTCCTGAACTTCTCAGAATATTTAGATAGCCCAGTACACACCGCCTTACATCTAAGTTATGAAACTTTTTCTCTTGATCTGATGAAAGATTGGGGCAAAACGATGGAAAGGCAATATCTAGATACCACCTTCGGGAGAAAGGACGGGCAGTGCTTCAGTATGATGCGATCATCCAAAATCTGGAGATAAGGAGAATGGCAGGAGAAAGCCTGGATTTCCCCAATTCTTCTGGCTGTAGTGATGGCGAGAAGGAAGGTGGTCTTCAGAGTTAGAAGTTGCTGAGAGATTTCCTCAATGGGCTCAAAAGGAGGATTCATCAAGACCGAGAGGACTAAAATTAAGTCCCAGGGAGGGACAGAAGTACGGATGGAAGGGGAGTCTCCGATTGCCCCTCTAATAATTCGTTTGACTAAGGGATGTTCTGTCAGTTTAGTATCCAAGAAGACCCCTAAAGCCGTAATCTGGACTTCAAGGGTGGAAGGTTTGAGACCTCTCTCCAGGCCTGTCTGTAGAAAATCTAGAATTTTGGGGCTTCCTGGTGAACTTCATATCCAACAAATAGCAAAAAAGCCTTCCAAGCCCTGAGGTATATTTTGGAGGTTATCTTCCTCCTACTTTTCAGTAAGGTGGATATTACAGCGTCAGAGAGTCCTTTCTTCTTCAGACTTTAAAGGGAACCTGTCACCCAAAAATCGCCTATTAAGCTGTTTACAGTACCTTATAGTGCTGTATAGTCGTTTCCTGATGCACTTTTTGTTAGTTTTGCAGCATGTATGCTCAGTCAGAAATCGATGTTATATTCAGCTGCTGCCCCGTGCTTCAAGTCAGGCTTGAAGTCACGGGGGCAGCGGCCTCGGCGTCTTACATGGCCCTCTCCCCGCCCCCTGCCTCTGTTACTGACAGCCGAACTCCGAATCCGGGACCGCGCTCAACGGCCGCATGCGCAGTAAAGGGCGGCAGGAGCGCGGTCCCGGCTGCCGCGCGTACTACGCGCCGTCTTACTTTCGCCGCACTGCGCATGCGCCCGACATCCTGTATCAAACGCGCCCGGCATCTGGGCGCGGGCGCGTTTGATACAGGATGTCGGGCGCATGCGCAGTGCGGCGAAAGTAAGACGGCGCGTAGTACGCGCGGCAGCCGGGACCGCGCTCCTGCCGCCCTTTACTGCGCATGCGGCCGTTGAGCGCGGTCCCGGAATCGGATTTCGGCTGTCAGTCACAGAGGCAGGGGGCGGGGAGAGGGCCATGTAAGACGCCGAGGCCGCTGCCCCCGTGACTTCAAGCCTGACTTGAAGCACGGGGCAGCAGCTGAATATAACATCGATTTCTGACTGAGCATACATGCTGCAAAACTAACAAAAAGTGCATCAGGAAACGACTATACAGCACTATAAGGTACTGTAAACAGCTTAATAGGCGATTTTTGGGTGACAGGTTCCCTTTAAATGTAAAGTCTGGACGGATCCGTCTGAAGCTACTTTCACACTTAGAATTTTTTCTAAACTATAATGCAGACGGATCCGCTCTGAACGGATCCCATCGTCTGCATTATAGGAGCGGATCCGTTTGGGCAGACCCTAGACGGATCCGTTCTGAACGCAAGTGTGAAAGTAGCCTCAGGCATGGCCAACCTGCCGCTCTCCAGCTGGTGGAAAACTACAACTCCCACCATGCCCTGCTGCAGGCAGTCTATACATGCTGGGAGTTGCAGTTTTGCAACAGCTGGAGGGCCGCAGGTTGGCCATGCCTGGTCTAAGTAAATATGAACCTGCCACTAGTTACCTAAATAAACACACTGCAACAACCCTGCAGCTGTGTGAGCAGAGCTAGGCCACCACATCTCTGAATGGAAGCAATGGACTTGTCTACTCACTGACAGCAAGCACACGTGGTAAGACACAAAGGCAGTCAGTCCATACAAATGTTGGACCCCTCAGAAGAGTCCTATGAGGTGACAGCCCCACATTCTGTCCTCCTTTTACTGGTTTCGGGACACCCCTGTCAGCTGCGGTTACTGCCGCATGATCACCAGTGTGTACGGTGTTTACCTGTGGACCAGGCCCATTACTTCGTTATTACACTCTCCTCCGCCGCCGCCATCTCCTCACAGAGCCAGGCTTCCCGCGCGGAGCGTGACGTCATCGCATCATGGCCGACCCCAGTTACCTCACAGAACATCAGGCGGGAAAACGTCCAGGTGAAGGCGGTGCCGCGTATGAACCGGAGATGTCTCCGTGATGACAGCAGGGCTCACGGCGCAGGTCAGCAGGGTGGTGCACATCATATGGAAGTCACTGATAATATAATAAATATTCTGCCTTCCCGTATTTGTGGTGGAGGATTGTGAAGTGAACGCCGCCATGATGTAAGAGTCACCGCTGTGGCCACAGTGCAGATTGCTGCGGCAGAAAGCCGTCATTGCTGTCTACAATCATCAACTCAATAAATTGTGAGTGTACATATGAATTTGTTCCGGTTTAAAAAAATAACCATAAGGACGTGTTCAGACAGAGGACTTTGGGTGCGGGTTAGAAATCCAGGCTCAAGCCACCTGCCATTGTTTTCAGCGGCAGACCAAGAACGTACAGAGTCCTCTGACTGCTGTGCCATGTGAGTACGGGGAACTACAACTCCCAGCATGTCATAAGGCTACTTTCACACTTGCGGCAGTGCGATCCGGCAGGCAGTTCCGTCGTCAGAACTTCCCGCCGGATCCGCCGATCTGGATGTGACTGAAAGCATTTGTGAGGCGCATCCGGATGCGAATCCATCTCACAAATGCATTGTAAGGACAGATCCGTCTCTCCGCTTGTCATGCAGACAGACGGATCTGTCTTGTATCTTTTTACACATTTTTACCGGTCTGCGCATGCGCAGAACGGAAGGACAGATCCGGAATTCTGGTATCTGGCACTAATACGTTCCTATGGGGAAAAATGCCGGATCCGGAATTTCAGCCAGTCTTAGGGCTCTTTCACACCTGCGTTATTGTCTTCCGGCATAGAGTTCCGTCGTCGGGGCTCTATGCCGGAAGAATCCTGATCAGTTTTATCCTAATGCATTCTGAATGGAGTGAAATCCGTTCAGGATGCATCAGGACGTCTTCAGTTCCGGAACGGAACGTTTTTTGACCGGAGAAAATACCGCAGCATGCTGCGCTTTTTGCTCCAGCCAAAAAAACTGAAGACTTGCCGCAAGGCCGGATCCGGAATGAATGCCCATTGAAAGGCATTGATCCGGATCCGGCCTTAAGCTAATCATCGTTTCGGCGCATTGCCGGATACGACGTTTAGCTTTTTTAGAGTGGTTACCATGGCTGCCGGGACGCTAAAGTCCTGGCAGCCATGGTAAAGTGTAGCGGGGGAGCAGCATACTTACCGTCCGTGCGGCTCCCGGGGCGCTCCAGAGTGACGTCATTCTGGAGCGCCCCGGGAGCCGCACGGATGGTAAGTATACCGCTCCCCGCTCCTACTATGGCAACCAGGACTTTAATAGCGTCCTGGCTGCCATAGTAACACTGAACTGATCCGTCTTCAAATGCTTTCAGTGCACTTGCGTTTTTCCGGATCCGGCGTGTAATTCCGGCAAGTGGAGTACACGCCGGATCCGGACAACGCAAGTGTGAAAGAGGCCTTAAGTTTTTTTCGCCGGAGATAAAACCGTAGCATGCTGCGGTTTTATCTTTTGCCTGATCAGTCAAAATGACTGAACTGAAGACGTCCTGAACGGATCGCTCTCTATTCAGAATGCATGGGGATAATCCTGATCAGTTCTTTTCCGGTATTGAGCCCCTAGGACGGAACTCAGTGCCGGAAAAGAAGAACGCTAGTGTGAAAGTACCCTAAAATATTTGTCCCTAGAAGCTCACGGGGCGTGCATGTGCTATGTGCTTCCAGGTCAGTGGGGCGGTACCGTGATGCAGAGTGCGCCCGCCGCTGGCCGAGGTTTGGATCTGCCGCGCTCACCGGAGCTCTCCCAGCACAGCGCCACACACATGAAACAGTAGCAGTGCTTGGTATTGCAGCTAGGTCATGTGACTGATGTACAGTGACATCACATGGCCTACGAAGAGGCCGCGGCACTCATGTAGAGCTAGCCTTTTGTAAGAGCTGATCAGCCGGTGTCCTGGGAGTCCGGGGTTATACTACCGGGAGTCACAGCACTGTATACAGAACCCTGGAGCAGGTATAGGGCAGAGGTGACACCACAGCGGTTATACTACCAGGAGTCACAGCAATGTATACAGAACCCTGGAGCAGGTATAGGACAGAGGTGACACCACAGGGGTTATACTACCAGGAGTCACAGCGCTGTATACAGAACCCTGGAGTAGGACAGAGGTGACACCACAGGGGTTATACTATCAGGAGTCACAGCACTGTATACAGAACCATGGAGCAGGTATAGGGCAGAGGTGACACCACAGGGGTTATACTACCGGGAGTCACAGCGCTGTATACAGAACCCTGGAGCAGGTATAGGGCAGAGGTGACACCACAGGGGTTATACTATCAGGAGTCACAGCGCTGTATACAGAACCCTGGAGCAGGTATAGGGCAGAGGTGACACCACAGGGGTTATACTACCAGGAGTCACAGCGCTGTATACAGAACCCTGGAGCAGGTATAGGGCAGAGGTGACACCACAGGGGTTATACTACCAGGAGTCACAGCGCTGTATACAGAACCCTGGAGCAGGTATAGGACAGAGGTGACACCACAGGTTGTTATACTATCAGGAGTCACAGCGCTGTATACAGAACCCTGGAGCAGGTATAGGACAGAGGTGACACCACAGGGGTTATACTACCAGGAGTCACAGCGCTGTATACAGAACCCTGGAGCAGGTATAGGGCAGAGGTGACACCACAGCGGTTATACTACCAGGAGTCACAGCACTGTATACAGAGCCCTGGAGCAGGTATAGGGCAGAGGTGACACCACAGGGGTTATACTACCAGGAGTCACAGCGCTGTATACAGAACCCTGGAGCAGGTATAGGACAGAGGTGACACCACAGGTTGTTATACTATCAGGAGTCACAGCGCTGTATACAGAACCCTGGAGCGGGTATAGGGCAGAGGTGACACCACAGCGGTTATACTACCAGGAGTCACAGCGCTGTATACAGAACCTTGGAGCAGGTATAGGGCAGAGGTGACACCACAGGGGTTATACTACCGGGAGTCACAGCGCTGTATACAGAACCCTGGAGCGGGTATAGGGCAGAGGTGACACCACAGCGGTTATACTACCAGGAGTCACAGTGCTGTATACAGAACCTTGGAGCAGGTATAGGGCAGAGGTGACACCACAGGGGTTATACTACCGGGAGTCACAGCGCTGTATACAGAACCCTGTAGCAGGTATAGGGCAGAGGTGACACCACAGGGGTTATACTACCGGGAGTCACAGCGCTGTATACAGAACCCTGGAGCAGGTATAGGGCAGAGGTGACACCACAGCGGTTATACTACCAGGAGTCACAGCACTGTATACAGAACCCTGGAGCAGGTATAGGGCAGAGGTGACACCACAGGGGTTATACTACCAGGAGTCACAGCGCTGTATACAGAACCCTGGAGCAGGTATAGGGCAGAGGTGACACCACAGGGGTTATAGTACCGGGAGTCACAGCGCTGTATACAGAACCCTGGAGCAGGTATAGGACAGAGGTGACACCACAGGGGTTATACTATCAGGAGTCACAGCGCTGTATACAGAACCCTGGAGCAGGTATAGGGCAGAGGTGACACCACAGGGGTTATACTACCAGGAGTCACAGCACTGTATACAGAACCCTGGAGCAGGTATAGGGCAGAGGTGACACCACAGGGGTTATACTATCAGCAGTCACAGCGCTGTATACAGAGCCCTGGAGCAGGTATAGGGCAGAGGTGACACCACAGGGGTTATACTACCAGGAGTCACAGCACTGTATACAGAACCCTGGAGCAGGTATAGGGCAGAGGTGAGACCACAGGGGTTATACTACCGGGAGTCACAGCACTGTATACAGAACCCTGGAGCAGGTATAGGGCAGAGGTGAGACCACAGGGGTTATACTACCGGGAGTCACAGCACTGTATACAGGACCCTGGAGCAGGTATAGGGCAGAGGTGACACCACAGGGGTTATACTATCAGGAGTCACAGCGCTGTATACAGAACCCTGGAGCAGGTATAGGGCAGAGGTGACACCACAGGGGTTATACTATCAGGAGTCACAGCACTGTATACAGAACCCTGGAGCAGGTATAGGGCAGAGGTGACACCACAGCGGTTATACTACCAGGAGTCACAGCGCTGTATACAGAACCCTGGAGCAGGTATAGGGCAGAGGTGACACCACAGGGGTTATACTACCGGGAGTCACAGCGCTGTATACAGAACCCTGGAGTAGGACAGAGGTGACACCACAGGGGTTATACTACCGGGAGTCACAGCGCTGTATACAGAACCCTGGAGCAGGTATAGGGCAGAGGTGACACCACAGGGGTTATACTACCGGGAGTCACAGCGCTGTATACAGAACCCTGGAGCAGGTATAGGGCAGAGGTGACACCACAGGGGTTATACTACCAGGAGTCACAGCACTGTATACAGAACCCTGGATCAGGTATAGGGCAGAGGTGAGACCACAGGGGTTATACTATCAGGAGTCACAGCGCTGTATACAGAACCCTGGAGCAGGTATAGGGCAGAGGTGACACCACAGGGGTTATACTACCGGGAGTCACATCGCTGTATACAGAACCCTGGAGTAGGTATAGGACAGAGGTGACACCACAGCGGTTATACTACCAGGAGTCACAGCGCTGTATACAGAACCCTGGAGCAGGTATAGGGCAGAGGTGACACCACAGGGGTTATACTACCGGGAGTCACAGCGCTGTATACAGAACCCTGGAGCAGGTATAGGGCAGAGGTGACACCACAGGGGTTATACTACTGGGAGTCACAGCGCTGTATACAGAACCCTGGAGCAGGTATAGGGCAGAGGTGACACCACAGGGGTTATACTACAAGGAGTCACAGCACTGTATACAGAACCCTGGAGCAGGTATAGGGCAGAGGTGACACCACAGGGGTTATACTATCAGGAGTCACAGCGCTGTATACAGAACCCTGGAGCAGGTATAGGGCAGAGGTGACACCACAGGGGTTATACTACCAGGAGTCACAGCGCTGTATACAGAACCCTGGAGCAGGTATAGGGCAGAGGTGACACCACAGCGGTTATACTACCAGGAGTCACAGCGCTGTATACAGAACCCTGGAGCAGGTATAGGGCAGAGGTGACACCACAGGGGTTATACTACCGGGAGTCACAGCGCTGTATACAGAACCCTGGAGCAGGTATAGGACAGAGGTGACACCACAGGGGTTATACTACCGGGAGTCACACCACTGTATACAGAACCCTGGAGCAGGTATAGGGCAGAGGTGACACCACAGGGGTTATACTATCAGGAGTCACAGCACTGTATACAGAACCCTGGAGCAGGTATAGGGCAGAGGTGACACCACAGGGGTTATACTACCGGGAGTCACAGCACTGTATACAGAACCCTGGAGCAGGTATAGGGCAGAGGTGACACCACAGGGGTTATACTATCAGGAGTCACAGCGCTGTATACAGAACCCTGGAGCAGGTATAGGGCAGAGGTGACACCACAGCGGTTATACTACCAGGAGTCACAGCGCTGTATACAGAACCCTGGAGCAGGTATAGGGCAGAGGTGAGACCACAGCGGTTATACTACTGGGAGTCACAGCGCGGTATACAGAACCCTGGAGCAGGTATAGGGCAGAGGTGACACCACAGGGGTTATACTACCGGGAGTCACAGCACTGTATACAGAACCCTGGAGCAGGTATAGGGCAGAGGTGACACCACAGGGGTTATACTACCAGGAGTCACAGCACTGTATACAGAGCCCTGGAGCAGGTATAGGGCAGAGGTGACACCACAGCGGTTATACTACTGGGAGTCACAGCGCTGTATACAGAACCCTGGAGCAGGTATAGGGCAGAGGTGACACCACAGGGGTTATACTACCGGGAGTCACAGCACTGTATACAGAACCCTGGAGCAGGTATAGGGCAGAGGTGACACCACAGCGGTTATACTACTGGGAGTCACAGCGCTGTATACAGAACCCTGGAGCAGGTATAGGGCAGAGGTGACACCACAGGGGTTATACTACCGGGAGTCACAGCACTGTATACAGAACCCTGGAGCAGGTATAGGGCAGAGGTGACACCACAGCGGTTATACTACTGGGAGTCACAGCGCTGTATACAGAACCCTGGAGCAGGTATAGGGCAGAGGTGACACCACAGGGGTTATACTACCAGGAGTCACAGCGCTGTATACAGAACCCTGGAGCAGGTATAGGGCAGAGGTGACACCACAGGGGTTATACTACCGGGAGTCACAGCGCTGTATACAGAACCCTAATTAATTTTAGCATTTTTTTCCCCATGCGCAAATAAATTGGACCAGTTTAAGTAAATATGAACCATTCGTACTGAAATAAAAAAACACCAGAGGTCAGACTAACAACACTACACCGAGTCCATTAAATACGTTCAGGAATAGATAAGGGCCACATGTAGGGGGTTTCTAAGATTAGGGCCACAGTAAGTAATTAAAAGCAGTAAGTACAGTATTAAGAGTCCATTCACACTTCCGTGTGTGTTTTGCGGATCTGCAAAACACGGACACCGGCAATATGCGTTCCACATTTTGCGGACCGCACATCACCGGCACTTAAATGAAAATGCTTTATCTTGTCTGCAATTGCGGACAAGAATAGGACATGTTCTATTTTTGGGCGGATTGGAATTGCGCACCCGGAAATGCGGGTCCGCATTTCCGGATCCGGGTAGCACATTGTGCGGCCCCATAGAAAAGAGCGCGGAACGGAATTGTGGACGTGTGAATGGACACATATAGTAAGAGGGCTGACTTACCACATTGGCACAACATATTAGGCACTGAAATTACGCTGTGGAAAAATTGCAATTTTCACTTTTCACCATCTGCTGTGAAGTAATTTTTAAAAATACCTGTGGGGTCCAAAACATCTCTGCACCCTTTGGTAAATACTGTGAGTAGTGATGAGCGAAGCAAGTGTCAGATGTTCACTTCATTCAAAACTTTTGATTAATACTGTATGGAAATCCATCTGCACACAGTATAAATATTGTTAATCTGCCTGTTACATTGATGACCTATCGTCAGGAAAGATCATCAGTATCAGATTAGCAGGTTCTGATTCCTGCCACCCCCACCAATCGGCTGTTTGAAGAAGAGGCGGTAGGAAGGTGGTCGATAAGGTGGTGTGCATCGTACTACATTATAGGGTACTCTGCTAGCTGTTTTTGGTTTTTCAGATGGTAGTATTGGAAAACATTAAATATTAACCCCTTGACAACCTCTGCTGTACATGTACTGTGGAATTCGTCACTTTAAAGATGGCGCCCACTTGTAAGTGCGGCGGGTGCCATGGCCGCCGGATTTCTCTTGTTTCAAACAACAGAGGTTCAGGGCCATAAGGTGTGACCACGTCATCCGAGTTGTAAAGGTGCGGGAGCTGCATGATCCTGTAACAGCCTCCCCTGGCTGAGATCGGGGAAGCTCTTATGCTCAGGGATAGCCTCGAGCCTCAAGCAGGCTCTGATACCTCTTACTGTTATATTCCAATACAGACAGCAGGTGGCAGCACCGTATACTGTGAATGGTGTGTTTTTTGATGGATAAATATCCATCACAGAATACGATTGCTGGTTGTAGTCACCTAAGGTGACTTAGGATACTTTCACACTTGCGGCAGGTTGGATCCAACAGGCTGTTCACCCTGTCGGATCCGTCCTTCCGCTATTTCGCCGTGCTTCCGGACTGCTGCTCCGTCCCCATTGACTATAATGGGGACGGGGGCGGAGCTTCGGCGCAGCACTGCAGTGCACGGTGAAAGGTCGCCGGACTAAAAGTCCTGCATGTCTGACTTTTTAGTCCGGCGGCCTCTCACCGCGAACTGCCGTTCTGCGCCAGAGCTCCGCCCTGTCCCCATTATAGTCAATGGGGACGGAGCGGCGGCACGACGAAATAGCGGAAGGACAGATCCGACAGGGTGAACAGCCTGTCGGATCCATCCTGCCGCAAGTGTGAAAGTAGCCTTAATAAGCCCCTGCTCTGTTGGTGGATCCCTGAAGTTATGTAGAGGTGACGACCTTACTTCACTGTGTCCACTGCTGATTCTACATGTAAGACGGCTTTTTTTTTTTACACCATTTTTATGCCTAAACCAGGCATAGAAAATTATGAGATAAATAAGACCCCCAAACCTCATATCATCAGCACCTGGGCCTCATATCACCTAAAAAAAAGAATCCACTTACCTCTCCTGGTCCGGACGCCGCTGCTCCTCACGTCCAGCGCTCTCTTCTCGCAGAGCGCCCCCACGCTGTGCGCAGCCGACAGCAGAGGACCAGGATGCGGCGAGTACAGAGCCTTCACCGCTTTCCGTCCTCCGGTACTAATGTGTGCTTCCATAATAGAAGTGCTCATTAGTATTTGTCGTTCCTCTCCTGTGAACTCACATTATCCCAATGACTTATGACTCTGTGTGTTTCTGTCTGACCATGGGTCTGCTGAATTGTACTTGCGTAATGCCGTGTCCCGTACTGAGTAATGCGGTCAGTACAGTTCAGTAGACCCGCGTTTAGACAGGAAGGCACCGCATCAGAAGTCTTGTGACTTTGGTCAGAGGAGCAGTGTTCAGTCCGGGATACGTCACACGGAGTATGTTTCCCCGACTGGATGCGCTCATGTGAAATTGGCTTTTGCTTGACCTAGGTCCAACGAATCTGTAAGCATGCATGCCTAGACTGACAGGCAACTTATAAGTTGGTATGTGGCTGGCACTGGTCGGCATGTTGATACTATGGGGTAGCATTTCGCACTCCTCATCATTCATGGCACATGTGTTTTCCAGGACCAGTTACATAAGCCGGAGATGTTTAGCGCACCTGGGTCCTGTGATAAATGAGCGACGGGTCCTTATTCATCATTACCTGGAAACGCTTCATCTGATCGGCAGCGGGCTGATAGGGATGTCCTGACTTGTAGAGAGAAATTCCTGAGTCTCCGTCCCCCCGAGCAGCGGCAGACTTGTCTCCTCCTGGTCTGTCAGGACAGATACTTCAGGATGTGATACTGGAACTGATCACATCTTCTCCTATAGAACATGTGGCAGATGGAAGGGCCGCTTAGTATGTAGGAAATTCTATCCAGTTCTCAGATTAGTGGGGGCACCCACCTGAAAAACCTGTTCCAGGATCCCCATACATCAGATGCAGCGTTTTCATTGATGATATTCATAGGGCTTATTTGATAGAATGGATTCATCATTTGCCATCACACAATTTCTTGTACGGCAGGAGAAGAAAATGTGCACTATTTCTTCCGGCAGGAGACCAAGGTGCTGCTTTCTCCCGTCTGCAACATATTCTAGACAGGAGTTGGTATATTCTTTAGTACAATGGCTTTTCACCCTGACTATGCCAGGGATCAGCAACCTCCATTGCAACTGCTGCATTTAAACTGCAACTCCCATAATCCGCCTTACACTTCTGTGGGAGTGTCAAGAACAACTGAGCAAGTGTGCATGGTGGGAGTTGTAGTTACACTGCTGGCAGGCTGTGCACCTGGGATAGAAACTACTTCAGACCCTGACTGGAGTAGTTTTCACTCCGCTTTTTTATGCCTGTTTGCAGGCATACAAGATAGTATATGTGTTGGGCCCAAATACCTGGCCCTGCACCCTCCAGCCCATTGCCACTCCCAAGTGACGAGCATGGCACAATAACGCCTGTGCGACAAAATATTGGAGTCTTGTTGCAACTTTTTATATGCTGAAAAGTAGCATAGTGCCCATTGTAAATTACTCCCACTATCCTGTATCTCAGCTTCTGATAATATACAATTATTTGACTTTCCAGGATCAGAACCAGCAGTCTCCCCATTGACTTTAATGAGGACCGGTCGCCTCTCCTGACATCTCAGTTTTAGTAACTACTTGCATTTCCATTAATATTGATTCTGGTGCTTCTATTCTCATGGCTCCATGTTGTGCTGGTCCTGTATTATTACTGCTAAAAGTCTACAAATAATATGCCAACAGCCTGCAGTAAAGGTACCAGGAGCGGGTGTTTCTGACTCTGTCCAACCACTTCTTTTGGTGTCAGACTGTGCAGCCCCCCCCCCCCCCCCCCCCCCCAGCCGCCAGTTCATCTCTGCGGGTTTGCAGGAATGAGTGCCCTGACCGTTAACATATGTTACCTACAAACAGATATGTTATTCCTGTTGGGAATATGAGTGATGGATGGATTTCTTGCTTGTAGCAAAGAGCAGATGATCTGATCCCATTCATCGGGGCTTCACATTCTGATCTCCTGCTGTGTATTAATTGTAAGTCTCTCCGGACTGGAGCCTGATCTATGTTTGTCCTGGCTGCAAAGCGCCTCTATGACAGAGCACACCTGTTCTCATAATATAGAGAGGAGTTGCAGGTCCGAAATGTAAGGCAATTGCTAAATGAACAATACCCTAATCAGAAGCACTGCAGTGAGAGGTGGGCATGACCCAAAAAGCACTTGTCTTCTCTGCTTGACACGGCCTATGATTTCCGTGGACTGTGCTGAGCATCTGACTGACATTTTATACTCTACAGCAGGGATCAGCTGAAACTACAACTCCCAGAATGCTCCATTTACTTTTATAGGAGTTAGAAGAACAGCCGAGCATGTTTGCATTCTGGGAGTTGTAGTTTCACAGCAGCTGGCACCGCGCTGCCTGTATCACCCCTGTGTCCTCAGCTTTTTGTGCGTAGGATTCTGTCTTTCGTCTAAAGCCAGGGTTACATTAAGGCCTCATGCCACGACCGTTGTGTGCATCCGTGGCCGTTGTGCCGTTTTCCTTTTTTTTTCTTTTCGCGGACCTATTGACTTTCAATGGGTCCGTGGAAAATCGGAACCATTTTGCAGCCGCATCCGTGATCCGTGTTTCCTGTCCGTCAGAAAAATTTGACCTGTCCTATTTTTTTGACAGACAACGGTTCACGGACCCATTCAAGTCAATGGGTCCGTGAAAAAACACGGATGCACACAAGATTGGCATCCGCGTCCGTGGTCCGTGGCCGTAGGCTACTTTTACACAGACGGATCCGCAGATCCGTCTGCATAAAAGCTTTTACAGAGCTGAGTTTTCACTTCGTGAAAACTCAGATCCGACAGTATATTCTAACACAGAGGCATTCCCATGGTGATGGGGACGCTTCAGGTTATAATATACTAAAAGAACTGTGTATATGACTGCCCCCTGCTGCCTGGCAAGTGCTGCCAGGCAGCAGGGGGCAGACCCGCCCCTGTATTTAACACATTGGTGGCCAGTGCGGCCGGCCCCCCCTCCCTCCCCTGTAGTTAACACATTGGTAGACAGTGCGTCCGGCCCCCCCTCCCTCCCCTGTAGTACTGTAGATTCATTGGTGGCCAGTGGGCCCCCCCCCTCCCCTGTAGTACTGTAGATTCATTGGTGGCCAGTGGGCCCTCCCCCTCCTAATTAAAATCTCCCCCCCTATCATTGGTGGCAGCGGAGAGTACCGATCGGAGTCCCAGTTTAATCGCTGGGGCTCCGATCGGTAACCATGGCAACCAGGACGCTACTGCAGTCCCGGTTGCCATGGTAACTTAGCAATTTGTAGAAGCATTATACTTACCTGCGAGCTGCGATGTCTGTGACCGGCCGGGAGCTCCTCCTACTGGTAAGTGACAGGTCTGTGCGGCGCATTGCTTAATGATCTGTCACTTACCAGTAGGAGGAGCACCCAGCCGGTCACAGACATCGCAGCTCGCAGGTAAGTATAATGCTTCTACAAATTGCTAAGTAACCATGGCAACCGGGACTGCAGTAGTGTCCTGGTTGCCATGTTTACCGATCGGAGCCCCAGCGATTAAACTGGGACTCCGATCGGTACTCTCCGCTGCCACCAATGATAGGGGGAAGATTTTAATTAGGAGGGGGAGGAAGGGGGGGCCCACTGTCCACCAATGAATCTACAGTACTACAGGGGAGGGAGGGTGGGGGGCCCACTGGCCACCAATGAATCTACAGTACTACAGGGGAGGAAGGGGGGGCTGGCCACCAATGTGTTAACTACAGGGGAGAGAGGGGGGGCCGGCCGCACTGGCCACCAATGTGTTAAATACAGAGGGGGGGGGGGGGGGGTGTCTGCCCCCCTTCTGCCCGGCAGCAGGGGGCAGTCATGTACACAGTTCTTTGAGTATATTCTAACCTGAAGCTTAGTGTTAGAATATACTGTCGGATCTGAGTTTCACGATCTAACTAAAATCCGATGGTATATTCTAACATAGAGGCGTTCCCATGGTGATGGGGACGCTTCAAGTTAAAATATACCATCGGATTGGAGAAAACTCCGATGGTATAAAAAGGAACCCCTGACTTTACATTGAAAGTCAATGGGGGACGGATCCGTTTGCAATTGCGCCATATTGTTTCAACGTCAAACGGATCCGTCCCCATTGACTTGCATTGTAATTCATGACGGATCCGTTTGGCTTCGCACGGCCAGGCGGACACCCAAACAACTTTTTTTTCATGTCTGTGGATCCTCCAAAAATCAAGGAAGACCCACGGATGAAAAAAACGGTAACGGACCTACGGACCCCGTTTTTGCGGACCTTAAAAGAAAACGTGTGCATGAGGCCTAACAATGTGAGAAAGAAGGCAAGAAATAGCGGTTCTTTTATGCATGACGGGAAAAAAAGTCCTGTGAACGTGACGTATCGGAAGAAAATTGAACCATTATACGTGCCTATAGAAATATATTAGGACGTTTTGCATTCAGTTACAGTGAATATTAAAAGTCTACACACCCCTGTTAAAATGTCAGGTTTCTGTGATGTAAAAAATTGAGACAAAGATAAATAATTTCAGAACTTTTTCCACCTTTAATGTGACCTATAAACTGTACAGCTCAGTTAAAAAACTAACTGAAATCTTTTAGGTGGTGGGAAGAAAAAATATAAAACTAAAATAATGTGGTTGCATAAGTGTGCACACCCTCTTATAACTGGGGCTTTAGCTGTGTTCAGAATTAAGCAATCATATTCACAATCCTGTTAGATAGGAGTCAGCATTAGGGATCGACTGATATAGATTTTTTTAGGGCCGATACCGATAATTTGTGAACTTTCAGGCCGATAGCCTATAATTTATACCGATATTCTGGGAATTTTCATTTTGAAAAAAAATTCCTACACAAATCTGCTGAAAATTAATGTCTATTGTTAATGTGTAGTTTATTTATTTTTTGTAAATCTTTATTTTTCATTTATACTTAATATTTTGGTGTTTTTTTTTTAGTGTTTTTTTTTTAACTAACTTTTAGCCCCCTTAGGGACTAGAACCCTTGTCCCATTCACCCTGATAGATCTCTATAGATAGATCTCTATCAGGGTGAATAGGAGCTCTCACTGTCCCTGCTGCTCTGTGCTTTGTGCACATAGCAGCATGGAGCTTACCATAGCATCCAGGGCTTCAATAGCGTCCTGGCTGCCATGGTAACTGCTGATCGGAGCCCCAGAAATACACTGCGCACTGCGCCTCCAATGATTAATACTGGGGGGCTTGGGGGGGGGGGGGGGGGCGCGCACTGCACTACCAATAAAGATAAATCTCTCATTTATTCATATACAGGAGGCGGGAGCTGGCTGCAGAATCACATAGCCGGCTCCCAGCCTCTATGAGTGGTAGCTGCGATCCGCGGCACCTGAGGGGTTAACTACCGCAGATCGCAGCTACCACTCATAGAGGTCGGGAGCTGGCTATGTGATTCTGCAGCTAGCTCCCGCCTCCTGTTCAATTTGAAATTAGAATGAATGAGAGATTTCTCTTCATTGGTGGCGCAGTTGCCACAGCCCCTCAACCTTCTCTTGTCCCCTGTCCTTTCATTGGCGGCAGCAGCAGCACAGGGGGAGGAGACACTGCTTCCTTCTCCCCTGTGCTGCTGAGGGAACACGGAGAGCGCGGTCAGCAGCGCGATCTGTGTTCCCCATACGCTATTGGAATATTGGCAAAATAGATGCCGATACCGATAGCGGTCAAAATCCTGAATATCGGCCGATAATATCGGTAAAACCGATAATTGGTCGATCCCTAGTCAGCATACACTGGCCATCATGTAAAGTGCCTCCGATTAACCCCAAATAAAGTGCAGCTGCTCTGGTTGGTCTTTCCTGAAGTTTTCTTAGTCCCATCCCACAGCAGAAGCCATGGTCCACACAGAGCTTCCAAAGCATCAGAGGGATCTCATTGTTAGAAGGTATCAGTCAGGAGAAGGGTACAAAAGAATTTCCAAGGCATTAGATCTACCATTGAGCACAGTGAAGACTGTCATCATCAAGTGGAGGAAATATGGCCCAATAGGGACATCACCAAGAACTGGACGTGCCTCCAAAACTGATGATAAGACGAGGAGAAAACTGGTCTGGGAGGCGACCAAGAGGCCTACAGCAACATTAAAGGAGCTGCAGGAATATCTGGCAAGTCCTGGCTGTGTGGTCCATGTGACATAAACCTCCTGTATTCTTCATATGTCTGGGCTATGGGGTAGAGGGGCAAGACGAAAGCCTTTTCTTACCAAGAAAAACAGGCTACATTTTGCAAAAACACATCTGAAGTCTCCCAAATGCATGTGAGAAAAGGAGTTATGGTTGGATGAAACCAAGGTGGAACTTTTTGGCCATAATACCAAAAGATATGTTTGGTGCAAAAACAACACTGCCCATCACCAAAAGAACCCCATCCCCACAGTGAAGCATGGTGGTGGCAGCATCATGCCAAGGGGCTGTTCTTCTTCAGCTGGAACTGGGGCCTTAGTTTAGCTAGAGGGAAGTCTGAACAGTCCCAAATACTGGTCAATATTGGCCCAAAACCTTCAGGCTTCTGCTAGAAAGCTGAACACGAAGAGGAACTTCACCTTTCAGCATGACAACGACCCAAATCAACAAAGGAATGGCTTCACCAGAAGAAGATTACAGTTTTGGGATGGCCCAGCCAGAGCCCAGACCTGAATCCAATGTGCCCAGGAGATGCCCTCGCAATCTGTGGGGTGATCTGAAGAGGGCCGTGCCCAGGAGATGCCCTCACAATCTGTGGGGTGATCTGAAGAGGGCCGTGCCCAGGAGATGCCCTCGCAGCCTGACAGGTTTGGAGGGTTTTGCAAAGAAGAGTCAAAATGTGCCAAGACTGAAGAGTGCTGGAATAACATCAAAAGGTGCTTCAACAAAGTATTAGTTTAAGGGTGTGCACACTTATGCAACCATATTATTTTATTTTTATGTTTTTTCTTCCCTCTACCTAAAAGATTTCAGTTTGTTTTTCAATTGAGTTGTACAGTTTATAGGTCACATTAAAGGAAAAAGTTCTGAAATGATTTATCTTTGTCTCCTTTTTTTACAGCACAGAAACCTGACATTTTAACAGGGGTGTGTAGACTTTTAATATCCACTGTATGTTCTGTTATAATGGAACTCTATAATTGTATTCCTAACGGTAATGCGAACCCGTCCTAAATTCCTCCTTCTTGTAGTATCATTGGGGGCGACACAATATTTGTCTCTGGACGTTTTCGCAGACTTCTTTGCCCTTACGTTCGGGCAGGGGGGGGGGGGGGGTCGTGTTTTTTTTTTTTTGGTGGCTGAAATGCTGCTGTGAGGTTTTAAGATAATCCAGAGGAGCCATATTTCTTCCCCCTTTTCCACCTGACACACATGTAATGAAGGTGTCTGGGTGATTTAAGCCTCTTTCCGAATCTCAAACGACCTCATCCCACACGGCTCGCTGTTGTGTTTGTACTGGTGTGGGCACAGGTAAATAGATAAGGAAAAGCCATTACCAAGCTCGTTTGGTCTGGGTCATTACCCAGAATGCTCGCTGCCGGTATTTGATCATGCTCGGTCTATTAAAGTGTCATTATGTAGCATTCAACACTCAGTGATGTGTGAGCGGTAAATTAGGATGCTTGGCAGCCTGCTAGTAACTTGTCATGTCACTCCGCACATCACTTCCTTAACCCCTTGCCTGCCAGAGAGGTGTGTTAGGCATCGTTCACACCACCATTCGGAGATCCGGCAGGCAGTTCCAGTACAGAGCAGCCCACCGGACCTCACAGGATCCCCATTGAGTGCAATGAGTCCTGGCGGTGATCCAGACAATTTCTGACATAAATGCCGGGTTTCAGCCAGACACAAACCATTGCATGCAACTTTTTTTTCTCCATCCTACAGCTGGCATTTGCGCCGGGTCAGGCAACCTGATCTCCGAAATTGAGATGTTGACACAGCCTTAGTCTAGTGCATTTTTCAGGTTTTAAAGGGCCCCTGTCAGAAGATTTGTACCCATGACACCGGCTGACCTGTTTCATGTACGCTCGGCAGCTGAAGGCATCTGTGTTGGTCCCATGTTCCTATGCATTGCTGAGAAAAATGATGTTTAAATATATGCAAATGAGCCTCTAGGAGCAACGGGGACGTTGTCATTACACCTAGAGGCTCCACTCTCTCTTCACTCTACTGAATGACAGGGCCATGCAGAGCAGAGGGTGTGACAGTTGCAGAGAGGGCGGAGTCTATAGGTGTAACAGCAACACCCCCATTGCTCCTAGAGGCTAATTTGCATATATTAAAGCATCATTTTTCCCAGCAACGTGCGAAAAACATGAACATGGGACCAACACAGATGCCTTCAGCTGCCAAACCGCCAGTGTCAGAGGGACGGATCTGCTGACAGGGGCCTTTTAAAATCACCCCAGAATGGCCGCATTATCTTCTCTACATCGGGTGATACAGGGGTGAAGGCAGCTCGAACCTGCTATCGCTCCCGAACTGTTAGGGCCTTTTACTCAGCGCCTGGGCAGAGCTCACACAACACCGTTAAGAGATTAAGGGCATTTGCAGCCTGTAAGTATGGATGACTTATCCGGAGACAAGACTGTGGACTAAAGCCTCCATCCATCGTGCAGGGGCCTGCTTACATTCATGTCATGTGAGCAGAGTGACAGCACCCTGGCACAGCCACTACACAAGGGAAGGAGCACCTAAATGACTGCTGGGGGCAGAGTCCCGGGAACGTTCATTTCCTCCTATAGGAAAGAGTATGAGGCCAACTGCACACAGATGGCATAGTAGACTGCACCATTTAATTCACAAACGCCGTTCTGCACAGTATAGGCTTGTTTGTACAGTGGTAGTCTATAGGTGACTAATGCACTTTCTGCCTGCACACCTTCTTCTGTCAGACATACGTTGTGGAGTCCTCCTGACTTTTACTTGATGCAGTGTGCAGAGGATGCCGTCTGATTTCATATAATACTCTGATGTATTTATTCCACAGGTTTTACACATGGAGCCGAAGTTCTTCCTTCAGACACCTAGCAGGCCGTTCTACATGCAGTAAGTTCGCAATCTGTATACTTCTAAGAATTTAATGCAGCCACATGCATTGGTACTGCAGACCCTCACACATCACATTCTGCTGTGAGGATACCCCAAGGGATGGCTTAATCTTTTACTTTCTCCCTGAGATTTTCTTTTTAATGCTATACCATTCTCTGTTCATCAAAGGAGCAGAAAAGCAAAGTTCAAGCTGTGCCAGATCAATCACCGCAACAGTGCCATCGGACCCCATTAGCCCATAGCGGGAGCTGTTGGGTTCTGCCATGGTTTCCTCCGTCTTTCTGCAACGCAGATATGACCAGAGCATTGACCTGACCTAATTGAGATACTGTATGTTAGATGTAGAGATATTTCTGAATACTACCAGTGTCAGTCAGCTGCTGAGAAGGCAAATAAGATCATGAGCTACATCTAGAGATGTTCGTGATGAAATCCAGTACGTTTCTAGCGTGAATTGCAAGATTTTTAACAAGCAGATCTGTGCTTCGTGCTGAGATTAAAACTGACAGCTTTTATTTCTGTACATCATTCATCCATACGGTTTGGAACATGGGTTAATGGGGGATATGAAAATGACGGTTACTTTCAGGAGTCCCTGTTGTGACATGCATCATTTGTTAGCAGTAAAATATGATGATCTCCTTACAAATCTCACCGGTCCGCGCAGGAGATTTACAGTTTGTATTCTGTTTTTCTAGCATGCAGCAATAACATGAACCAGGGATAGTTAAGAGTGAAAGTCCTATCTGGTCTGTCAGTTCATGTTCTGTCCACACAGACCGTTCCAATGCTCAGTTTTAGTAACCATTTTGGCCTCTAAAAACCAGACGTGGATCTTTGACGTATGGAAAGTATGAGGGAAGATGCACTTCTTAACCACCATGGTTCCAGACCTGTGTTACACTACAAAAAATCCTGGCAAACTCTACTGTGTGAGGAAGGTTGTATGTGACAAAGGGTAATCAGGTACTAACTAAAGATCTTTCTACACTGACCGATTTACCAGGCAGTTATCGGGAGCGATCCAAACCTTCCCGATAATTGCCTGATTGTCAGGGACATGAGAGCTGCATTTACTGTACATGCAGCCATCATCTCCTCTGTATCAAGTCCATTGTTTCTGGGCAGCAGATCCTGGTTTATACAAGCCGATCTGCAGAAGAGATGATCTTAGGTGCTGGCTGAAAGACATGATCACCTGATGTATAAGCATTTGCTCGGTCATCGGTGGTCACCGGCACCTTTTACACCGGCCAGTTATCATGAATGAACGCTTCTACAAACACTCATCCCCGATAATTGTCCAGAGTGGCGGTGTGGGTAAAAGAACCATTAGTGATATTGAGAAGGGTCACTGTTCTCTTCCTTCTGAGTGATGTATATTATATTCCCAGCTTTCAAGGTTATGACTATTAGTTGTCTTCATAATATCTGTCCTCATTTCATATCAGTATTTCAATGGTGTTCCTGTCCATGAGATTGGTGGAAGAGCTGAGAGTCACCCGATGCCTCCAGGGAAGACCTCCAGATGTCCTGCAGATTACACTCACTGTACATACACAGGTGGACTTCAGTGCTCATGTGTATTTGTCTTCAGGAAATATAGCCCCATGGTCCCTGAACGGCACCCACACATGACAAGCCTCCACTCTGTCCTCACCTTATAAATCATATGTAATCAAATATGCCTTTCCTGTTCTCAATAAATCTGGATGTCTGGCTCTGAGCCTGTAATAAAATAGATTAGCCACAAAAAAGGTTATAAAATGATGTCCTGTAACCCCTTCCCTGCCTGCTGATCATTCTGCAAATCATCTCAGTTTGATCTATGATGTGTGTGGGGGGAGCTGATTGCAGAGTCTCTGCTGCTGATCATGTACATGTGAGATCGCCGGCTCCTTATCACTTTCAGATTGCTTTATTTACTCGGTGTAAAGTTTTTATCCGTCAGGACTGTTCTGCTGTTTCTGCTCCATTAATGTCTGGAATGTGGACGAGGCATAAGATGGTCTGTGTTAATCTCCAGAGCGTTACGTGCGGCTGCAGCTCCTGCTCCTCTGCTGAATGCAGTTTCTGGTAATGTGCAGGAGAAGCACCTTGTATTCTCCAGTGGCAAAAAGACGCCCCTCGTTTAAAGAGGAACATAATCCATGTATTTCTCGTTAAGCCTGTGCCTAATTAAAATATGTTTGTCAACGACAGGATATTAAGGAGTGATTTCAGTGACAATTCAGTTCACATGCATCAGTAGTGTGCTACACATCAAAGGTGCATGAAGTGCTGCGGTTTTACTATGTATTTTTTGGATGCACGTTTTTTAGAACAGAAATATTTAAAGAGGATCTGTCGGCTCTGAAACCTATAGCAAGCAGTGCATAGTATAAGTGGTGCCGAGTCTGATGTAATTCTTATCTTTATACTCACTTGCCTTCTGACGCTGTGCTCCGACAAACCAGCAGTAAAATGCACTGCGAGGACTCCTCTTTCAGTCCTCTCCATTGTGCGCCGCAGCCTAGGAGTCCTCTCAATGCATTTTACCGCTTTGACGGAGCACAGCGTTAGCGTTTTATTTTTCCGGTATAGAATTCCGTCACAGGGCCCTATACGGGAAAAGAACTGATCCGTTTCATCCCCATGCATTCTGAATGGAGAGCGATTCGTTCAGGATATCTTCAGTTCAGTCATTTTGACTGATCAGGCAAAAGATTAAACCGTAGCATGCTACGGTTTTATCTCCGGTGAAAAAAACTGAAGACTTGCCGGAATTCCGGATCCGTCATTCAAAATACTGGAATGCTGGATCCGTTCTTCCGGTTTGTGCATGCGCAGACCTGTAAAAATTTGAAGAAAGATGCAAGACGGATCCGTCTGTCCGCATGACAAGCGGAGTGGCGGATCCGTTCTTGCAATGCATTTGTGAGACGCATCCACATCCGGATGTGTCTCACAAATGTTTTCAGTCACATGCAGATCGGCTGATCTGGCGGGCAATTCCGACAATGGAACTGCCCGCCGGATCACACTGCCGCAAGTGTGAAAGTAGCCTTACCTGCCTATGTGAAAGGACGATAAGGCCAGTTGCACACAGACATCTATATAGCTTTTTTTTTTTTTTTTTAATTATGAACGAAATTACCAAAATATGCACTTGTGAATGAGGCCTTAGTGTGACATAGAGGGGTCTGCACCATCCATATAGAACTGGTGCTGTGGATAGGGCTGCATGTCCTGGATAATAGGGTCCAAACCAGGAGCTGTCCTGTCAGCTGTGGCCAGTACAGGACCTCACCAGTTTGGTATACTCTGTGTTATCCTGCTTTTGCCCTTCTGATTCCTTGAAGTGGTGAAGAATTTGCCTCCATGCAGTGAAGATGCCACACTGTGAGCCTAGACTGGCGCCAATAATATAAGCCGTGTCTGTATATCGCACACGAACTGTGAGGAGACGTTTCACTTCCAAATAATAAAGAAAACGGCACAGCTCCTCTAATGTATAACAGCAGTATGGGCCAGTGTGCTGGTAATAGATGACGTATCTCAGAAAAACACCCGAGGATTGGAGCTATTTCCGGTGCCTCAGGATTAGGAATATTGACTTTGGAGGGGGGTCGGCCATTGCTCAGACCGGAAGCTAAATAAACATTTATCTTCTGGGTTCCATAAAGAAAAATGAGGCCAGTGTCACCAAAATCCATGTGTGTGAGAAGCAGGGGGGCTGGCGGAAAGCCAACGCAAATCCTCACCCCCATTTATAATACTAGATGTTGTGCTCTGCGCGTTCCCTTTAACCCCCCTCCTTGTGTCGCCGCAGAGATTCTGCTGATCCGACTGTAGAAGCCCCCCACACATTGCCGTATATATCCCCGAAGTCATGAGAAAATGTTAATGAAAAGCAGATCTTGTACCTGATGCCATGCTCTGCAGGGTGGACGTGAACTCTGTCCCCACCTCTGGATTGAATGTTCTCTCTGTATCTCCCCCTAACAGGGGCTCTGCTGCCTCTCATTGCATTGTGTGTCAGCGAGCGATTGATTGCACTGTCCACGCTGGAGAAATATTGTGTTCTGTCAGTGATGGATGGTGCTGGATGGTGTTCTGTGAGGAGTAACGTGCTGTTCTTTTAGAGGAAATACAGAGGAGCATGTAGAAAAGAGGGGCTCCGGCTGCCTCCAGTCCACACGATATGGGAGAAACTGTTCTGCACAGTGATATGGACCCTCAGGGCAGACGCTTGCATTGGGCCAGCTTGTCTTCAGTGGAGCCCTGATTTGCACCATACTGTATGGCGAAAGGTCCAGGAACGTAGCATTTACTGGTGCTTCTCCTTCCAGGCCAGGTAAATAAAGGCTGAAATCAGAGTTTGGCTCCTATACAGTGGCTGGCGTAAATGTCCATTTTAAATGGCAACACTTTCCACCATAAATTATCTTAAATGTGCAGGGACGGGCTAAGTGGCCTCATCTTGTAGGTGGGTCCAAATTGACGAAGACAGGGCAACATAATTAGGCAGGCCCAGCAATAGTGCGGAGCAATGCACCGCCTCAGCAAAACCAAATACCACAGTGCAGCACAAAATACTGCCACCTGTGCCACAGTATGAAACTGCATCATCGTCCTGACGTCAATACAGGAGGGCACCTGTGGCAGCTGGTCAGTTCATTATGACCCCAACTGATGCCCTTGAGGAGGGCTTGGGTGGTCATCCTAGGCATCGGCCTGCCAGGAAATTTCCCTGTAGGGTCTATGGCCAAACCTCCCCTGTAAATGTGTCAGGTCTTGGAGGCCACGTCCCTTGCTGGAATCACCACCCTCTTTTTGTAAAGTGCCTTGAATGGTGGAAACCTTTAAGGGGTTGTTCAGTGCTACCATATTGATGACCTATCATAGGAGCCAATACATTCTAATACTGTACGGAGCGAGCGCTCCATACAGTATTCTAACAAAGTTGTATGTAATTTGCTCATCCCTAGTCATGAATATCCGATTGGCAGGGGTCCGAATCCCGGCACCCCAGCCCATCAGCTATGTGAAGGGGTAGTAGCACTCATGCAAGCACTGCTTCTACTTATAAACTACCTGTGCGCTGTCTCATTTGCAGCGGCCACGCTTTGTGATTACGGCTGCTTGTCCCATTCACTTGAATTGAATTCACTGTGCCGCCTCTTTAAAGGAGACGACAAGAGGCACAAAACAGCTAAGAATCGGATCCCTGCCAATCTGATGTTGGCATGAATTTCTAAACTTGAAAGCAATGCCGTAAAACCACGTGTACAAGTGTGTTTGTGTTTTATTCACTATTTTAAGATCTCCGATAGCTGTCAGTGAATGTGAAGGTATGTTAATATACAGTGGCTGAAAAAACATCCTGATCATTCTGTGGTTCTGAAGCTGCACGGTCTCCTTAGGGTCTGCTCACATGGTCCAGTTGTAACACAGATTTTTACATAAATTCTGAGGACAATCTGCATTCCATACATGTGAATAGGGTTTGCACAGTCCTATTCATATATGACAGATTTTTGTTTCTGCCGTAGAAGTAGCGTGCCCTTATTTACACAGATTCCGCCCCCAAAAAAGCCTTGTGCAAATCTGCTTCATGCTCCACAGCACATCCACTGTAGAGAGCAGAGTGTTAGCCCCCAATTTCTTCCATGGAAATACAAATGGGCTGTTTTCTACCCCAGTCTTTATAAAGAGGCAGATTGTAATAAAGGAGGTGCATCTCCACAGCAGTAAATTACAGTTCACCCGGCGGCTGCGGAGGCTCTGCCCCCTCCCACTAAGCCCCACCCTCTTTTTTTAGACACTTTAGAAAAATGGTGGGAAAAGATTATGGTACAGAGATGGTGTGAACCATAATTTGTTGTGTTAAACTAAATAGATCAACCCTTAGAGCTGTTTGGGCTCCCCATTGGAATCAGCTGGACAGAATCAGGTGGGGGTTTTCTACCACTGAATTAGGGCTGCAGCTATCGAGCAACGATTAATCGAGTACGCTAATAACAAAAAACGAATTAAAAGAATATTTTTCTTTATAAAAACTTATCAGCCCCCCCATGCAATCAGCTGCCCCCCCTCAGTGTGGTCAGCTGCCCCCCCCCCAAGTGCGGTCAGCTGCCCCCCCTCCCCCCGGTGCGGTCCCCCCAGTACAGTCAGCTGCCCGCCCCCTCCCCCCCAGTGCGGACAGCTATCCCCCCCCTCCCCCAGTGCGGTCAGCTGCCCCCCCCTCCCCCAGTGCGGTCAGCTGCCCCTCCCTCCCCCAGTGCGGTCAGCTGCCCCCCCCTCCCCCCGGTGCGGTCCCCCCCAGTACAGTCAACTGCCCCCCCCCCCAGTGCGGTCAGCTGCCCCCTCCCCCCCCAGTGTGGACAGCTGCCCCCCCCTCCCCCAGTGTGGACAGCTGCCCCCCCCTCCCCCAGTGCGGTCAGCTGCCCCCCCCCCTCCCCCAGTGCGGTCAGATGCCCTCCTCCCCCAGTGCGGTCAGATGCCCTCCTCCCCCAGTGCGGTCAGATGCCCCCCTCCCCCAGTGCGGTCAACTGCCCCGCCCTCCCCCAGTGCCGTCAACTGCCCTCCCCCAGTGCCGTCAACTGCCCTCCCCCAGTGCCGTCAACTGCCCTCCCCCAGTGCCGTCAACTGCCCTCCCCCAGTGTGGTCAACTGCCCCCCCCTCCCCCCCCCAGTGTGGTCAACTGCCCCCTCCCCCCCCCCCAGTGCCGTTGTTGTGTTCCGTTCCGCAAAATGGGGTTCCGTTGTTCCGTTTCCGTTTTTGTTTCCGTGTGTCTTCCTTTATTTTTGGAGGACCACCAGACATAAATGAAAGTAAAAAAAAGTCTGTCAGGTTTGCCATGCAAATGATAGGAAAAAAATGGACGCGGATGACAATCTTGTGTGCCTCCGCGTTTTTTTGCGGTCCGATTGACTTGAATGGGGCCGCAAACCATGTTCTGCGAAGATAATAGGACAGGTTATAGTTTTTTGACGGACTGTAATCACGGACGTGGATGGTAAACGGTGCATTAGCCGAGTTTTCCACGGACCCATTGAAAATCACAAAAACCTGAGCAATGGACACAAGGGAATCTGATCTATGGAGATAGCAATGTGATCCTCGAACTATCAGGAGCTCAGAGCAGTGTGGGACACCTTAAAGGCAGTCTCCGCAGATATAGTAAACAACCACATAAAGATCTTCTCAGACAATGTGATGACAGTATCAGGGGGGTACAAGATCAGTAAAACTTCTGAATCTATCCGCAAAAATATTCTCCTGGGCAGAGGAAAAAGTAAAATCTATCTCTGCCTTTCACCTAAAAGGAGAACAAAACGTAATAGCAGATTTTCTGAGCAGGACCACCATAGATCAGGGAGATTGTTCCTTAAACAGCGAAATATTCAACCTGGTGGTAAAAAAGTCGGGTCTCCCATCAATAGACCTATTCGCTTCCAAACTAAATGCAAAAGTACCATTGTTTTGCTCCCTGAACCCAAGGGACAATCCTTGGGCAATAGATGCGTTTTCCCAAAACTGGAACTGGGACCTCGCTTATGCCTTTCCCCCATTCCAGCTAATACCCAGGGTTCTACAGAAAGCCATGCAGGAGTCGGCAAAACTAATCCTAATAACCCCATTCTGGCCCAAGAGAAGTTGGTTCCACAGGAACCTTTAACTCTTCCACTCAGGGAAGATACCTTGGTCCAGGGCCCGATCTCACATCCACATCCGGAACTAACCTAAGACGCAAGGGTCTTTCTCAAAAGGTAATATCTACTCTCAAGGCAAGTAGAAAAAAAAGTTACTGGTGCCATTTGCCTCAAAATATGGAAAAAGTTCTGTATCTGGAGTGGAGAAGACACACCTAACCATTCATAGCCCATTATCAAGAAGATCCTATACTTTCTTCAAAGGGGTCTAGAACTAGGCCTCAGACCTTCTACCCTGAAAGTTCAGATCTCAGCCCTAAGTGCCTTCTTTGACAATCATAGATGGATCAGGAGATTTATTAGATCCGCATCTAGACTAAGACCTTCAGACATCGGATGCCTTTCTGGGACTTAAATATGGTTCTTAAAGGACTGACAGGGGCTTCATTTGAACCTTTAGAAGACATCTCCTTAAAGAGCCTTTCATAGAAAACAGCCTTCCTGATAGCCATATCCATTAGCCAAGAGGTTAAGCGAAATCCAGGCCCTTTCAATACGGGAACCATACCTCACTGTATAGGAAGACAGTATAACCCTCAAACTAGATCCAGGGTTTTTACCCAAGGTAGTAACCCATTTTCACAGAAACCAAGAAATAATATTACCTTGCTTCTGCACAAACCCCCAAAATCCTGGGGAGAATCAATTCCACTGCCTGGATGTCAAAAGAACGGTCCTCAAATACCTAGAAAACACCAAGGACTTACACCAGGTGGACAACTTACTTATCCAGTTCCAAGGAAAGAATAAGGGCAAAGCAGTATCAAAGGCAACCATCGCTAGATGGATCAGACTGATTTCTGATTGTTACAATATTCAGGGTATTAGTTGCCCCGGAGGAGTTAAAGCCCATTCTACCAGGGCAATTTCCTCGTCATATGCAGAAAGAGCAGGGGCTTCTCTGGAACAAATATGCAGAGCAGCCACATGGTCTAGTATGAATACTTTTGTAAGACACTGTAGATTGGACTTATCCAGATCCTCAGATCTTTCTTTCGGGAGGAAAGTGTTACAAGCCATAGCTCCCCCTTAATGTTGGTAATCTGGTAGGTCTCTCATGTGTGCCGTCATGGCTGGTGAAATCATAATATATACCGGTATGAGGAAATACCAAAAAAATAAAAATAATATGTATGTTACACTTATAGTGGGTCGGAGCACTGTAATCCGGAACTCACTGGTGTATGGTGGTGGGAGGGGTCAATTTAACCTTTCTCTGTTCCTTCCCCTACAGAGGTAAGGGGTCAATCTCTCACGTGGCCCGTCATGGTGGATTCATGGAAACTGAATTACCGGTAAGTCTAATTCCGGTTTTCTTCTCATCAGGCCAGTGTCTCTTCCTCCATACATTTTGGAGTCTCCCACTTGCCTTTTTGCAAACTCACAATGAGCCTTTTTGTTTTTAGCTGACAGTAATGGCTTCTTCTGGCCGCTCTGCCATAAAGCCCATCTCTATGGAGCGTGCGGCTCATTGTCGTCCTATGAACAGATCCTCCAGTCTCTGCTGTGGAACTCTGCAGCTCTTCCAGAGTCACCTTAGGTCTCTGTGCTGCCTCTCTGATTAATGCCCTCCTTGCCCTGTCCGTGAGTTTTGGTGGGCGGCCGTCTCTTGGCAGGTTTGCTGTTGTGCCATGTTCTTTCCATTTGGTAATGATAGATTCATTGGTGCTCCTGGGGATCATCAAAGATTTTGATATTTTTTTTATAACCTAACCCTGACTTGTACTTCTCAACAACATTGTCCCTTACTTGTTTAGAGAGTTCCTTGGTCTTCATGGCAGCGTTTGGTTAGTGATGCCTCTTGCTTAGGTGTTGCAGCCTCTGGGGCCTTTCAATAAAGGATGTGTATATGTAATGACAGATCATGTGACACTTAGATTGCACACAGGTGACATCATTTCACTATGTGACTTCTGAAGGTAATTGGTTGCACCAGAGCTTTTTATGGGCTTCCTAACAAAGGGGGTGAACACATACGCACAGGACAATTTTCTGTTTTCTATTTGTAAACAATAGTTTTATTTATATATTTTTCTCATTTCACTTCACGGACTTAGACTATTGTGTTCTGATCAATCACATACAATTCAGATTAACAAAACAATAAACTTAAGGCTGTAATGTAACAAAATACGAAAAAAGTTAAGGGGGTGAATACTTTTGCAAGGCACTGTAAATTAGGTGACGAGGGTTGTGCTGCGCTCTCGTTTCATTATCTTACCTCTGGTTTAATCCTGCTTCTCTTGATCTGCCATTCCTTATGTTTCAGGATCAGATTTCCTGCGCCCAGGTAATGGCTTCAAAGGTAGGACTGGGCGATTTAGAACAAGTGTAAATTGTCCCCTTTACTGTACATATCCTGGGGGCAGGAGACATTCAGTCTGTGTAGGTGATGCTGACACCCTGTAGCACATCTGACGGATGAGTTTCCTTTCATCCCTTTGTCATGTATTGGGCACATGCACAATTTTATAGTGGTGTGTGCTCATAGCCGAATATACTGTGCAAAGAATGAGATACTATATAAATATGCATCAGTCACTGCCTGTGGTGTTTACAGTAGTGATGGGGACTCCTCTACATTGGGAGGAGTCCAGGTGACATGATGCTGGGCCCTCTAAATGTGTGTGCCATAGTCAAGCGCAGCACAGTATCCCGTTTTTGCAGGTATACAGCACAGAGATGATGACCTGCACTGTGTAACTGCTCCACCTTAAGGCAGTGGAGCGGTACTGCATTGCACTTTTGCTGGCAAACCCTCAGTCGGCAGACAGTGTAGAAAAAAAAAAAGGTGGTTAAAAACTGATAAACTGGATGCAGCAGTATGTGACTGGACAAGCCCATCTACCTGGGACTTCTGAGCAGAGTACGTTTGTAGCTGGTTCCTACACTGCCCTGAATATTGTAGGCTTAAATAAGTCCAAAGTGAGGCAGTATATTTAGTGATAGGGACCCATCTGCAGAAGCCACCTTGACGCCTGGTAGATGGGCCCGACACGTATGTGCACTAAGAGCTTCCATTATTCATGTATACTAGGCCTGCACAATATATCGCCAAAGCAATCGCAATTAATCGCCATATCGCAATCGCCAATTGGCCGACCCAAAAATGCTGCAATTATATTACCATATTTTTCACTTTATAAGACAAACTCCCCCCCCCCCCCCCCCCCAAAAGTGGGGGGAAAATGGCAGTGCGCCTTATAAAGCGATGGTTGACTTTTTACGTGGTTGACACTGATGTATCGCCGGCCGCTATGCTGCACAGCGCGGGGAGGGAGGAGCGGCTGGAGGCAAGTCGTTATTTTAATGAACAAATGTTCTTTTATTTATTCTATTTTATTTCTCTGTTCTATTTATTATTGCTATTAAGAAAATGGCAAGTTTTGTATTTTGTACTTTTGCAGAAATGCAAATATGTTATTTACTTTAGTAAAAGATGTTTTATTTTGAAAAACACTGTGCATTTCAGTTCTTGAGTTAAGCATAACTACATTTCAGCATTACCAGTAATTTGTGTGTGCTTTTGCCTTGAAAATCCAAGCAAATAGACCTCTAGCACAATTCCTTTAAAATATCACATCGCATATCGTTATCGCAATTTTTAGGACCCTAATCGCAATCGCACAAAATTCCCATATCGTGCAGCCCTAATGTATACTCATTTATAGTTGGTATTGTACACAGGAAGTATCCAATGCCATTTGAAGCTAGATATATCAGCTCATGACCATAGTATTATGCCGCTTTAACCCCTTGAGGACCGGGCTCATTTTCACCTTAAGGACCGGGCCATTTTTTGCAAATCTGACCATTGTTTTTTATGTGTAAATAACTTTAAAAGGCTTTTACTTTTCCAGGCTATTCTGAGATTGTTTTTTCGTCACATATTGTACTTCAGAACACTGGTAAAATAGAGTTAAAAAAAATCTTTTTTATTTATAAAAAAAAATAAAAAATTTACCAAAAATGTTCAATTTCTCTACTTCTATAATACATATAGAACCGAAAAAAGAGGAAAGAAGGCCTCCCTATGATACCGTAAATGAGGGCAAACAGAGAACCAATCGTATAAACCTAAAAATGTTGCTAGAAAAACAACCATAGAATGCCCAATAAAAATATAAATACTTTATTAAATCATCAATTGATCAAAAAATTCAGAAGACATGTTCACAGAATTACTATGGAGAAAAATCAGCAAAACAACCTGGATACAGTAGTCCCCCCGTCGGTGCCTCAAAATCCCGCCAAACAGATGAAATACATGTCTGTGCAATATGCAGTGAGGTGATTCACAAGTAGAAAGTATCAAGTAAATATCCGCTACAAGTGACTGTGATGTTCAACTCACTCAGGAGCTGAGGAGAAACGCGTCGGGGTTCTTGCTTGCCTTGTGTTCGGTGTCTCAGCCCTTCATCATGTCTGTGGGTATGTTCACGTTCCCAGTGGGTACTTTTGTGTAAGAGCTTGTTATTTTGCAGCTTACTATTCATGATCTGTTGTAAAGGGGCATATTTCATCTGGATTTATTAAATGGATGCTATGCGATAATGTGCTCTATAGTATTACTATTTTGGGCTGTATTATTACACATTAACTCTCCACTGGGCTGTGCAGTGAGTTGGACATCACAGTCACTTGTAGCGGATATTTACTTGATACTTTCTACTTGTGAATCACCTCACTGCATATTGCACAGACATGTATTTCATCTGTTTGGCGGGATTTTGAGGCACCGACGGGGGGGACTACTGTATCCAGGTTGTTTTGCTGATTTTTCTCCATAGTAATTCTGTGAAAATGTCTTATGAATTTTTTGATCAATTGATGATTTAATAAAGTATTTATATTTTTATTGGGCATTCTATGGTTGTTTTTCTAGCAACATTTTTAGGTTTATATTCTATAATACATAGTAATACCTCCAAAAATAGTTATTAGTTAACATTGCCCATATATCTACTTCACATTTTGATAGTTTTGGGAATGCCATTTTATTTGGGGACATTACAAGGCTTAGAAGTTTAGAAGCAAATCTTGAAGTTTTTCAGAAATTTTCCAAAACCCACTTTTTAAGGACCAGTTCTGGTCTGAAGTCACTTTGTGAGGCTTACATAATAGAAACCACCCAAAAATGACCCCATTCTAGAAACTCCACCCCTCAAGGTATTCAAAACTGATTTTACAAACTTTGTTAACCCTTTAGGTGTTCCACAAGAGTTATTGACAAATGGAGATGAAATTTTAGAATTTTGGGGGGCAAATTTTCAATTTTAATCAATATTTTCAAGTTACAAAGCAAGGGTTAACAGCCAATTAAAACTCAATATGTATTGCCCTGATTCTGTAGTTTATAGAAATACCCCATATGTGGTCGTAAACTGCTGTACGGCCACACAGCAGGGCGTAGAAGGAAATAAGCGCCATGTGGTTTTTGGAAGGCAGATTTTGCTGGACTGGTTTATTTACACCATGTCCCATTTGAAGCCCCCCTGATTGCACCCCTAGAGTAGAAACTCCATAAAAGTGACCCCATTTTGGAAACTACGGCGGGATAAGGTGGCAGTTTTGTTTGGATTATTTTCAGGGTACATATGATTTTTGGTTGCTCTATATTACATTTTTGTGAGGCAAGGTTACAATAAAAATCGAAATTCTGAAATGTCATCTCTAGTTTCTTAGATGGGTCACTTTTATGGTGTTTGTACTCTAGGGGTGCATCAGGGAGACTTTAAATGAGACATGGTGTAAATAAACCAGTCCAGCAAAATCTGCCTTCCAAAAACCATATGGTGCTCCTTTCCTTGTGCGCCCTGCCGTTTAGTCATACAGCAGTTTACGACCACATATGGGGGGTTTCTGTAAACTACAGAATCAGAGCAATAAATATTGTTTTATTTGGCTGTTAACCCTTGCTTTGGTATTGGTAAAAATGGATTAAAATTTGCCAACAAATTGCTGTTTTGGCACAGTTTATATTTTATTTTTGGGGGTTCATTTGAGGGGTTAGGTCATGGGGTATTTTTATAGAGCAGATTCTTACGGATGCATCAATATCTAATGTGTTTACTCTTTCTCGCCCATATTCATTGGGGGACACAGGAAACCGTGGTTATAGCTATGTCCTCTAGGAGGCGTTGACACTTGTAAAAGCTGTTAGCTCCTCCCCTGGCAGCTATACCCCTCCAGCCTGGATAGAGAGCTTCAGTTTTTTTCTAGTGTCAATAGGAGGCAAGACCTCCCTGCTCTGCAGGGATTTCCTGAAGATTTTTTATTTTGGTTTATTTTTATTTTTTTTCAGATGGGAAAACAGTGGACACCTCACCTCCCTGTTCTCCCGGGGTCGAGTTGCGACAGTGCCGGTCATCCGCACTGCTGCCTCCCCCACAGAAGACAAGGTGGACCAGGGCAGCCTCGCTCCCCTGCATCCCACCAGCCAAGGGGTCACCCGTTGAAGTCCCTTAATTCCAGCTTCCTGCCACTACGGTGCCAGTGGCTTAAGGGGTGACCCTGCTGGACCAGAGGAAGGGTGAAAATGGCGACAGGGACGTAAAGAGGGTGAAGAGAGGTGAGTACATGGGACTTAGGTGAGTATGTCCCTCCTGGGTCGCCCCCTCCCTCCCTGGTGGCAGTAATGCAGAGGTTAACAAGGCACAGGGCTGCCATTCACTAAAGAACCTTTGATATTCCCAGCACCCTGTAGCCATTCCCTTCTTCCCCCTCTGGCAAGTTTTTATTCAGCCAGGAAGCCTGGCACTCTTTCCCTAGCAGGGCGGCACATAGGGGGTTAATGTCAGTACTCCCCCAGAGACTAACCGCTGGACAGTCGTTTTTTCTATGGCGGCCAAGCGCACGGCCAGACCTTGTTGTGCACTCAGTGCAGAGGGTGCGCTTGCTGGCAGAGATCGCAGGGACGGCACTTACTGCATGACCGGAGATCCGAAGCGGACGCCGAGCGCGCCGCTCCGGAAGGGGTTAAATCGGCACCAGGAACAACTCGGCCGTGCACCGCATGGCCGGACAGTGCTGTGCTCAAAATGCAGTGGATGCGGAGCGATCCACTAATCGAACTATGGACTTGCCGCCATGACCAGAGTGCCTCCCACGGGGTACAGGACTCTCCATGTGCACTAGTTTTTCGCCGTGGGCATTCGCCCCCCCCCCCCCCCCCTTTCATAGGTGAAGTATTCTCTTAGTACTTGCCGCATGCTTCCACCTTCCTTAGGTAGCTTATTGCACTACCATTACATACGGTTCCGACTGTCACACTATCCTTCCATAGACAGAGTGTTGCACATCACCGTGCTTCTGGTCGCATTTCCCCCTTCTGCTAGTGCTTCACTAGCGGGGAATAACTAAACATCTTCGGATGCTGCAATTCTGCGGCACCACTGCTCTAGGTGCCTTTGCTTATTTCCTAGGGGGCGTGGCAATAATCAGTACTTGCAGGTGCCCGGCACTCTTACCCTAGTGCTATATGGGTGCCACCAGTGGACGCGGTGGCTGATCCTTCCTTTGGTGCTGGTTTCGTGCATGGTTATAACATCCTCTGTTTTCTCAGGGTGTTCCTAGCATCACTTGTCTCCTAGAGTACCCCCATCTCCATGGGCCTATGTTGTTCCAGTCAGTCATGATATTGTCCGCATCAATACGTAGTGCGTACTCCATTGCACATATCTGGTGTGTATGTTGCAGCGAGTCGAGTGTTTCACTATTCTCTATCCTCCACTCCCCCTTCTCTGAGAAAGTGGTTATGCTGGTACTCAGGTTTAGCTCCTACAGCTTGTTCTACTCCACAGGTGCAGCTTTTCGTTAATGCTCGAGTTCGTGGTCACTTCAGTGGGACATTCCCCCTCAGGTAGGGGTCCTACCCTGGATCTAGCTGGGCAGTTGCGCCTGTTCAGTGCCCTTCCAGGTAGAGTTTTGAGGTTAGCCCTACTTTACTGGGGCAGTATGGTACAAGGCTTCTACGGATAGTCTCAGACCTCCCCCTCAGTTTTGCGCTGACTGGGCAAGCGCTGGTTACTACCGTGGGAGCGGTGTTGCTTACCATTACATGCTTGGTTCTTACTGCACAGCTCTTTCGTCAGGCGGTGGACTCTTTTAACACTGAATTCAGTGGCCTCTACGGGGCCTCCTCTGCTGGGGTATGGGGCTAGCAATACAGTGTGACTCCCCTTGCTTGGCTTCCTCCTCAGGCAGTGCTTTTGCACAGCCACTTAGTCCTTGGCTAATTCGGTATAGTGCCGGTCTCAGACGGGGAATGGGCTTACACCTAGCCTATTCTTCTCCTGTCTTTCCCCACTCTGGCTCGGGGTTCATAGCCTTCCCGCATGCCTTGGTAGTTCCTACGTTGCTACCTTCCCTCATCTGCATTTGCACAGGGTATTAGTTTGGTGGATTTCCTTTCTAGGCTCGATCCAGTCCAGACTGGTGGGCTGTGGCGCCCTCCACATTCCTTTTTCTACAGGGACTCTTCCATTGGTCCGGGTGTGCTAAGGGTATCTACACAAAAGCTTCCCACCTTTCTCTCAAGACCCCTTGATTCTCCTTGGTGGGAGTTCTCCCTTCTTATGTGTTTCTTTTCCTCCTTCCCAGGGTTCTACGGAGGATCCAGATGTAGGACATTCTGACAAATCCTATTCGCTCCGAGTTGACCCTGTAGCGCGTGGTATGCTGACCTCGCTCTCCTTCTTGAAAGGTAGTTCTTTCTTGTGACTATCACTTCCATCAGGCGGGTGTCTTAGTTGGGGGTGCTCTCTTGCAAGATCCCCTTCCGGGTTCTTAACAGGGATACGGCGGTTCTCTGGCCATTCCTGCTTTTCCCGAAGGTGGTCTCTGGCGTCCATATCAATGAAGTCATTGTCCTTCCTTCTCTGTCCCTTTTCTTCGCACCCTGCGGAAGGAAGTTACATTATTGGACGTTGTCAGAGGAGTTCTTGTTAGCAGCCTCCAGTCGCTCTCGGCATACGGACCCCCATTTCTCTCCAGAGGGTCCTCGCTAGGAGTTGATGGTCTCCAAAGGGCGATTGCACGTTGGATTCGGTCTGCAAGTGCTGACTCATACTGCGCCCGGAGCAGGGTTCCACCTTTAGGTGTCACGGCTCGCTCCACTGAGCGGTGGACGCTTTGTGGGCTCTGTCACGGCTCACTCCACTGAGTTGTGGACGCTTCTTGGGCTCTGAGACATCGCGCCTCGACTGCGCAGTTGTGTAATGCGGCTACTGGTCCTCCTTACGCACATTCACAACATTTTTCCAGGTGCTTTCTTATGCATCGGCGGCCGCTGCTTAAGTCTTGCAGGCGGCAGTTTCTTAGCTACCAGCAGGGACGCTTGCTTCCATGCGTCTGTGGTTGTTCCCTCCCCGTGGACTGCTCTTGAACGTCCCATGGTTTCCTGTGTCCCCCAATGAATATGGGCGAGAAAAGGAGATTTTTGTATAACTTACCAGTAAAATCTCTTTCTCGCTCTTCATTGAGGGACACAGCACCCACCCAGTATTATTGTTGTCCGGCCACAGTTGTAGCTGTTGCTGGTTTGGACCCCGTTGGGTCCTTTGGCATGGTTGGTTTTCCACGTGTTTTTCTCTTTGGTTGGCTTGCTTCTCCTACTGCTTCTCACAAACTGAAGCTCTCTATCCAGGCTGGAGGGGTATAGCTGCCAGGGGAGGAGCTAACAGCTTTTACTAGTGTCAACGCCTCCTAGAGGACATAGCTATACCCACGGTTTCCTGTGTCCCCCAATGAAGAGCGAGAAAGAGATTTTACTGGTAAGTTATACAAATAAAAAAAAAAAAACATTTTTGTTTCTCCATTGGCACTGTTCGCTTGCTATTACACTTTTTGTATTGTTATTTTTTTTTTTAGTTTGTTTATCTAAGGGGTTAAGTCATGAGGTATTTTTATAGTTCAGGTTCTTATGGACGCGGTGATGCCTAATACGTCTACTTTAAAAAAAAAATTATTTTAGTTTTACAACCGCCCGCCCGTGCATCCAATCAGAAGCGATCCTGGGAGGTGATGTCACCGCCGCCTCCAAGGATCTAAGGATGGTGATTGGTGTTGTATTATCACACCACCGATCACCATCCTATTCCGGGTTATCGGGTCACCTGAGACCCGAATAACCCGGAAACGCAGCAAACCACAGTTCTGAATTGACCTGCGGTTTGCTCCGATCGCCCATACGGGGGCCCCTTCGGCATTGTCACAGAGTGCCTCCTGAATGATTTTAGCAGGCACTCTGTTACGATCACCGCGCGTATCTGCGTCCCCAAGAGGTTAACCATTGAGATAGTCTGATTCTAGACAGTGCCCTAATTATCTGACTATTGAGAAGCAGACACTGCTAGATCTATGTACATTTCTGTACAAATCCCTTCTACCTGCCTCTGTTATACTTTATAGGTTTTAGCCCCTTTTTTAGGATGTTTAACACTAATAAATGATTTTTGTTTTCTTTTACACCGTCCAAATATAGGCAGTGAACCATTATTGATAAAATTATTGGTACGGAAAAAGCAGTTTTGATTATCTGTGAGCTGTCTCTCTACACAGCCCCAATTGGACAGACCATCAGCAGATTTGGTTTCCAGTGCCACCTGTATGCTGATGACACACAACTATACCACTCATCCCCCGACATCACCCCTACTGTATTTCAGAACACCAGTGACTGTCTGCCATCTCTAACATCATGTCCTCTCTCTATCTGAAAACTGAACTTTTTGTATTCTCTGTATCTACTAACCTACCCAAACCTGATATCTCCCTCTCAGTGTGCGACACCGTCATCACTAAAAAGGCAGCATGCCCGCTGTCTCGGTGTGACATTTGACACTGATCTTTCCTTCACCCCCTATATTTAGTCTCTCGCCTACTTATGTCACCTGCACCTCAAAAACATCTCTAGAATCTGCCCCTTTCTCACTATGAAAACAACAAAAACTCTCATTGTCACCCTGATCCATTCCTGCCTCGATTACTGTAACTCGCTATTAATTGGCCTTCTCCTCTCCAATCTATCCTTAATACAGCAGCCAGGGTCATCTAACTGTCCAACTGATACACCGATGCCTCCGCCCTGTGCCAGTCATTGCACTGGTTGCCCATACAGTATAGAATCCAACTTAAACTGCTTGTTCTTACCCACAAAGCTCTCCACATTGCTGCACCCCCCCTATGTCTCCTCCTCATCTCTGTCTACCACCCTACCCGTGCTCTCCACATTGCTGCACCTTCTATGTCTCCTCCTCATCTCTGTCTACCACCCTACCAGTGCTTTCCACTGTGCTGCACCCCCTACGTCTCCTACCATCTCTGTCTACCACCCTACCCGTGCTCTCCACAGTGCTGCATTCCCTACATCTCCTCCTCATCTCTGTCTATTATCCTACCCGTGCTCTCCACAGTGCTGCACCCCCTCCGTCTTTTCCCATCTTTGTCTACCATCCTACCCGTGCTCTCCATAGTGCTGCACCTCCTACATCTCCTCCTCATCTCTCTCTACCACCCTACCCGTGCTCTCCACAGTGCTGCACCTCCTACATCTCCTCCTCATCTCTCTCTACCATCCTTCCCATGCTCTCCACAGTGCTGCACTCCTACATCTCCTCCTAATCTCAGTCTATCATCCTACCCGTGCTCTATGCTTCGCAAATTACTTACGACTGACTTCCGGCTCTAAGACTTCTCCTGAGCTGGAATGTCCTACCCCAAGAAATTAGGTTAAATCACAATATACAGTTTTAGGACCTAAAAACACATCTTGTCAGGGTGGTCTATCACATCCCCTCTCCATATATAGACCATTTATCATTATTTCCTGAAACTGATCCTCCACCAAATTCTCCATCGCACCTATGCACCCAGAAACACTTCATATATCGGCGGGTGACTGTCTTTATATCTGCTCCCCTATTTTCCTAGATGGCTGGACCATTGTACAAAATGAGCACTGTTACCTTTCCCCTCACAGATTATAAGCTCTTGCGAGCCGGGTCCTATATGACTGTTTATACATGAACCCCTGAACTGTAAGGAGCTGTGGAATATGTTGGCGCCATATAAATAAAGATAGTATTAGTATTATATCCCTTTCTTCACAGAATTCCAGATGAGCATTTATGGCCTACAAGTCCACTAAGGCAGTTTTTTCAGGACTCTACAGGATACCAAAGCATGGTGTGGTTATACTGTGGTAAGCTTTTGTATCTTTTTATTTTCCAACATATACATCAAATGGATGAGAAAGATGTGATGCGAAACCCTACAGTGCCCTCAGTACACATAATGTCCCCAAACAGGGCCACTTTAGAGCTCCAAGTATAGCTATTTGCTCCCACTATGCCCCCAGTATCTATAGTGCCTTCAAAGTGCCACTGGAGGCAGCAGGACTGTACGCCCCCAACATTGTAATGTGACATCAGGTCCTCGCCGCGCATGTGGCCCCTCGCTTGCAAGTGGATGAGGTTTTTAGTTTTTTTAGTCACTTGTAGTAGTTGTTAATGGTCGTTAGATGGGTGTACTCCTGTCTATACGGCTGTTAAAAACGGGCACATTGACTTCAATGGGGTCCATCTAGCCGTGAAAACTGCCAAAAATAGGGAATGTCCGATTCACTGTCAGTTAAAAACAAGACCATGTGAATGGTTCTGAAATAGGCTGTTTGACGAGCGTTACAAAAAACGGGCGTCACCTGGCCGTGTGAATGAGCCCTTCCTGTGGATTGGGATACTTTCCCTTTAAAGCGCCTGGCACTCGGAGGGTCTGCAGCAATAATGAGCCGCTGCTCTGGATCGTTACTCGGTCCCGTTGTTCTTACTGAAGATCTTGCACTGTTAATTCGACTAGTGTTTGTGCAGCGATTGACCTTGAATCGTTGCCCCGTCCTCTGGCTAAATGCTGCGTTACATAACTCTGGACGTCAGGGCGCTTTGTTAGGTTAATCAGTTGGTTGTGTTTTGTGCTGTACAATGCCCGCTCCTGAGGGCACAGGCTGCCAGCAGACGCTTAGTCTAAGGGGCACAGAGCTGGGAACCTACGCTACTTGTTTCTCCAAAAGACTTGTATCCTGGCACATTTCAAAAGATGACCAGTGTATGACCTGTTAGTCCTCAAGGGCTCAACCCCAAGTGAACACAGGAAATAATGAAAGTGTCCATGACAGGCAGTGCACCCCGGGAGGACATGACTTCCAGCTGTTCCTTCAAGTGCAGACCTGCAGGTATCGTGCTCCGTTCTGAGCTCAGACCCCGTATCATAATGATTAATCTATGTGCAGGTGAGCGCCGATCTCTGGGATTAGTAACCATCCATTAAAAGCTTCAGTCTAAGCATAGGTCTAGATAAGGAGGACATCTTCACCCCATCTATATGGGTACAGGATGTTGTGCTTTTTCATAAGTGTAAACAAAGGATGATACCATTCAGGGGTCCCCTTAGGAGTGGAAAACTAGAGTATGGAACGCTCTCATTAGCCTTTTCGGGGTGGGTGCTATGATTTTTCTGACTGCTCCATTACCTCACGATACAGCCACTGCAGCGATCAGTAAGGACCACATCCACACAGGATCAGGCCACCAGGATCCAACTCCGTGTGGCTTCATCTGATTTTTCGGTGGTTAGACACATCAGCCCCTGGTTATCTTCTGCTGTTTCAGTTCCAAGCATTGAGGGTGCCCTCCGATGTTAATGACCACAGTTATGGCAAAGGTCCTGGTGGTAACAGAGAATTTGGTTGGTGAATTGTTTCAATCATTTATTGGTTTTATCTTGAGTAAATGTAGGTTTTAGGATTTTCTTCTGTGTTCTGCTCGCCATGGGCCGTGGAACCCATAGCCAAGCCAACTGCTGTCAGTATAACACTTTGTGTATTGCTTCCCACAGCTTGTGCCTGACATTTTTACTTGATCAAGAAACACCCCCCATGGTTTAGTTAGTCTTTTCCATTCTGGTTCACTTCTCAAAAACAAATGTCGTAAATTCCAGGTATTCTTACTTCTCCGTGTCCATTGGTATGTAACGCCCACATCATAAACAGGTCAAACCACAGTCATCCAGAGTATATACAGTACAGACCAAAAGTTTGGACACACCTTCTCATTCAAAGAGTTTTCTTTATTTTCATGACTCTGAAAATTGTAGATTCACACTGAAGGCATCAAAACTATGAATTAACACATGTGGAATTATATACATAACAAACAAGTGTGAAACAACTGAAAACACCTTTTGCTTTGATTACTGCTTTGCACATTCTTGGCATTCTCTTGATGAGCTTCAAGAGGTAGTCACCTGAAATGGTCTTCCAACAGTCTTGAAGGAGTTCCCAGAGATGCTTAGCACTTGTTGGCCCTTTTGCCTTCACTCTGCGGTCCAGCTCACCCCAAACCATCTCGATTGGGTTCAGGTCCGGTGACTGTGGAGGCCAGGTCATCTGGCGCAGCACCCCATCACTCTCCTTCATGGTCAAATAGCCCTTACACAGCCTGGAGGTGTGTTTGGGGTCATTGTCCTGTTGAAAAATAAATGATGGTCCAACTAAACGCAAACCGGATGGAATAGCATGCCGCTGCAAGATGCTGTGGTAGCCATGCTGGTTCAGTATGCCTTCAATTTTGAATAAATCCCCAACAGTGTCACCAGCAAAGCACCCCCACACCATCACACCTCCTCCTCCATGCTTCACGGTGGGAACCAGGCATGTAGAGTCCATCTGGTCACCTTTTCTGCGTCGCACAAAGACACGGTGGTTGGAACCAAAGATCTCAAATTTGGACTCGTCAGACCAAAGCACAGATTTCCACTGGTCTAATGTCCATTCCTTGTGTTCTTTAGCCCAAACAAGTCTCTTCTGCTTGTTGCCTGTCCTTAGCAGTGGTTTCCTAGCAGATCTTCTACCATGAAGGCCTGATTCACACAGTCTCCTCTTAGCAGTTGTTCTAGAGATGTGTCTGCTGCTAGAACTCTGGGTGGCATTGACCTGGTCTCTAATCTGAGCTGCTGTTAACCTGCGATTTCTGAGGCTGGTGACTCGGATGGACTTCTCCTCCGCAGCACAGGTGACTCTTGGTCTTCCTTTCCTGGGGCGGTCCGCGTGTGAGCCAGTTTCTTTGTAGCGCTTGATGGTTTTTGTGACTGCACTTGGGGACACTTTCAAAGTTTTCCCAATTTTACGGACTGACTGACCTCATTTCTTAAAGTAATGAAGGCCACTCGTTTTTCTTTACTGCTTTTTTTCATGCCATAATACAAATTCTAACAGTCTATTCAGTAGGACTATCAGCTGTGTATCCACCTGACTTCTCCACAACGCAACTGATGGTTCCAACCCCATTTATAAGGCAAGAAATCCCACTTATTAAACCTGACAGGGCACACCTGTGAAGTGAAGACCATTTCAGGTGACTACCTCTTGAAGCTCATCAAGAGTGTGCAAAGCAGTAATCAAAGCAAAAGGTGGCTACTTTGAAGGACCTAGAATATGACATATTTTCAGTTGTTTCACACTTGTTTGCTATGTATATAATTCCACATGTGATAATTCATAGTTTTGATGCCTTCAGTGTGAATCTACAATTGTCATAGTCATGAAAATAAAGAACACTCTTTGAATGAGAAGGTGCGTCCAAACTTTTGGTCTGTACTGTATGTAGATCTTTATTATAGTCTAGATGCTGGTCATTAAATGAGAAATGCATTGCTTTCTGTCTTCAACAATAAGTAGAATCCCCTCCATGGAACCCCCATATCATTACAGATGTCCTTTATGTCTATCGTTCTTCAGTATCTGCCAAGAAATTGTTAAAAAGAAACGCTTGTCCAATTTTCTGTAGCTAGAACAGACTATATCAATGTAATGGTTAGAGGGGTGGGCAGCTGATATCGCTGCCCGGAGATGTGCTGGTTACAACTAGTAATAATCATCATTAAACTGTCTGCACTGGTGTCAGATGGTTTATTATAATTTATGTGTGACCCGTGTGCCTGTGCAGCACTGGAAACATGGCCGCTGATGGAGAGTTCCGTCCATCAGCGTCCTCCATTCATTTACACTGGGGATGTACAGGGCAACTAGCACATGCACAGTCAGTCCCCAGTGTAAGTGAATGGAGATCACTATGACTTATTACTCCAATGATATAAATGGTCATGCCTGCAGAAAATACATCTGGTACTCCGTGCTGCAGGATGTGTCTGGAGCTAACACTGCGCGGCGTATTGCACTGCTGACAATTGTATACTCTGAAGGTAGAACATTTTGTGATTAAAGGGTCGCATGAGGCAAAAAATAAAAATTAATCCTCTCACCAAAGTCATGGAGCTGTACATGCTCCCAAAATTTGCCATTTCACTTACTGTCACCCAGTAGGCCGCAGCTGACGCCAGTGGTGTCCTGGGCCTCTTCAGAGTCCATACACATCACATAATGTGACAACGATGACTACCCCCATGTAGAATACCAACAGGACACCAGTGATGATGAGGCCTGAATGAAATTGCCTCTCAGGCTCCATGATGCATCATTTCTAACTCCATTTTCCTCATTTTTACCTCTGTGGGAGGGGCTTGTGTGCCCCGCCCACTGACATGTATGTACTGAGAAAGAGGGGAACACATATAAACACCAAGTGATGGCTGACTTTTTTAATTTTTGACTGGACAGGTCCTTTAATGTAATCAATCTCCTTTCCAGTTGTGCATGACTGGATTGTTAGTCTGATGATGCAGCCAGTCTGGGGGATCACTGAAGATGGCGGTATGTGCAGCTTCATGGCTGCTCAGCGCACTGTATGAGTGTTTTCCATCCGGATCTAGGTAATGTCACTAATAATATCATCCAGACTTCAGCCGACGACACATCTGTAATGAGGGAATGTCATAGGAAATAGTCTCCAGACCTGACCCTTCTCAGTGTAATGGATTCTACCCAGTCATAACTGCATGTTCAGTTCCTGAGCTTATATCAAAGCTGTCAGAAAAGGGAATGACTTAAAGGAGTTCTCCGGGAATTGAAAAAATACAATTACTGAAAATGCTTAAATATTACTTTTATAATACATTTATTACCAAATACCTTTCATTAGTAATAATGGCTCGTTTTGTCAGGGGAGCAATCATTAGGAGAAATAAAATGGCCGCCGCCCTATTAGTGTGCAAAAAACCTTTCCTAATCACACAGGAGGACAAGTTACTTCAGAAGACTGAGGTAAAGAGCTCCCTCATCCTCCGCATTATGATCCTGAATACAGATGATAAGATCTTCGACTGAATCTCTGTAGGAATGGAGTTCCTGAGGAGACATGAAGTACAGAGGGTATGCAGGGGGAATGAGCAGCAGCTCTTCTATACAGTCTCCATTACCACCGTCTGTCCTGTCCATCATCTCTGTATTTCATGTCATCAACTCCATTCCCCCAGAGATTCAGCTGAAGAAATTATCAGCTGTATAATCCCTGATAAGCAGAGCAGAGAGGAGGATGAGTAAGCTCTTTACCTTTCTACCCTATGATAGGCTGTGCCAGCACCTCCTATGGGGGGTCCCCTGGCTTTCTTCTAACCCTGATGGAAGTGGGTAATGCAGCTTGTTGTTACTTCACTATTGATGGCTATGTGTTCATAAAGCTTAGATCCGTTGTCCCTTTTGAGGAGTTTGGCAGGATCGCGCCTCAGTGCGCCTGCAACAGACAGCAGGCCGGAATGGGGGCAATTCCCCTCTCCTTACAAACGCTCCATTTGCAATCCAGAAGCTGCATGACACTATTGGTGCTTGCTTTGGCAGCACATATTCTAAAATTGGTGAGTAAACCGTGCATATGTTTAACCGGCATGATTGCCTTAACAGTTCTAAATACATTATTTGAGAATGTGTGTATGTATCTTATTGGGTGGCTCAGGCCATAGTAGTAGTCCTATTCCTTATTTTTCCTTCTGCTTTTCAACATTTCTTTGTAAGAGACAAATTTCCCTCCAAGAGCAAATTGTAGATTATTTGTGGCTGGTAGCAATAACGTCCTTTTGTTCAGAAGCAATATACAATGCACTTTGGGTACTCGGCAGCCAAAAATTTGTCCAGCGCTATGTCTGAGTGGCGAGTTGTCCTGCCTGGATCATTTATTGTGGCTTTGTGGGGCCGACATTGGAGCTTTGTCAGCGACCATTCTCCTGCTGGCACATAAGGAGTGCACGTGTTAAACCCCCCTCACTAAACACAACTAACCCTGCCAAAGCGAAATAAATAATTTGTTGCACTAGCCACCTTTTTTATTTACTCCTACTTTCCCACCAAGTAGGTGCTATCTGTGCCCGTGCTCCTCCAGTTGTTCCCCTGAGCGACTGTCCTTTTCTTCCTGACCAACATTCTTGGTTTCACAAGTCCTTCTAAAACTGAGAATCTTCCTCAAAGCCTGAGTCGTCCGCTCATGAGAAACCGTGCCACAGTGCCGTTGATTATCTCGCCGTGGCCCATGGCAGGCAGCACTGCACATGTGAAATTCCACAATCCCGCCTTAAAACATAGAACATCACTACAGCACTTAGAATAAGGCCTGGCTGGGTCTTTTTTAACCTGTAAGGGTCCGGCCACACAGCCACGTTTTCTGATGCAGTTTTGAAACCAGAATCAGGAGTGGATGAAAAAAGTAGAGAAAGTATTAAATGGGTTGTCTGAGTAATTTGTTTGTTCTTTGTATATTTTTAACTTGTTGGGAATATAAAGCAAATGCTTTATAGAAAAGAAAGGATCAAAGGAAAAATTTCAAAGGGAATTGATCCTAGAGGTGGACATATAAAACACCTTAAAAAGAGATTGTCGTTAATTTAGTTCCAGTATATTGTGCAATCAGAAAAACATGGTACAAGCGTCTTTGCAAAAATATAAATTATTTATTATACAATAACTTAAAAAACTCAATAATATACAATAAGACACAGTTATATGCAGTACCCCAAATTCGCCACTAGATGGCTCTAACATAACTACCAGCTTTTAATATCACCTCTCAAGCATAAAAATGTAATACAAGCATCCCGACGACAATTATGAGATATACACAATAAACGTAATATTGATTAAGGTTGATACGAACCCTTGCTCTGCTCAAACTATGACCAATTTCAGATATCGGGTAGTATTGCTACAGAATTTATAAATTATCAGGCCAGATATCGGCTATGGAATTTGAATATTCCTATCAGAGATTTTCTCCGATATCGATATTGGATCTTTTATTCAGTAATATGCATCTTTACTGAATAGTGATAATATTAATGTAGTACTTATGAAATTATGCATCCACACTAACACGGCGAGTTAATAAATATCAGGCTAATTAATTCAATCAGTACTACACATAATAAAGTTTTATGTTACCTGAGAATGCAGATGATATGCAGAGTCTAAGGAAAGTTAGCTCTCAAGTCTGTTCTGATCATTGGGATTTTCCTCCTGGTTTCTCTCCTTTCTTTCTTTGTTTCTCTGTGTTTTCTTTCTCTTTATGTATGTGTAGTTTATGATTAGACTGTCAGGGACAAACCTTCCTAACTTGGAGTTTTCCAATCATTGTCAGTAAGGCATGTACATATGATAATGACTGTGATGTCACTATATCACCCAGAATGCATTTCAACTGTTGGGACAATGATACCTAGGTGGCACTATTGCATGAGCTATTAGTATCATACTAGTAAGGGTTAAATGTCCAGGTCTGATTTTGTCTTACATTCCATACACATAACATAAGGAATATCATAAATCAGAGCTAAGCGATTAGCTTTGACACATAGACCAATTAAAACACAGACATTTTCCAAGATACTACATTTATGGTACCGATAAGAATATAATGAACCTTTGTGCTATCACAGACATGTGTGTCTCCTCTGTTACTCCAATGGTTGATTGATTGTTAGTTAAAATAACACTATCTTACAAAAAAAGTTTTGCCCTTTAAAATTCTTCTCCTCATGCTTTAGAAGTGTATGCATTCCTAGTGAGAAATATATAAGATAACAGATGCATTGACGTCCTTCATAATATACAATAATATTGTACAATACATGTGTCCTATTGATTATCTTATACTAAAAACTAGGGAACGACCGATATTGATTTTTTTAGAGCCGATATCGATAATCTGTGAACTTTCAGGCCAATAGCCGATAATTTATACTTTTATTTTATATCTCATAATATATATTATATTATTTGGTAGTCACTGAGGTGGTGGAAATTTTCATTTGGCGCTAGTATATTATAATTGTAAATTATAAATTAATAAATCTCTTAGGGCTCTTTCACATCTGCGTTCTTTTCTTCCGGCATAGAGTTCCGTCGTCGGGGCTAGATCGCCGCTAGCATGTCCGCAATATACCTGTCCCATAGCGCTGTGTGCTTTTATAAAAAAATGATTTTATAGATATGTAAATGAACCTGGTGAGGAGCCCAGGGGGCTGTACTAACTTTCTTGGAGCCCAGCCACGCCCCCTGTGAAGGAGCCCAGCCACGCCCCCCTGTGAAGGAGCCCAGCCACGCCCCCCTGTGAAGGAGTCCTCCGAATCTCCTCCTTGCTCACAAAGTTAGATCACCGTAATCTCGCAATGAGCAAACTTGCACTGTGCACATTCGCAGTTTCTTCCCTGAGGCTGATGCCAGTGCAGGGAAGGAACACTATGCCGGCACTGCTCATGCGTGAGCTCGCGCATCGCGAGATTACGCCGATCTAACTTTCTGAGAAAGGAGGAGATTCGGAGGACGCAGGCGGTGCTGGGCTCCTTTACAGGGGGCGTGCCTGGGCTCCAAGAAGGTTAGTACAGCCCCTTGGGCTCCTTACCAGGCTCATTTACATATCTATAAAATCATTTTTTAAACACAATAAAAACACAGCGCTATGGGACAGGTATATTGCGGACATTCTAGCGGTGATCTAGCCGTGCATGTTTTCAGCTCTATAGGCAAAAACGAGGTGACAGAATCCCTTTATGGCCAGCTGAGTGGAACATGGTGAGGAGGAGTTTATGGTCTACGGCATCAAACGCTGCAGAGAGATCCAGAAGAATCAGTAGAGAATAGTCACCATTTCTTTTTGCAGTTAGGGGATCGTTAGACACTTTAGTAAGCGCAGTTTCTGTAGAGTGAAGAGGGCGAAAGGCAGATTATAAGGGGTCAAGAAGAGAGTTTGCAGAGAGATAGCTTATTAAGTGAGAATAGACAAGACGTTTAAGGAGTTTAGAAATGATGGGGAGGTTAGAAACAGGTTGTAGTTAGCAGCACAGGTCGGGTCAAGAGATGGTTTCTTTAGTAGTGGGGTTATAATAGAGTGTTTGAAAGAGAAGGGAAGGATACCAGAAGAGAGAGAGAGGTTAAAAATTGTAGTTAGGTGAGTGATGATAGCCGGGGAGAGGGACTGGAGGAGGTGTGATGGAATAGGATCACTGCTACAGGTCGTGGGTTGAGAAGAAGAGAGAAGCCTGGAGACTTTTTCCTTTGTTATAGGGTCAAAAGAGGAGAAGGAGCATGTTGAGGAATTGGAGGGAGGAGGATTGAAATTATTTGGGGACTGGGAGATTATTTTCTGCCGGATACTGCCAGTCTTGTCTCTGAATTAAGTGGCCATGCCATCAGTGCAGAGGTCAGTGACAGGTTCTGGAACTTTAGGGCTTAGAAGGGAATGAAAAGTGTCAAAGAGTACTTTTTGGTTATTTGAGAGTGAGAAGATGAGACAGGTGAAGTACTCTTGTTTTGGCAGTGGAGCTGCCAGAGGGCCACATGACGGCCATTGAAATGGTGTATCTCCTCTACCGTGCCTTTCATCAGGTCTGGGAGTATGGGAGAAGTGAAGTCCGCCAAGGGATAGGGCAGCAGGGGAAGCAGTGTCAGAGGGTTGAAGCCAGGTTTCTGTAAGGGCTAGCAAGTTCAGAGAGTGTGAGAGGAAGAAATTGTGGATTGTGGTTAGTTTGTTACGAACCGACCGTGCGTTCCAGAGTGCGCAGTTAAAAGAGACTGGAGAGGATGTGCAGTGAACATTAATCAGATTTTTGGAGAAGTTAGCAACAGAGGGAGGGCAAGGGTTTGGTGAAATATCCCCTGCAGCTAGTAGCAGGAGATCAGAAAGTGGTTGGAAGATTTATATTGGTGTTTTCTATGCTGCACCGTGGATGAAGATGGGTCAGTGTAATGTATGAGGGTATAAAGTGTATGGGAACTGAACACAGGTGAGGGAAGGAGGGAGGTACTGATGTGGAGAGAAGGGACAAAGGGTGGACTGTGTGGTTGAATTTGAAAGTAGACAGCCATAGTGATGAGAAGAGCAGCCAGAGCCTGAGTGAAACAATATCGTAGCATGCCTATGCTGTGTGTAACTTTGAGTAGTACTGTACACACAGCATCTCCTGCCCTGTCTAACTGCCATGATTAACTGCAAAGCGCTTAGGCAATGTGGTGCTTTGGCAGAGATGGTGCTTTTGGCTCGTGCTGACCCCTGCGAATGCTTCCCCTTAGACTGTGTCTATATTTATAGGAAGTGTGATCACAGAACTAGGAGTAATTTAGCTCATTAATCAATTAATCACTGAAGTAAATCCTTGATGTCATCTTGCACCTATAATATATTGTATGACAAATATAAGCACATACATCTTTCCACTTTTCTTTTTATCAACCCTACGATGAAAGAAGTCATACTACCATACATCTTCAATTTGGCATAATTTTCTTTCTTTGAAAGAGCAAGTTCTTGGTTCAGAAGTGAGTCAATAGATAATTAGTTACAGAGGAAAAATACATGAGGATAGGTTAGTACACTCATTTGTTTATACTATACCAATCCTGGGTTTCCGCCTTTAGCTGGAACCTTGATATCTCTTTACTCCTCATCATCCCTTAATCCTTCCATTTTGCGAAGTTGTGACCTAGGATGACAAACTCGTAATTCATTAATATGCACCCATTTCTCTATACATCCATCCCCCTTAGGAATTTTGATCTTGTAGACCACAGGCGACAATTTGTCAACGACGACATAGGGTCCCTTCCATGAAGGCAGGAATTTTTCTTTCCTTTACCTGATCCCGGGCAAAGTTATAGAGATAAGCCTGATCGGAAATCTGGTACTCCTTTTGAGTAGTCTTCAGATCATTGTAGGTTTTGGCGCTTACTGCTGCTTTCTCTATATTCTTCTGGGCAAACGTAAAAACATGCTGAAGGTGCTTTAGTAGATTCTCCATATATTGATGAGCTGTTGAAGCATTTATCAAATTATGGTCTGTTGTCCGGTAGAGTAAATGCTGGGGTAACACCATCTTCCTGCCTGTGATCATTTTGAAGGGAGAAAGCTTGGTTGCCGCGCTTAGGGTGGCCCTGATGGCCATGAGAACCAAAGGCAACTTCACATCCCAGTCCTTACCATAATCATTGACAAATTTCTTTACAATGTTGACAATTGTTTGGTTCTACTCCACCACTAGAGGCTAGCCGATAAGCTTTATGTAGCTTTCTTTTTACCCCCAGTATCTCCCACATTTTCATCATCACCTCACTAGTGAAATGACTTCCACGATCAGATTTGATGCGTTGGTACTGACCAAACCTGTAAAATACGTGGTTAATGAGTAGAGACACTCACACACTTGAACAGCATGTTTTGCAAGGCAAACATTACACCCATTTTGTGAATAAACAAGTAACGGTTAACATATCTCTGTTGCCTTTTGATGAAGTTGTTACTGGTCCAATAACGTCAATCTGGATGTCTGACCATGGCATGAACATCCCCCTTTTCATCAGCGGTGCCCGATGAGTGGGTGCTTGTGGCTGGAATTGAGGACAGATTAAACATCCTTGACAATATGTGCGAACGTCTTGTAACTTATGAGGCCAATAAGCATAATCCCATAATAATTCATACGTTAACTTCTTAACTCGATGACCAGCCGTTGGGGCGTCATAGGCGTGCTGTAACATCAAACCTTGGAATGCCGCGGGTACCACCCATTGTGAGATGCCATTCTTTGAGGTTCTTACCAAAAATTCACCCTGTAACGAGAATTGGGACTTACCTTTCTTCAAAATTCGTCACTCTTCTTTGCCTACACAGTCTTCCACAGTTATCGGACATTTTTGTGGGTCTTCAGTGTGTTTGTAAAAGATACCAATGACTGGATCCCCCTTTTGACTTGCGATGAGATCCTCACTAGGGGAATCTTAGCTCCATTGCACCACATTGGCTTCGGCATTCGTTTGGGCCCGTCTACTTCTCGTTGCCTCGACTTGAATAGTTCCCATAAACTCATCAATGTACAGGAATTCTCCATTAATAGCTCCTTGTTTGGCAAGGGAATCTGCCAAATCATTTCCTTCCTTATCCACACCTAGATTTTTTGAGTGGCCTTTTACCTTTTTCCAGTAAATGGTGATACCGTGGGTGATAATCATCTCGTCAATCCTACAAAACATTTTACCATGCTTCACAGGCTTGTTGTTGCTTCTTACCATTTTAGACCTTTTCCATCCAGGGAATTACTCCACAAAGCTATTGCGAATATAATTAGAATCTGTGATTATAACAAACTCTTATAATCACTTTTAGAAACAATTTTGTACCCCACAGACACTTCTGGGAATATATTTTTCCACATGACTCCGATACCTGCAACCAATGTGCATTCAGTTCCTATATTGGTATGGAAAGGACAGCCATCTACATATACACATGGTAAGGATTTGCAATACTCTTCATCATTGGAGTTGTATGGAGATGAAGATTGTTCTTCCAGGAAATTATTTCCTGTTGATTCATCTTTATGTCCTGCATTGGTACAAATGTGAATTCAGCTAATCCTTGAGCAACTAGATTCTTATTGTTTTGTTTGTATCTGATTTCCAATGGCGTTCCCATTAAGTACATCGTCCAGGCGGACGTGCAGTTTCCACAATGATCTTTTCGCCTTGGATAAAACTCCTGAAATATTGCAAAGCCCACTCCATTGACAGTAATGCTTTTTCACAGTCATTGAATTTTACCTCAATCGGTGAGAAGGACTTGCTGGCATAGGCGATGATCTTAATTAGGTTTCCCTGTTTCTGGAAGAGGACTGCATTCACGCTTTTGTCGGTGAAGCCTGTTTCAATGAAGAAAGGTTTTCCACCTAATGTGTAAGCAAGACATGGAGCTTGGGTGAGTCTGGCTTTAAGCTCATCCACAGCTTGCTCGTGGCGTTTCCTCCATTTCCATTTCACTCCTTTCTTCAGCAACTGCAAAGAGGTTTCGTAATCTCGGCATAGTTGTCTATGAACTTACGTGAATAGTTAATCATACCCAGGAAGGATCTGAACTCCTTGAGATTTGTAGGTGACTTTGTATTGGTCACTGCTTCCACCTTCTTATTCTGCGGGTTGATTCCATCAGCAGTGATTTTGTGACCTAGGAAATTGACTTTGGTACGACACCACTGAGCCTTCTGCAAAGAAAGTTTCACACCAGCTTTCCTGAGTTGGGTTAGTACATGCCTCAGTTCCGCAATGTGTTCCTCAAAAATCGTGCTTTTTATCAGGACATCATCCACATAGGATAAGGTACCTCGTTCAGTGGCATCAGGCATCGCCTTATGCATGAACACAGCAAACTCATGGCCTGCATTAATGTACCTGAAAGGCAATCTGGTCCAGGCATATTGCTGCTTCCCAAATGTGAAGGCCAATTTGTATTGATCCTTCTCCACATTAGGCTACTTTCACACTAGCGTTCGATCGGATCCGTTCTGAACGGATCCGATCATAATAATGCAGACGGAGGCTCCGTTCAGAACGGATCCGTCTGCATTATATTGGCATATAAAAGCTAAGTGTGAAAATAGCCTCGGACGGATCCGTCCAGACTTTCAATGTAAAATCAATGGGGGACGGATCCGCTTGAAGATTGAGCCATATTGTGGCATCTTCAAACGGATCCGTCCCCATTGACTTACATTGTAAGTCTGGACGGATCCGCACGCCTCCGCACGGCCAGGCGGACACCCGAGCGCTGCAAGCAGCGTTCAGCTGTCCGCCTGTCCGTGCGGAGCGGAGGCTGAACGCCGCCAGACTGATGCAGTCTGAGCGGATCCGCATCCATTCAGACTGCATCAGGGCTGGACGGAAGCGTTCGGTTCCGCTCGTGAGCCCCTTCTAACGGAGCTCACGAGCGGACAGCCGAACGCTAGTGTGAAAGTAGCCTTAATCGTCCAATATCCTTGCGCTCTGTCAAGAGCAGTGAAAATTTTGGACACCTGTATTTGCATCAAACACTGGTCAATTTACGGCACGGGCTATCCGGACATATATACCCGTTTATCTAACTGCCTTAGGCGAAATTGACCATTTGGTTTAAGAATCCCATGTATAGGATGGTTGAACGAGCTGTGCACCGGACGGATGATTCCCCGCCAAGTTCTTTATGATTTCTGATAGCGACTCGTAAGCAGCCAGCGGAAGTCGGTACTCTTTGACATATACAGGGGGTGCATTGGGATCTGTCTGGATTCTTGCAACGTGCAGGTCAATTTCCCCAGCAAGAATCCTTAGCAAGCATGTCCTGGAATGTTTTAGTATATGATGGTCGCCTGGAACTCTCGTCCCCCTTCTGGGCAAACTCATGCCTGCACGGTGGGGAATAAGCCACCCGCTTTTCCATATCACATATTGTCATAATCACTCATACTCCAATCACTTCCATTGTACTCACTTGGCACAGGTGACTTAACCCTAACGTTCCTCTCTATGGGAAGGTGTGGGTGGATACTTTTATGGCCTTTAGTGTCTCTAGCGCCGGAGGTTACAGCTTGAAACACCTGATTTAATAGGGTTAATGCCCCCTGTGTTATCATGCCATCACCCTCGGGTGGCTTAGGGTCTCGGATGGATTCCGCTTTAAGAGCACGTGATGATGACGTATCTGTATTTTGGGGTGTGAGAGTTTTTAGGATCCAAAAATCTCTCATTATCAGACAGATCACTTTCAACATTGACTATAGTATGGCTTGGTCTGTCTGTTTCCTTAAGTCTGCAATAACGGAGGTTCGGCTCATCTGCCTCCCTTTTTAGTTGATGATGGGCAACATGGCTGAGATCGAGCTTATGCTTTTAGTCCTCGATCAATGCTTTTGCAGATTCTAACGCTGTTTCTATACGGGATATATAGGCCTGCATGTCGGTTATATGCATATTTCTACTCTTTAAGAGGGTACTGACTTCTAATATTGCATACAAGATTGGTGGCAACATCTTTAAGAGGTGTTGGTCTTCACTGGCATTACTTTTAAGCACTCCAAAATAGGTTGGATGTCTCCTGACTGTACCAAGTGATGTCTATACATCCACACATTCTCTTGGATTCTGCCTGCAGCTCACTTACCCATGCAGTTACATCCTGATCCAAAGCCAACTGTGAATTTACATATTCAACAATGTTGTGGATTCACTGTTCCTGGCTAGATGGACCATCTCCTGTAGCGTCACCATAACCCGCTTTGCCACTGGCTGCACTCATTTTCCCTACCAATAATTAGTACACAGATAGGTGAACAATCTGGTTAGCCGAGAAAATTATGGAACGTTTTACTATTTGCACAAATAATGAATAAATTAATGATCTTAGCAGTGCCTCCAATTTATGTCGGGGATATAAAGCAAATGCTTTTTATAAAAGAAAGGATCAACGGAAAAAACTTCAAAGGGAATTGATCCTAGAGGTGGACATATAGAACACCTCAAAAAGAGATCATCGTTATTTGAATTATATTATGCAATCAGTAAAACATGGTACAAGCGTCTATGCAAAAATGTAAATGATTTATTATACGATAACGTAAAATCTAATCAAAGCTTAATCAATATAAAAAACTGAATAATATGCAATAAGACATGGTTATATGCAGTACCCAAAATTCGCCACTAGATAGCTCTAACAAGACTACCAGCGTTCCATATCGCCTCTCAAACATAAAAATGGAATACAAGCATCCCGACGACAATTATGAGATAAACACAATAAACTTAATATTGATTAAGATAGATACGAACCCTTGCTCTGCTCAAACTATGACCAATCTCAGATATGGGGTAGTATTGCTACACATTTTATAAATTATCAGGTCAGATATCGGCTATGGAATTGAATATTCCAACCAGTGATTTTCAATATTAGATCTTTTATTCAGTATTATGTATCTTTATTGAATAGTGATAATATTGAAGTAGTACTTATGAAATTATACATCCGCAATAAAACGGCGAGTTACTTAATATCAGGCCAATTAATTCAACCAATACTACACATAATAAAGTTATATGTTACCTGAGAATGCAGATGATATGCAGAGTCTAAGGGAAGTTAGCTCTTAAGTCTGTTCTGATCATTGGGATTTTCCTCCTGGTTTCTCTCCTTTCTTTCTTTGTTTCTCTGTGTTTTCTTTTTATGTATGTGTGGTTTATGATCAAAAACTTATTAGTTAGACAAACCTTGATAACTTGGAGTTTGTTCAATCATTGTCCGTTAGGCGTGTACATATGATAATGACTGTGATGTCACTATATCACCCAGAATGCATTTCAACTGTTGGTGCAATGTTACCTATTCATACCTAGGTGGAAGTATTGCATGAGCTATTAGCATCATACTAGTAAGGGTTAAATGTCCAGGTCTGATTTCGTCTTGCATTTCATACACATAACATAAGGAATCCTAAAGCGGAGCTAAGGGATTAACTTTGACACATGGACCAATTAAAACACAGATGTTTGGGTACCATTTGAGACATTTCCCAAGCTACTAAATTTATGGTACCGATAAGAATATAATGGACCTTGTTCTATTACATACATGTGTGTCTCCTCTGTTACTCCAACGGTTGATTGATTGTTAGTTAAAATAACGCTATCTTACTAACAAAGTTTGCACTTAAAATTCTTCTCATGCTTTAGGAGTGTATGCGTTGCAAGTGAGAAATATATAAGATAATAGATGCATTGACATCCTTCATAATATCCAATAATATTGTACAATACATATGTCCTATTGATTATTTTCTATTATATTCTACTATTGATTTTCTGCTTTATCAATAGACATCAAACCGTAGGGATAGTTAGAACCAGATGCATCTAGATAATATACTTATCTCGGTCATAAATCTATAAGGAGACAAGAATGACTCTTCTCAGACTGGCACATCTATAGAGAAGAAACCTTATATGAACCGTGTCCTTTCCATGAACCTATTTTGGCCTACTTTAAATGGATAAACAATGGTGAATATAACACATTATGGCCTGTTATATATCGAATCCACTATAATAAGGATATTTAGATATAAATGTTATATATGAAAAAGCACAACAAACTAGGCAAATGTAAGGACTTTACAATTCACTTACTTTATCTCCAGTTGCTGCTTTCTCAGATTTCACTGAGGGTCACATGACCTGTGATGTCAGCTCCTCTCCCTACTCTGATGATGTTTCGTGCAGAAGCCTGAGAGAGCTGATCTGTGTCTGTACACAACACGTCACTGTGCTGGCCACGCCCCCTACCATGCCAGCTGCTGCTGCCTGCTCTCTCCCTGGATTCTTCAGGAAAAACAATAACCCCTTCAGTAGCACAGACTCAGGGCTGAAGGTTTTACTAAATAGCTGCAGGCAGTGAGGAGACAAATGCTAGACATAGAGCTGACCGACTAGAGGCTTTCTGCAGAGCATTGCACAAGAACAGCTAGGGGGAAGATCCTGTTTGTATCAGCAGTGTCATTGTACAGCTGGGACTTTTAGTCCTACACATATAATATGCTGCAGAATATCCCAGCAGGCAGACATGTCTCTCCGGGCAGGACTTGTATTCACTCCCTTAGCGGGGTAGGGACAGAGATTTGTTGTTATTGCAGGTAAGCAAAGGGCCAGAAGAGAACCAGGGAAATGAGGAAATATATATATTTTTTTTTGCTAAAAACTTGCTTAGCTTAGTTATATATTGCTCTCTCATTTACAGTGCTATATATATTTTTTTTTTCCCCTAACTCGGACAGTCCTTTAACCTGTTGGGGACACATGACGTACCGGTACGTCATGTATATTCCCGAACACCGCCGCGCGGCGGGCGGTGATTGGAACTAGGTGCCTGCTGAAATCAATCAGCAGGCTCCCTGGGACAACCCAGTTTGCTGCTTTTCCGGGTTATTCGGGTCTCTGGTGACCCGATAACCCGGAACAGGATGGTGATCAGTGGTGTGATAATACACCACAAATCATGATCCTGAGAGGTGATGGTGACATTCTGATTGGCTGCAGGGCGGGCGAGAAGTTTGTTATTGCAGGTCTCCTCTCCTCCTCCTTTCTGTGTCCGGGAGCGAGGAGCCTGCAATAGGATCTTCTGAACCAGCACCCCCATTTGTGCCCAGCACCCCCCATCTGGCACTAAAAGGTACTTAGGGAAAGGTTAGGCAGGGATATTCAAAAATAGGTTGATTGTTGCATCACCCTGATCGGGTGTCTGGGGTCCACAGCACAGCTGTGTGACCCTAGACCCCCCTGGGGTGCTGCAGCCTGACCCCCCCCCACACACACACACATTTTTGGGGGCGCAAGCATTTTTATTTTTCTGCGTCCGGCCACTGTTAGCGCATCGCACACCCGACCGCAGATTAGCTTCGGACGGCTGATCAGCGAGTTTGAATCCTTTTTTTTTTTTTTTTTTTTTAATAGGTTTAGGGATAAGTACTTTGTGAATCTGATGGTGGAGCAAACTAACGTGTTCACCCAACAGTTCATTGCTCAACACCCGGGCTCCTTTTTGGCTAGGGCCGGTGGCTGAACTCTGGGCAGTGCAGCCGAGATCAGGACGTTTTGGGGCCTCATGCTGCACATGGACCTAGTCAAAAAAAACAGTATCAGGCATTACTGGAGTGGGGACGCCATCTACCAGACCCCACTTTACAGTACGGCCACTTTACAGTACGGCCATGACACGTACCCTGTTTGAGGCCATCTGGAAATGCCTGCATTATGCAGATAATGCAGCATGTCCCTCCCAAGGTGATCCTGCCTATGACCGCCTGTACAAGATCAGGCCTCTCATCGATCACTTTGAGGCCCAATTTTTGGAGGCCTATGTACCTGGAAGGGAGGTCGCGGTTGATGAGTCTCTCATTGTTTCAAGGGGAGACAAATTTTCCGCCAATATGTTCCCTCTAAGCGGGCGAGGTATGGCGTGAAGCTGTACAAACTTTGTGAGAGTACCTCAGGGTACACTTACATGTTTCATGTGTACGAGGGGCGAGATTCCCGTATTGAACCCCAGAATGTCCCCCCTCTCTGGGTGTTAGCGGAAAACTTGTGTGGGACTTTATGCACCCACTGCTAGATAAGGGTTACCACCTGTACGTGGATAACTTTTATACTAGTATCCCCTTGTTCCAGTCCCTCGCCGCCAGATCCACGTCCGTTTGTAGGACCGTGCGGAAAAATCAATGCTGCCTCCCTACACACCCCATCCAGGTACCTATCCCCAGGGGTGAGACCCGTGCCCTTACGAGTGGAAACCTGTTGCTTGTCAGATATAAGGACAAGAGGGATGTCCTTGTACTGTCCGCAATTCGCGGTAACTGTATCACTACTGTCCCTTTGCAAGGTACCGCGGCAACGGTCCTCAAGCCCGATTGTATCGTTGACTACAATCGGTATATGGGAGGAGTTGATCTCTCTGATCAAGTCCTTAATCCGTATAATGCCATGCGCAAAACCCGGCATGGTACAAAAAAGTTGCGATCTACTTGGTACAGGTTGCCTTGTACAACTCTTTTGTGCTGTCCCAGAGCCCTGGCAACACAGGGAAATTCCTCCAGTTGTATTAGGCAGTCCTCAAGGCCCTGATCTTTTCTGACTGGGAAAGAGCAGGCCGGAGTACCTCGGGAACTGGAGGCGCCCAGATATTCCCTGGCCAACACTTTCCAGGTGTGGTCCCCCATACCGGAAAGAAGTGACGGACCCCCCAAAAATGTGCAAAGTGTGCCACAGGAGGGGGATATGGAAGGACACCACCACTTAGTGTGACACGTGCCCCGATCATCCGGGCCTCTGCATTATTGGTTACTTCAGGGAGTACCACACTTCCATGGAGTACTAAATTTATAATCCCCTTCTCCAATTTTAATTCCATTTAGCCACTGACTATCGAAAAAAAAACTATGGTTCTCAGACTTGAGACCCAAAAAAATTTTTTGGCCAAAAATATTATTTTGTAAAACTTAAATAAATAACAAAGTAGACATATTAGGTATCGCCGCGTCCGTATGAATCTGCTATATAAAAATACCCCATGACCTAACCCCTCAGATGAACACTGTCAAAGAATTAAAATAAAAACGTTGCAAAAAAAGGTATTTTTGTCACCTTACATCACAAAAAGTGTAATAGCAAGCGACCAAAAAGTCATATGCCCCCAAAATAGTGCCAATAAAACCGTACTCTCATCCCGCAAATAATTAGCACCTACCTAAGATAATCGGCTAAAAACGAAAAAAATAAAATAAAAATAAAATCTGACTCAGACTATGGAGATGCAAAAAGGATAATATAGTGTTAAACCTAAATACATTTAAAAAAAAGTAGACATATTAGGTATCGCCGCGTCCATAAGAATCTGCTCTATAAAAATACCCAATGACCTAACCCCTCAGATGAACACTGTCAAAAAAATAAAAAATAAACGGTGCCAAAACAGCTATTTTTTTTGCCATTTTTTCATTTTAATCAGTTTTTTTTCCATTAACAAAGCAAGGGTTAACAGCCAAACAAAACTTAATATTTATTACTCTGATTCTGCAGTTTACAGAAACACCCCATATGTGGTCGTAGCAAGGGTTAACAGCCAAACAAAACTTAATATTTATTACTCTGATTCTGCAGTTTACAGAAACACCCCATATGTGGTCGTAAACTGCTGTATGACCAAATGGCAGGGCGCAGAAGGAAAGGAGCACCATATGGTATCTGGAAGGCAGATTTTGATGGCCTTTTTATTTGACACCATGTCCCATTTGAAGAACCCCTGATGCACCCCTAGAGTAGAAACTCCATAAACGTGACCCCATCTTAGAAACTACACCCCTCAAGGTATTTAAAACTGATTTTACAAACTTTATTAACCCTTTAGGTGTTCCTCAACAGTTTATGGCAAATGGAGATGAAATTTCAGGATTTCTATTTTTGGTAAACTTGCCTCACAAAAATGTAATATAGAGCAACCAAAAATCATATGTACCCTAAAAATAGTCCCAACAAAACTGCCACCTTATCCCATAGTTCCCAAAATGGGGTAACTTTTATGGAGTTTCTACTCTAGGGGTGCATCATGGGGGCTTCAAATAGGACATGGTGTAAATAAACCAGTCCAGCAAAATCTTACTTCCAAAAACCACACAGAGCTCCTTTCCCTCTACTCCCTACCGTGTGCCCGTATAGTAGTTTACGACCACATATGGGGTATTTCTGCAAACCACAGAATCAGGGCAATAAATATTGAGTTTTGTTTGGCTGTTAACCCTTGCTTTGTTACTTGAAAAAATTGATAAAAAATTGAAAATTTGCCAAAAAATTAAAATTTTATCTCCATTTGCCATTAAAGGGCTTCTGTCACCCCACTAAAGTGATTTTTTTTTTTTTTGGGCTAGTGAAATTAGTTATATTGCGATATATGACAATATAATTGTGTTACTTACTTTGATCCAGCAGTTTCTGCAAAAAACTAAGTTTTATCATATGTAAATTCGGTCTCTAACAGCAAGTAGGGCGGCTACTTGCTGGTAGCTGCTGCAGAAATCCGCCCCCTCGTCGTGTTGATTGACAGGGCCAGCCGGGATCTCCTCCTCCGGCCAGCCCTGTCGGCATTTCAAAAATCGCGCGCCTCTGTTGATTCGGCGCAGGCGCTCTGAGATGAGGAGGCTCGTCTCCTCAGCACTCCCTCAGTGCGCCTGCGCCGATGACGTCTTCTATTTCTGTGATGTCATCGGCGCAGGCGCACTGAGGGAGTTCTGAGGAGACGAGCCTCCTCATCTCAGTGCGCCTGCGCCGAATCAACAGAGGCGCACGATTTTTGAAATGCCGACAGGGCCGGCCGGAGGAGGAGATCACGGCTGGCCCTGTCAATCAACACGACGAGGGGGCGGATTTCTGCAGCAGCTACCAGCAAGTAGCCGCCCTACTTGCTGTTAGAGACCGAATTTACATATGATAAAACTTCGTTTTTTGCAGAAACTGCTGGATCAAAGTAAGTAACACAATTATATTGTCATATATCGCAATATAACTAATTTCACTAGCCCAAAAAAAAAAAAATCACTTTAGTGGGGTGACAGAAGCCCTTTAAATCTTGTGCACCTTGAGGGGTGTAGTTTCTAGAATGTGATAATTTTTGGGTGGTTTCTATTATGTAAGCCTCACAAAGTGACTTCAGACCTGAACTGGTCCTTTAAAAAATGGGTTTTGAAAAATTTCAAGATTTGCTTCTAAACTTCTAAGCCTTGTAATGTCCCCAAAAAATAAAATGTCCTTCCCAAAATTATCCAAACATGAAGTAGACATATGGGGAATGTAAACTAATAACTATTTTAGTAGGTATTTCTATCTGTTATAGAAGTAGAGAAATTGAAACTTAAAAATTTGCACATTTTTCCAATTGTTTTGTAAATTTGGTATTTTTTTTATAAATAAAAATGTATCTTTTTTAATTCCATTTTATCAGTGTCATGATGTACAATATGTGACGAAAAAACAATCTCAGAATGGCCTGGATAGGTAAAAGCGTTTTAAAGTTATTCACACATAAAGTGACACTGGTCAGATTTGCAAAAAATGGCCTGGTCCTGAAGGTGTTAAGGACAAATACAACTTTTTTTTAACATTCACTCCTGATTTGGGCTTCAAAAACTCCACCAGGAAATCTGCAGTAATCTTACTGTAACCTAAGTCTGCTCTTTCTCACCTGTCCTGTCCTAAATACCTCTGCACCACTCCTGAGGGGCGGACTGGCCATAGGCTCAGTAGGGAAATTTCCCAGGAGGTGGCCCGGGCCCTCCTCATGTCCGCTGGTACATAACGATTAATGCTAGGACCAGCAAGAACCTATGAACCTGGCCAGCAGGCGCACATCCCTCCTGAATTCAACTGTATCCCCATCCTCAGTTTGGTTATAGGGCAATATTTTATGCTGCACTGTGGTATTTGGTCTTGCTGGGGCGGTATTTTGTGCTACACTGCAGTGTTGCTGGCCCGCCTACTTGTGTTCCCCGCCTTCTGTCAGTTTGGACCCACCTACAACTTGGTGGCATTTTTAGTTCTTTTTCCAGGGCCACTTTAACCCCCCTCAGCCCCCCTAGCTTATACACCCTTAATGACCAGGCCACTTTTTACACTTCGGCACTACACTACTTTCACCGTTTATCGCTCGGTCATGCAACTTACCACCCAAATTAATTTTCCTCCTTTTCTTCTCACTAATGGAGCTTTCATTTGGTGGTATTTCATTGCTGCTGCCATTTTTACTTTTTTTTGTTATTAATCGAAATTTAACAACATTTTTGCAAAAAAATGACATTTTTCACTTTCAGTTGTAAAATAAAATAAATAAAAAAAAACGACATCCATATATAAATTTTTCGCTAAATTTATTGTTCTACATGTCTTTGATAAAAAAAAATGTTTGGGTAAAAAAAAATAATGGTTTGGGTAATAGTTATAGCGTTTACAAACTATGGTACAAAAATGTGAATTTCCGCTTTTTTAAGCAGCTCTGACTTTCTGAGCACCTGTCATGTTTCCTGAGGTTCTACAATGCACAGACAGTAGAAAACCCCCACAAATGACCCCATTTTGGAAAGTAGACACCCTAAGGTATTCGCTGATGGGCATAGTGAGTTCATAGAACTTTTTATTTTTTGTCACAAGTTAGCGCAAAATAATGATTTTTTTTTTCCCTTACAAAGTCTCATATTCCACTTACTTGTGACAAAAAAATAAAATAAAAATAAAAACTTCCATGAACTCACTATGCCCATCATGAAATAACTTGGGGTGTCTTCTTTCCAAAATGGGGTCGTTTGTGGGGTAGTTATACTGCCCTGGCATTTTAGGGGCCAAATGCGTGCAAAGTAGTTTGAAATCAAAATGTGTAAAAAAATGGCCGGTGAAATCCTAAAGGTGCTCTTTGGAATATGTGCCCCTTTGCCCACCTAGGCTGCAAAAAAGTGTCACACATGTGGTATCACCGTACTCAGAAGAAGTAGGGCAATGTGTTTTGGGGTTTCTTTTTACTTTTTAGAAAAAAATGAACGGCACAGATTTCTTCATTCGCATCGATCAACGAGGGGAAAGGCGTCTGCCAGGACATAGTAGCTCTGCCCAACATCCATACCCACCTAGCTCGTATGCCCTGGCAAATCCGATTTCTCCATTCACATCAATCGATGTGGATGAATAAATCATTGCGACGCGCGCTTGCTTGGGATGTATCGTTTGAAGCCAAGGCGCCCGGTAAAATGTATAAGGGACTCGTCTATGCAGATGTTTTTGCTCAGGGGTATACAAATCAGCAAATTTCTGGTTGAAGTGGTCTATGAGGGGCCAAATTTTGTGGAGCCGGTCAAAAGCTGGGTGGCCCCTGGGACGGGAGGCGGTGTTGTCGCTAAAGTGCAGGAAACGCAGGATGGCCTCAAATCGTGTCCTGGACATGGCAGCAGAGAACATGGGCATGTGATGAATTGGGTTCGTGGACCAATATGAACGCAATTCATGCTTTTTGGTTAGACCCATGTTGAGGAGAAGGCCCAGAATTTTTTTTAATTCTGAAACTTGGACTGGTTTCCACCGGAAAGTCTGGGCATAAAAGATTCCCGGGTTGGCGGCTATAAATTGAGTGGCATAACGGTTTGTTTCTGCCCCGACTATGTCCAAGAGCTCCACAGTCAAGAACAGCTCAAAAAATCCCAGGGCCGAACTGATCTGAGCTGTCTCAACCCGAACTCCAGACTGGGCGGTGAAAGGGGGAACTAATGGTGCGGCTGAAGTTGGGGACTGCCAATCAGGTTTTGCAGGGCACCTCAGTGACTCTAGGGGGTCTACGGGCCTGTCTGTGCGATGGGGGTAACTATTGCACGTGCCACCGTACCAGCTTCAACTGCCCTTCTGGTGCTCGCCACTTCACCATGTTGTACTGCAGTGCTGGTACTAGGTCCAGGATGGGCTGCGCTGCTGGTGTATGCCTCACCACGTAATCCGACAGCGCCAGCCCCACTCTGCTGCTCTTGAAGCGGATCCTGTGCAACCTGTGGTCTAGCAACACGGGCCGGGTACGCCTGGTGCTATCAGGGACCTCAGCCTCCTCGTCCGAACTTTGGGTCAGACTGCCACTGCTTTCTACAGGTTCATATTCTGACCCGCTAGATTCGTCAGATGAGGGTTCCCATTCCTCATCCGACTGGGTCAAGAGCTTGTAGGCCTCTTCAGAAGAATACCCCTTGTTTGACATTTGGACTACTAAATTTAGGGGATATTCCCTGAGACTTACCCAAGAAAGAAAGCAAGCCTGTCTTACAAATGGGAGGCTAGCGAAGTACCGGAGGCCGCTGCAATTGATAAAAAAAAAAATCAAAACTGATTTTTTTTTATCGCCGCAGCGCTTGTAAAGTGATTGTGCAGTGATAAAAAAAAACTTAAAATTTTTGTCACTGCGGCGGGGCGGGCATGGATGAACACACGTGTGGGCGACTGATCGGGCAAACACTGCGTTTTGGGAGGAGGGAGAACTACGGTGACACTAATACTATTATAGATCTGACTGTGATCAGTTTTGATCCCTAAGGCCTAGTTCACACTTCAGTGTTTGGTCAGTGATTTCCATCAGTGATTTGTGACCCAAAACCAGGTGCAACTCTAAACACAGAACAGGAGCAGATCTTTCCCGTCTACCTCATGTCTGTGGAGGCTCCACTTCTGGTTTTGGCTCACAAATCACTGATGGAAATCACTGACCAAACACTGAAGTGTGAACGAGGCCTTACAGATACTATAAAAGTGCAAATGCTGATTAGCGATACGCTAATCAGTGACTGCGGTGCGGTGGGCTGGGCGCTAAACGATCGCTAGCTACCTAACCAAGGGGCCTAAACTATCCTAAAACCTAACAGTCAATACCAGTGGGAAAAAAAAGTGACAGTTTACACTGATCACTTTTTTCCCTTTCACTAGGTGATTGACAGGGGCGATCAAGGGGTTAATTGGGGTGATGGGGGGTGATCTGGGGGCTAAGTGTTGTGTCTTGTGTACTCACTGTGAACTGTGCTCCTCTGCTGAGACCAACTGACGAAAAGGACCAGCAGAGGAGCACAGCAGCCATTTAACACATTATATTTATAAATATAATGTGTTAACTGGCTTCTGATTCGTTTTTTTTTTAAATCATCAGCTTGCCAGCCACGATCATTGGCTGGCAAGCTGATGACGTCACCCCCCTCTAACTTTTGCTGGCCCGCGATGTGCATGCGCGGGCCGGCTAAGCGCATCATCTCGCGTCCCGCGAGATGACGCATATATACGTGACTGTGCCTCAGACTGCCGCCTCCGGACCGCGATCCTGCATTAGGAGGCAGTTAAGTTCCCAGTCTGCCCTGCCACTCCACCAGTGATTTCCTCACCCAGTTACCTTGTCATCTCCCCCTGCATTACCCGTTGTCTTTGGCCATGTAGCCTCCTATTTCAACTATTTAGGTCTCCCCACTACTCCTACCCCTATCTTCCTGGGGACCACATGTCCTCTATATGATTTCGTATAGACATTTTGTCCATGTGTCACTCTTTATGACCAGGATGTGCTTGTGTGTAGGTCATTGGCACTTCTTGTGGTCCTCTTAATGTAGTCAGTGAATAGACGGTGCACAACCTGCTATGACATCTGCCTCTGGCCCTGGCTTTGGCCTGTTTTCTGTACATACACTGGGAACATTCCTCTCAGTCTATGTCTTTCCTTTGCACTGCTGGTTTATAATCTGATGGTGTTCTGCAGACTGTTGCCATTGAATGCCCTGTGCTTGGAGTGCTCGCTGACGAGGACCAGGACTATAGTGCTTCCCCTGCCCCAGCTGCCAGAGATCAGCACTCATCTGCCCTTCTCTAAGGAATCTTTTGCCTCTTTTTCCCATTGCTTGGAAGGTTTCCAGGTACAGCATGAACTGCATGTTTGAATTTCAGATAAACTGACAAAAATGTTCCCATTTCTACCGTTCGTTAATTAATAAAATTAGATTTACATTAATATCATTAGAATAGAGGCACATTACAGTATGGAGTAATTATACAGTCCCTCTGATTAAAGTGATTGTATGTATTGGGCGCCCCCTGGTGGTCAGTGTTCACACTGACCATATGAACAGTGCACGTTTCCACTTTTTTCGCTTTTACTTTTCTGCTCCTTTGATGTTCTTTTTGTCCAGGTTACTTAGGTTCTTTTATTTTATTTTTTTGTCAGTAATGGGAGCAATTGTAACCACCATCTGTAGGGCGATATTCTGGATGTTCATGCTTCTTCCCATTCTGCAGACTTTGTTATGTGACACTCTCTGTACCCTGCACACAATCAGTTTGCAGCTGACTGAAACAACGGGAGCTTGATTTTCCTCTGCAGTAGACTGGATCGGTCAACGACCAGCACTGGGGATTAATAGTCTGCAGTAGACTGGATCGGTCAACGACCAGCACTGGGGATTAATAGTCTGCAGTCGACTGGAACAGTCAGTGACCAGCACTGGGGATTAATAGTTTGCAGTAGACTGGAACAGTCAGTGACCAGCACTGGGGATTAATAGTCTGCAGTAGATTGGACCAGTCAGTAATCAGCACTGGAGATTAATAGTCTGCAGTAGACTCGACCGGTCAGTGACCAGCACTGGGGATTAATAGTCTGCAGTAGACTGGACCGGTCAGTGATCAGCACTGGGGATTAATAGTCTGCAGTAGACTCGACCGGTCAGTGACCAGCACTGGGGATTAATAGTCTGCAGTAGACTCGACCGGTCAGTGACCAGCACTGGGGATTAATAGTCTGCAGTAGACTGGACCGGTCAGTGATCAGCACTGGGGATTAATAGTCTGCAGTAGACTCGACCGGTCAGTGACCAGCACTGGGGATTAATAGTCTGCAGTAGACTGGACCGGTCAGTGATCAGCACTGGGGATTAATAGTCTGCAGTAGACTGGTCCTGTCTGTGACCAGCACTGGAGATTAATAGTCTGCAGTAGACTCGACCGGTCAGTGACCAGCACTGGGGATTAATAGTCTGCAGTAGACTGGACCGGTCAGTGATCAGCACTGGGGATTAATAGTCTGCAGTAGACTCGACCGGTCAGTGACCAGCACTGGGGATTAATAGTCTGCAGTAGACTCGACCGGTCAGTGACCAGCACTGGGGATTAATAGTCTGCAGTAGACTGGACCGGTCAGTGATCAGCACTGGGGATTAATAGTCTGCAGTAGACTGGTCCTGTCTGTGACCAGCACTGGGGATTAATAGTCTGCAGTAGACTGGATCGGTCAGTCACCAGCACTGGGGATTAATAGTCTGCAGTAGACTGGACCGGTCAGTCACCAGCACTGGGGATTAATAGTCTGCAGTAGACTGGGCCGGTCAGTCACCAGCACTGGGGATTAATAGTCTGCAGTAGACTGGGCCGGTCATTCACCAGCACTGGGGATTAATGGACTGCAGTAGACTGGACCAGTCAGTGACCAGCACTGGGGATTAATGGTCTGCAGTAGACTGGACCGGTCAGTGACCAGCTCTGGGTATTAATAGTTTGCAGTTTGTGACTTTTCATACAGGTCGCTGTAATCACCCTCCTGTAACTGCTGTAGAGGCTGCATTAGGGGATCACATCAGAAAGCATGGCAGACACCCATATACATAACACATCAACTAAACCAGGTACACAGCCTCCACGGCAGTGTACAAACAAACAGAACTGACGTGCTGCTTAATTTTACTTTATCCTTGTCATATTTAAGAATGGGAACACGGGCTGTGGAATATGTCAGTGCTATATAAGTGATGAGAATGTCTTTACAGCACTGTGGAATATGTCAGTGCTATATAAGTGATGAGAATGTCTTTACAGTGCTGTGGATTATGTCAGTGATACATGAGGGATGAGAATGTCTGTACAGCGCTGTGGAATATGTCAGTGATATATAAGGGATGAGAATGTCTGTACAGCGCTGTGGAATATGTCAATGATATAGAAGGGATGAGAATGTCTGTACAGCGCTGTGGAATATGTCAGTGATATAGAAGGGATGAGAATGTCTGTACAGCGCTGTGGAATATGTCAGTGTTATATAAGGGATGAGAATGTCTGTACAGCACTGTGGAATATGTCAGTGATATATGTGATGAGAATGTCTGTACAGTGCTGTGGAATATGTCAGTGATATATAAGTGATGAGAATGTCTGTACAGCACTGTGGAATATGTCCGTGATATATAAGTGATGAGAATGTCTGTACAGCGCTGTGGAATATGTCAGTGATATATAAGTGATTAGAATGCCTGTACAGCACTGCGGAATATGTCAGTGATGAGAATATCTGTACAGCGCTGTGGAATATGTCAGTGATATATGTGATGAGAATGTCTGTACAGTGCTGTGGAATATGTCCGTGATATATAAGGGATGAGAATGTCTGTACAGTGCTGTGGAATATGTCAGTGATATATGTGATGAGAATGTCTGTACAGTGCTGTGGAATATGTCCGTGATATATAAGGGATGAGAATGTCTGTACAGCGCTGTGGAATATGTCAGTGATGAGAATGTCTGTACAGTGCTGTGGATTATGTCAGTGATATATAAGTGATTAGAATGTCTGTACAGCGCTGTGGATTATGTCAGTGATAGATAAGTGATGAGAATGTCTGTACAGCGCTGCGGAATATGTCAGTGGTGAGAATATCTGTACAGCGCTGTGGAATATGTCAGTGGTGAGAATATCTGTACAGCGCTGTGGAGTATGTCAGTGATATATACGTGATGAGAATGTCTGTACAGCGCTGTGGATTATGTCCGTGATATCTAAGGGATGAGAATGTCTGTACAGCGCTGTGGAATATGTCAGTGATATATAAGTGATGAGAATATCTGTACAGCGCTGTGGAATATGTCAGTGATATATAAGTGATGAGAATGTCTGTACTGCGCTGTGGAATATGTCGGTGATATATAAGTGAGTTATATAACTGCATATTTCAGTGTGGAGTGTTCTGTACACTGGGCAGATGCTCACATCCAGACCTCTGTCGAGTCCTCTTCCATTCTCTTGTGTGAGGGTCTATCTATTTTACACCTTCTTTTTCTGCTCCTCCAATCTTCTCTTCCTTATCTCTGCCTGGCAGCCTGCAGATGAGCAGAGTTATCACACACGCTGCTGCTGACTTATCTCTCTCCGGGAAAGAGATGGAGCCTACTCAGATGCTGCAAAACAGCCGTCCCCAGCTAGAAATGAGATGTGCGATGCGTCCCAGCCTCCCCTACCTACCGCAATCTAATGGTCTCCAGTGCGCTTCCTCTCTGCCTGTCTGATCACTGCAGGTAGCACAAGCCGTGAAGCATCAACCCCCTCCTCACATCACTGATAATCGTCTCGCTACAGCGACCGGAAATGCTGCGCTAAGTGTTTTCGCTTCTGCCAAATACTGACGTGTTCCCCTCGGAATCTGTTCAGTCTTGATAGATTTTCCCGTTTGGTGAATATTTGGTCTGAGAATTTTGTGATGGTCCTGAGGGAACCATGAGACTGGTCCCATAAGTTGTGGCCTCCCCCTCCCTGCATTCTATAACATTGGAAGTAAAGGATGATCACAGTAAAGCAGTTGTGCCCTGGATGCTTAGTTTTAATGTATTATAAGACCTTTTTTGTAATGTTTCTTGGATTGTGGAGATAAAGGATATGGCATTTAGTAAGAAAAATAGGCCTGCGGTGATGCTTGTTAGTAGTACTGCCGGAGAATCATTGCCATGGTCCTGTCAATGTAAAGTGATCCTCTGACCTGGAGACCCTCAATAATACAAAGCTCATGAACAGCAAGAAACCTAGGTCCTGATGTAAGTGGGCCATGGGATCAGCGGGGAAATCCATAGACGTCATAGGCTCTATAGAGCCGTCCCACGTCTGATGGAAGCGTCTCAGCAGTCTGGGCAGAGACCAAATGTACCGGGAGTTCGTATACTTTCTGAAGATCTTGGGGGTAAGGATCAGAGTAGTTATTGGAAAGACAAAAAAATCACAGAAAAAACTAAAATAAAAACATCCTGCACTGTATGATATACAAATCTGCGGATGTCCCTGGCCATATTATTGAAGAAAATCACAGAAATAAGATAATAATGCAGTTAGTAAAGTAGATGCAAGCATTATATATGGACAAAGTCCTCACTCTGATGCAGGATGTTTTTATCTTAGTTTTTTCAGTGATTTTTTTTGTCTATGTAGTCTTTGCTTGAGGGAGTGGCACCTTCAAGTGTGAATGCGCACCTATTGTATCTTGGGAGTAGCATTCCTCTGCACTTTTTCCCTTCCTGTCCAATAGAGCGCCCTGATTAGGTGGTACATATGGCTGTGCCTGCTCCTCCTGCCATTGGTTGCTTGATGCACATGGAGGTGACTAGGAGAAGCACACCATATGTGCGGCGTCTGCTCAACATAGAAGCCCAGAGGCTTAGGTAGGTTTAGCGTAGGACCCGCCTGACCTGAGACCACCTTGGCGCTTGGTAGGCTGGCACAGATGTGTTTTGATCAAAATATATTGATGTCTCAGATATTATCATATCAGAGTGAGGACTTTGTCCATATGTAATGCTTGCATCTACTTATTATCTTATTTCTGTGATTTTCTTCAGTTATTGGAAAAAAACTCATCTCTAGGCTGTGTATAAGCATAAACCGTATACCGTAAGTTAACCCTTCAGGACGTAGCCAAGTTTGGAGTTTTCCTCCTGATATTTCAAGGGTCATAAAACAAGAGTAACAGGGAGCTCAGCATTTTATTGGACAAACTAGCACAGCATGCTGCATTATATTGTCCCCAGCACAGATGTGACCAACGCCTTACCTAGGAGCCTGGCCCATGTCAGTGAATGCAGCACCAGCGGCCGCCTGATGTTTGTAATTAGGCTCTTCCATGTCCCTCTCTGCCCCCCACTGCCTCATGCTGCATCCTGTAATTACATTTGCTAATTAAATGGAGTTTTCCCTAAAGTCATCTTGATCTATATGTCTTATTAGGGTGTAAGGGCATCATGGGGGCTCCGGGTGATGTGGAATGGTCTAGCCTTTCCTCCCTTTACTTTCCACTACAGGAGAAATGTATAGTCAGATGTGGCTCCCCCGGGAAGGACAGATGATGGGATTACAGAACTGGGACCTGTGGTCGTCTTCTAGCTGCAATCTAAAAAAGGTTTAAAAAAAAAAAGTGTCACCCGCGGATTAAAGCTCTGATTTCATACCTTGTGAGAGGCTCCTCTAACACTCCAGTCATCTTGTATGAAAGTCAGTCTCCGCTGTAAATGTCTTCCTCTCTCTCAGCTGGGAGTATGATGGCAGTAGTGCAGCCTCGTGGGCCATTTTCCTGATGACAAGCCTTCTGATTCTCCTTTTGTATTAATTCTTAGCAGTTTTGTATATTCATTCTTTACTATTGTAGAAAGACAATGTGAGGTTGTAACATTGATGGCTGTGGCATAGGAGCTGGCAATCTAGTGAGCGGCTCATCAGGGTAAACCATGGGGGCGGCACAGCTGTAGTACCTGTGGTGTAATGATATTGCAGGTTTCATGTACTAGATCTCTGGAGATGAGGTAGCGGGTGACCATCTCATAGGGGGTTTTACCTTCCTCTCAATTTATTCGGTAGGATTATATTTTGGACCTAAGACTTTTTTTTTTTTACCTACTAACTATGTAATTTATCATTCTTTACTTTTGACCTAGTGTCAGCAGAGGGGAGCGTGTAATGGCGTATTAACCCTGTAAGCATGAAGGCGACTTCCCCACATGCTGCTGCGCAGATTCTGCCGTCCGCACTGCAGCGACCCACACTTCGTTGACTGGGACTATTAAATGTCAGTAAGAAAGAAGCACTGCTGTAATCTGTCTTATTAGGAGCCGGAGATTTCAGTGCTGGTCTTTACCTGCGCAGTGCAACACCGTGTATGAAATCAGCCTAGCGGGGGAGGATTATCAACGCCATTACAGCCGTTCAGTAATAACGCCATATTTGTCAACCTCCCACATCTACAGACAGGGTAAAGGGTTTTCACGTGACTCATTTGCATACATTTTCTGTTTTCAGATACAATTTGGGGTGTTTCTGGAGCTGCAGCATATTCCTGACGCAACCCTTAAAGCGGTATTTTGGGAATATCCCATCAATATTAGATTGGTGGGGGTCCCCCGCTGATCCGCTGTTGGAAGCACTCCATGGGTGTGTAAGCCTCTTCCTAGGGCAGTGACGTTGCCGTACATCGGACACGTGGCCTAGGCCCTGCTCATTCTAATCGGGCTGAGCTGCAATACCAAGCACAGCCACTATACAATATACAGCACTGTGCTTGGAGAGCTGTGAAGAGACCAGAGCTCCTGTGAGCGCGGCGGCCTCTTCCAACAGCTGATTGGCGGGTGGGGGTGCCAGGCCCCCACCAATCTGATATTGATGAGATATATCAAATTCCTGGATAACACCTTTAAAGGCAGTCTGTCACCAGAGACTTCCCCATCAAACCAAGGATAATAGATAGCTGTAGGTCACCTGAATAAAACCACTGCCGGGCCATGTCAGTCTAAGCAGGGAGAGCGATGCTGGGCACACTGCTCAATGGTGACGCCCTTGTTTCTCCGAACAGCTCATTTGCAATGGAGCAGAGCTTCAAAGGGCAAAAAAAACACTATTTATTCAGGTGACCTATAGCCATCTATATCCGTTCATATGGCAGAATGTGCCGGTGGAATATTGGCGTGGACACCATGTATTGTTTGTCTCCCATTTCTTTCAATCGGAGGCAGGACTTTGGTTCGTGGGTTGGCAGTTTAAAGCCACCACTGCGCCAAGGAGAGACATGTCCTTTCTTGGTTCAGGTTTTGGATGGATGACCTGATGGTGGGGGGGGGGCACTGTCTATCCCCACCATTCTCATGGAGAAGACGCATCCGATGGTGGAACGCGGAGAGGCAGCTTGGTAAGTGACGGAGGCTGTGTACACAAGCAGTAATATTGCCGGCCATAACATCACAATGCACGACTACTCTCGTGTATTAATTGCCGCTCACCCAATTAGGTTCTAAAAAAGGAGTTTGTCAACATCTCTAAAACTTTCCGCTTAATCAAGTCAAGCTCATTTAATGATCGTCCTCTTCGTGACAAACAAGGAGTAACAGTGCTTTTAGCGAGGGGAATGGAAGGAGAGAGGAATTGCTTAATCAGGCCCACTCACGCAAACCTCTGCCCAGAGATTATTGAATTCCCGGCCTCTGTAGAATTTTAATGAAGCCGCGTACAGTTGAAAATCCCAGTCCTTTGTCAATACGGCTCAATAAGTTGTCCAGCCCTGTAATAAGGTGCAATGGGTGTTATCTGTCTGTGAGATGCAGCTTGTGGGCAAGAGCAGAGGTTGTGTGGGGATCCTTAGGGTAGAAGAATGATAAGGTAGATTGTGTCCTTGGTGGAGGTGACCCCGGTAAGTGCTGCGGCCCCCCCGCGTCTCCCCCTTATTGCTGTATTGTCATGATTGCTTTCTGCATGAGGTTTACAAGACACACGACACCGGTCTAGGAGAATAGAGAGCGTTTCATGTACCTCAGCGAGATTCCTGAATCACATCATACATATATCTTTCATGTAATTACAGTCTGTACGACACGTACGATGATCATACATCACATTCATTATCTGCTGACGGTGTTCACGATAAGTTCTGGTGATGTGCTGAAAGCAGGGTAAATGGGCAAGCCTAGGCTTCTGTGCAACTACTGCCAAACATCTCAAGAACAACTGGTCTCTTGCGGTATTTCTAGAATGCAATCATTAGTACCTACCAAGAGTGATAAAACAGAGACAGGTCATGGGTAACCTATGATCCTTGATGTTTGGGCGGTTGGAGATGAGTAGGGTTGAGCGAACCCGAACTGTAAAGTTCGGGTTCGTACCAAACTTTAGGATTTTTATTTTTTTACCCCGGACCCGAACATTTTAGTAAAAGTTTGAGTTCGATGTTCGGCGATTTAATTGCGCTTTTTGAAAGGCTGCAGGGCAGCCAATTAACAAGCATTTAAAGGGCTTCTGTCAGCCCACTAAACCGTTTTTTTGGTTAATAATAATCCCTACACTGCGAGCTCCCTATACATAAACTAAATAATCATTTTGGTTCAGTAGAATTTGATAAAAAGCTATTTTTATAATATGTAAATTACCTTGCTACCAGCAAGTAGGGCGGCTACTTGCTAGTAGCAGCCGCATCCTCTGATCCTAATGACGCCCCCTCCGCATTATGATTGACAGGGCCAGGGAACGGAATCGTTCTCTGCTGGCCCTGTTTGAATTCCAAACTGCCTGCGCCGTACCTGTCTTTAATCGGCGCATGCGTACCTGTCTTTAATTGGCGTGGCCATCCTCTAGACAGTACGCCTGCTACTGCCCACTGCAGCAAGGGACCGAGCACACCAAAGCCGTCGCAAAGGAGTTCCCTGGCAGGGCAGTTCTTCAGACAATGTGCTGACGACAAGACGCAAGTGGTTTGCACGCTGTACAAACAGAGCCTGAAGCGAGGCATAAACGTTCTAAACCTGAGCACAACCTGCATGACCAGACATCTAAGTGCAAATCACGAGCTGCAGTGGAGTAGACACCTCAAAAACCAAGAAATTTCTCTGGCTCCTCCTGCTTTCTCTTCTGCTGCAGTCTCGGCCTCTTCATCCACCTCTGGAGTGACAGTGCCACCTGCCATCCCGCAAACAGAGGATGTGCCAGCAACGCCACCACCTCGGTCACCAAGCATCTCCACAATGTCCCATGGAAGCGTTCAGCTGTCTATCTCCCAAACACTGGAGTGAAAGAGGAAGTATACCCCCTACCCACCCGCGATCCCTGGCCCTGAATGCCAGCATTTCAAAATTACTGTCCTTTAAAATGCTATAATTCTGTCTGGTGGAGACTGAGGGTCAGAGTACTTGTAAGTATCAGAACTGGAGCATGGAAAGAGGCAGTGTTGTCTGATGAATCCAAACCATACTTCACAGTTGGGATGAGGTTTTGAGGTTGGTGTGCTGTGCCTCTTTTTCTCCACACATAGTGTTGTGTGTTTCTTCCAAACAACTCCACTTTGGTTTCATCTGTCCACAGAATATTTTGCCAGTACTGCTGTGGAACATCCAGGGGCTCTTGTGCAAACTGTAAACGTGCAGCAATGGTTTTTTGGACAGCAGTGGCTTCCTCTGTGGTGTCCTCCCATGAAATCCATTCTTGTTTACTGTTTTACATATCGTAGATTCGCTAACAGGGATGTCAGCATATGCCAGAGACTTCTGTAAGTCTTTAGCTGACACTCTAGGATTCTTCTTCCCTTCATTGAGCAGTCTGCGCTGTGCTCTTGCAGTCATCTTTACAGGACGGCCGCTCCTAGGGAGAGTAGCAGCAGTGCTGAACTTTCTCCATTTATAGACAATTTGTCTTACCGTGGACTGATGAACAGCAAGGCTTTTGGAGATACTTTTATAACCCTTTCCAGCTTTATGTAAGTCAACAATTCTTACTCTAACATTTAACTCTTTGTGTGTTATTAGTTTAAGCAGACTGGGATTGTCTATTGTTGTGACTTAGATGAAGATCAGATCACATTTTATGACCAATTTGTGCAGAAATCCATATCATTCCAAAGGGTTCACAACTTCACATACTTTTCCTTGCAACTGTATATATGTGCAGGAGGGATAGGATTGGTCAGCGAGGTCACATGATCTAACCCATAAGGCACAGGTGACGCGTGTCCGCCCTTAAGGAAATGCTGCAGGAAACAAGCAGCAAGCATGGTGTGGCTAGGGCTGAATGGAAACACTGGCAACAGATCACTGCTGAACACAGCGCCCGGGACTGCGGCAGTAAGCAGGGTAACAGCGGCGCACAGCAGCCGCAGTTACAGTGTGTCACTTACCTGAGGAAGAGATGACACCAGGATTCACTGCGGAAAGAAGGCGGCCTGGTCTGATGAATCAGGTTACATCATGTGAACAGCAGGTGCATGTGTGTCACATACCTGAGGAACAGATGGCACCAGGATTCCCTATGGGAAGAAGGTGGCCTGGTCTGAAGAATCATGTTACATCATGAGGACTTCTGAGTGCACGTGCATCACTTGTTTGGTGAAGAGGGGGCACCAGGATACCCCTTTATGACAGTGTTGCCACCTGGTGGCAGTGCCCTCTTTCTGCAGGAATCGCTCAGGAATATTTTGAGAAACATGACAAACTTCCCAGATCTCAGTCTGATCTATGTGGGATGTGTTTAAAAAGCTTGGAGCTTAGAGAAAAAACTTATTTCAGCATAGCAGCAGTCTACTTTTCTTTATGTGTAATGTCTCATCTGTTTGAATCAAGGCAACATGAGCGACCAGCACTGATCAGACAAGCTGTATATCTATTGTGCGGGAAATGCAGGTCCCATCCAGGAGGAGGACAAGGTGTCATTAGTTGTAAAGCCTCAGACACTGGGTTTGAGAGAGTAAGAAATGAACTAGAGCTATAGGACTTTGCTTCATAGATCTATTGCTACCCCGGAATACCCCCCTCAATATAACCACCAGGTCACCATGGTGCACCCTGAGCAGGATTGGGATGTCCACTTTTTGCTGAGCAGTAATAGTGGCACATTATTCCTTAACCCCCTCAGCCCCGCTAGGTGAAACCCCCTTCATGACCAGAGCACTTTTTACACTTCGGCACTACACTCCTTTCACCGTTTATCGCTCGGTCATGCAACTTACCACCCAAATGAATTTTACCTCCTTTTCTTCTCACTAATAGAGCTTTCATTTGGTGGTATTTCATTGCTGCTGACATTTTTACTTTTTTTGCTATTAATCAAAATGTAACGATTTTTTTGCAAAAAAATGACATTTTTCACTTTCAGCTGTAAAATTTTGCAAAAAAAACGACATCCATATATAAATTTTTCGCCAAATTTATTGTTCTACATGTCTTTGATAAAAAAAAAATGTTTGGGCCAAAAAAAAATGGTTTGGGTAAAAGTTATAGCATTTACAAACTATGGTACAAAAATGTGAATTTCCGCTTTTTGAAACAGCTCTGACTTTCTGAGCACCTGTCATGATTCCTGAGGTTCTACAATGCCCAAACAGTAGAAAAACCCCACAAATGACCCCATTTCGGAAAGTAGACACCCTAAGGTATTCGCTGATGGGCATAGTGAGTTCATAGAACTTTTTATTTTTTGTCACAAGTTAGCGGAAAATGATGATGATTTTATTTTTTTTATTTTTTCTTACAAAGTCTCATATTCCACTAACTTGCGACAAAAAATAAAAAATTCTAGGAACTCACCATGCCCCTCACAGAATACCTTGGGGTGTCTTCTTTCCAAAATGGGGTCACTTGTGGCGTAGTTATACTGCCCTGGCAATTTAGGGGCCCAAATGTGTGAGAAGTACCTTGCAATCAAAATGTGTAAGAAATGACCGGTGAAATCCAAAAGGTGCACTTTGGAATATGCGCCCCTTTGCCCACCTTGGCAGCAAAAAAGTGTGACACATCTGGTATCGCCGTACTCAGGAGAAGTTGGGGAATGTGTTTTGGGGTGTCATTTTACATATACCCATGCTGGGTGAGAAAAATATCTTGGTCAAATGCCAACTTTGTATAAAAAAATGGGAAAAGTTGTCTTTTGCCAAGATATTTCTCTCATCCAGCATGGGTATATGTAAAATGACACCCCAAAACACATTCCCCAACTTCTCCTGAGTACGGCGATACCAGATGTGTCACACTTTTTTGCAGCCAAGGTGGGCAAAGGGGCACATATTCCAAAGTGCACCTTTCGTATTTTGCAGGCCATTTTTTACACATTTTGATTGCAAGGTACTTCTCACACATTTGGGCCCCTAAATTGCCAGGGCAGTATAACTACGCCACAAGTGACCCCATTTTGGAAAGAAGACACCCCAAGGTATTCCGTGAGGGGCATGGCGAGTTCCTAGAATTTTTTATTTTTTGTCACAAGTTAGCGGAAAATGATGATTTTTTTTTTTCCTCTTTTTTCCTTACAAAGTCTCATATTCCACTAACTTGCGACAAAAAATAAAAAATTCTAGGAACTCGCCATGCCCCTCACGGAATACCCTGGGGTGTCTTCTTTCCAAAATGGGGTCACTTGTGGCGTAGTTATACTGCCCTGGCAATTTAGGGGCCCAAATGTGTGAGAAGTACTTTGCAATCAAAATCTGTAAAAAATGACCGGTGAAATCCGAAAGGTGCACTTTGGAATATGTGCCCCTTTGCCCACCTTGGCATCAAAAAAGTGTCACACATCTGGTATCGCCGTACTCAGGAGAAGTTGGGGAATGTGATTTGGGGTGTCATTTTACATATACCCATGCTGGGTGAGAGAAATATCTTGGCAAAAGACAACTTTTCCCATTTTTTTATACAAAGTTGGCATTTGACCAAGATATTTTTCTCACCCAGCATGGGTATATGTAAAATGACACCCCAAAACACATTGCCCAACTTCTCCTGAGTACGGCGATACCAGATGTGTCACACTTTTTTGCTGCCAAGGTGGACAAAGGGGCACATATTCCAAAGTGCACCTTTCGGATTTTGCAGGGCATTTTTTACACATTTTGATTGCAAAGTTCTTCTCACACATTTGGGCCCCTAAATTGCCAGGGCAGTATAACTACCCCACAAGTGACCCCATTTCGGAAAGAAGACACCCCAAGGTATTCCGTGAGGGGCATGGCGAGTTCCTAGAATTTTTTATTTTTTGTCGCAAGTTAGTGGAATATGAGACTTTGTAAGGAAAAAAGAAAAAAAAAGAAAAATCATCATTTTCCGCTAAATTGTGACAAAAAATAAAAAATTCTAGGAACTCGCCGTGCCCCCCACGGAATACCTTGGGGTGTCTTCTTTCCAAAATGGGGTCACTTGTGGCGTAGTTATACTGCCCTGGCAATTTAGGGGCCCAAATGTGTAAGAAGTACCTTGCAATCAAAATGTGTAAAAAATGGCCTGCGAAATCCGAAAGGTGCACTTTGGAATATGTGCCCCTTTGCCCACCTTGGCTGCAAAAAAGTGTCACACATCTGGTATCGCCGTACTCAGGAGAAGTTGGGTAATGTGTTTTGGCGTGTCATTTTACATATACCCATGCTGGGTGAGAGAAATATCTTGGCAAAAGACAACTTTTCCCATTTTTTTATACAAAGTTGGCATTTGACCAAGATATTTCTCTCACCCAGCATGGGTATATGTAAAATGACACCCCAAAACACATTGCCCAACTTCTCCTGAGTACGGCGATACCAGATGTGTGACACTTTTTTGAAGCCTAGATGCGCAAAGGGGCCCAAAGTCCTTTTAGGAGGGCATTTTTAGACATTTGGATCCCAGACTTCTTCTCACACTTTCGGGCCCCTAAAAAGCCAGGGCAGTATAAATACCCCACATGTGACCCCACTTTGGAAAGAAGACACCCCAAGGTATTCAATGAGGGGCCTGGCGAGTTCCTAGAAATTTTTTTTTTTTGCATAAGTTAGCGGATATTGATTTTTTTTTTTGTTTTTTTCTCACAAAGTCTCACTTTCCGCTAACTTAGGACAAAAATTTCAATCTTTCATGGACTCAATATGCCCCTCACGGAATACCTTGGGGTGTCTTCTTTCCGAAATGGGGTCACATGTGGGGTATTTATACTGCCCTGGCTTTTTAGGGGCCCTAAAGCGTGAGAAGAAGTCTGGAATATAAATGTCTAAAAATGTTTACGCATTTGGATTCCGTGAGGGGTATGGTGAGTTCATGGGAGATTTTATTTTTTGACACAAGTTAGTGGAATATAAGACTTTGTAAGAAAAAACAAAAACAAAAACAAACAAAAAATTTCCGCTAACCTGTGCCAAAAAAAATGTCTGAATGGAGCCTTACCAGGGGGGGTGATCAATGACAGGGGGGTGATCAATGACAGGGGGGTGATCACCCATATAGACTCCCTGATCACCCCCCTGTCATTGATCACCCCCCCTGTAAGGCTCCATTCAGACACCCGCATGATTTTTTACGGATCCATGGATACATGGATCGGATCCACAGAACGCATGCGGACGTCTGAATGGAGCCTTACAGGGGGGTTATCAATGACAGGGGGTGATCAGGGTAATCAGGGTGATCACCCCCCTGTCACTTATCACCCCCCCTGTAAGGCTCCATTCAGACATCCGCATGATTTTTTACGGATCCATGGATACATGGATCGGATCCACAGAACGCATGCGGACGTCTGAATGGAGCCTTACAGGGGGGTTATCAATGACAGGCGGGTGATCAGGGTAATCAGGGTGATCACCCCCCTGTCACTGATCACCCCCCCTGTAAGGCTCCATTCAGACATCAGCATGATTTTTTACGGATCCATGGATACATGGATCGGATCCACAAAACGCATGCGGACGTCTGAATGGAGCCTTACAGGGGGGGGGGTGATCAATGACAGAGGGGTGATCACCCATATAGACTCCCTGATCACCCCCCTGTAAGGCTCCATTCAGACATCCGCATGATTTTTTACGGATCCATGGATACATGGATCGGATCCACAAAACGCATGCGGACGTCTGAATGGAGCCTTACAGGGGGGTTATCAATGACAGGGGGTGATCAGGGTAATCAGGGTGATCACCCCCCTGTCACTGATCACCCCCCCTGTAAGGCTCCATTCAGACATCCGCATGATTTTTTACGGATCCATGGATACATGGATCGGATCCACAGAACGCATGCGGACGTCAGAATGGAGCCTTACAGGGGGGCTATCAATGACAGGGGGTGATCAGGGTAATCACCCCCCTGTCACTGATCACCCCCCCTGTAAGGCTCCATTCAGACGTCCACATGATTTTTACGGATCCATGGATACATGGATCGGATCCACAGAACGCATGCGGACGTCTGAATGGAGCCTTACAGGGGGGTTATCAATGACAGGGGGTGATCAGGGTAATCAGGGTGATCACCCCCCTGTCACTGATCACCCCCCCTGTAAGGCTCCATTCAGACGTCCACATGATTTTTACGGATCCATGGATACATGGATCGGATCCACAGAACGCATGCGGACGTCTGAATGGAGCCTTACAGGGGGGTTATCAATGACAGGGGGTGATCAGGGTGATCACCCCCCTGTCACTGATCACCCCCCCTGTAAGGCTCCATTCAGACGTCCGCATGATTTTTACGGATCCATGGATACATGGATCGGATCCACAGAACGCATGCGGACGTCTGAATGGAGCCTTACAGAGGGGTTATCAATGACAGGGGGTGATCAGGGTAATCAGGGTGATCACCCCCCTGTCACTGATCACCCCCCCCTGTAAGGCTCCATTCAGACGTCCGCATGATTTTTACGGATCCATGGATACATGGATCGGATCCACAGAACGCATGCGGACGTCTGAATGGAGCCTTACAGGGGGGTTATCAATGACAGGGGGTGATCAGGGTAATCAGGGTGATCACCCCCCTGTCACTGATCACCCCCCCCTGTAAGGCTCCATTCAGACGTCCGCATGATTTTTACGGATCCATGGATACATGGATCGGATCCACAGAACGCATGCGGACGTCTGAATGGAGCCTTACAGGGGGGTTATCAATGACAGGGGGTAATCAGGGTGATCACCCGCCTGTCATTGATCACCCCCTGTAAGGCTCCATTCAGACGTCCGTATGCTTTTTGCGGATCCGATCCATGTATCCGTGGATCCGTAAAAATCATACGGACGTCTGAACGGAGCCTGACAGGGGGGTGATCAATGACAGGGCGGTGATCAATGACAGGGGGGTGATCAGGGAGTTTATATGGGGTGATCATGGGTGATCAGGGGTTTATAAGGGGTTAATAAGTGACGGGGGGGGGGGGTGTAGTGTAGTGTGGTGTTTGGTGGGACTGTACTGACCTACCTGAGTCCTCTGGTGGTCGATCCTAACAAAAGGGACCACCAGAGGACCAGGTAGGAGGTATATTAGACGCTGTTATGAAAACAGCGTCTAATATACCTGTTAGGGGTTAAAAAATTCGGATCTCCAGCCTGCCAGCAAACGATCGCCGCTGGCAGGCTGGAGATCCACTCGTTTACCTTCCGTTCCTGTGAGCGCGCGCGCCTGTGCGCGCGCGTTCACAGGAAATCTCGCGTCTCGCGAGAAGACGCGTATATGCGTCCAGGAGGAGTAAAGCAACCACCTCCCGGACGCATATCTGCGTACAGCGGTCGGGAGGTGGTTAATATACTGTAAGGTCTCGTGCACAGAGCAGAACTTGTACAGCTTTACAGTCTTTGTGACTATAGTGAAGTAGTATTACACAGCATACAGGTCTGGTCATATTGTCCACATACTTGGTGGTCTATGGCATTAAAGGGACTGTTTGTATTCCTGGTGATCCGGGGCATCGAAAGGCCTTATTTCAATATTCCTGGTGATATAATTATATGAAGCAGAAGCTTGTGGCCTAGGGCAGTGAGGAGGGTAATGTCAGCATTCCTGGTGCTCTAGGACAGTGAGGGGTATAATTCCATTATCTATGATGTGTTTTTTTTTCTCCACTGGTGAAAGGTGACATTAAAGGGTTTAATGCCACTATCCTTTGTGGTGTAGGGCATTGAAGGATTAATATCTCATAGCTGGGGTCCTGGTTACTCACCACTCCAGGCTGTCACAGGAGGCTGAACAATGATAGTCCAGCTTCCATTTTGCTCCTTGTGCTTATAGTGTTGACTGCATGGAGTGGATAGAGAGGGCTGTGCAGATGTGGCTGTGCCCTGTTCTTTCTGATAGGGCAGGGTGATTCAGGCGCGATCTGCCCGATCATTAAGGGGAGTCTGCTGGGGAGCACACTTTCCTTAGTGGAGACAGCTTCAGAGGGAACAGCTCTGACGGGGGGTTTCTGTACCACTGGACCCCCCATCCTAAGTGCGCCCATGCTGTAATGAGCTGGTGTTCTCTGTGATTACAGACAGCTGACAGTGGTGGAAGTAATAAATGGGTGCTGCCCTGCTGATGCTTTCTTAGCCCCCGGTCTCTGCTTAACTTGCACCAGTGGTTTGTCTCCGCCACGGTCGTCACTGATTGGCTGCAGTGGTCATATGTTGGGTTGATAAGACATTGCTGGAGATGGGCAATCATAAACCAGCAGAGGACCAGGGAAGTGACCACACAGGAGCGGCGCGGATCGGTAAGCTATTACTCGTTCTTCACCAACGCTGATCAACCCCTTCAAAAAGCAGGAGGAAATGTTTTCTACATAAGATGCCGGATTTTAACAGGCGAGCCCTGTTCATTTACTTCATTCATTTGTGATCAGTTGACATTAAATGTTTTCTAGTGACCCGTCTGATTGTAGAGAGACCAGATTGGCCGCACGCTGTGATAATGCAGCAGCAATTGGACCAGGTAGAGACACCAGGACTGAAGGGAAGCTACGAGACGTCTGGAATAGGTAAAGGCTCATTGAGACGAGTAGACATTCGTTCAGGCGACACGAGTGACCTACAGACAGAACGCCAATGATAAGGACAAGTACATTCCCATGTGCAAACCCTTCATATTCCATCGTATACTGTTCAGACCAGTCCAGTCATCGTACCTGTTGGGAGAAGGTCGCATGATGCACATTTACGTTACCACAATAAATGATAATTTCACAAGTTTTTGCAGCATATTGTGCACAAAATGGCTATTTTACATGGTGGACTATGATGGGGGATTTAAGCCATGTGAATGTAGCCTGATTGTCCGGTGCTGCCAGCGGAGAAGAAAAGCAGTCTTGCAGGTGTCCGGTACACTTGAATTTGTATTTCATGTAGTTATGATTAAAGGCTGCAATTATGTGAAAACTGAGGAAAAAAAGCTAAGGAAACCCATGAGGGACTGGGCCTGTCACATACTAATGATGGTGCCTATGAGGACATTGGGACGTAGCGGTCATCACCACCAGTCACCTTCATCCAACTCTAAGTTTTCTTAAAGTGATAGCAGCAGATTTTTGCGGCCATGGTCCAGTGTTGGCTCCATTCTCTGCCTGCGTCGATCTGTCTCTGGCTCACTTGGGCCTTTGTCCGACGCTAAGGCTGTGTTCGCAGGTGACTGATTTAGCTGCGGACCTGCTTTCATGCGGCAGATCTTTACCAGCAAAGTGAACGGGTTCCAGCAATTCTCAGTCACACCTGGCAGAAAAAAGCAGAAACTGACCAGTCGTGCGGATTAAAGCATAATGTCAATTTATACAGCGAATTTCATCGCAGATTTCTCCCTTTCCAAACCAAAGAATTAAACTGCTTCTAATCTGCAGCTTTTCTGCAACACAATCCGCAGGGTGTGAACGCACCCTTTGGTCAGTCACTTGTGAACCCAGCCTAAGGCCTCATGCACATGACCGTATTTTGGGTCCACATTCGATCTGCAAGGACACATTCGTTTTCGATGGGGCCTCTAAAAATGCTGCCAGCACATGGATGTCATCCGTATGCTGTCTGCATGGCCACTCCGCAAATGGTAGAACATGTCCTCTACTGCGGGATGCACACTGGCTGCGCATGAGGCCTAAGGCTGTGTAAGTGTGCACGGGCCCCCCGATCAGCCCTGTCCACAAGTGGCCGTCTGTGTACGTTACACTGCGGAGCGAGAAGCGGGAGATGAGATAATAACATGTGAAGTGTAGAGACGAGGCGCCAGAGGACGAGCGGAGCCTCACAAGTGACAGATTGAATCAGAGGGATATTTCTAGCTCGATGCGCCCCGACGTTCTGTTCACTCTTCTTAAAATAAGATGTTTGAGAATGTGTCCCAGAAAAGCTGTGAATAGCACTTCATACAGGCAAAATCTGTTAATTAACGAGAAACAAATACTTCCAAGTGCCAGGAAGACTTTTCCCAGTTACTTAAAGGAGACACTGCCTTGATTCCAGGATATTGGGCTGCAGTGGCGGAGAGCACGAGCCTCACAAAGGGTCCTCACCTGGAGCTCCAAACATCTGGACGTGAATGAGCCCTTCCCATAAAAGTCAGTGGAGGGAGAAACAAAGCTTCTGTGAGAAATCCGATCAAGCAGTGATAACAGGCATATGTAGCCTGATGGTGAACGGATGCTGAAGAGCGCTCTTCACATAGTCCCATCGGCTCAGATGGGCACCGAGAGCCTTTCATTGTGAAGGACTAAATATGGCTGCATTCAGTTGTTTGTTTTGTAATTTGGGCTGTCGGCTCCCAGGCTGGACAACCCCTTTAATATTGTATAGCTCAAATGCAGCAGTGTCCAGGATGGTCTGGAGAAAATGTCATTTCTACTTCAGACTTGAGCGAGCCGGACTGTGAGCTGTTCACATCTGGGGGGAGGCCGTATTCCCCTGCAGGAAGATGAGGGCAGTAGTGACTAATCTGGTGTGTAATAGGCTGGAATAGGAGGACTCACTCACACTGTACGTAGGCTGAGCGTCCATGATGTGAGCCTGCCACTCTGGGTGTGCTTGTCATGCAGTCGCTGCTGGCTCCTCTACGAGATTGCTGTGTCGTCCCAATGCCTCCCCCGTGTCTGTCTTGGCTACATAAGGCATAGCTTTGCATCAGGCAGCTGTAAGAAGCCTTAGAGGAGCTGTTCATGCACAAAATGAGCTGACCAACATGAAAGATATAATTACAGTCTTCACAGTTCCGTCACAGTCTGTGGATAAACTTGTAAGAATGTTCCCTGAGAAATCGAGTCTGTGCACCCTGCAGATTCCCTGTGTCAGCCGGAGGATGGGGCCGGAAACATTAACCCCTGCAGACACGTGTGTGTATATTGTTCCAATCTCTCTGAAATAAATGTTCTGTGAAGTTTGAAGGGGCAGTGCCAACAAGAACTAGTGGGTAGATGGGAGTATGACTTAGGCTACTTTCACACTGGCGTTTTGGCTTTCCGTTAGTAAGATCCGTTCAGGGCTCAGCGGTCCAAAACGGATCAGTTTTGCCCTAATGCATTCTGAATGGAAAAGGATCCGCTCAGAATGCATCAGTTTGCCTCCGATCAGTCTCCATTCTGCTCTGGAGGCGGACACCAGAACCCTGCTGCCAAACAGATCCTGACACACAATGTAAGTCAATGGGGACGGATCCGTTCTCTCCACAATGGTGTTCAAGACGGATCCGTCATGGCTATAGAAGACGTAATACAACCGGATCCGTTCATCATGGATGCGTGAAGTTGGATCACTGGAATGGAAGCGTTTTTGCAGGTCCCTGATGGATACACAAAAAACCCTGATGTGAAAGTAGCCTGCATAGACGCTGTGTACACAAAACTGGACATTTGTAAGCAAGTAACCGTCAATTTGGAAAAGCTAGGTATGGCATTCTTTCTGATGTTAAAAAAGTTGAATATTCTGCCTCCTTATTTCAGCGATCGCTGGAGAGCTCAGCATCTTGATCCCCTCTGATCAAACCTCTGACGGCTGATAATTTATTTATTTTTATTATTTTTTATTTTTTGCATTGGTTTTTAAAATCTGCCCTTATTGTTATTTTTTGAGGTTTAGTTGAGAAAAAGCATAGTGTGAAAACTGCATTGAAGTCGCCACCCATGTGGTTCTGCATTTTTGGGCTGCCATAGAAATTCTGGAAACGTTTTCTTGATCTTTTTAATTAACAAATAATCCGGAAGCCACAATGAAAGCATGTAATAAGTGTGGTCTGCAGTTGTCAGGCCGCCCGCAGAACGTGCATGTAATAAGTGTGGTCTGCAGTTGTCAGGCCGCCCGCAGAACGTGCATGTAATAAGTGTGGTCTGCAGTTGTCAGGCCGCCCGCAGAACGTGCATGTAATAAGTGTGGTCTGCAGTTGTCAGGCCACCCGCAGAACGTGCATGTAATAAGTGTGGTCTGCAGTTGTCAGGCCGCCCGCAGAACGTGCATGTAATAAGTGCGGTCTGCAGTTGTCAGGCCGCCCGCAGAACGTGCATGTAATAAGTGTGGTCTGCAGTTGTCAGGCCGCCCGCAGAACGTGCATGTAATAAGTGTGGTCTGCAGTTGTCAGGCCGCCCGCAGAACGTGCATGTAATAAGTGTGGTCTGCAGTTGTCAGGCCACCCGCAGAACGTGCATGTAATAAGTGTGGTCTGCAGTTGTCAGGCCGCCCGCAGAACGTGCATGTAATAAGTGTGGTCTGCAGTTGTCAGGCCGCCCGCAGAACGTGCATGTAATAAGTGTGGTCTGCAGTTGTCAGGCCGCCCGCAGAACGTGCATGTAATAAGTGTGGTCTGCAGTTGTCAGGCTGCCCGCAGAACGTGCATGTAATAAGTGTGGTCTGCAGTTGTCAGGCCACCCGCAGAACGTGCATGTAATAAGTGTGGTCTGCAGTTGTCAGGCCGCCCGCAGAACGTGCATGTAATAAGTGTGGTCTGCAGTTGTCAGGCCGCCCGCAGAACGTGCATGTAATAAGTGTGGTCTGCAGTTGTCAGGCCGCCCGCAGAACGTGCATGTAATAAGTGTGGTCTGCAGTTGTCAGACCCTAGAACAGGGATCAGCAACCTTTTAGGCTCCAGCTGTTCCGATACTACAATTCCCAGCATGCTCCATTAATTTGAGAGTTCTGAGAGGAGCAGAGCAAGAATACATGCTGGGAGTTGTAGTTTCACAACAGCTGGAGTGCTTGAGGTTGCCTATGCCTGCCCTAGAAAGTGCATGCAGTTCGGCCAGTATCAGGCCATGTTCACATAGAAGTTCAGTCTTTGTGCAGCGTTGGAGGGGACACGTGGAGCAGGTGGGTGTCAGGGTGCTGTCCAGCAGTCGCCTGCTCTGTCTATTTGCTCTATATCTGATGCATGGGGATCATTTGGCATTCAGTGATTGCTTTGTGAAAGTTTCAAGTCCTTTTACCCAATGTGTCTCTTGTCAGGAATTGGTTAAATAGTTCGGTCTCCTCTGAGCGTGCGCTCCTGTAAGCTGGGCCGACGCCGATCTTGTTCCAATTAATTGAATGTCTGTGAAGAAAGTGTTTTCCTGTCCCCGGCTAAAGCATTTGAATAAATAAAGCGCATTAGAAGTGTCTCTCCTAATCGCCCCCGACGTTTACACCGCGGGGTGCAAATTGCTCTCTGGCAGTAAGTCTGCAATTGTAATTTTCATTCACGTTCCAGTGTGGAGGTGGCGGCACCAAAAAACATCATTATTATACTCCTTTATCAGCATTAATATCGCTCCATCATGAGGGAAGTTGTGAGGTTGGGTGTCTATGGAGCAGATCTCTAGCACTGTTATCACTGCGGTCAGGTGTAATCGCTCTGTGCATGAAAGATATGGAGCTGAGCCGCTCTGCCCATACGTGAAACTGCACAGGGGCCCAGCAGGTAAGGGCGCCTTCACACGCTGCAGGTTTTGTTAAGGGAATGTCTGCAACTGAAAATCAATTCCATTCACAAAAATGCAGCAATATCTGTAGCATGTGAATGCACCCTAAGGGGCCACTGCTATCCGGAAGAGGCCTGAGATGAGGTAATGACTTGCTGATACTGCTCGATTGTTAATGAGAGAGAAGACTTTGACAAGCAAGGGGCTCATGTACAGTTCTTGCTCAAGGGCCCTCTGCCCCTGATGGAGAGACTGTACAGCGAGTGTCTGGGGACATGGATGATGGGAATTATGCATTGTGTGAAGATTGTACAGTCGTGGCCAAAAGTTTTGAGAATTACATAAATATTGGAAATTGGAAAAGTTGCTGCTTAAGTTTTTATAATAGCAATTTGCATCTACTCCAGAATGTTATGAAGAGGGATCAGATGAATTGCATAGTCCTTCGTTGCCATGAAAATTAACTTAATCCCAAACAAACCTTTCCACTGCATTTCATTGCTGTCAGGACCTGCTGAGATCATTTCAGTAATCGTCTTGTTAACTCAGGTGAGAATGTTGACGAGCACAAGGCTGGAGATCATTATGTCGGGCTGATTGGGTTAAAATGGCAGACTTGACCTGTTAAAAGGAGGGTGATGCTTGAAATCATTGTTCTTCCATTGTTAACCATGGTGACCTGCAAAGAAACGCGTGCAGCCATCATTGCGTTGCATAAAAATGGCTTCACAGGCAAGGATATTGTGGCTACTAAGATTGCACCTCAATCATCAATTTATAGGATCATCAAAAACTTCAAGGAAAGAGGTTCAATTCTTGTTGAGAAGGCTTCAGGGCGTCCAAGAAAGTCCAGCAAGCGCCAGGATCGTCTCCTAAAGAGGATTCAGCTGCGGGATCGGAGTGCCACCAGTGCAGAGCTTGCTCAGGAATGGCAGCAGGCAGGTGTAAGCGCATCTGCACGCACAGTGAGGCCAAGACTTTTGGAAGATGGCCTGGTGTCAAGAAGGGCAGCAAAGAAGCCACTTCTCTCCAAAAAAAACATCAGGGACACATTGATCTTCTGCAGAAAATATGGTGAATGGACTGCTGAGGACTGGGGCAAAGTCATATTCTCCGATGAAGCCTCTTTCCGATTGTTTGGGGCATCAGGAAAAAGGCTTGTACGGAGAAGAAAAGGTGAGCGCTACCATCATTCCTGTGTCATGCCAACAGTAAAGCATCCTGAGGCCATTCATGTCTGGGGTTGCTTCTCATCCAAGGGAGTGGGCGCACTCACAATTTTGGCCAAAAACACAGCCATGAATAAAGAATGGAACCAACACACCCTCCAACAGCAACTTCTTCCAACAATCTAACAACAGTTTGGTGAAGAACAATGCATTTTCCAGCACGATGGAGCACCGTGCCATAAGGCAAAAGTGATAACTAAGTGGCTCGGGGACCAAAACGGTGACATTTTGGGTCCATGGCCTGGAAACTCCCCAGATCTTAATCCCATTGAGAACTTGTAGTCAATCCTCAAGAGGCGGGTGGACAAACAAAAACCCACTAATTCTGACAAACTCCAAGAAGTGATTATGAAAGAATGGGTTGCTATCAGTCAGGAATTGGCCCAGAAGTTGAATGAGAGCATGCGCAGTCGAATTGCAGAGGTCCTGAAAAAGAAGGGCCACCACTGCAAATACTGACTCTGCATAAATGTCATGTAATTGTCGATAAAAGCCTGTGAAACGTATGAAGTGCGTGTAATTATATTTCACTACATCACAGAAACAACTGAAACAAAGATCTAAAAGCAGTTGAGCAGCAAACTTTGTGAAAACTAATATTTGTTTCTTTCTCAAAACTTTTGGCCACGACTGTACTGTGAGCTTCTGGGGTCAGGGATGATGGGTGTGATACATTGTGTGATATAGGAAATTTAGGGATGGTAGGAGTGATACTTTGTATAAAATGCACCACATTTTGACATAAATTAATCCAAGTTTTGGCTCGATCAGATTAGTAGAGGCGGGTAATGTTCTCTATAAACTGGACAGCTGAGATGGGTAAAACTCTTCTATGGTGAGTTGTCTCCCAGGATAGTTCTGCGCTGATCAATCAACACAACTTATCAAATCTGACGCCGTGTGTTCAGGATGACTCGAACATTATCCCTGGAAAAAACTGAAGGCAAGTCTCCTGTAAAGAAGGCAGCGGTAATAAGGCCTGAACCTGCGATGGGACGTGGAGGTAGGTTACTGTCTGATGCTGCGGCGCAGCATTGTGTGCATAATCCCTCCTTCCTCTGTTCTTACACTTTTCCCAAGCTTCTCTTTCCTGTGTGTAAATAAGCAAATTATACTATGAATTGTCAGCTCTGGGGGTCACAGCTACAGTTGCAAGAAAAAGTATGTGAACCCTTTGGATCGATATGGATTTCTGCACAAATTGGTCATAGATTGTGATTTGATCTTCATCTAAGTCACAACAACAGACAATCACAGTCTGCTTAACCTAATAACACACAAATAATTAAATGTTACCATGTTTTTATTGAACACACCATGTAAACATTCACAGTGCAGGTGGAAAAAGTATGTGACCCCCCTAGACTAATGACATCTCCAAGAGCTGATTGGAGTGAGGTGTCAGCCAACTGGAGTCCAATCAATGAGATGAGATTGGAGGTGTTGGTTACAGCTGCCCTATAAAACACACACCAGTTCTGGGTTTGCTTTTCACAAGAAGCATTGCCTGATGTGACTGATGCCTCGCACAAAAGAGCTCTCAGAAGACCTACGATTAAGAATTGTTGACTTGCATAAAGCTGGAAAGGGTTACAAAAGTATCTCCAAAAGCCTTGCTGTTCATCAGTCCACGGTAAGACACATTGTCTATAAATGGAGGACGTTCAGCACTGCTGCTACTCTCCCTAGGAGCGGCCGTCCTGTAAAGATGACTGCAAGAGCACAGCGCAGACTGCTCAATGAGGTGAAGAAGAATCCTAGAGTGTCAGCTAAAGACTTACAAAAGTCTCTGGCATATGCTAACATCCCTGTTAGCGAATATATACGATATGTAAAACACTAAACAAGAATGGATTTCATGGGAGGATACCACAGAGGAAGCCACTGCTGTCCAAAAAAAAAAAAAGCATTGCTGCACGTTTACAGTTTGCACAAGAGCACCTGGATGTTCCACAGCAGTACTGGCAAAATATTCTGTGGACCGATGACACCAAAGTTGAGTTGTTTGGAAGAAACACACAACACTATGTGTGGAGAAAAAGAGGCACAGCACACCAACCTCAAAACCTCATCCAAACTGTGAAGTATGGTGGTGGGGGCATCATGGTTTGGGGCCGCTTTGCTGCCTCAGGGCCTGGACGGATTGCTATCATCGAAGGAAAAATGAATTCCCAAGTTTATCAAGACATTTTGCAGGAGAACTTAAGGCCATCTGTCCACCAGCTGAAGCTCAACAGAAGATGGGAGTTGAAACAGGACAACGACCCAAAGCATAGAAGCAAATCAACAACAGAATGGCTTAAACCGAAGAAAATCCGCCTTCTGGAGCGGCCCAGTCAGAGTCCTGACCTCAACCCGATGGAGATGCTGTGGCAGGACCTCAAGAAAGCAATTCACACCAGACATCCCAGGAATATTGCTGAACTGAAACCGTTCTGTAAAGAGGAATGGCCAAGAATTACTCCTGACCATTGTGCCCGTCTGATCTGCAACTACAGGGAACGTTTGGTGGAAGTTATTGCTGCCAAAGGAGGTTCAACCAGTTATTAAATCCAAGGGTTCACATACTTTCTCCACCTGCACTGTGAATGTTTACATGGTGTGTTCAATAAAAACATGGTAACATTTAATTATTTGTGTGTTATTAGTTTAAGCAGACTGTGATTGTCTATTGTTGTGACTTAGATGAAGATCAGATCACAATTTGTGCAGAAATCCATATTATTCTAAAGGGTTCACATACTTTTTCTTGCAACTGTACAGTTGCAGCCTCTCCATAGCTCTGCCTGTGGCTGAGTACATTAGGCGGTAGTGCTGATTCAGCAGGATCCGAGCATTGTAACGAGTCTCCTGCCATCTTATCCTTGAAAAACATCCTAATCCTCGGGACTTCTCTGGGACTCAGAGATAACTCGTCAACTGAAAGAAAACCTTTCTACCACAGTATAATGTTTACTTCAAATTATCTTCCTTTCTGTTCCGAAGGAAGAGAAAAATCCACAGATTTGGTCAAAGAAAAGTATATATTTTACTCTGACAAATCCATGGTTGCATATAAATGAGAATCTGTAATGAGGCTTTTCAGCTCCCACATTATATCAGACACGTCTACATCTGACAGATTAATCCTTGCAAAACGATCCATTCTGCATCTCCTGGCTCCGCGCACACAATTATAACAGATGAAGCCGCTTCGAAATAACCCTCAGGTCAGAGGGGTTTCTCACCTGCACAGAAGCCATCACCTTAATTAGATCTCCTCCCGATACAGCGGTCGGCAGAGGTCCGCTCACTGGGGCAGGGGATTTCCATTGCTTATCATTTAATGACAATGGTTCCTATAAGGCAGCCATACACATGACAATCCTGTGCAGGGACTCTGCTTTATCTCTGCCGGCGAGGACAATGTGCAAATATTCAGACTGGCGTAGAAATATGTATTGCGCCTTACATGGGGGTAACACTTGACTATTTCTGCAGATCACATGAAGCTAAAAGGCAGCATTTTGAAATATAGTGCTCGTTCTAGGTCGTTATGTCATTTCTTATTCTTTGATAGACATTGTAGAAACACCAGATCTGTATGACCCGGTCCATATATGGCAAATGCCCCCCGCACGGATCCTGCTGTCCTGATATATTCTCCTATTATTTGATACGAATAAGATTCGCTAATCAGCGTGCACCCCAATTGCAGACATATTTTACCTTAAAAAAATGACAATCCTTGCAGTTTGGACACTTTTGCCTTGTCTGTTACAGAAGTTTTTATTTTACCAAGTCAGGATTGGAGTCAGCAAAGTGAAGTCTAACATATAGACAGGATGCATACTTTTTATACCTTCTACCTGCTGTCTACTTAATCAGACAGTTATTACCATAGTTCCATATTTTAGACAAAAATCATCATGTGAAATGCACAGATGGTTGTGGTTAGCTTAAAAAAAAATGTCCCTTTCTAGGGGTCGCTGAGGAAGTTTGAGAGCTACATTTATTTGCTTAACCTCAGACTGAGAGAGAACTCCTTGTAACACACTCTAAACATCATTTTTCCAACATTATCCAACAAGGGGCTTGGCTAAGTGGGAAAAGGGGTTGCCACGCCTTGCCCTGTGAATGTGCGGAGATCTGCCAGACTGGCTGCACATGTTTGACTCTTCTCTTTGTTTTGGTTTGAGCTGAGCTGGATCCACCTTACTTTAGGTGTACTGGGTTGATTGTTTGCGAGGCTATTTATTCCTCCTTCTCCCAGTGGCTTGTGCGGGTTATAGTTCATTCCTGTGGGCTTTGGATTGTCTGCTCCAGCTCAGCTCAAGATAAGTCCTCTCTGTTTCTTCCCGTGTTGTCTTTTGTCTAGGCCTCTAGGGAGACGCTTGCTTCTTCCTGCTTGAGGAAGCAGGTCACCTCTTCCCCTTTCCCTACTGCTCAGGTTGTCCCTGAATATATAGACATAGGCACGAGGGCATGTGCATATCCACCATAAGGGTATGCACATGTGCACAGCAGTATAGGGAAAGCTTCAGGGATTGCAAGGAGGTGACCCTCTCTCCCTAGCTTTTAGGCCTAGTCTATTGGTCTGTTTGTTTTCCCTGGGTTTGGTTATTTCCCTGCTGATATACCTTCCGTGACAGGTGTGTAGTCCATTGGAGTGGGTGTGGCTAAAGTGTAACAATGTGCACCAACATTTAGCAAAATTCACTCATAAAGTAAGCCAAGCAATAGGTGGTGATAAAAGGGCTGGAACAAGTAAAGCAAAAACTCAGGCAGACCCTGTATATGTGGTAAAATAACTAAAGATTCACAATTTCATCATCTTGGCTGCATCATGCATCCAATCACTTGCCTCAGCAATACATGGACATCACCGCTGCAGCCAGGACAACAAACAGCAGCGGGCAAGGAAGGGGGCGTTATTGATTCTAGTTATTTTACCACAAGTGCAGGGGTTGCACACGTTTCTATTTAACTCAGACAACCCTTTTAAAAGAAAGTGGACTGTAATGTGTGTATTAATGCAGCTATGTCCCCAGGATCAACCCTTTTAAACCAGACATACTGGCTTGTAGGTGCTCATCATGCTAATTAAACTATACCTTTCTTTTGTCTGTATGATGAATAGCTGCAGAGAAATATGTGTTTTATTCATATGCAAATGAGCAATGGGAGCACTAGCAGGCGGGGTTGATTCATCGGACCACTGTCTTGTAACACCCCCTGTGTTCTGATTGACAGGGCTAGACATGCTGAGGGCAGAGCTGTGTCCTACCATCTCCATATCATATGCACTATAGCTTCACCACACTGAGATCTGCTCAGAAAGCTCATCTACATATCATATACACCATGTACTATAGCTTCACCGCACTGAGATCTGCTCAGAAAGCTCATCTACATATCATATACACCATGTACTATAGCTTCACCGCACTGAGATCTGCTCAGCTTATCTACATATCATATACACCATGTACTATAGCTTCACCACACTAAGATCTGCTCATAAAGCTCATCTACATATCACTGCTTAATTCACAGACACAATATATGATTAAAAGAGAAATGTAAAATAAATGGTTTTCGGCACTGAAGTTGTAGTCAAATAAAAACGTCTTCTTTATTGCAACTTATGTACATCAGCAGACACAACCATGAAGCATGCGGTAATCATTAACCACTAAGGACAGACTGTCCGAAATGCGTCAATGATTACCGCATGCTTCGTGGTTGTGTCTGCTGATGTACATAAGTTGCAATAAAGAGGAAGTTTTTATTTGACTACAACTTCAATGCCGAAACCATTTCTTTCACTTATTTTTATCATATATTGTGTCTGTGAACAAAGCAGTGATATCTAGATGAGATTTCTGAGCAGATCTCAGTGTGGTGAAGCTATAGTACATAGTGCATATGATATGGAGATGCTAGGACACAGCTCTGCCCTCAGCATGTCTAGCCCTGTCAGTCAAGGGGAGGGGGCGTTCGCAGAGCACTGGGGGTGATACAAAGCAGTGCTAAGACGATTCAGTCCCGCCTCTTGGTGCTTAAAATTTCTCATTTGTATATGAATAAAAACACTAATTTCTCTGCAGCTGTTTATCGTAGAGACAAAAGAAAGGGATTGTTTTAATCAGCATGATGAGCCCTACCAGGCAGTATGGTTTAATAGGGTTGATGCTGGTGACAGAGCCGCTTTAAACCTGAATGCCTGCACCTTGCGGGGCCCTATGAGCAGGACCTTCTAGTGGTTTCTCACATCTGCTGCTCCAGAAGCTATGATGTCTGTAACTGTATGGAAGGCTTTACTATTCTACTGTGCTTTATGCAATGCCTGTTTTACGAATAATTGCTATTATGTGAAAATACAGTTTCTCTGTAATTATGTAACCTAAAATAGAATTATTTTTTTTGTTTTTTTTGTTTTGGTCCTCATTGTTCATTTTGGTTAGGGTTAATCAGAGCTGGCTCCATTGTAGAATCATTGCACTCTACAGTCATGGCCAAAAGTTTTGAGAATTACATAAATATTGGAAATTGGAAAAGTTGCTGCTTAAGTTTTTATAATAGCAATTTGCATCTACTCCAGAATGTTATGAAGAGGGATCAGATGAATTGCATCGTCCTTCTTTGCCATGAAAATTAACTTAATCCCAAAAAAACCTTTCCACTACATTTCATTGCTGTCATTAAAGGACCTGCTGAGATCATTTCAGTAATCGTCTTGTTAACTCAGGTGAGAATGTTGACGAGCACAAGGCTGGAGATCATTATGTCAGGCTGATTGGGTTAAAATGGCAGACTTGACCTGTTAAAAGGAGGGTGATGCTTGAAAGCATTGTTCTTCCATTGTTAACCATGGTGACCTGCAAAGAAACGCGTGCAGCCATCATTGCGTTGCATAAAAATGGCTTCACAGGCAAGGATATTGGAGGCTACTAAGATTGCACCTCAATCAACAATTTATAGGATCATCAAGAACTTCAAGGAAAGAGGTTCAATTCTTGTTAAGAAGGCTTCAGGGCGTCCAAGAAAGCCCAGCAAGCGCCAGGATCGTCTCCTAAAGAGGATTCAGCTGCGGGATCGGAGTGCCACCAGTGCAGAGCTTGCTCAGGAATAGCAGCAGGCAGGTGTAAGCGCATCTGCACGCACAGTGAGGCCAAGACTGGAGGGAAGATGTCCTGGTGTCAAGAAGGGCAGCAAAGAAGCCACTTCTCTCAAAAAACACATCAGGGACAGATTGATCTCCTGCAGAAAATATGGTGAATGGACTGCTGAGGACTGGGGCAAAGTCATATTCTCCGATGAAGCCTCTTTCCGATTGTTTGGGGCATCAGGAAAAAGGCTTGTCCGGAGAAGAAAAGGTGAGCGCTGCCATCAGTCCTGTGTCATGCCAACAGTAAAGCATCCTGAGACCATTCATGTGTGGGGTTGCTTCTCATCCAAGGGAGTGGGCTCACTCACAATTTTGCCCAAAAACACAGCCATGAATAAAGAATGGCACCAAAACACCCTCCAACAGCAACTTCTTCCAACAATCCAACAGTTTGGTGAAGAACATTGCATTTTCCAGCACGATGGAGCACCGTGCCATAAGGCAAAAGTGATAACTAAGTGGCTCGGGGACCAAAACGTTGACATTTTGGGTCCATGGCCTGGAAACTCCCCAGATCTTAATCCCATTGAGAACTTGTGGTCAATCCTCAAGAGGCGGGTGGACAAACAAAAACCCACTAATTCTGACAAACTCCAAAAAGGGATTATGAAAGAATGGGTTGCTATCAGTCAGGAATTGGCCCAGAAGCTGATTGAGAGCATGCGCAGTCGGATTGCAGAGGTCCTGAAAAAGAAGGGCCAACACTGCAAATACTGACTCTGCATAAATGTCATGTAATTGTCGATAAAAGCCTTTGAAACGTATGAAGTGCGTGTAATTATATTTCACTACATCACAGAAACAACTGAAACAAAGATCTAAAGGCAGTTTAGCAGCAAACTCTGTGAAAACTAATATTTGTGTCATTCTCAAAACTTTTGGCCACGACTGTAGAATGAGGTCTTGGATGGTCAGTGGTCATTAAAAGGTTAAGCTACGACGGCTCCATGCCTCTTCAGCTTGCAGGGCTCCACATTTGTCTACGTTTACACAGCCCCCTCATTTCATAGGACCCCATGTATCTGATACTTCCCGGAGATTCCTAAGAAAAAACGATGGGATAAAAAGCAACTTGTACATAAGCGCCGCCAGACACCACAGATCCTTAAAAAGCTTGAATCTTTATTATTCGTATTGTATTGAAGATTCAAGCTTTTCCAGGATTTTTTTGACTGATGACCTATGCTCTGGGACCCCGTCTAATCAGCTGTTTGAGCTCAACAAACAGCGCCGTACATTTTATAGTGGCTGTGCTTGGTATTGCAACTCAGCTCAATTCACTTCGATGAGACAGAGCTGCAGAAAGCCGCAGTGCTGGTCAGATACTGTGACTTAGCCAGAGGAAAACCCCTTTAAGGATGTTTGGTGTCTGGCGCTTGTGTACAAGTTTCCTTTCTTGGCAGTTTTTTATACTCCAGCTGCTCAGTAAATGTTGGCTGTTACTGACAGCAGGATCCCAGCAGTGTCCGGGAAACCATGCCCGGATCAGACAGCGCTGGGATATTTTATATAATGTGCAGGGATCTACTGACTGGATATTATCAGGACGGATCACACAACGCTGGGTCATTATAGTAGGGGTGTACTGCTCAGTTACATGGGGCTCGGGCTGCTCTGTAGTAACTGGGGGTATGGCTCAGTTACATGGGGCTCGGACTGCTATGTAATTAGGTGGGTACGGCTCAGTCACACAGTGCTCGGGCTGCTGTATTATTAGGGGTGTATGGCTCAGTTACACGGTGCTCGGGCTGCTGTATAATTAGGGGTGTATGGCTCAGTTACACGGTGCTCGGGCTGCTGTATAATTAGGTGGGTATGGCTCAGTTACACGGTGCTCGGGCTGCTGTATAATTAGGGGTGTATGGCTCAGTTACACGGGCTCGGGCTTCTGTGTAATAACTTGTGGGTACGGCTCAGTTACATTGGGCTCAGCTGAGTTACATGGGGCTCGGACTACTGTGTAATAACTGGGAGCTACGGCTCATTTAAATGGGGCTCTGGCTGCAGTGTAATAACGGGGGGGGGGGCTAGGGCTCATTTACATGGTGCTCTGGCTGCTATGTAATAACTGGGGGGGGGGGTGCAGCTCAATTACATAGGGCTCGGGTTGCTGTGTAATAACTCGGGGTACGGCTCAGTTACACGTGGCTTGGGCTGCTGTGTAATAACTGGAGGGGTACTGCTCAGTTACATGGGGCTCGGGCTGCTCTGTAGTAATTGGGGGTACGGCTCAGTCACACAGTGCTCGGGCTGCTGTATAATTAGGGGTGTATGGCTCAGTTACACGGGCTCGGGCTGCTGTGTAATAACTTGTGGGTACGGCTCAGTTACATTGGGCTCAGCTGAGTTACATGGGGCTCGGACTACTGTGTAATAACTGGGGGCTACGGCTCATTTAAATGGGGCTCTGGCTGCTGTTTAATAACTGGGGGGGGGGGGCTAGGGCTCATTTACATGGTGCTCTGGCTGCTATGTAATAACGGGGGGGGGGTACAGCTCAGTTACATAGGGCTCGGGATGCTCTGTAATGACTGGGGGCTACGGCTCAGTTACATGCGGCTCGGCTGCTGTGTACTAACTGGGGGTTTGTCACAACCAGACAGCTGAGAAGCTCTGACAGAAGCCTTTCAGAACCTCCTCCTTGAGTTTTCTTTGTTGTGGTATTCAGTTCCTCATCTCGTTAGCCTCTCTCAGCTGTCATGTAGTTGGATTAATTGCATCCCTTTAAATTCCGCCCCATAATGCATTACTGGGCGGCTTATACTTCTTCCTGGAGTGTGTGTGCATGCTCATCCTGTTTTCCTGTCTGCTACAAAGTTAAGTGCTGTACATTTATCTGTTATTTTCTGTTTGCTGGATCCCAGGTGACCCTGACTCCCTCCGTGTCTAGTGTAGGGAGCCGGTGGTCGTGTCCCCTCACTATTGTAGGGTGTTCAGGGGTTATATAGTCGAGGTACGTGGCTATGCAACCATCCACCTCTGGGATCTTTGCATAGGCTGAGCAGCCAGGGAAAGTGCCAGGTCTTGTGCAGGGGTCTCCCCTTGGTTCCTTAGCTTTGGATCCAGTGAGTCATATATGCATGTTGCTTTGTCTTGTTTCCTGTACACCGTCCATGACAGGGGTACAGCTCAGTTACATAGGGCTCGGCTGCTGTTTAATAACTGGGAGGTACGGCTCAGTTACATAGGGCTCGGGTTGCTGTGTAATAACTGGGGGGTACGGCTCAGTTACTCATGGCTCGGGTTGCTGTGTAATAACTGGGGGGTACGGCTCAGTTACATGGGGCTCGGGCTGCTGTGTAATAACTGGGGGGTACGGCTCAGTTACACATGGCTCGGGTTGCTGTGTAATAACTGGGGGGTACGGCTCAGTTACATGGGGCTCGGGCTGCTGTGTAATAACTGGGGGGTACGGCTCAGTTACTCATGGCTCGGGTTGCTGTGTAATAACTGGGGGGTACGGCTCAGTTACATGGGGCTCGGGCTGCTGTGTAATAACTGGGGGGTACGGCTCAGTTACACATGGCTCGGGTTGCTGTGTAATAACTGGGGGGTACGGCTCAGTTACATGTGGCTCAGGCTGCTGTGTAATAACTGGGGGGTACGGCTCAGATACAAGGGGCTCGGGTTGCTGTGTAATAACTGGGGGGTACGGCTTAGTTTCACGTGGCTCGGGCTGCTGTGTAATAACTGGGGGTACGGCTCAGTTACATGGGGCTCGGCTGCTGTGTAATAACTGGGGGGTACTGCTCAGATACACAGGGCTCGGCTGCTATGTAATAACTGGGGGGTACGGCTCAGTTACATGGGGCTCGGGCTGCTGTGTAATAACTGGGGGGTACGGCTCAGTTACATGGGGCTCGGGCTGCTGTGTAATAACTGGGGGGTACGGCTCAGTTACATGGGGCTCGGGCTGCTGTGTAATAACTGGGGGGTACGGCTCAGTTACATGGGGCTCGGGCTGCTGTGTAATAACTGGGGGGTACGGCTCAGTTACACGTGGCTCGGGCTGCTGTGTAATAACTGGGGGGTACGGCTCAGATACAAGGGGCTCGGGTTGCTGTGTAATAACTGGGGGGTACGGCTCAGTTTCACGTGGCTCGGGCTGCTGTGTAATAACTGGGGGTACGGCTCAGTTACATGGGGCTCGGCTGCTGTGTAATAACTGGGGGGTACTGCTCAGATACACAGGGCTCGGCTGCTATGTAATAACTGGGGGGTACGGCTCAGTTACATGGGGCTCGGGCTGCTGTGTAATAACTGGGGGGTACGGCTCAGTTACATGGGGCTCGGGCTGCTGTGTAATAACTGGGGGGTACGGCTCAAATACACAGGGCTCGGGTTGCTGTGTAATAACTGGGGGGTACGGCTCAGATACACGGGGCTCGGGCTACTGTGTAATAACTGGGGGGTACAGCTCAGATACACGGGGCTCAGGCTGCTGTGTAATAACTGGGGGGTACGGCTCAGTTACATAGGGCTCGGGCTGCTGTGTAATAACTGGGGGTACGGCTCAGATACACGGGGCTCGGGCTACTGTGTAATAACTGGGGGGTACAGCTCAGATACACGGGGCTCAGGCTGCTGTGTAATAACTGGGGGGTACGGCTCATTTACATGGTGCTCTGGCTGTTATGTAATAACTGGGGGGGAGGGGGTGCAGCTCAGTTACATAGGGCTCGGGATGCTCTGTAATGACTGGGGGGAACGGCTCAGATACAAGGGGCTCGGCTGCTGTGTAATAACTGGGAGGTACGGCTCAGTTACACATGGCTCGGGTTGCTGTGTAAAAACTGGGGGGTACGGCTAAGTTACATGGGGCTCGGGTTGCTGTGTAATAACTGGGGGGTACGGCTCAGATACACAGGGCTCGGTTGCTGTGTAATAACTGGGGGGTACGGCTCAGTTACACTGGGCTCGGCTGCTGTGTAATAACTGGGGGTACGGCTCAGATACACGGGGCTCGGGCTGCTGTGTAATAACTGGGGGGTACGGCTCAGTTTCACGTGGCTCGGGCTGCTGTGTAATAACTGGGGGTACGGCTCAGTTACATGGGGCTCGGGTTGCTGTGTAATAACTGGGAGGTACGGCTCAGTTTCACAGGGCTCGGTTGCTGTGTAATAACTGGGGGGTACGGCTCAGTTACACTGGGCTCGGCTGCTGTGTAATAACTGGGGGTACGGCTCAGATACACGGGGCTCGGGCTGCTGTGTAATAACTGGGGGGTACGGCTCAGTTACTCATGGCTCGGGTTGCTGTGTAATAACTGGGGGGTACGGCTCAGTTACATGGGGCTCGGGCTGCTGTGTAATAACTGGGGGGTACGGCTCAGTTACATGGGGCTCGGGCTACTGTGTAATAACTGGGGGGTACGGCTCAGATACACAGGGCTCGGCTGCTGTGTAATAACTGGGGGGTACGGCTCAGATACACGGGGCTCGGCTGCTGTGTAATAACTGGGGGTACGGCTCAGATACACGGGGCTCGGGCTGCTGTGTAATAACTGGGGGGTACGGCTCAGTTACATAGGGCTCGGGCTGCTGTGTAATAACTGGGGGTACGGCTCAGATACACGGGGCTCGGGCTACTGTGTAATAACTGGGGGGTACGGCTCAGTTACACGGGGCTCAGGCTGCTGTGTAATAACTGGGGGGTACGGCTCAGATACACGGGGCTCGGGCTACTGTGTAATAACTGGGGGGTACGGCTCAGTTACACGGGGCTCGGGCTACTGTGTAATAACTGGGGGGTACGGCTCTTTGCGGTAATGGACTGGTGCTTGCTGCATCGGTTATATTCGCAGTTGTGACTTCTGCTGGGAACTTGAGTCATCTCTGCTGCACTGGATGAACAGACTGAAAAGCTTTTATTTTATTGTTTTATTTTTATTTTTCAGATAAGATTTAAAAAAAAAGTAAAGGAATTTGATAAAGAAAATCTTTACACGTACACAGCAATGACATTACGATCCATTGAAAAAGTAAAAGCGCACGCACACAAGTCCCTTTAGTGGTCTCTTCATTCTCTTTGTTAGAAGTGACATTAAAAATCTCACAGACTTTCTCTGTGATTGAAGTTTGGCAAATAACTTTGTTTCTCAAATGCCACATAAATAACAGGCGCCGCTGATCATTCTGCTCAGATCTTTAAGTGTGGCAGAGAAGAGGGGAAAAACCATCACACAGATCTGCAGCCACCTCGCAGGGCGCTGGTCTTGGGACTGGAAGTTCAGGCTATAGACTGACGCCATACTCTGTGCTGTACGGCCGTCTTACTAATCTGCTCAATGAAAGGGCTCCCGGTCTTCATGTCACCGATGATGCTAGCGTGTGAACGGTTAGCTGGGAGATCTCCGCAAACACTGAGGTATATCGATGCGGGCCACACGGAATGGTCGGTGCCATGAGACTGACCACAGCCTTTCATAAAGCAGACTAGTGTACAGAACCAGCCTTAGCGGGCTTCACTGTGCATCGTAAGGAAGGTGGACCCGAGCCCAGAGGATGAGACCCCTCACAAAGCCTGACATCAATTTTCTGATGCTTTCACATATAGGTTTTTGTTGGGGTCTTTTTTTTTGTCTTCTTTAGACCTGCATTTTTGGTGCATTTTTTATTATTTTTTTGCAGTAAAGTCTATGTAAAAAAATTATTTGCAGGACACACGGGCGTCTTTTTTTGCCAGTGTCATATTTATTTGTTTGTCTTTCTTACATGTTTTAAAAATGGCAGCGTGCTGGAGCTTGAACGCTTCTTCCTGTGTTTTGACATCACCTCTGTAGAGGAAAAATGTCATCACAAAAAAGCTAGTGGGCAAACACACTGCAAAAAGGGCCACAAAAACAACAGTAACAAAAGCCACATGCGGTTATTCTGCTATTTTTGTAGCCCCAAAAGAGCCAGATAAAATTCATGTATGTAAGGGCACCTCGCCACAACTTGTGCTCTCTGTATTTTTTGTGGACAGCACACTGACCCATTTTTTTTTTTATTTTTTTTTTTAAGGGGCTATGAGTACATCTGGATTTTGGCGGATCTGTGTAGCCGTTCTGCATATTACAGAACACGTTGTATTCTGGTCCGTGTTGTGGACCTCGCGTTACTTGTGTGTGGTTTGGTCTCTAAGATCTTCCTATAGACACGTGTGTATGGAATGTAGACGGAGAAGACGCTAATGATTGGCCCGGGTATAAAGACGGCTCAGTGGCTCAGGGTGGATTATACATAGTGGACATCTATAGACACTTCTCAAATGTTGGCGTATTGTACCACTCCCCATTCCTGCCAGGGTTCCACAACCGCTGGTCCTCTAACTGCTGTGTAACGAGAACTCCCACCCTGCATAGCTGTTCAGCTGGTCTCTGAACTTTCATAGACGTGAATGGCGCATGATAGGAGTTGTAGTTTCACAACAGCTGGCATCCTGAAAGTTGCTGACTCCTGCTGCACACAGAGACAGCAGCTCTAGACACCTTGCCATTCCCTCTCCCATGGAGGTTCCTGGCCTGTAGCTATGGTAAAGGTTGTGCGTTTGTCCAGCGTTCATCTTTGTGTAGTCAGCCCAGTCTGTAGCGGGGTCCCTGTCTCCAGAATGTGCCGGTCTAAAGGCCGTATTACACAGTCCGAAGTGGCAGACGATTGTTCAGAGGGAAGCGTTCCCTCCCGGCAACTGCCTGCTCGCTAGTGGAGTGACTGATGCAGTGATCTCCTCTGCAGTATGGGGAGGAGTGATCACTATGCCATCGCTCATTCCCATGCTGTCTAGTGGTTTGGCGACAGCAGATCGTAATTAGACCCCATCTGCCACCTGCAAACGATATTTTATTTTAACATGTCAAAAGATTTGGATTGCCTGATGATCGAGCAGTTGGCGGTAGTATTACACGGCCAGATGATGGCTAATGAGCGTTAATGCAAACACTTGTAGTATAATGCATATGCTTGAGCTGGTGCCTCCATTACTCAGGGAGTCTCCTCACTCGGGGCCCTTCCACCCTTCCTTATACATGCACAGTGCGCAGATTCCAGGGGTATAATAAGAAAGCAGAAAAGCAAAAATACATTACAAAATAGAGATAATCTGCAGTGTTTTACACCATGTGCTATTAACCCCTTCACCTCCACTATATTTTCTGGATATGAGCATGGGTTGTGCTTACAAAGAGGAGATGGTGTTAGAACTAAACACCCCTATCACTTCAGGTCATCGCCACCTCGCGTTACCCAATAATGACCAGTGTGAATGGTAACATGGACGGCTCGGAGACCTCGCCCGTGCCTGGGCAGAGTGAGCGAGTTCTGTCCAGGCCTCTGAAACTCCATGCTCCCATCTTAGTGGACATGGAACTCTTGCAGTGCTGAAGAGGTTAATAGGGTAGCTTATCATTAACCCCCTACAGAACAGGCAGGGTTACTATCGCTTTGAGGGGTTCAAGGTGCGGTCACACTTCTTTTAATACAAAAGGCACAAATTCTCTAGTGAAACACATAGCAGCAGCGTCCTGGCGATACAGCGAGCCGTGTGCACAGTCAGGCGGCTGTACAGTCAAATCTGCCATCTCCTGTCAATGTGGATAAAGTGCATTTGGGTCATAGATTAACATTGGGCGTCATACATTCTGTTCATCGTGTGCAGGAACCTGAAGGTGTCACACACAGGTACTGAGCCCCATCCACACCTCCATCTGTATTTTGCAGTCCACAAATTGTGGATCCCCAAAATAGGGATACTGTCTATGTTGCATCCTCTTTTTTTGTGGGCTTTCCGCATCCGTATGTCTGTTCCAAAAAAGGATAGAATGTGTTCACAAAACCACAGACCCATTGAAGTCAATAGCTCTGCCAAAAAATGAGGATGGCACACAGACCACATCTGTATTTAGCGGATCCGTGATTTCCCAACTGCAAAACGGATATGGTCGCGTGCATGAGACCTTAGTATTGTGATCAGCTACTGCCTCTTCCTTGCTGCTTCTCAGCGGGTGAATGAGTGAGAAGCAATTTTTAATAAAGGGTGGGGGGGGGGGGGGGGGGGGGAGTCATTACTTTTATTTTTTTGTCCCATAATTGGCAACGGGAAAATACCTTTACCTGCATGGCACTGAGGGGGTTAATGACAAAATCTTCCATTAAAACACAGCGTTCTTGTACCAATAAAGAAATAGCAGTCATCTGAATAAATATCTCTGCATATTATATTATATGTATATATAGATTCTACTTGTAAGAAAACTCCTCGTCGTCTCTCTGCGTCTCAGTCCTCGAGTGAAGGCAGACTGGCCAGGGTCCAGGGACTGGTCTCTTCTGCCGAGCACAACACCTTTGTGTTCAGCTTGTGTTTAATCCAACACATTCTCTACAGTCCTGAACCAGTTCTATTTTTTGTGAGTTTTTTTTGCAATTTTTTATTTTTTTTGCATGCATTGCAGGAAGTCACAAAACCAGAACGCAAAAAAAAAAGCCTCGGATCCTTCCTCATTTGTGGAAGTTTTTCTTGTCTTGAATTAATTTTTTTCCCCATTTCTGGCTCATTTTCAATTGTTGATGTTTGGCTGCAAGGACAAAAGGACGGAGGCTTCGTCGCCCCTTTCTCGCAGGCAGATTTGGCCTTGTGACGGTATTCTGCATTGTCTACAAACACTGGCCAGATCTCACAGCAGACCCAAGCCCTCGCCAATCCTCTCCCCTGTATAGTTTTCTATCACTTTATTGAAACATCCTGCAAACAATATTTTCTATGGACACCACAACCTGATATGAAACGAACACACGTGATGCTGTATATGGCAACAATCTTCCTCCAGACATTCGGGCAGGCACTCGGCGCACACATCAGCTGTTGTACATGAAGTCTATAGTTCCTTGGCTGTACATGGCTACCTCTGGCCATGTGGTGTATATCATTAAGAGAGCAGCAAACAAAAACTAAATCAAGGAAAATAAATAAACCTCCCGAAACATAAAAGAACCAAGAAAGAAAGAATATTCGGTTCAGAGTCTTTGACCTTTTTTGTTATTTTGCTTGAGTATTTTAAGGCTCCCTCAGATTGGTGACGTGGTGGATCCCAGGGGCTCCCCTGACCTGGATCCACTCGACTGGAGAAGAGAGCCCTAGAACTGGTCAGCTGGAGTTCACATAACTTTCATACTTGTGTATATATATATATTTCTATATCCTCTTTCTGTTGTGTCCGCCGCTCATGGCTAACAGAGTAGTAAGTGTGCTTTATATTACAGTTGAGCAGAAAGCTGTGTCCAGCCTGGATGGAGCACTAACAGCTCTCTTGGTCATAAACCTGCCTCAGGCACAAGGCAGCTGCCGTTCCAGAATTCATGACGTTGCTGCTCCTGTCCTTGGTGTTTATGCTACTAGACATCAATAGCAATGTAGGTTTTGCCTTTGCCGATTTAGTTTTTTTCATTAGTTCACATCTGTGTTTGCTTTGAATACATATATTAATATTTTATTTTACACGTAATACTCCTTGTCCTTATTTTTCTGCTTCTTGTGGCCTCCCTTAGAGCTGTGCTGCTTCTCCTTCACCAGGGCCCCGTTGCTCTGAGCGGAGTTGCTGATGTAATTCCTTGTCTCATCCACCTGGTAGGAACCCTCGTCCCTGTTTCTGTACTTGTACATGGCATACAGGAGGATCAGGATACAGAGAGCAGCGGCTGCCACAATACCAACGACCATCCCCGTCGTGCTGCTGGACTCCCGGACCACCTCGGAAGGCCCCGGGACCCGTCTGCTTCCCGGCATCGTGGGGTTTGCTGTGGGCACATTACGGAACATGGGGGATGTTATTAGCGGACTCCTGAGCTTTGTGCTGTCTAGCTCGTAGGTAGTGGGCAACGATAGCAACACTATATCGGGCTGGGGTTTGAGCTCATGGTTATTCATTTTGCCAGCTGGCACCATGGGCACCATCCCAGATGCAGACGTGGAGCGTATCAGCTCAGGGGGCAAACTTGTGGTAGAAGTCCTACCAGGTTCGAAGGCTTTGTTGGGTCTAAAGTCCTTTGATCCCCATTTGGGCGCCTGTGATTGGAAGCCACCATCGAAGAATGATGTGGAAAAGCTCTTATCTGTTACCAAGGAGAGGGTGGTGTAAAAATCTTCATCATCGGTAGGGGGCAGGTTAGAGTCAAAGGTTTCCCCTGAGCCATACCCCGATATCACCAAGCCATCATCATCCTCACAACCATCGCTGCCTTGGTCCGACAAGCAAGGTAACCCCGCCTCAGGGGTCACAGACAGGGAATCTTTGGTGGTCTCAATTATGGTGAGAAGTGGTCGGAAGGAAGGGGACAGAGTGATGGAGGGTGTATGTGTAGCTAGTGAAGGGGTATCTAAGGGATCCTCTACTAGGACAGGTATAACTAATTCACCTCCTGTAGAGAGAAAACAGAGGAACACAATTAATAACTAATCTCAGGTACATAAAAGCATGCCGAGGTGGCGCTGGGCACAACCTGTCCTCGCCTGCCTCCTTAGGTGATCTGTTTTCTTACACTGATTTGGGTCCAGTGGTAAAAGTACAGGCCGGGGTCTGGCGAGATCGTCATCTATAGCATGTAATTAGTTATTTCTGTCTAGTGATTTCATGACCCTTCCTGATTGGAACAGTATCCAGAGAACACTAAAGAAAGCGGAAAGGTTCTGTCTCTAGTCCACTGGCCGTCCTATGATGTCATCAGTCTGTTGTCCTGTGCTCTGGCTGACTGGTTCCACTTACGTCAGCTCTACTGGTACTGTGGGCTTGCTGCGGGCCAGGGAGGTCTCATTGTCTGCTGCTATTCTAATTCTTGGCCCTCTCCATAAATGCTCAGTCAGACCACCGTATGTGTTTTGTGATCCGCAAAATATGGATACCAGGCCGTGTGCGTTGCACAATCTGCAGACCACGCATGGCCGTCACTATCATAGAAAATGCCTATTCTTGTCCGCAATTGCGGATAAGAATGGGATATGGAAAAAACCACGGAAAAAAGATACAGAACATCCTGCACGATCTGATAGTAAATATGCAGATGTGCATGGCTCCATTTAGAAAATTGCGGAAAATAATGCACTAAAACAATAGATGCAAACATAATATATGGACTAAGCCCTTACTCCGATGATAAAAATCTGAGACCCTTACCCTGGGTTCACACCTAAGCGTTCCTCAAACGCGCGTTTTACGCGCGTTTTTATGCGCGCTTTTTGTAATAGTAAACGCGCGTTTGACGCGCGTTTGTGTCATTGACTGCAGTGTCCTATGGCCACAAACGCGCGTCAAAACGCCCCAAAGAAGCTCAAGTACTTGTTTGAGCGTCGGGCGTTTTACAGCGCGTTCGTACGCGCTGTAAAACGCCCAGGTGTGAACCCTTCCCATAGGGAAGCATTGGTTTTCATGTCTTAAGCGTTTTACAGCGCGTTTGAACGCGCTGTAAAACGCTCAGGTGTGAACCCAGGGTTAGGGTCCATTCACACGTCCGTGGTGTACTGCGGATCCGCAATACATCGGGCCGCACATGGCCGGAACTAAATGGAGAAGTCCTATTTTTGTCCGCAGCTGTGGACAAGAATAGGACATGCTATTTTTTGCGGAGCTGCAGACCGAAAGTTCAGGGACGCGCTCCGGAAATGCGGATGTGGAGAGCACATAGTGTGCTCTCCACATCCATTCCGTCCCCATAGAGAATGACTGGGTCCGCATCCATTCAGTCTCCATAGAGAATGAATGGATCCGCATCCATTCCGTCCCCATAGAGAATGACTGGGTCCGCATCCATTCAGTCTCCATAGAGAATGAATGGATCCGCATCCATTCCGTCCCCATAGAGAATGAATGGGTCCGCATCCATTCCGTCCCCATAGAGAATGAATGGGTCCGCATCCATTCCGTACAATTGTTGAACGGATGCAGACCACACTTGCGGATGTGTGAATGGAGCCTAAGCTAATAGATTTTGATTAAATCAAAATGGTCTCAGGTCCTACACTATACCAGCCTATGCAGTTGTGCATCTATATTCAGGAGCGCAGGCCCTGCACATATAGTGCGCTGCTCCTAGTTACCTCTGTGTGCATCCAGCAACCGATCAGAGGAGGAGCCGCACAGCGATAGGTCAACCTATAGGTCACCTTGAAATGAAGGAGTGGCACCTTCAGGTGTGGATGTGCTTCTATTATGGGAGCAGCATTCATGTGCACTTCTGCCCCACCTATCTAAGAAGGAACCTTGATTAGGAGGTACATACAGCTGTGCGGGCGCCCATTATTAGGTGGTACATATAGCTGTGCGGGCGCCCATGATTAGGAGGTACATACAGCTGTGCGGGCGCCCATTATTAGGTGGTACATATAGCTGTGCGGGGGCCCATGATTAGGTGGTACATATTGCTGTGCGGGCGCCCATGATTAGGTGGTACATATAGCTGTGCGGGCTCCCATTATTAGGTGGTACATATAGCTGTGCGGGCGCCCATGATTAGGTGGTACATATTGCTGTGCGGGCGCCCATGATTAGGGGGTACATATAGCTGTGCGGGCGCCCATGATTAGGTGGTACATATAGCTGTGCGGGCACCCATAATTAGGTGGTACAGATCGCTGTGCGGGGGCCCATGATTAGGTGGTACATATAGCTGTGCGGGCTCCCATAATTAGGAGGTACATATAGCTGTGCGGGCACCCATGATTAGGTGGTACATATTGCTGTGCGGGGGCCCATGATTAGGTGGTACATATAGCTGTGCGGGCTCCCATATTAGGTGGTACATTATAGCGTTCGGGCACCCATGATTAGGTGTTACTATCGCTGTGCGGGACCCATGATTAGGTGGTACTAATAGCTGTGCGGGCTCCATAATAGGGGGTCATATAGCGTGCGGCACCCTGATTGGGTGTGCATATAGCTGTCGGGCGCCCATGATTAGGTTGTACATATAGCTGTGCGGGCGCCCATGATTAGGTGGTACATATAGCTGTGCGGGCTCCCATGAATTAGGTGGTACATATAGCTGTGGCGGCCGCCTATGATTAAGGTGGTACATATAGCTGTGCGGCGCCCATAAGTTAGGTGGTACATATAGCTGTACGGCACGCCATTGATTAGGTGGTACATATCGCTGTGCGCGGCATCCCATGATTAGGTGGGTACATATCGGCTGTGCGGGCAGGCCCATGATTAGGATGGTACATATAGCTTGTACGGGCGACCCATTAATAGGTGGTACATATCGCTGGTGCTGGGCGACCATGATTAGGTGGTACATATAGCTGTACGGGCGACCCTTAATTTAGGTGGTACATATAGCTGTGCGGTGCACCCTTGATAGGTGGTACATATAGCTGTGCGGGCGCCCATGATTAGGTGGTACATATAGCTGTGCGGGCTCCCATAATTAGGAGGTACATATAGCTGTGCAGGCACCCATGATTAGGTGGTACATATCGCTGTGCGGGCACCCATAATTAGGAGGTACATATAGCTGTGCGGGCACCCATAATTAGGTGGTACATATCGCTGTGCGGGCACCCATGATTAGGTGGTACATATAGCTGTGCAGGTGCCCATGATTAGGCGGTACATATCGCTGTGCGGCTCCTCCTCTGATCGGTTGCTGGATGCACACAGAGGTAACTAGGAGCAGCGCACTATATGTGCAGGGCCTGCGCTCCTGAATATAGATGCACAACTGCATAGGTAGGTATAGCATAGGACCTACCTGACTGAGACCACCTTGGCAGTGGGTAGGTGAGCACAGATGTGTTTTGATCAAAATGTATTGGCTAAATGTCTCAGATTTTTATCATCAGAGTAAGGGCTTAGTCTGTATATTATGTTTGCATCTATTGTTAAAGTGAATTATTTTTCGTAACTTCAAGGCCCCTTTCACACAGGTGAGATTTCCGCGCGGGTGCAATGCGTGAGGTGAACGCATTGCACCCGCACTGATCCCGGACACATTCATTTCTATGGGGCTGTGCACACGAGCAGTGATTTTCGCACATCACTTGTGCGTTGCATGAAAATCGCAGCATGCTCTATTTTGTGCGTTTTCCAAGCCACGCAGGCCCCATAGAAGTGAATGGGGCTGTGTGAAAATTGCAAGTGCGGATGCGGTGCGATTTTCACGCACGGTTGCTAGGAGACCCGATCATTACTATTTTCCCTTATAACATGGTTAAAAAGGGAAAATAATAGCATTCTGAATACAGACTGCTTAGTACAATAGCGCTGGAGGGGTTAAAAAATAAAATTAACTCACCTTAATCCACTTGATCGCGCAGCCGGCATCTCTTCTGTCTTCATCTTTGCTGTGCACAGGAAAAGGACCTGTGGTGAAGTCACTGCGCTCATCACATGTCCGTCACATGATCCATCACCATGGTAAAAAAGATTGTGATGAGCGCAGTGACATCATCAAAGGTCATCATTTTCAAAGTAGGAGACAGAAGAGATGCCGGCTGCGCGAACAAGTGGATTAAGGGGAGTTAAATTATTATTTTAACCCCTCCAGCGCTATTGTACTATGCATTCTGTGTAACCATGTTATAAGGGAAAATAATACAATCTACACAACACCGAACCCAAACCCAAACTTCTGTGAAGAAGTTCGGGTTTGGGTACCAAACATGCCGATTTTTCTCATGCGAGTGCAAAACACATTACAATGTTTTGCACTCGCGCAGAAAAATCGCGCATTTTCCCGCTACACCCCTGCATATTATCCAGGCCAAAAACATAACGCCCGTGTGAAAAAGGCCGTGGAACGGATGCGGCCAGCACAGGGTTGTGCTGTCGACATCTTTTGCAGCCTTATTGAAATGAATGGGTCCGCACCTACGAAAATGCGGAACAAACTATACGGCCGTCTGAATGAGCCCTAACTGTGGTACAGCTAATGGAATCTACGTCCTTAACATTGTAGCATACAACAGAAAAGAAGTGTGACACCCCACAGCCCCTAAAAATCATTAAACAGAAAGAAATAACTCACAGCAAATGTAGGTAAATTAAATGCTTGAACCACAGAAACCAGAAAAGGAACTAAAAACTTGGAAAAAACAGATGTAAGAAAACTGAAAAGAAGGTGAAATAAAGAGCCCCAACCAAAGAGTAAAAAAATGAGAACCAAAAATACCACGGACAAAAAATGGAAGAATTAGAAGTTAAAAAATACTTTACTGTGCCGTTGACTTACATCCACAAATTGCCCGCATGTTTTTTGGCATGTAAAAAAAATTTACAGAACAGAGTTGTATAAGAATGTCAGAGATACATTCTTGTCACTAGGTTTGTTTGCTTTCCATTTAACCACAAATCAGTGCAGTTTTAGAGACGATTGAGAATCTGGAGCTGTCACTTTAGTTACAATAAATGACACACGGAAGGTGACAAACACAGGACTCACAGCACAAAACACAAGAAAGTAGTCACACACGGCGTCTGGCCGTCCTCAGCACTGCCTCTCTACAGCTTTGTAGTGGAGTTTAACAGAAAGAAACAGAGAGGAAATCAAATCCTGGTAAAGTTTTTAGAATTTTGCTTTTTTTAGTCGTATAGATTAATGCTGGGGAATGGCCGCTTCATCTGGATCTGCCTGTTGCTATTCAGTTCGTAGCGGATTATAAAGCTTGTACTAAATGTGGTTTTTAGGGTTATTCACTTAGTTAATTTGGAAAAACAAAAAAGAAACCGCCTAATGAATAGGATAAAGTGGTGGGGGGGGGGGGGGGGGGGAGGTTGAGAAAGAAGGGAGGTCAAATCTATGAGGACACTAGACATTTGATGAAAATGAGCAGGCCGAAGGTGTGAGTCAGTTGCCATGTCCATGATAAGGCGTTACGTAGTGATCTAGCAGCTTTTGAACTTCTGGCTGTAAGGAAGGGACAGGCAATATACAGAACAAAAAAAACAAACAAAATGAACATTGGCATGCCCATCTAGGAAAAGAAAAAGCAAAACTCTAAACACTGACAGATATTACAAACCCTAAACTGCAACTTGTCCGACATGCAAATCTCCTTCACCACCCACCCAGAATGAAGCAAATCCACATCAAAACAGTAGCAAGAAGAATATCAGACAGCATTATCTTCTTTAAAAAACAACCCTCAAAGTTTTTTTTTTCTTCTACTAAAAAAATAATAATAATAATTTAGAAGTGGAAAAAAATGAGAGTGAGATTACATGACGAGTAGAGCAAAATTAAGTCACCACAGACGGGGCCCGAGTCCAAGATGGTTGTCTGCACAGGGAACAATTTTAGCTGCGGGTGAGAGTGAAATCTGCATTCAGCGATTATACGGTCCATCCAGTGACGTGTGCAGCACGGGCGCTGCCGTCGGACACGCACCTCCATGTGGCAAATAAAGCAGCTAAAGTTGTTCCTTTTATTTAATGCATTAGAAAAATGGCAGCGTAGTTGGCAGCTCATTTTAATGCAGGGAAGGGGGAAATTTGAAAACAAACCAAGCATCAAATGTAGGACATAATGCTGGAGAATTACACTGACAGAACCACACAAAAGGGCAAAAAAAAACAAAAAAACTATCTTATCCCACAGGGAAGAGGAGGCGCGCGGCCTCTCATGTCAGAACATAAGGAATGCTTGACACGGTTTTCCAGTTGATGCACACACAGACGGCACGGGTGCTGCTGCCGCCTCATCGGAGGTTGGCTCGCTTTCATTTGCGTGCTAGTGCGGATTAGTCGTGGCCGACGGCCGTCTTTACTGTCGGCACTGTCACTATGTAACATTGCAGTGAGATTTTGATCCCCGGATGGGAAGGGCCACATGGCAGTGAATGCGCGATGTGCTGCACCCGACACCGCTGTCTGTCTGTGCATGACAAATAAACAGGAAAAACAAAAGAAAATTGATTTCAATTGACAGTGGGTCGGTTCTTGGCTGCAGGATGTTGATGCATGCTTAAAGTTGCATTTAGGGAAAGTATACAAGAAAGAACAACTGAAATCCCAGCAGGCTTAGGAGGGTTTGGGTGACTGAACGCAGCATTGACCAGACCATTGCTAGATGATTTACATGTACCACTATCAGAAGACCCCGGGTGCCATGCACAGGGGGGCCGCACATCAGATCCTCGCTCATCTACTTCTACAGGCAGATGCTACTGCTATTTTGTTGAATCCACTCCTCATTTTGGCTTCAGGACCTGCATCAGAATACCTGAATGTGTGGCAGCACCCTAACTAGAAATGAGGGAATCGATTTGTCTCATCAACAAGAGTTCTTCACCTGTAAGGGGCTGCCCCGCCGCTGAAGACCCTTCACTTACAAATGGCAGCACATGAACAGCCGCTGCTTCATAAGCAGAGCCACTTCACTTGCGCAGGCGTTAGATTGGGCCAGGCGAGATGTTCGGTCAATCAAGCTGTGGGGGGGCTTCTTCACCAGTTGGGAGAGCCCCTTGCAAGTGAAGAACCTATTTCCCACAGGCTGATTTTAGTCAGTGCAGTATATAGCTGGAGCTGCTTGGCCCTGAATTCATTTGAGGCCCTTAGGCAGTGTGCTAGGTCTCGTCAAAGGACTTCGCAACCCCCCACAATGCCTGGACCCTGACAACACTTACAATGTTTTCCTCCCAGCATCTCCCCTGCATGCAGATAAGAACATCCATCCTCGGAGCCAGCAAGGACCAGGTGAGCGTGGTCAGCTCCACTGCTCTGGGCATAGAGACCAGCTATGTATGGTGACTTATAGGCAATGCTCCATAGGAATATAATATGCAAAGAGGCATCTCCCAAGGAAAGGGATCAATCTCACTAGTGCCACCTTGTGCAAGTGGCTCCCTGAGTCAAAATCCAACTTTTTACAAGCCTTAAGACCTAAGGGATCAGAGAGTGGGGTCCTATCTGAAGGGGGTCACCTTAACGTGGTGAATGGGTGCAAGCTGATAATCATCTAGTGAGTATCGCACTAGACCAGATATTCAGTACGCGCTGTGCATCGTATCTGTAACAGTTGTCACCCGAGCCCTTACTTGCAGCACCAGTAACTTGTAAAGCGCAGAGTCCACAGAATTGGGGAGGGCGACACTGTTGGCAGCACCTGATCTTTCACAGAATAAGAACATTAAAATTAGGGCGGTAAGAGGCATTGGCGCCGTCCTCATGTGGTATTTCACTGCCTGCCACCTACAGGGCACAGCTGGGGCTCTCTGTGGAGGAAACACTGGCATGTCATACACCCGTCTTTATCCAAAGTGTGCCGCAGTAGGATGCCCTGAATTTATTGAGCAGAATGCTCCTTAAATTTGACACATCTTCTGGAAATATGTGCGCCAAAAAATCTGCTCCAACTGTGGCCTGGCAGAAATTTGCGTCAATTTCTGGCATAAAGCATGACAGAGCTGCCAGGCGGCAGGCCACGCCCCTCAATAAGCCCCTCCCATTTTCACCATCCTATACACAAGACACTTTTCTTGAAATTCTGTGTCTTGTGAAGAAATCTCGACTTTCTACTCCAGGGAACCAGCATAAATAGGTAATCTCAAAAACTGCTGACAGATATGAAGAGCATCCACTCCCAAATCATCCCTCCTCCTGCCCTGGTGAGATGCCAGCGGCGGCCATGACAAGACTGTATTCTCCTGCGCTCTTGTTGCAGTGAGATGTAATCTCCTATTATTTTTATCCTGTTTTGATTGTTTGGTTTGAGGGCTAATGAGAACACGAAGATGTTAGTGTACAGGAGCAGGAAGTGTTGTCATAGGGACGCCTGCAGCTCTTTATGCAAGAGGCTGACATGACATGGGCCTTGGAGATTAAATAAATATGGCTTGTCCAGCGTCACAGTCCTTTCCCCCTTAAACTGCCACCCTCACCCATGTTTTGGGGGTTGACTGTGGGGTGAGGTGTGCTAAGAATTTTCTTATCCTGGAAGTTCTCGATTTGGTGCTGCTCCTCACCTCACTCCCATAGTGTATACAGAGGTCAGTACCTAGCAATGCGTCAATCGCTGCTTTCATTCACTGGGGGGGGGGGGGGGGTCAGCCATGGACAGGGAGAGGCTCATGAGACCACAAGGCCGGTTGTTTTAGGGTAGAAAAAGACCACTCTCTGTTTTTACCATCCACATTCCCCATGAGAGCGAGCTGTCTCTATAGAAGATTCCACAAGAGCTGCAACCTCCTGACCCCCGGCTCAGCCTTGTTCCATCACTGGCCCTGGGGCCTTTCTAAAAATGTAGCACCGCAGCTCGGAGAGCACCTGAGGCATCTTCATCCAGAGATGTCGCCTCAGGCCTCCCTCCTGCAATCTGGGTCACTGATTACTAGTAACAAAGTAGATGCCTGTAGATTGTAAGATGGATGGACATTGCCTTTTTGGGGACAGTGAATTTACCATTTACAAAACACAGATAGGAAGGCGTTAAACCGGTAGAACTCCAACTGCAGAACCAAGAACACAGTGCTTCCTCATCATATTCAACAGAACCCACATACATAAAATGGACCAGCGACCACTGCACCCTGACACAGTCAATGGCTCAGCAACCACTGCACCCACACACCTAAAATGGACCAGCAACCACTGCACCCACAGTCAATGGCTCAGTGACCACTGCATCCACACACCTAAAATGTCCCAGCGACCACTGCACCCCAACACACAGTCAATGTCTCAGTGACCACTGCACCCCGACACACATTAAATGTCCCAGCGACCACTTGACCCACACACTCATAGTCAATGGCTTAGTGACTACAGCACCGACACACTCACAGTTAATGGCTGTGACCACTGGACCCACACACTCACAGTCAATGGCTCAGTAACCACTGCACCAACATACAGTCAATGGCTCAGTGAGTATACCTTCCAATCTTTATGTGGGAATGTTCTCTGTAAAATGCATGTGACTGTGTGCACACTTGCTGCGGGTGCACATGAACGTTCAGTCCTCCCCTGGGACTTCCAGACGGGTCACTCTGAGGTGGTGCACGGCTCTGAGCTCTAGCAGTATGGATTACAGAGCCGATTCTGGGTGATCTGAGGGCATCTAGTAAAAGCTCCTGGCCCACTTTCCGGTCTATTCTTACTACAATCTAAGAGGAGACATAGGCTTTGTTGGAATAATTACACTTCCTCTTAATGAGCAGAATCCATAAGCGCTTTGATTTAGTTGTTGTCTGTAAAGAATGCATATTTAATAGCCGTGCCAACCCGCTCAGGACAGAGACTTCAGACAGAAGAAAGGGCCGGCGATGGTGGCTTTAGCAGGAGGCTTGTAAAGTCTAATTAACTTGTGCACACAGCCCGAATCTGGGCCGCAACAAATGAAAGGATTTCAACAGTTTGAAGTCCACGTGAACTTTCTTCATAAGCGGCTTCTTCCCCCTCCCTCTGTTTCATTAAAAAAATAACATCTCAATTAGCAAAGCCGTCTTGAAGCCGCCGTATGAATATTGCGCGGACTCGGGAATCACTCGTGTTTCTGTGTAACACTCAGGGCCGCTTTAATCTTCAAACAGCTGCATGTTGAAGGCCGACGTGCTGCGGGCGTCGCATTCTTCACAGTGGCGTTTACAAGCTGCCGGAGTAAAGTGGAAGCAGTTTCTGAATCTTCCTTCCCTTTCTAAATGAACTTGCTGAGATGAATGTGAATTTCTTATCTGGGGATGATGTTATTGGCGTACAACTCGCTAATCTTCACCGGCATGGAGCGCTAATTTCGCCTGTTCCCTTAAGGCTTCGCTTTTATTTGTGAGAGAGGAGAACTGTCGCTTCGCTCCGAATGGCTGCTATTGTAAGGAGAGGCGCCGATCAGGCCAGGGCCATGAGTGATGTGACGTCCAGTTCCCTGTAGATTGGAACCACAAAACGGATCTACATTTCCCCACTGCGTTTTTGGGTCCATTAACACTGTTCCTCCAGTTCTAATCCTCACATGAACAATGTGGTGTATTTTTCCTACTCGGTTTCTTTTCTGCGCCTGTAGTTTCGGCACCTGATCCCCGTCGCTCAGTGTCTCAGGTGACGTTCCGTTCAGCCTATTGCACAGTTATGTTTTATGAAGCAGGAAGGATGCTTACTGGATTCTTTGTGATTTACTGAGGGTTTTTTTTTCCTTTTAGTTTTCTGTACGTAAAATGGAATCATTATGGAATGAAAACTTCTGTAACTAATTTACACTCACTGACAAAAAATAATAAAGCACCCAGATAGAAATATTGGATTGCTGCAGATATGTAAATGACCAAAAGTGTGGTCTGATTAGCTACTGGTCTATTACAGGCTCTCAGAGGCTACTTGTGGGAAGTGTACACTGTACCTCTTGGTGAGAGATCGGTGACTGCTAGACATGCGTCTACGCCACATGCAAAGACACTGACCGGTTGACAGACTTTGAGAAGGGGTGCATCACTGGACTGAGAGAAGCAGGATGGTCGTTTCGATAAGTTACCTGCTATCTAGGCCATTCTGACCCATGTTGGGAGCAGTGGTTATGTGAGGGCACACACATGGTGAAACAGGTCGTTGACCAAGATGGACACCAATAGAGAGGTCCAGTTGATCTGCCAACAAGCATGACCAGCTCCCAGAGTTTCGTTGTCCACCATCCAGACACAGGTGGTCCCCTCATACACCCCTGTGTTTGCTCAGATTATTTTCAGGAGATTAGCAGAAGGAAATTTGGTGTCACAGCACCCATGTCTGCCAGCCACAGTCACCTTAGTTTACAATGGTGTCGTGAACGAGAAATCTGTACTGCTATGGACTAGAACAGTTTGGTATCCCACGACAGTTTGATTGGAGTATAGAGTCCTGGTGGTGAGCACTTCAATCCTGCCATGTGTTCCTCTCATGTCAGGGCTTCCATTTATGCAGGATAATGCTCGCCCGCACACAGCAAGGGTTTCCCAGGAATGTCTCCTCCAGATTACACTTCCTTGGCTGCCCGGTCACCAGATTTATCAACAATCCAGCATTTATGGCTTCACCAACCTACAAGTGTGTGGATCTACAGGCCCATCCTTAACATCTGTGGGCCTCCATGCCCAACCGTATCTCATCTTGTATCCGGGCTAGAGGCCGCATCTCATCTTGTATCCGGGCTAGAGGCCGCATCTCATCTTGTATCCGGGCTAGAGGCCGCATCTCATCTTGTATCCGGGCTAGAGGCCGCATCTCATCTTGTATTCGGGCTAGAGGCCGCATCTCATCTTGTATCCGGGCTAGAGGCTGCATCTCATCTTGTATCCGGGCTAGAGGCCGCATCTCATACATATATCATACATTCAAACAGAATTTTCGTACCTTGTTTCTCAGCAAGCAGAGATCTTGGAACTGGTGATGAACGGTCATTGAATGGGAATATCCTGGCTGATATCACAAGGTCAGACTCCTTTGCACAGTGAATATCATATTTTTTTTCTTTCATATTTCATTTATATTTTCTGTACTTTGGTATTTTTACTTCTAAATCCAAAACTGTGACAACTGCGCCGTGTGCACATGGCCTTGGAAGAGACCTCTACAGGGTTTATCGAGGGGCAAACTGCCGGGAAGCAGTTAACAAAAAACATTAGAGGTTTTCCTGTTGGATATGGATATCCAATATGTAAAATGGCTGTTTGCGTCTCCATCCATTGTGTAGCGGTCACGTGTCCTGCCGTATTCACATGGATGAGATTTGAGCTGCAGTACTCGGGCACGGTTACTACACAGTGGATGTGTCTTTCTGCTTCTGGAGCCCCACCAATCCAGCATGGATGCCCTATCCTGAGGATAGGCCATCAATCATTAAAAGGTGGAAAGCCCCTTTAAACTCGCCTTCTCGCGCACCCTCCACTCCGTCCTCTCTTCCTGGCTGCAGCTGTGATGTAATGTTTCAGCTGCAATAGTATACAGGACAGCACCGCTGCAGCCTGATGGTGTGGATGGAGAGGTGACATGGCGGTGGAGGGGATCGGGAAGTTTTTATTTTTATTTTTAACAGCCTCCCTGCGGTTGAAACTGGAAAACCCAATTATTCAGCGGTATTTTCGCAGTCCGATTCCTCCACGCTCAGTAATGCGGATGCTGCTTTTTCAGACTTGCCGTTTTCCTTTCCGTTGCCATGCTTGTAGTGCCGGCTGCTTCTGTATAAGCTCCATGTCAGCCGAGGGTTTCAGCTGCGCTCCTGAGCACCGTCACCCGACCATACGCTGCGCCTGACCTACATAAGCCGAGCACAAACAGGGAATATGAAACGGTTCAGTGACTTCACCAGGGCCCGTCCGCTCACCTTCAGGCGGTGGTTTTTTATGTTTCTGATGGCACATGCTCATTGAAATGTGGACGTCTTTCCATGAAAGTAAAAAAAAAAAATGCCTTTTCAATTCACCCTCAGTATTACTGGTGCACCAACCGTGCCGAAAGCAAAGTAGTAATGCCGCAGCTGACAGGTGAACGCCAACCCTCTTCCAGATACTAGAGAATATTTAGGCAGGTGGGGTGCGAATATCAGTGCCTACGTTTTCCATTTATCACCATATATTTTATAGAAGAGGGTTCATAGACTGATCTTTGACAGCTGCGCCCCATAAACACGACGCGGCCATTCTGTGGTTCTGCAGCTGGAGTTGCTGACATTATAAAGGGTCAGAAGACGAAGTGCTGTCGCCAAATCTCCCACTTACTGCTTCTAAGCTGGCATGGAGGCTACCCCACCATCCGCTCCGACACAGACCCCACACACTGCACCCTTTTCTGAGTGCGAGTGCCCTTTGTGGAATCTTCTAACATAGGGACGTGTGAGCAGCGCCTTAGCATAGACGTAAATCACAATCTAATGCAGCTCACGCTACAGAACAGGACACAGTAATAGGTAAGACAGTAACAAGCCACATGCAGCATAACCCACGACATAGCATGCAGCGGTCATGACCTTTGCTGTGCCTGCAGCACATCGCACCTGCAGTGCCGCAAGCCCACAGCCACTTAATGAATGGATCACTGGTCACAGATGAAAAAGGAAGCATTCAAAGTGGCAATAAAATTGTGTCATGCCATCTGTATAGCGGGCAGCCTTGTGTCCTGTGCTCATCCATCAGGTAATCGGGGGCTTAGAGCTACTGACATTTTGTTTGGCCAGTCCGAACCCAGAAATTCGGAGGGTGCAGGGATGAGACTTGGGAGGGACGATATTCTGGATACCAATTCTCATAGTGGCACAGACATAATTTTTTTGCCTTTTATCAGAAATATGATATAATAATTATAAATGTAAAAAAGCAGATTACAAGGTGTAACTAAGCAAAGAATGACTGAACGACGCCTGGTGACATCTATGGACAGAATCAGATGTGACAGGATGTCAGAATTACCACCATAGAGTCATGTGCTGCAAATATGCAGTGGAATTCTGGAAATATATACACATCCTGCATATATTTCATCCATACAGGTAATAGTTACCTATGTACAGGGACAAGAAGCCGGTTACTTTGTGGTGCTGGCAGGGATTTACAGACAGAAAAGTCCGCAGCGGCTCAGCCTGCCATTCACAGCATGCTCTGTAGACCCAGGAGAACCTGCCCGCTTCTGCTACGTTAAAATGTTGCAGGCCACTCTGTGGGATTCAAGGACTGCGACTGTCTAATTCCGGGGAGTCTGAATCAGCATGAGATTAAACTCCCAAGGAATTCTGACAGTGTAAAATATCTAGAACGAGCATGTAAGTGGCGGGCCTAGAGGACTCCTCTCTGGAGAAAGGGGCAAAGATGGATTCTGGGAGAAGCACTTACAATGCATCCAGAACGTCTTCAGACCCTTTCACTTTATTCACATTTTGTTGTTATGTTAGTCATTTGGTTATGTAATTTAAAAAAAATCTAGTTTTTTCCATCATTCTGCCCTCAGGTCCCCATCATGAGAAAATGAAAGCAGAATTGCAAATTTATTAAAAGGGAAAAACTAAAATGTGGCCTTGACATAAGTCTTCACCCTTTTGCAGTGACACTTGACATTCAGCTCTGGTTCCTCCCATGTCTCTGGATCATCTCCGAGATGTTCTACACCTTGATTGGAGTCACCTGTGGTAATTTCTGGATTGGACTAGGGTTGTCACCATACCAAAAGTATTGTGATATTCAATACCATGTGAAAAAAATAAAATCCCCCCAAAACTGTGTGCATTCCGAATTTTATGGAATGTCCGGCCCATAATTGAGCAGTCCGATCCTATTTGTTGGGGTATGTGGTAAGGTGCAGGGTCCCATAATGGATGGCAGATACGTGTCGGTGAGGTAAGAGACGGATTTTGTGTGGTAACATCAGAGGCTAAGTATGGCTGCAAAGCCAATCTGGGCCAGCTTTTATTGGGAGTAGGTAAAGATTTGGGCGGGTGCCTGCTCCCCACGTTCCAGAACCAGGTTTTGGAGCTGGGATTTAAATTCCCAGGCAGCAACCTCAGCTGGGAGGAGAAGGAAGGAAAATCACGGAGTCTGGGTGGTTGTTTTCAGCGTGTGGACCCCGACACAGGCGTACAGAGCGCCCAGCATCCTGTGGGAATACGTTATGTGGCTGTGCGACCGGCCAGGACAGGACTCATTCCAGTAAAGGAGCCAGGTGAGGCTCGCTGTTATTTTGGGTGGTGAACTAACACCAAGAGACTGTTCTGCTTTTCTGTTTGCGCAAATGTGAAATAAACGCTCTTTTGCTTCATTACTTGGACTCCGTTTGCCTCTATACTGCACCCGCACCCCTGTCTACCGGAGTAATTCCCCACAGGGGACAAATCGCGCGTTTTTTTTTTTTTTTTTCTGTTACGGCATTCACCGCATAGGAGATTTTTTTAAATATTGTAATAGTTCGCACTCTTTTGGGCGTAGCGATATGTAACATAAAATATACAAACAATAAACATAAGTGAAATTGGGAACGGGGGTGATGTAAATTTTTATTTTTTTTTTTACTTTTTATTTAATAACTATTGCTAGAACCTGGGATCTTTTTACGACTTGTCCCTTTCACCCTGAGAGAGCTCTATTAGGGTGTTTAGGACTTCACACTCTCCCTGCTGCCCTGTGCTCACAGCACCAGGGAGCTGACCATGGACAGCTTCAGTAGCGTCCTGGCTGCCATGGTAACCAATCAGAGCCCCAGATTACACTGCTCGGGCTCCGATGAGAAGCTGCCACTGCACCACCAATGAGGAGGAGGAGGGGGACCCTGTGGCCACTGCCATCAATGCCTTTAATACTGAGTGGGCACTGCGCCACCAATGTTTTTAGTACTAGGGAAGGGGAGGGGGCGGACTGCACCACCGATGATAATTAACCTTTAACAAAGATACAGGAGGCGGGTGCCGGCGGCAGAAACACATAGCTGGCACCTTACCTCTGAGGTAGCTGCGATCAGCGGCAGTTTACCCCTCAGGTGCCGCACCTGCCTCTTGTATTTGAATTAATGAGCGAGTTAACTTCATTGGTGGCGAAGTGGCCACAGACCCTCCCCTCCTCTTCCTCTCAGTGGTGGCAGTGGCACAGGGGGAAGGAGGGACTGCTTCCTTCTCCACTGTGCTGCTGAGGAGAACATGGCGCTCAAATCGATACCGGGACAAAAAGTATTGATAATTAGATACCCACTACAACCCTAGATTGGACATGACAAGGAAAGAAAAGACACAGCCCCGTCTACACAAGATCTCACAGACGACAATACATCAGAGCAAAAACCAAGCCATGAGGAGGAGAGAACTGCCTGTAGAGCTCAGAGACAGGATTGTGTGGAGGATCAGATCTGGAGAAGGGGAGAAAAACATTTCTGCTGCAATAAAAAGTTCCAAATGGCACATGGTCTTATATGGAAAAAGTTTGGAACAACCAGGACTATTCCTAGAGCTGGTCGCCCCACCAAAATAACTAATTGATAGAGAAAGGCCCATGGTAAGAGAAATCCCCAAAAACCCAGTGGTCCTTCCTATGTACAGATGGGAGAAAACTTCTAGAAGGTCGACCATTACTGCAGTCTCCACCAATCTGTGCTTTATGACAGAGTGGCCGGAAGAAAGCCTCTCCTCGGTAACAGACACATGAAAGCCGCCTGGAGTCTGTTTAAAACACCTAAAGGATGTCAGACTATGAGAAATATGATTCTCTGTTCTTCTGAAACCAAGATGGTACTTTCTATCCTCAATTCTCAGCATCATAACTAGGGAAAACCAGGCGCCTCTCATCACCTGCCCAATACCATTCCTACAGTGAAGCATGGTGGTGGCAGCGTCCTGTCTGGAGGAGACCAGGCACCGCTCATCACCTGCCCAATACCATCCCTACAGTGAAGCATGGTGGTGGCAGCTCATGTCTGGAGGAGACCAGACGCCGCTCATCACCTGCCCAATAACATCCCTACAGTGAAGCATGGTGGTGGAACAGTCGGGGTGGAGGGAAAACTGAATGGAGCAAAGCCCAGAGATATTCTTTATGAAATCCTGATCCAGAGCTCTGGACCTCAGACTGGGCCGAAGGTTCACCTTCAAACATGACAATGGCCCTAATAATCACACGGCCAGGACAACACAGGAGCAGCTTATGGACAACTCCCGGAATGTCCTTGAGGGGCCACAGCCGGAGTCCTGAAGTCAATGGAATATCTCTAGAGAGACCTGAAAATGGCTGTCCACCGACGACCCCCATCCAACCTGACAGAGCTGGAGAGGATCTGCAGAGGAGAATGGCCTCAAATCCAGGGGTGTAAACCTTGTGGTATCATCTCCAAGAAGACTGGAGGCTGGAGTCATTGCCAGAGGGGCTTCAAGTAAACGGTGTGAAGACTTATTTCCTGAGTAAAGCAGCTGAATACGTATTTTGTTCTCACTTTTTCATTATGGGTGACTGAGGGCAGAATGAAGGGGGAACTTACAGCACAATGAGCTAGATAAAATGTGTGGAAAGTGGAAGGGTCTGAAGACTTTCCCAACGCAGTGTACATTCATCTGAAATTTGTGGCTTTAAAGAGACACTAAACCCGAAAATTATTGAGAATGAAGGGAACGCTGTCTACACATGTCAGTCTGGAGTTCCTGCAAGCTCCCGCAATAGTCCTTAAAAAACCATCTCCTCGATATCTTTACGCTCTAGTGTGCACATATTTTTATTTTATCCATTTAGTGTCCCTTTAATGTATGGTACCTGTGTTTTTTGTGGGGAAACATGGACAGGTCACCCCATGATGACCCTTCTGAACATATGTACTTATGGCAGTGAGCCCCCCGTCCTGGAATCGCACATGAAGGCGCCTCCCTCTGGAAGCTGAAAGTCCCATTGGAAAGACATAGAGCTGCGGTTAGTCAGGGCTGTGGCGGTAGTTGGGCCGGGGATGTCTGAGGCAGAGCGGCTGGCAACACTTAATGAGCAGCAAGAAAAGAGCCGTCCTATTAAACACCACCGCGGGCTGTGTATTCAGGAGTCAATGCTTGAAGAGTGTTTTTTTTTTTTTTTTTTTTTAGTAAGAAGAAAAAAAAAATGATAAAACCCTCACTACACACACGATTTTTAGATTTCAGTTTAGCTCCAGAGAAGACGGATGGGTATCTGCTTTGTGTCCATATAGAGGTCTCCGGCAGCATCCCTACCTGGATCAATGGTCCTACAGATCTAAGAGAGACTCCAGATTGTCCACTAGGTTAACATACAGCCTGATGCTACCACCACTCCAAAAAATTGGAAAAGGCCTCATCTGCCCTTGAAGGGCTGGTCATTGCTCTATGGCTAGATCTATAATATATGCTGCTCTAGAATGCAGAGGGAACCTGGTCACATGCAATAAATGGTTAAGACTTACGAGAATTAGCAAGCAGAAAGTACACTGACCTGACGTACCTGTGCCAGTTTCACATTCTGCCGTATCTTCATCATCACTGCTGTTGGCACACTCTGCTGACGACTGAATGAGGTCATCTGTAGGCTGTGAACGAGAAGAGACCTACAATGTTATCTAGAGAAATGGGAGTCCGCTCCGAATACACAACCAACCCAAGGTGGAGGAACAGAAGCGCCGCCTCATGTGGCCCAGTAAACAGACTCTGCTCGTGGCAGCATTTATGGAGGGTTCACATGTTGGTACTGGTCATAGTGGATGCTCCTGTCCCGCCCTACGTCTGGCGGTGTGTATGGTTCACACCCTGGTGGCTATCAGTGTCTTCTGTCCTTCTAATCTGTGCCTCGCCGATCGCAGCAGCTCGGGGACAGCTGGTAATTCCCTGCCAGCGCTGAGTCGGCACCTGGAGCAGCCCCATCCCCACCTACGTATGCCATCTCTACAGAGCTGAAGTGAGCTTGTTCCTGTAGGACAAGCACAGTCACCCTGAAGGTAATCGCTTCACATAAATGTGCTTTTACAAGGCCTGCCGCAATTACAGCTGTAGTCATTCCTTGTAATGGAAGAAGAAAAACATCTCTTACTATTCACATTATGGCATTAAGCAGCTCCTCCGGTCTGCCAGTGATTAGTACGTATTTACAGCTAATTCCCTATAAGAATATCACAGCGATTCCCACATTGAGCCGGGCCGCATTATAACCAAGCGCACAGCCCGTCACAAGCTGCGTTAATCAGACGCCTGCTGCAATAAACCAGTCGCACATAGTGTTAATCAGTCATTCCCAGCAGCCATGCGAACATTTAACCGGTTGTATTCAGCATCCAGCTTATTTCCGTCACAGCCATCTAGTTATTAGCTACACCGCCCGTCTTGCCGCACAGTGCCCATGCCTCCGGCCAGAGTTACCCGTCACAGGGCTGTTCACACATCTGTCAGCACATTCATGCTTTCAGTTTTTACAATTCCAGATCAGGCCCTGTTCACATCTCCTTTCTTATCTGCGTCTTCCAGGCTTGTACCTACAGCACAGTCCCGTACATCGAGGGCCTGTACATTGTCGCAGCATACCACGCCACAAACTGTTGTTTTTTTGCTGGGTCCTTCTGCGGAGAGTTTAGTAAAAGATGATTCCTGCAGTGTCACTTGTTGCCCGTTGTATCCTACTGTAGTAAAGCAGAATACACACAATGGGGGTCATTCACTAAGAACAAGAGGTGACCTGAGCCCTAATGAGATCTGAGCGCTGTATAACATTACTGTGCAGGAGACGGCCGACGTGGACCCAGAACATACCCCTAATGTGGGCCACTCACATCCCGACCGCCGTGCCTAACCAGCATGTTTGGATCTGGACACCTCTTCTGAAATACTCTGTGCTGCCAGGGACCCAGTAGTTCCTTATGTTCTGTAACCATGACCTCGCTCTTGTCTCCATTCTCCTTCCGGCCATCAGTCCAGTGTATAGAGGTTTTCTCATTAAACGTCTTTTTCACATAGAAAGGATGGTGTATATATGATGGGGGTAGATCGAGGGTCCGGATGAGACCCAGGTCATCCATACTCCCTCTCAGTGCTCAGGATCTACAGATAAATCAGTGGAGGAAGTGATCGTCTGGTCATTATGATCATGTGTAATGAGTGATGGCCTCACAGCACCACATCTGTCGCTCGGCTCCACAGGATGGTGGACAATGCCGATCTCCCAGTGACACCAACTGTAACCAACAGCAGAAAGCCGAGAAATGTCACTGCCTCATCATCATCACAAAACCTCAACATGCCGAGCCACTACTAGTTCAGGCTCTGAGCCCCCATATCACCCCCAGGATGCCGTCTGAGCTCCACACGGTGGCATCGCCTAAAATCCTTCATTTCATTAACTTGTGCTGCTGAAAGTGAGAAGAATGGCGCAAATAGGCTGCCCGTCATTTAACCCTTTCCTGCCTGCCCTTATCTCAAAAAGAGGAGTCAGGAACATGAACAGGTACAGTACCCAGGACAGCGCCCTCATGAGCTATAAATTATTGTCCCCACATGTGAATAATGGCAAGGGAAATTGACTGGTAATGATCTCATCAGCCGACATGCCAGGCCTGGAGCCAATGTTTATCCGCATTAGAGCGGGGCCCAATAAAGCAGTCCGTGCCCCCGCCCTCGGTGGAGGTTTATTCACCGCTGACAGTTATTACCAGCAATGTGATGTACGGCCTGTAATAGACCGATATTATACTTCTCCTGAGGATGGAACCTCTGTCTCAGCTGCACATAATCCTCCACAGGACGGCAGCAGCTATATAGGACCTTCGTATTCGGGATACTGGAGCAGAACTTCAGCTGCATCTATAACGCTGTAGTTATGACAACACGAAAGACAGAACTTCACCGCGGAGGGAACAAGAGTGAGAAGCTTTTATCTACTCAGATCAATTATTAACAACAAAGGATTGAGCAGTCAAGAAAAACAAGAGACAGCCAGATGGTAGGGCAAGGATGGAGGTCTGGACAAACACAGGGCACGGCCGTCCAGAACATGGACATAGGAAGCCAAGCACGACAACTGGAACCATGGCCAACATAAGCTTCCACCTGAAAGGACTGAAGCGTCATTTTCCTTTGGACATGTGAGGAGACCAGTTCATTGGAGAAGACAATTCTGGAGTAGGTTGGTGTAAAAACACACAAGACACTGAGGAGACTGAAGCCCCAAACACACGACTGACTGGAGGAGAGCGCTGGTCAGACTGGACAAACAACTGACTGGAGGAGAACGCTGTTCAGACCGGACAAACACACGACTGACTGGAGCTCTGGTCAGACTGGACAAACACGCGGCTGACTGAAGGACCGCTGGTCAGACTGGACAAACACACGGCTAACTGGAGGAGAGTGCTGGTCAGACTGGACAGACACATGACTGGAGGAGAGCGCTGGTCAGACTGGACAAACACACAGCTGACTGGAGGAGAGCGCTGGTCAGACTGGACAGACACACGGCTGGAGGAGAGCGCTGGTCAGGCTGTCTGTACCCTCATACCATACATCTCTACATTGTGTCCTGCCACTCCCAGGAGTCAAAAGCTGTAAACCTCACATCAGGTGCTAAACCTACCCCTAATTGAACTATGAAATAAATGTACAGCTTACAATGGTCCATTATGCTATTTAGCCACATGTAGCTTGCAGTGGGATGGAGTTAAGTAGCGGGGATAGCAGGGGAATTAGCTCTTTTATGAGGGACTCAATGTGTCCTGGACTGGCAGAAGGAGCCATCCCTCATTTTAATGCTCGCTGCAAACAGCCAGAAACTCACCAGCAGCCCTCCTGAAAGGGAGAGATAAATCTGCGCCTCCCAGGTCTGGCAAAGTCGTGTGTCAGCCGGTGATGTGTGTGCTGCCAGCACTGACTTATGGCTTCTCTAATGCACTCTCTCACCGTTCACTCCTTCGTTAAGTTTTATCCTCCTCGCATTTTTATAGAGAATACACAAAGGAGGCCGGACGAGTGCAGGGAAGAGCGCTCATTTATGACTGCAGAGCCGGGGATAAACCCTGCGATAACCCAGGCTTCATTCATGAGCCAAGAGATTTCTATTTGAAAATAATCTTTTATTAGATCATTTTAAATATTTTTTTTTATATAGTTTTAAATTGTCCATAGCCCTACCTAAAAATAAACATTAAATGCTGCAGATTATACACTAAACACTGACCCCCTTTATAGTCTGACACCATCTCAGCCTATTCTGCACTTCTTATTATAATCGCAGACAGAATTACAATGACAGGTAACACCTATATACAGCTAGTTCACATGATGGTGACAGATTTCCTCCTCCCTGCACAGGTCACAGGAGTCTATAGGTGGTCGCACCTCTTCCCAGTCCCTGCAGATCAAAGCGCACGCTCACAACACCCCCCACAGTGGTCAGTACGCTATTGTTACAAGCCTTGAGGCCTCATCCTCGCCTGTTTACTGTCTGTGGCAGTGGCCTCCTTACACCTGGTTTACGCGCCTTCCTTTAAGTCTTCAGAGTTTCTGTGCATTGTATCAGTGCATCCTGGGACCTGTAGTACTACGGGCTTTCATTGCAGCTAGTATAGTTATTGAGTTTGTTGTGGATTCTGTTGGTTTTGATTGGTCTTGCTGTGTGACATTACAGAGCGGGGTCTACCTGACTCCTGTCTGCTCCGTCTCCTATCGAGGAATACTTTAGCACCTCATCTGCTTCAGATTTTTGGGGAACCATCCAGTAGTTTTGCAGTTCAGTCCTCGGGGCATCGAAGTACATTGAGTCACGGTCATTTCTTGGGAAAGGTGAAGCCAGTTCTGCACTCTTGTGCACAGTCATCGCCATTGTACAGGAAATAATCATCATGTACAGGAAACTGGTTGAAAATTATCTTTATTCAATCAATAAAAACATTCTAAATTCTTTATGAATAATCTGTAATTCTTTGTGATCCGTTTACATTATCGGATGACTGCGGCAGTGCATGCTGGGGTCCTCTTCTACTGGGCATCTGAAGGCATGGTGCTGGCCTGTGTGTGACCCAGATTCTGAGCAGATTTTTGTCTGAACCAGGCATGCTCAACCTGCAGCCCTCCAGCTGTTGTAAAACTACAACTCCCACAATGCCTTGCTGTAGGCCGTTTAGGCAAGCTGGGAGTTGTAGTTTTGGAGGGCAGCAGGTTGAGCATGCCTGGTCTAAACTCATCTTGTAACCTTTATGACTGAATGCAAAGATCTGCTCCAGATGCAACCAGTGCTCATTCTACGAGGAGGCATCTGGTACATGCCGTGTCCATGACCCAGCGATCCCTCTGGACAATACGCCATTGTTCAGCCACTTGCCACCACTATAAGAACATCAGACCTCATACATGGTCCTCAGAGTTCTCACTGTCTTCACACTTCCCTTCAGCCGTCCTCCAGGACCACAATGGGAGATCATCCTATAATCCCCAGCACCTCAACCTCTTCCCGCACAGCCCAGCGGCATCCATCACTAGTGAGCAGGCGGGACGCCGTGCACTAAACCCTGGATAAGAACTGATAACTTGTCATCCCCGGTATTTATGTAGCTGTGATCTGGAACAAGGCTGCTCTGCAGATTATAAGCACTGCCGTATCAATGAAGGTCACCCCTACTGAAGTCCTGATTCCTCCTGCAGCCGGCACACACTGGGGGGTTCTGCTCATATAAAGGGACAATGCACAGACGACATGTAGAACACCGCAGCGATCCCCGTACAGTACTGTGGGACCATTGTTTGAGGACACAGATGCAACGCTCCCAGTCACGGAAAAACTCCACAAGTCAAAAAAAGGCTCAAAATGTTGGTAGCCTCTGAATGTGATCATCCATCATCCCCTTCACCCCCCCCCCCCCCCCCCTAGAGTCACTGCCACTTGTTCTGGTGAAATACCAGAGTGGATCCTATAAAGGCTCTGCTTGGCCCCCCATCAAAACTGCACCCAACTGCTGTGAGTGGGCTCAGCCCTGAGGGGGTTAAATCCTTTCCGATCTGGAGCCAGCTAGCAGACAGCAGCATCTCCTCTTACCCGGAGCCTGACGGGCATCACGCCGCTATCACTACTGCGACAAAGCTGCCTCCTTCCGAGGAGATCAGCAATCTCCAGCTCTAGTGTCTTCAGCAGAAGGAAATCACTTCTGATAAGAAAAGTAGATTTCAGAATGAAATGCAATGAGCTGCAAGATGTGCCATCATCATTACCTGCCTCATCTTCTCAGAGGCCTTGTAATGGGCGACTGCCCGCAGCAAAGTCCTGTCTCTGCTTTCAGATGACTGCGCTGGTAAGAGCCCCCTGCGCAGCAGCACTCGCCCACAGACCGCGCTCTCAAACATGTAACTGTCTGACGTTGCGCTTCATTGTGATGGAGAAGACGGAAAACACTAGAACTGACCCATTCGTGTGCAGTAACCATTGGAAACCGATGCGCTGTGTGAATGTTCCCCGATGGAGAGCAGCCGTCCTGATCGGGGGTCGAGTGCAGGAACGACCGAGACCTGCGCGGCATCTAATTAGAGGGCCACACACTTAACCATCGCCACCCCTGCAGGAGCCTGTAAGGGGATAATTACTCAGCGACCCCCAATCTGTTTAAAGTGTTATTTATCTTCACATAAACGTGGATTCGCCAATAAAAGACAACGCTAAGAAGCAATTTACTGCGCTCTTGACCTGTGCAGCGCGGGCGCTCCGGAGCCGCTGATTATTCTCATGTTTGTGGATGGTTCCCGAGACAAGCCTAGTAATTAAAATGTAATTTCTGAATAGATGTTCTGCTCAGATCCAGTCACTTGTGCTTCGTGTCACCTTGTGAAATCGCATTCGCAGATCTGAGGAGAAGCGCACCCAATACCGCAGGGTCGAGAGGAGGTAAAAGCACCAGGTACAGACAACCCAGAGGGTCCCTCAAGTATATATTCTCCATTCCCTGTACAACCCCCATCATCCACCCACATCTGTCAAAACTGTCCAACTGAAAACCAATCAGAAATGCAGCTACCATACTTCGACAGCTCTCTGGTTGGCTGCGCATTGTCTCTCATCTGTACTCTGCAGGGTAGGATGTATGCAGATAGCACTTAGAAACCATCATCACGATGCTGCTGAGATCCTGTAAGAAGTGTGGTGCCCGCTGCTGGGGACTTGATTGGCACATAGACACACACTGCCACTACCATGCATTCATGAGGAAATCAAACTAGGTGTTGTCCTCGATTTGCACACACAGTAAAAGCTAGCCTGCTTGATGATGGTTTCCAGAAGGCAACAAGATATTTGTAGGTGGGCAGCTGAGAAACTAAGCAAAGTAATGAAGATGTGGTGGAGTGTGACATGGCGTAGTGCCAGGTGTGTATATGGCCGTCCTCCTCCGCTCTCCGGCTGTGCATTGAAGTCAGCTTCAAAATGGCGGCACTCCCCTGTGACATTGGGCGGGAAGATCACGTACAGTCTGCATTACCAGCCTTTCCCGACAGCAATATGTGCTATTTAATCCTACAGCGTGAGAGACGACCGATGTAAGTCAATTCTGGTCTCTCATACTCCGGCTTATTGAACGCCGAGAGGGATTGGCGGCGCGTGTTCAGCTAGAGCGCAGGGGATAGATCTGACTTTTAATTGAATAAGAGTAATTATAGAGGAGCAGGTGCTGTGCGATGTACTGTGAATGCAAGAAAGCTCCAGCCCTGAACAGTCTAGTGTGGAAACGAGCAGAACACTGCACCAACGGAACGTCCCAGTGCAACGCTGTGCCTCAAGACACCCACCGGCAGCACGGTGCTCTGCAGGACCCTCAGGACACCCACCGGCAGCACAGTGCTCTGCAGGACCCTCAAGACACCCACCGGCAGCACGGTGCTCTGCAGGACCCCCAAAACACCCACCGGCAGCACGGTGCTCTGCAGGACCCTGAAAACACCCACCGGCAGCACGGCGCTCTGCAGGACCCTGAAAACACCCACCGGCAGCACGGTGCTCTGCAGGACCCTCAAGACACCCACCGGCAGCACGGCGCTCTGCAGGACCCTGAAAACACCCACCGGCAGCACGGTGCTCTGCAGGACCCTGAAAACACCCACCGGCAGCACGGTGCTCTGCAGGACCCTCAAAACACCCACCGGCAGCACGGTGCTCTGCAGGACCCTGAAAACACCCACCGGCAGCATGGTGCTCTGCAGGACCCTCAAGACAACCACCGGCAGCACAGTGCTCTGCAGGACCCCGGAAAACACCCACCGGCAGCACGGTGCTCTGCAGGACCCTGAAAACACCCACCGGCAGCATGGTGCTCTGCAGGACCCTCAAGACAACCACCGGCAGCACAGTGCTCTGCAGGACCCCGGAAAACACCCACCGGCAGCACGGTGCTCTGCAGGACCCCCAAAACACCCACCGGCAGCACGGTGCTCTGCAGGACCCCGGAAAACACCCACCGGCAGCACGGTGCTCTGCAGGACCCGGAAAACACCCACCAGCAGCACGGTGCTCTGCAGGACCCTGAAAACACCCACCGGAGCATGGTGCTCTGCAGGACCCCCAAAACACCCACCGGCAGCACAGTGCTCTGCAGGACCCCGGAAAACACCCACCGGCAGCACGGTGCTCTGCAGGACCCTGAAAACACCCACCGGCAGCATGGTGCTCTGCAGGACCCTCAAGACAACCACCGGCAGCACACTGCTCTGCAGGACCCTCAAGACACCCACCGGCAGCACAGTGCTCTGCAGGACCCCGGAAAACACCCACCGGCAGCACGGTGCTCTGCAGGACCATGAAAACACCCACCGGCAGCACGGTGCTCTGCAGGACCCCCAAAACACCCACAGGCAGCACTGTGCTCTGCAGGACCCCCAAAACACCCACCGGCAGCGCAGTGCTCTACGGGACCCTGAAAACACCCACCCGCAGCTCAATGCTCTACAGGACCCTCAAAACACCCACCCGCTGCACAGTGCTCTGCAGAACATATTACATACCCGTGCTCTGCAGGACCGTAAATTATCCACTGATGCTTCATCGGTGTTACGTTACATATGAGCTAATAATGAACACATAGAATGGATCCAGCTGCTGTAATACATGTGAGCAGTGAGGACTAAGGCCGCACAGGATGAGCCGCGCCTTTGTGTCACCACACGGTCCACACCACCAGATACTACAGCCACTGAGTAGATGCAGACCCTGGGATGGCTGATGTCCCCTAAATACCTACACTGTCTCTTCTATGTAGTGAATGGAAATATGTCCTGACTTAATGAAGATACAACAAGGCTCCCACCCCCACAGTGCACACCACATATAAGCCATGTATGTCTGGGTAATCTGAGGATTCTGAATAGTCACGCTCTAACTCACCATTCATCTCCAGAATAGAAATACGGACAACAGAATACACTCAATATCCATCCACACCTCTGCGGCCTATGAGACCAGAGACACCTACCATAGATCCTGGAGAAGAGCGGTTCTTTCTGGTTGTAGTAGTAGACAAGGTTGTGGTGGTCTCCATGATGGTTGTAGACAACTCAGGAGGCATGGAAGTGGTCGGTGTTGTCCCAAGGATTGAGGGGACTTCGCCCACCAGCCTCACACTTCCACTAATGTTGATGTGGGGGTTGTGCTCAGCAGCCATATTAAGAACCTTCAGGCCATTATAGTAGATACCAGATAGCTGCCCTTGGAATGGCCTCCCCCTGTCCTGTCCACCAATGGCTATCTGCGCCTGGGTATTGAAGATGGTCAGGGGCCGTCCTATGGAGACATCGTAAAAGAAACATCACAATCTCAAAACAACAGAGACGCTCACTACACATAAACCCTTCCGTGTCAGGTAAAGTCTGGGGAGAATAGTGAGGAAAACCCTCCTAACACATTAACACCTACAGCACGCAGGAGCCGGCGAACGTGATATTACCACCTCGACCAGGAGTCTTCTGCTCATCGTCTACGTGGAAGCCAGCTTGGATGAGAAGACCGAATACGGCGCCTACACTTTGTATTCTGAGCACACATCAGCGCTCATTAATTACGGCAATGTCATTCGGATACTTTACTGTCAGGACAGACATGGCTGCAGTCACTTAACTTTGGTCCTTCGAGTTATTGACCCCCTCAATCATACCACTGACATCAGTACACCTCGACTCTGTGAAGAGGCAGAAGTCATTGACTCTGTCCCCGTGTCTATAAACCTGATAAGAGGCAGGCCAGGATTCATTAACAGGTCGTGCATCACACAGACACCAATCAATATCTTCCATTGACCCCGTGTCCCTGGCTCCTCCACAGACCGCGGCTTCCCCTTCCTTCTGTTTGAGATGAGGCCAAGCACAGACGGGCGGGCGCTCTACCCCTGCTCACTTACAGGAGTATGCCCAGCTGGATATGGAGACACCTGGAGCGTCGCTCATTCTCACTGGATTAAGGGAAAAGTCTGGAGACCTCGGCCACTTTGTGCTTCAGCATCTGAACATGCAGTGTGGCTTCTAAACGCTGAATAGAACATTTTGCTTTCTAAACGCATTTTACCTGGGTTAGACCTACACATTACAAGATCCCTGCCAGCGACCTACACAAGTCAGGGACACAAACGTGCAGAACGGTATCGGCCTCTCACGAGACCGCTCAGCAGCCACCAGCTTTCACCCTGAGGACAGATAATGTTATCGGTACCTTTTGTAACGCCAGTTCCCACTCTCTTGAACTCAGGATTCAGAAGTCTTGTGCCGTCTTCCATTCCTGAGATACTGAGCCCTGAAAAACAGGGACCCCGGTTTGGATAAAAAAAAAAAAAGTCTGCAGGCAGTTTCCAAAGAAACCTCGGCAGCCAGCTGAAAATGAAAAACTATCAGCCATCCTCCTACCACAAGCAATGTTAGGAAAATGCAGTGTAGATGGCATTGCCGCGCTGACTGAGGAACAGTGTCCTTAGTACCAGCTGGGGGTAGGTAGAACGTCAGCCTCAACACAGACACTGCATTAAGCCAGTAGGCAAGAGCCCCTGGCCGAAGGCAGTGCTGGCGGCCACAGCCGGAGAGATGGAGGAGACAACTGTCTTCCCTACATATCAGGTGTAATCAATTATAGACCAGACCTGGGGACAATGCACAGAAATGGCGGCTTCAGGGTTAAGGCTCAGATATAGTCTGTTCAAATTTCCAGACAAAATTGCTGCAAAGTGGGAATTTTTTCTGTAGAAATTCCACTGCGTGGCCGAGCCTCCACAGAACTCGCACAGACTACCTTCCACCGCCAGCCATTTCTACCCTAAGTGGGAGGAGGACAGTGCCAAGCACTCTTTGAATGTCATTAGTGGCATAACACTCAATGAGCTTCGTTATAGTGGGCTGGTGTGATATGAGACTGGACCAGAACCAGCTTTACCTTTGCGCTGCTCAGGGTCACATTTCCCAGTGTTCTCCCATCATTTTCTGAGCTGGATTAAGGAGAACTTGCAGTAAACTGTGACTCTGAGGAGAACAGAAAGCCAGAGCCGGGTCTCTCCTCTGCAAGCTCATGCAAACTGGGTTGGAAAGACAGGGAAAGAAGGCGTATAAAGCTCTGGATTGCAGGACTCGCTGCTGGGATGGGATAGTGAAGGTGCATCTCGTTACATCCTCCTAACGAGTCTTATCTGTATCCTCAGCTGACCTTGTGCTGACACCTACTGACCTGTCCTTCAGGATTCTGGACAGAATGTTCCTGTGGACCTACCCAGAGACAGACTGACACAAACGACAGCATACGTTGCGTAATGAGATCACACTCGTGATTGTGTTCAATTACACAACGCCTCTTTTCAGTGTCATTGAATGATCGAGCACAACAGTAATGAAGGAAGGCGCTTCTGGCGAGCAGGTGTATAAATGAGGGATCCAACCACAAGAAAACATCAGCAGATCAATGAGAATGGACGGCAGGCGGCAGGCTGCAGCATGCGCATGCGCCCCCCCCCCCCCCCCCCCCCCCCCATTCAGGATTAACACTAAAAGGAACCGCGCACTATAGACGTTCAGGCTGCTACAGGCTCAGGGTTTCCTTCTTGATTGAACTACAGCAGGGATGGCCAACCTGCGGCTCCACAGCTGTTGCAAAACTACAACTCCCAGAATGCTCAGACTGCCTACAGCAGTAAATGGTGGGAATCGTAGTTTCACAACAGCTGGAGAGCTGCAGGTTGGCCATCCCTGGACTCTTACTTATAGCACTATCGCCATCTCGGCTCAGTAGACTACCTCTAGCGTTACAGTACGAGGCCTCTCCTCTCAGTCCCGTTACTGTGTCTGAGCCTGTGGAGCAGAAGGTATACAGCATTCCACAATCAGCATGCAGCACTGGGGATCATGCAGGGTCAGACCCCATTTAGTTACCTTTGTCTGGTTGGCCGTCATCTGGGTTCCGAGGCAATTTATAGGACAGTTTCGGCTTTTGGAGTAGCTCAGTATTGCCTTAAGGTTTAAAAGACAGTGTTATTAGGCGGTTGAGTCGGTTATGGGGCTGCAAGTTTGAAGAGCTTTGGCTTCAGAGGTCAAGAATTCAGACTCATCATGGCTGACATAATTATACTGGTTTGTATGTTAGCAGGCACTGTCCATTCAGCGATGGCCTTACGACGCTGCACAGACATGGGCAGTACATCAAATCTTGGACATTAAGGCCTCATGCACACGACCGTGTGTTTTTTGTGATCCGCAAAAAATACGGATGACTGTCCGCGTGCATTCCATATTTTGCGGAACAGAACAGTTGGCCCCTAAGGGTCCATTCACATGTCTGTATTATGGGTCCGCATCCATTTTCAATAGGGCCACAAAAAAAAAAAAAAACACACTTCCGTTCCGCAGCCCTGCAAAAAAATTAAAATAAATAGAACATGTCCTATTCTTGTCCGCAGCCACGGACAACAAAAGGCAAAATTTCTATTATAGTGCCGGACCGCAAAATGTGGAATACACATGGCCGGTGTCCGTGTTTTCCAGATCCGCCATCTGCAGACAGCAAAACACTTGCAGACATGTGAATGGACCCTTATAGAACAGGCCTATCCTTGTCCATAATGTGGAACGGAAATACAGACGTAAGGAAACTGAATGCACACGGAGTAACTTTATTTTTATTTAATTTTTTGCAGGACCCATTGAAATAAAATACGTTTGTGTGCATGAGGCCTGTCCCATCTCACTGTTTCCACTGCTGGGCTTACGGAAACTGCTGAACAGGCCGGCGCTCCGCTCTGTGTAACGCTCATTGCAGTGATTGCTATGGAAAGTGTATAGCCGCTTCTGTAACTTGCGAGTAATGGAAACGGCTTGTTCTGCAATTGGAGTTCCAGAAAGAGCGGAGCAGCGGCCCACTCGGCAGTTTCTGTAAGCCACCGGAGGTCAGCGGTTAGTCCCATGGCCAAGGCCGAACAACAAGCAGTGGTTAGAAACGCTCAAAAGGAAACCACAAAATGCTGCTACAGCCTGTCGATTATAGAAGACCCTGTACACAGGCCCCCGGCAGGGAGCATAGGGGCATCAGCAAGGCAGCTTTACTCAACACTCCGTTTCCCGACTGGAGCTGAAATCTCCAGGGAATCCCTCCGGTCACCTTTCCCAGACTAGAAAAGACAAGGGTAATTTTTGATAGCGGCGGAGGGAGCTGGACTGCTGGCTTCATTCCCATAGGAATTTCAAGACACTGAAGCTGTGACAGATGGATGCAACTCACTGTCAAAGTCACTTACAAGAAGAGCAGCTAAAAGCCCTGGGTTCTTGTTGCAGGAGAAGGCTCCGTGTCACACTGCACAGTGTCTGCATCCTGATCTAATGGAACGAGGGCTCTGCTATTTACACTGAGCTGGTGGAAATAATGCAGCGGGACAGGTTAAGTGAGAACAAGGCGTTTACATGTGAGATCGCTCCCGCTATAACAGCCCATAGTCTACAGGTCTGTAAAGCAGTGACTGCTGCCCCCAGATCCCCCTCTTACTGGAACAGGACCTTCTGACAACTGTAAAGAACGCTGAGGGGCTCTGGCTGATAATGTAAGCCCTGCTGAGCCAGTGTAATGATCTCTAGATCCTGTCCCAGTATGTGGCCCACACCGACCTCACTAGGACAACAAAGGCTAACTCCTCCTGATTTTTAGCCAAAAACTGACCTGGATGACATCAGAAAGAAGAGAAATGCCAGCTGCCTGACAATATGGCGGGGGATGATTTCAGAGAGCCACTTGGAAAAAAAAGTGTGACCAGACCCCGAGAGCAGTACGTCCCGAGAAGTCTACGTATCATCTATAAATCCTCCACACGTACGGTCACAATCTTCCCAATAAATCAGCTGCCGAGAAGCTCTTTAATACGGATGATTGTTTTCTGCTTGTCAGATCATGGACCGAAGAACAATAATCCCCGAGACCTGGGGATACGTCCCGTCACATGAGCAGGAGCCATACTCCAAGGGTGACAGGTTACAGCCATGACAGCGGCACACCTATAACCCTTCATTAAGCCTCAATACATAATAAAACCAATCAGAAGTGACCCCACAATGGTAATAAAAAAAAAATAAAAAAATTCTAAAAAGGTAAAAACACTCGCTCCCGGTAATCTGCCCATCTAAGCGTGCCGCCATGTTCCAGGTGATCTTGACACCACATAGTTTATTACCATGTAGTCTTTTTAGACTATAGATCGCCTTCTTTCTCTAACTTTTATTTTCCCTTCTTAATATATTTACTGAAGAGGCATTAAATTAAAAGCCATCAGTGGATGGCTCGGTTCTGGCGCCGTGGCCTTATCCACATACAGATCCTGCGTTGTGTCTGCGCGCCGTCACCTACACACCATAACCCCCCCCCCCCCGACAGTGTTATAGGATGTGTGTAGTGCGGATACCTCCTGGGTAGTATTCATTGATGGGCCAGTTATCCACTTGCAGAGTTGCATTCCCTCCATTCCGCGTGTACTTCACCACATGGTACGCGCCGTCATTCACAGGGGTACTGTCTTCACGTATTGAGATGTCCACTAACCCAATGTTAAAGGTCACTCCAACCTTCCCCTGCTCCTGTGGATAGAAGAGGAAGGAAAGATCAGAAACAAAGACTTACAAGACACAGGCACATCCTTGGGGGTGAACGGTCTTCTCCGTTCCCTTACAATCCAGACAAACATCTCCTGCACCATCTGTCTGCACTGTATGGCCCTACATATAATGACTTCACGTGAAGGGATCTCCGATGCAAATACAGTGTTCCCTTTTAAACAAAGTGGTTTAGGATTACGAGTCCCTCAGCTGAGGCCCAGAGTAAAACCCTGAATACATTTCATTCCAATTGAGCATAAATGTTAGGCTTCCATCCTCAGCTGGCGCGCCGGTTACTGCTGCTCTGGGACCAATCTAGTAACACTTGCAGATAAGATTCAGTAGACATCTGGGATATGGCGCACACAGGCAGACAACACCATGGATCACATGAATGCAGATCTGACCCATCTTCTCAGTCTTCCTATCTTTAGAAGGCTAGATTTCAGGCTGCCTGCTGGGGCAGACATCTGCAGATACACTTCCTTGTGATTCTGGTCTCGGCAAATCCAAACCCCAGGAGAAGCTACAGCTTCACGAGTTCTCCTTCTATATTGCCCCATTATGTCCCCATCACATTGCCTTGCAATCCTCCATCTATTTTACCCAAACCTAGTTAGATAATCTCAGATCCCCCTCATCTGCCCCATCATCTTATGAATGCAATAAAATAAAGAGGGTCCTCGCAAGGGAAGGAGAAGCAAATCATGTCAGGAGACTTCACAAGGTGCTGGCGAGTATTACATAGTGCTCTGTGCACCCAGCAGAAATATGGCACCAAAATGTTCCTCTACAGCAACCGCCGTCACTCCAGCTGTGGTGAAACTACAACTCCCAGCATGATCTATTCACTTCTATGGAGTTCTGAGAACAGCCAAGCAAGTGTCCATCTTGGGAGTTGTAGTTTAACACAGCTGGAGTGCTGGAGGTCAGCCATCACAGGTTTAGTCCAGTGTTACAGCACCATGTGTAGTTATATGGGTCAGAATATGGGTTGTCCTACTAATGTAAACTGATAGCGCTCACTAAGTTATGTGCCAATATATGTTTTATTACTATAAGGGCAGCGTTCCAAAATTATCAGCTATTCTTATGAAAAACGGTTTCTACTGTCTCCAGCCAGCGGCAGGTCCGAGTCCTGCTCCTGTGAACACAGTTGGTACTACCTTTTGGTCCCCTGGGAGAGTGATGGGCACTGAGGAGTGCTGCGTGGAACCAGATGGCGCCAGCACTAGTACATGATGGCAGGGACAGCGTGGCGTAGGCCAGACAAAACCTGGAAGCAAGAGGTCTACATGGGAAAGACAGGATCCTGGAAAATGAGGTCACATCTCTAAGGAGCACGCACATTTGAAATGCAAGTGATTGTAGCCAAAAGTGCGTATAGGTGCTTTAGTTTAATGTACACCAGACCCAACAACTATGTCCTATGATACATCTCAATGATTGGGAACCAGAGGCTTTGGGGGTCATTTATCATTTGATACAAGTTATTTGCGGCAAAATCTGCGACTTTTGACCCTTTTACGCTGCTCACACCAGTGCTGAAAAAGTGTGAGCGTGCAAGAGGGTAGGCCGGGACGGCAGTTTTTGGTGTAGAACATGAGCTGGCATAGATTTAGGCTTGGTGTATGCCAGCAAATCATTGGCCAAAAGGTAGGTAGAAACCTGCGACTACATAACTTCAGTGCATCCAGCGCAGTGGTATAAAATCACTGGATTAATAAAGGACTCCATTTTGTAAGATCAAAATTCAAGCCTAAGGAAGCCAGAATGATGGGTGTAGTTTAAAGTGGACAAATCATGTTCCAGAAGAGAACCAGACCTTCAACCCCTGCCGCTGTGCATGAAAGAACATGGGAAGTATACCTCCGGCATTAGAGGTGGATTACATATGATTACCTGAAATTTGTCAGCCTTGTGATCAGCACCCATCCAGCCACCCACACTCTAAAGATCAGTCATTCAGGAGAATGCATCCAGCAAGAGGCTTTTAATACTCTTCCCCATCCGTCTGCTCTAGATGAACCAGAAAAGCCGAAGAGGTTGAGTCATTGTGGGACTAATCTTATACTTCATGGAAAATATCGAGAAGAAGAAAGTAGCAAATGATGGGGAAGTAATGGAGGGGATTAGGACATTCTGAGACATCTTGGTACCAGGCATCAGAATGCTTTTTCTGGCTGCCAGGATGGGGGTAGACATGTCAGAAAGAGGAACCTATACCCAGTCAGCAAATACAAAAGTGATTCTCAAGTTCTGGAGACAAGATCCTTGCCTGTTGGAGTTTGAATTCCAGAAAACACCGATAAAAATGAAGTCAGCAGGGTAGGGATCAACCATCTGCAGGGATGCTATAAGAGCTACACAACGTTACACAAATCTCAGGTGTGTTCCACTATTTTTCCGCTGTGCCCACGGCCTCTGTTCTTTTTGCTGCTGCTGCTGCTGTATACATGTAAGGGAAGCACTCGCTGGGGTCAAGCACAAGTCAAAGCACCATCCTTGTCAAAGCACCATGTCTCTAGCAGTTCTGGCAGGAGACAGGGATGCTATGCGAGCTACACAAAGTTGCACGCATCTCAGGTATGTTGCAGTATTTTTACACTGCGTTCACCGCTTCTGTTCCCATTGTTGCTGCCATCTACCTTCAAACTCGCCTACAGATATCTGCTGAGTAGGACTCCCTGTATTGGGCATTTTTTTCAATAAAATGAACATTATATTAATCGGTGAGTGCCGTGGATTATCTCTATTGATTGGATTTTTTCATAGGTCTGTACTTTTTACCACTGAGCACCACCTGTTATATATCCTGTTCCTATGCTGAGTGACGTGGCCTAGGTGCAGCTGAACTTCGTTCAAGTGAATGGAGCTGAGTGCAAAACCAAGCATGACCATTATATAATGTATCGTGCTGTGCTTGGTAAGCTGCAAGGCGGCAGTGGCGCTTACAGCAAGGCTGCTGCCATCTCAAACAGCTGATCTTCGGGGGTCCCAAGTGTTGGACTCCCACTGATCAGATACTGATAACCCTTTTAACTTGCTGACCACAATCTTCTTTCCTTTACTATGAAGTTCTCTCGCTCTTCTCATGACTTTCCACAAATGTAGAAACCTAAAACCCAATCTCCTCCCTCTCCTTTCCAGACCTGGCTGCCAATCATTACAACCATGGATGAAGCAGCTCCAATTACAATCAGACCTTTCGGACACGCAACACGGAAACCCTGGCACACACCTGAAACACTTTCTCCAGCAGTGCTCCAGATGTGTAGAACGCTTATGGAGAAAATCATGAATATCTGCAGATTTCATCCATTATACATTTAAGCTTAAAACCTACACCTCGGACCTCTACATTGCCAAACAGGATTATTTCTCCTCTCTCGTTTCTTCACTCACAAATAATACTTTTCACTCTCTTCTAAGCCTTGAGTGCATGTGGCCATCACTGACCTCTGCGCTGAAGACCTAGCCACTTATTTCAGAGATAAGATTGGTAGCAGCAGAAAATAGTCTCCCATTCCCAGACCAGCCTTAATCGTCCTCCCTCCCACACTTCCCCGTGTTCTCTCTCCTCTTTTGACCTAATAAAGGAAGAGGGGCCCAAATACAATATTTAACCTCTCTCTTCCTGTATCTTTTCATCTTCTACTGCACCTCCTCACATAGCCTTCTCCATTTCCGTCTACCACCCTACTCATACTCTCTATTCTGTCAAAGACCTAGGACTAACATCCTCCGTAAGTCGTACCTCTCATTCCCATTTTCAAGAATTTTGTCAAGCTGCACCTACGCTATGGAATACCCGAGACAATCAAATCAATTTACAACTTCCCCACCTTCAAACGTGCCTTAAAAATCCTAACTCTTTTGCGTCATCCACACTTCCTCATAGATTGTAAGCTCTTGCGAGCAGGTCCCTCACTTAGTGTTTAAGTTGTACATTAGACAGTAATTTTGTGATGTCTTTTGTTGGGCCTTCTCAATTGTAAAGCACTGCAGAATATGATGGCGCTATATAGAAGATTATCATCTGTGCCCAAAACTAGAAACACGACCATAGATCGGTTAGGAGGCTGAACAGCGGACAACACTAAGATGACATGATGCAGCAGCTGCTATTCAAATGTGATAACTGGATCCTCCGCCATACCGGTCATCATTCTTCACCACTGATCACAGTCACTTTATGAGCCGGACAATATAGTGGTGGATTCTGCCTTGTGCATAAATGGCTGCCACAACTGAGTAACAAATACTGAAGTTAAAAACTTCTTAACGAGCTTTGGCGCCGCTCTCGCAGCTCAGTGACTGATCCGTGGCCATCTCCCAGTTTTGGCTGTAGGTCCTCCTGGTGATGAATCTGTGTAAATAGTTCCTGAACATCTGCTGATAACGGAGGTCACAGGCTTCTACTAGAAGTAAGAAGAACGCTGAAAGAAGAAAGTTTTGAAGCATAAAAAGAACTTGATGACAACTGGCTGCATCCTGCAAGTCAACTCATTACGAGGAGCACCGCACCCAGCCCTACTCACGACCGCGGAGGTTTCTGGACAGTGTCTGGCAGTAATCCATTTCTCATTAAACACAGAAGCTCTGGCAGGACCACAGTGCAACTCAGTCTATCACTGACAGCTCAGTCATTACCAAACGCTCGTCACAAGATCCTGATGAATCTGCCTGTAATTAGGCACTTTTGGATTAATCAATTTCAATTTCTACCTTGACGGCAACATGGGAAATCACTGAAGCTGCATAGAGACCCCAGAGCTCTGCCACATGGAGAGATGATACCATGACTGGACAGGTCGCTGCCTGCCGAGTGTGTGCAGAGACCATCCCCACCTATGGACAGTCACAGTCTTAGAAATGGGCCCATAAATCAATAGCAGCGGTCGGGTGATAAATTCCCTCCTGCCTCTGGAGCAGCTTGATAAATAGCCCAATGTAGTATTGACAGGTTATGAGTGGATGAATCCTAGAAGGCTGAAGGCACCTACACCACAATAATTCTCATGTTAGCACCAACTGTGACAGAAATATTACAGAGAATCCTCTCTGTAAATCTGCAGGTACCTCGCCCTGGTTCCCTTTCTAGGGCGCTCCTCCCATATTAAACAGACATTGCTGGTCAAGTACTGGCTAAAAGAGTGAGACTTTGTAAAGTAAGTCTTGTCGGTGTGAGCGGCTTCCAGGTATTGCACTGAAGGACACATCTCTAATGGAGCAAAAACTATAGAAGAGGGTACAAGTCAAACAACAGAAAGACCCGCTCTGCCTTAAACTCTGCAGTATCAATGGGTTGTGTGTAAAATACTTACTGGGACACATTTACCAAGCAGTTTACACCAGTATAAACTGTGGCAAAAAAGTCACAAATGTTTATATGCAAAAAAAATAAAAAATCAGGAACATTTGTGGCTTCCCATCGGTCAACAAATGAATCAATGTGATAGAGCGCCCTATCATGGACCATGTCCACTTTTAAGTATTAATCCTGAAAAAAAGTGCAGGTTTTGGAGCCAATCCAATTAATCTACCATGTTCAGACTGGCTGGAGATTATGCATTCTTAATAAATGTGGCCATCCACTTACAGAAGGCAGGGTCTCATCACATCTCCTGGGCACACGGCCAACTGATGACTACTACATGATCTACTGGGGGTAAGGTCCTCAAGCTCCAGTCCTCCAGTGGCAGAGGCAGTGATCACTTCAGGACAGCTATTCTTAAAAATAATTATTGGTCTGAATTTGGTTTTATATCATGTCTGCAGCAACATGACAGCGATGAGCAGCTCCTGGGGCCAACCACAATCGAATGGACCGTCAGCATCTTCTCCTAAACCCTTGTTACCAGAGGCAGATACTGATATCAGTAAGAGCCGTCACTAAATCAGTGGACTCACCATTTATCAGCAAAATCTCTGACTGCACAGTCACCAGCAATAATGGAAAGCGTTATGAGAGGAAGGGATGAATGACTGTCCGCTGTATACCCCCCTCGAAATTGAAACAGGTGAATGCAGAAAACGAGAGCTAATCCACTTACTATTTGTCAATCAGAGCATCTAAAAAAACAAAACCTAAATCCTGCATTACCTGCTGTGTACAGGACATGTCTCATTGTGCAGCCTACGGAATTACAAACAGCCTTCACCCACACATTGCAGCCAAATGACTGGCAAGTAGCACCTCTGTGCCTTCAGTCATATCGCTAGTCAGTGTCATGACCGAAGCCGTCCCCCCCAGCTGCCCCCCACCATGGTAGCATTAATTATTCACTCGGTGCGTTTCCAGGTGTCCCCACGGAGCAGCAGCCTCCACAACACACGTCTATTTTAGGTTTGTCTGTCAGCCGACCTTGTGCTGTAATAGGATTGTCTGCACGGAGTACCTACTATAAGAGGGCAAGATGGAGTCCAGAATGTGCCCCATCAAACATCACCACATGATAGAACAAAACCGGCAAAGTCCTCACCGTTCATTAAGTCGCTGGGAAACTTTTAGAGATAATCGGGTCACGTATATACCCACCACAGCATAAAGTCTTCAGTCATGTCATGAGTGTCAATGGCAGCATGGGTTTCAAGTCATAGTTCATGTCAAAGAGGCAGGTAACCCCAAGCACTGGTCAGCGGGGTGCACCAGATACCCCAAAGGCACGGCAGGCATGTACCATGGGCAAAGTACCCCACTGTCAACCCTAAAACAGAGCCACAGCTAGATTTTCTTTCACCGCGGACAGACACAGTTTACTGCCTTATAGCTAAATACCCTCGCCAAAAATGGTTTGTGTTGGTGCCCCCCTGCACTACTTCCTGACTAAAGCCTATGAGATAACATGTTATGTTTATGGACGGCTCCGTATACGCACTCGTTCTCCTGCAGATTTCTTCCTTCTTCCCAGGAACATTATGGAGAATCTGTACCTTTCTAGGAACTGAACTATTATAATACAGTTGTGCAATCAAAAATCAACTACATCAAGGCAGCAATAAAAGAATGCATGGAATCCCATATAGCAGACCTATGTAGTGGACAGGCAGTGGTGCAGATATCATGCTGCTTGTCCATATCCGTGGCCCATTATCATACAATTATCTGCACTTCTCTCTTAGCAAGGTATCGTAACCCACAAGCAAATAGAAAGGCCCCAGAACAGCCTCCCTTCTCCTGCTTCTGGGAAATTAATTTTTGTCTGTTACACACTATGGGAGCCTTTGAAGTTGAGCAGGGGCATGCAATCCACGTCTGAGAGCTGGAATGGAGCTGCTGTCTAGATGCCAATTATCCTAAAGAGCCGAGGAGTCAGAGTGGCACATGGGGTCACCCCTGGACACACCAATTCAAAGCACTACTCTCTGTTTAATGGAAAAACCCTTCTGAAGGGAATCTGTAGCAGGATGGCTTCAATTCAATCAGCTGAGGCAGAGAGAGGTAGAAAACACAGGATGAGGGAACCTGCAGAAACAGAATGAACGATGGGCGAGGACAGAGAATGCGACAATAGTGGAAGCCTCATAGAGGTAAGCTTCCAATGGGATAAGTCTAACCACACCTCTGGAAATATGGGGGATGATGATGGGAGAACCACTTGATCAGGAAACCAGGTGTGGAAGATGGTGACATCAGTTCCTAGGATATTAATCCAGCCAGGTAGTCCAATCCAGGAGCCAATTGTACCCTGTTGTATGACCACTTGCAAGCCTATAGTTCCATCATTCTAGATACACTGGTTATCTGGTGTCTGTCTAAATTTGTGATGGGAAGACCTGGAACTGATGTAGGAGAGTGATATGGGATAATCTGGAGAGGAGGTGTGGAGATAGGTGGTTATTAGAGGACCTGGATGTGACGTGAGGGGGACTTCTGAAGATGAGGTGGGGCTACAGGAGTCTTGAGAAGTGGGGCTTGGCTATGGGAGTACCGCAAGAAGAATTGTGATTGGTTATGGGAGGAGCTGGTCATAAATTGGTGAGATGGCTATGAGAGGACCTGGAAATAAGGACTATGGAAGGATCTGGAGATAAATTGGGTTGTGGCTACGAGATCAGCTTAAATATAGGTTGGGGCGGTTTCAGGAGAACCCTGAGCAGCGGCTACAGGAGTACCTCAAGAAGAGTTATAGGTGGTTATGGAAGGACCTCAAGATGAGATGGGAGGTGAATGGCAAGACCTGGAGATAAGGTGATAGTTGCTATGGGAGGTCCTGAAGATGAGGTGAGGGTGGCTATGGAAGGATCTGGAGAGAAAGTACGGGGTAGTTATAAAATGAGGGTGGATATGGGAGGACCTGGAGAGGCAGTTTGGTGGCTATAAAAGACTCAGAGGCTATAAGACAGCTTGGAGATGATGAGGGTGGTAGGTGTAAGAGGACCTTGCAACAAACATTCCAAAGTGATGGTTAAAGGTAGTCTTTCAGCTGTTCTGACTATGCAAAACTGCTGAAAGCACTAGGTTGGACCCGGGGTGGAGAAGAGCAAACATACCTTTTGTGGAACATTTATCTTCAGGGGCAGTGTGAAGAGTTTTTTTTTCCCAGATTTTGTTCCAGTAAGTGCCCAGGAGGCTCCGCGGCCCCGCCCCTCTGCTGAGTGACAGCATCCAACCAGGAGACCAGTACAGCTATTACCCAGAAGAGGGGCGGGGCTGTGGAGCAGCTCAATAAAGAGAGCACTTCACAGTGAAGCTCCACCTCCTGGGCGATTACTGATGCAAAATCTGCAAAATAAAACTTCATATTCACACTGCTCCCGATCAGAAAGGCTCCACATAAGGAATGTTTGTCGTGCTCTTCCTGGACCCCATATAGTGCTGGCAGCAAATTACTGTTCACTTATTACCTCCACTTTTCCCAAAGCAGGCATATACAAGGGGAACGTGACGGCAGCCTGCAGTCATGACTACATCCCTTCCTGTATGGAGAGCCTACGCCGGCTGACAGGAGACTGCCCTGCATACTGTTTTGCTAGGAGCTGAGGAGGGTCTCACAATTGGCAGCTGATTGCCGGGCACAAACACTCTGGGCTGCGGCTGGTCTGTGGTCTCAATGCTTTAGGACTGACATGTTCTTCTCAAACAAATTACACCCTTTTAAGCCCTCTGCAGGGAAAGCGGGGGCGTGATTGGAGATTACAAGTAGCACCAAGTCGTGGACTACACAAAACGGTTTAACCATAGCGCTGACAGCACACTAAGCAGGAGACTGTTTAACACCTAAAGACCTGGCACTCCGCTGATGCCATTCAAGCTGAAAGGAAGCAAAGGGGAAATGTGGCCTTTACCCGATGAGTTTATGACCATGACAGCGTCATTACGATACAGTCGGTGCATGCCTGAATGTCCCAAAATCTAGCTGCACCTCCACGACCTGCGGCTGTGTATATGAGGGAAGAGGACTACCTGCAGCGTGTGATTTGTCTTCACAGATCATCAGATCCATGGCGACTTTCAGTGCCACACTACAATCAACACGTCCCTGGTAGACATGTGAAAAGAAGATGCAGCCTTCAGACACGGACCTCTACACGTCCTCCCCCTGTTCCTGTATCAATTCCACCTCATGGATAAACCCACACTACAAGCAGACAGAAGCCACCCAGACATCAGCGTCCGCTATCCCTGCCCCTACCATCACCGTTCCTGTGTTGGACCCAGCAAATTCAAAATTAATAAACCCAGGAGGTGGTGGAAGGCAAGAAACTCACCAATTCCTTCAGCTCGCAGCAAAGTGACATCTCCAGAATGGACAGAAGAAACAATAGAGAGCGAGCGAGCGAGCGGACAGCTCACTTGGACTGCACTGTCAATCCCTTTGATTACACTGCCAAGGGTTAACGAGCATCGGCGGGCCAGCACAGGCCGACTGTAGGGACCGACACCGTACATGACCAACATGAATATACCTCTGAAATCTATAATTACCAGAAGCTGTTAATTATTAATCAACCAACTGCTGAAGTCCTCGCTGCCGAACAAAGAGGCAAATCCAGAATGCAGAATGTGTAGTGATTACCCCACACCGGGCCCAGCGGGAGCCACGAGACGCCCATCTGACGTCAGCACTTGTATGGATTGTGACAGCGCCGGGGAGGTGTGAAGTGGGACGATGTGGCCGAAATGCAGGCATCCCCCTAGAATGATGGAAGGGGCTCGTGACAGGACCCTCTGATTAGAACACGTTGCCCCATGCATCTCACCTGGACAGAGGACCTACCACCTCCTCCACCATCAACTCATCCTGCCTTATGCCTGTCGCGCCGAGTAACATCTGCTCCAGGTGCCTGACAGCAGATCCCGCTCCCATCACAGAGGCGTTTGAAGGGATCGCGGGACTGTCCCCTGGAGCAGAGCGAATCAGGCAGGGAAAGGTTGCTGCGTCCCACGGGCTCGGAGCAGATGCTTTTCTGTGTATAAATCACACACAGCGCAGAAGGCTCATAATTAGAGAATGCATAATGATACATAAATTAGCGCAGTGCGCGCCTGCACAACGAGACCTAGGCTGCAGCTCCAAACCATGCATACACCTGTGCACCTAGAGGGACTGCAACGCCCAGACCAATACATAGCGCATCAACAGAACACGACAGCGCCCAACCGCACTCAGATACTTTTCTATTATACTCAATAGAAGAAAGCTTACAGCATTATATTAGAACAGTATGTGGCGAAACCGACCTCGCCACTGGGTGCTGGAGAAGCCTGGATTGCCAGCCTCTTGCCCCAGGATTATGGGCACTCTCATCAGCCCATTCTAAACTTTAACCCCATGGCGATTTGACTGTTTGTGGCATCTGAGCGCGGTTCGGATATATTGAGCGCTCAGATCCAAGCCATCTGGGGATAAGTTGAATGTGGGGGTCCTGTTCAGTTTGATAGGAGTTATGTATTTATGTGTAGTTTTGCTAGTTGTTAACAGAGGTATTTTCTGTACCTAGTTGGCTCACCACACCCAGTTAAGCCATTTATCTCACACAGCCTAAGGCCTCTTTCACACTACCGTTTTTTTTTTTTTTTTTTTTCGTTTTGTGGGCCCTTTTTTGTGTTCCGTATACGGAACCATTCATTTCAATGGTTCCGCAAAAAAAAAAAAAAAGGAAAGTACTACATATGCTTTTGTTTTTCCGTTCCGTTGAAAGATAGAACATGTCCTATTATTGCCCGCAAATCACGTTCCGTGGCTCCATTCAAGTCAATTGGTCCGCAAAAAAAACTCAACACATACGGAAATGCATCCAGTATGTCTTCAGTATCCATTCCGTTTTTGCGGAACCATCTATTGAAAATGTTATGCCCAGCCCAATTTTTTCTATGTAATTACTGTATACTGTATATGCCATGAGGGTTCGTTCGTGAGGTTCCGTTCGGGAGTTTGGAGCATTCCCTTGTATGCCGTAACACACTACAACTCCCAACATCCAGACAGGATTGGAACACATTTAGATACACTTTATTCATGTATAGCAGGACCCCTGGAGCTCCAGTGTAAAGACAGGCTATGACTGTGTCTCATACAGTAAGCTTCTCGAGGGGCAGCCTCCTCTCTCATACAGTAAGCTTCTCGAGGGGCAGCCTCCTCTCTCATACGGTAAGCTTCTCGAGGGGCAGCCTCCTCTCTCATACGGTAAGCTTCTCGAGGGGCAGCCTCCTCTCTCATAGGGTAAGCTTCTCGAAGGGCAGCCTCCTCTCTCATAGGGTAAGCTTCTCGAGGGGCAGTCTCCTCTCTCATACGGTAAGCTTCTCGAGGGGCAGTCTCCTCTCTCATACGGTAAGCTTCTCGAGGGGCAGCCTCCTCTCTCATACGGTAAGCTTCTCGAGGGGCAGCCTCCTCTCTCATACGGTAAGCTTCTCGAGGGGCAGCCTCCTCTCTCATACGGTAAGCTTCTCGAAGGGCAGCCTCCTCTCTCATACGGTAAGCTTCTCGAGGGGCAGCCTCCTCTCTCATACGGTAAGCTTCTCGAGGGGCAGCCTCCTCTCTCATACAGTAAGCTTCTCGAGGGGCAGTCTCCTCTCTCATACAGTAAGCTTCTCGAGGGGCAGTCCCCTCTCTCATACAGTAAGCTTCTCGAGGGGCAGTCTCCTCTCTCATACAGTAAGCTTCTCGAGGGGTAGTATCTGGGATAAGTCAGTGAATTATGAGCACTATAGCCATCATCACTGAGTAGAGGAGGACTTCTTAGCCGCTTTGTTCGGAGGCTGGCAGGTGTCACCCAGGATGGTGTCTAGTGAAGGAGCTTTCCTGGTGTGTGACTGGAATCAGGCTGTCAGCAGCCTCGTCTCACGCATGAACTACCAATGTCATGGATGAGGCAAGCAGAGACGCAGCCATTAATCTTACTCTGAGGGAGCGAGCTGCCGCATGTGAGGTATGAATGTAACATCTGTTCTACTGTCACGTCTGCTGCTGTACATGCGCTCCATGTCAGTCCTGTCCTCCGCGCGACAGCTCAGGACTGATGTCCTATGTTGGTCCAGTATGAAAGGGGGCAGAGTACAGTGACCCATGGCCCAGCGGGTATAGAAAGAAGCAGGGAGATTTATATCATAAAGGGCAAGGATATCCGGACCTCTGGATAACAGTCACCTTCATGACCCTCCCCTCTGTCTCTTTGGTCAGATTCCACAGTGACAACTGTGATGATAGCGTCAACCTCAAGGTTCTTCTATGACTGACTGGCATTTATAGTCTGCCTGTGACCCCAGGTGGAGAGAATAGGCACAATAAGCCTGATGCAAACGTCTGAAGTTTTCATTGGTTATTATATATAAAGCATCGGCTCAGTAGTGTATTACTAGAGCATTACTGGTGTATACAGTTATTACAGGTTCATTACAAGTGTATAACCAATGTAATACTGGAGCATTCTACACACCTGAAGATGTCAGTCTCATAGGACACATGAAATAAGGAGCCAACAAAAAAAAGCACATATAGCTCTGAGTGAAATCCTCAGCCTCTGTCTTTTCCAGAGTCTCTGCCTCCCCTAATTTTTCTGGACATGTTTTACTGCACATCTACCCTTTGATTTCTGCGTGTACGCCGGACCCCTTTCCCACCCCATGATGTCAGGTCAGATATAACTTACAATGTGCAGCTGCAGAAAATCCATTAGTCCAGCCGCGCTGTCAATCCGCACCAGGATTCCGTCTTTGACATAAGTACTGAAGCCCACAGCCAGCCGGTCAGTGCGGGTGCTCGGCCGGTCGTTATGAGGCCACGTGTACAAGATGAGGCCTCCGCCCTTCGCAAATATGTATGTTGCACCAGCTGGAAAACAAAACAGCTCCATGTTAAAAATACGTACCGAGACTGTATAACTCTTAACAATCTAAACTTCTGCAACCATTTTATTTGTTTATGCATTTACTGTGCAGACCTATGTGTTTCCATGGTAACAGACTACAAACACACCATGTGTAGTCTGATTTAGCCTCTTTCTATTAATCTAGACAGTAGACGAGGAGGCACATGGCAGCCGGAGAAAACCATGCATGTCAATAAGACTTAGCTATCAGCTGTGTATTTGTTGGAGCAATCCACAGACGAGATTTATAAAAGGGACCGTTTTCAGTTCCAGAAGGACCATCTTGCGACACGGATTGCAGCAGCAAGGAAAATCTAAGGTGGGAGAGTGCAGCAAACCACAGGAGAAGTGCTGCAGGAAAACACTACACGGGGCTTGGTGGTGGTCAGTAACCATGGGGACACACAGGTCTGCATAGGTGCGGCATACTCAAAACATTAGCTTCTTATGACCATTTGTAAAGTAGTCGGTAGACGTAAAACAGCAATTTAGGATGTAACATGGAGGTGAGAGGAGCACAGACTGTCTATAACACACCGAGGGCGCACCGTCAGTAAGCACATCCCTGGACCCCACAGAGTCTAAGCCTCCAGCAGTGTGTCAGTGTATTCATACCCGGAGTGAAAAAGACAAGTGTTGGCTGGTTACAAACACCATCTTAACCCCTGCGCTGCTGGCTCAGTAAGACTGGGACCGGGTCAAGCTGTAAAGGAAAATGAACTGTAGATATAGATTAACATTCCTGGCTATGGAGGGCAGGGATCCAATACTAATCCCACAACAAGTGGATAATGCAGGAAACCTGCGGAGCTGAAATGACAACGTCGGCTCCACAGGAATCTGCAGCACTCAATAATCCAGAAGGACTTACCCTTCCGTGTGTGTGACACAGGAAACAGTCATGTGCATCACTAACCATGAAGAAGACGTCATCTCCAGAGCTGAAGTTACAATTCTGCTGTAACATCACATCTTAGACTATAGTGACACAGAGATGATTTGAGGAGTGTCTCATATGAGAAGCAGAGCATGTCACACAGTGTCACTAGGTGTGAAGTGGGAGGAGAGCCCCCCACCGACAGCACAACAGGTTTCTAGGAAACTTGCAGAACCATTATTATGAAGTGTCAGCTAATCGGAGGCCGCATCTCCCCAACAATGTGCCGCGCGGTCCCCGCGGCTCCAGCGCCTTCACCGCCTCCAAGGCTCCTCCTGATTGAAATTAATCAGCTGTTCTCACACAGAACTTGAGAGTTGGGAAGAGACAGTAAAAATCCCAGGGATGACGCGGGGACACGGCCACGTAACGAGGACCACGAGCCGATCAAAACAGAAGCAATCCACAGAGCGGCCAAGAATGAATCCGCGAAACCCACAGAGGACATGGAAGTTGTCAGGCTTTAACTCTTTGTGCCAGATGCTTCTAACACCATGCACTGTGCTGCTGTATACATTGAGGGGGAGAGTCATCAAAACTGGGTGCAAAGCAAATTGGGCCCAACTGCCCAAAGCAACAAATTGGATTCCACCTGTCATTTTTCCCAAGTTCCATTGTAACAGTTTTCATAAATCTCACCCAAACCAGGGGCCCAGAGCAGACTCTCAATTCCACCATTTGGAGTATTTCAAGATCCATCAGCACCAAGCGCCGTTCACATGTAAAGAGACTAACTAAACCTTTATATTACCTGCAGGATAAGTAATGTACACAGCGACTGTACCAGCAGAATAGTGAGTGCAGCTCTGGAGTATAATACAGGATGTAACTCAGGATCAGTACAGGATAAGTAATATATGTACACAGTGACTGCACCAGCAGAATAGTGAGTGCAGCTCTGGAGTATTATACAGGATGTAACTCGTGCAGCTCTGGAGTATAATACAGGATGTAACTCAGGATCAGTACAGGATAAGTAATATATGTACACAGTGACTGCACCAGCAGAATAGTGAGTGCAGCTCTGGAGTATAATACAGGATGTAACTCAGGATCAGTACAGGATAAGTAATGTATGCACACAGTGACTGCACCAGCAGAATAGTGAGTGCAGCTCTGGAGTATAATACAGGATGAATCTCGGGGTCAGTTCAGATGACAGAGACCAGGTCAGAATTACTGCATGGGGACCAGACGTCAAGGAGGATGCACATGACCAGTAGAGGGGGACACTTGCAGTTCTAACGTTTAGTGGCTGTAAACATTTCATGTCCTGAGCAGGTTTGTATGTAATACAGTTTTCCCTCCTCTACTTCTGGCCAGCAGAATGAGGCTCAGCGAGAGCGATTGTCAGGTGTAACAGAGAAGTATTACTCCTATTGTCCAGGATTACACAGCGGAGCCTCGGCCGCTGACCTCACCCTGCAGCAGGAGCTCTCGCAGTCCATCCTCACATTACAGATTAACCTCATCCTCTGTGTCCCCCCCTCCCCTGTTCAACCTCTCCCCCCTCCGGATGTCCACAAGAAAACCTTGACACTCTTTTCCCCCCGGTATCTTCTTGCAGTGTCGCCATGGCGACAGAAGACCACCTGAGAGGATAAATAATCCTTAAACTTTCCTTTCAAAGCAGTTTCCAGCTGTTCCAAACTTCCCCATTTATCTCTTCAGAGTCTCAATTAGAGTCATTTCTTTTTTTGGCCCGATTTCGTTCTCCTCCCACCAAAGTCTCTCTGGGTCCACCTGACGAAAGGCGTTCTTGCTTCATTAGACGATGACAGATCCACCGCACAGCAAATTACCTCTAATCATCGCCTTCCTTCTGCATCAAACCCTCATCCTGTCAAACCTGTCAGCTGTGCTACCTGCCCTGGCCAAGTGTCAAAGCAAAGCCCACGACTCATCTGACAGATGTTCCAGGACCCCATTGTTGTGTCTATGGGGTAGGTATTTTCAATGAGGAAGGCAGCACCCGCATCAGATCCCGCCAATCACACGAGGAAGCAGATGAATAAGGTGCAAGGACTCCTGCTTGGGGCTGGATCCATCAATAGGGCCCAGGACATCGTCAGCGCTGACCACCACTCCTGACTCTTCAGCACCTCGGAGAGTTCACCATTCCCAGCACATGGGCTTCACATACTTCACCTAGGGACGTTGTTCCAATTTTAAACTATCAAGCTAAAGGAACCAATGATTGCCACAACTATCTCCTGAGGACTGCAACACGGGGCAGGTCAGCAATGTGCAGAGAGCCCAGCACCCCAGACAGAAAACTTAGCTCACAGCCAGAGGGGGGCATATGAGGAACATTTAATAGAACACGATCAGTGCCCTGCTGGGTCTTACTGCAGGGCGGAGCAGGATCAGGTTGTCACCACAATGAGGACAGAAAAACAAAGAGCCAGGACACCTGACCTCTGCTGGAAGATACTCTGGGCGTCCCCGGGACATTCATCTGTGTCAGCAGCTGTGGTTTCGGATCAGTAGCAGTTTCCATAAAACAATTGTTCCGCTCATTGCCGAGTATCGACAGCTGCCCCAGATTTATTGCTCTCATCCAACCTCATCAGACATTCACAGCCCCACAGGTGTAATCAGCAGTAGCCCCTGCGAAGAAGCCCCGGACCCTCGCGCTGTGCTGAGCAGGCATCTTACAAGGTTCTGCATTCTCATTACCAGTGAATCACTTCTTCGCAGCGTCTTAAATGATATATAATTCCAATCTGAAGATTACAGAATGAAGCCAAGAGACGATGCACGCCGATACAGGATGTGTGTACATATTAGTGGTGGGTTGGCCCTCACTATATCTGTGTCCAGGGGCCCCTACCAACCATGATCTATGTGAATATTGGGTTTGAGGAGGGGAGCAGTGATGACAAGTAACGAGCAGATTGTTTCTCACTGATTTGTCAGTTCTGAATAAGAGCGCAGATTTCATTTTACGCGGGAGCCAGGAACCAGATTAGATGGAAAGCCCAAGGAATGAAAGGCAGTGGAAGGTTACAGGCCTGCGGCATGCCGAGCTTAATGCATTGTAACTGCTGCTGTTACAGGATGTTAAACAGCTACGGAGCCGCAGGACGAAACGTGGACTGGAGCAAGATGAGAGGAGAAAGCTGCCCACAGCCCCCATACACTGGTATTTGGAGACGCCAACTCGGTTTAAGAAGATCGTCAAAGATGAGGTCACCTGCCGCGGTGGAAAGATTTCAGGACACTATGAATTCAATGCAACCTGTGCCACAGCTACTGGCAAGTCAGCCTGGTCTCCCGGGTACTCCGCAGGCACCCATTTGTAATACAGTATTACCTAAATCCGGCATAAAAGCAAATAAGCCCCAGACTAATCCCCTTATCTGCTGCCAGACAATGGGCTGCGCGGCACAACCACCTCTCCGTCACTCATAGGGACATCCAATCCCCCCGCCAAGCTTTGTCCACAGCTAATTACCTTATTCTATTGTGTCCTATTACTGACTAATCTGTGTAAATGGGATAAAGCGAGAGCCTGAGCCGCACAGATGTGCCGACCGCAAGGAAGAATCGCATTGAGCTGATGTGCGAGCGCCAATACAGACGCGCAGGATTATACCCTTAGTAGGGTAGTATGTCCGCACTGGGGGGAATCGGCCCCGGCAGTGACCGTAGTCTATGGGGTGAGGTTTATTAACCCTTTAATATGTCACCACCACATACACTAGTGAGGTTATGACGGGAGGAATTGGCTGCAGCACTGACATCTGCCTGGACAGAAGCATCTACACAACGTCAGCAGATACCGTGAAGTAGGTTTTGGGGCCATTCTTCTCTAGGTCTTGTTCCATCTCCTGAACGGTCATTATGTACTGGAGGGTTCAGCCGCACTTTGTCAAGGATTCAATTGTTCTACTTGCTGCCCATGACCTCAGAACCAAATGAAAAGTGCAGATTCCAATGCCTAGGCCGCCTCCTCCAATCACACGTGCCGATACAATGCCTAGGCCGCCTCCTCCAATCACACGTGCCGATACAATGCCTAGGCCGCCTCCTCCAATCACACGTGCCGATACAATGCCTAGGCCGCCTCCTCCAATCACACGTGCCAATACAATGCCTACACCGCCTCCTCCAATCACACGTGCCAATACAATGCCTACACCGCCTCCTCCAATCACACGTGCCAATACAATGCCTACACCGCCTCCTCCAATCACACGTGCCAATACAATGCCTACACCGCCTCCTCCAATCACACGTGCCAATACAATGCCTACACCGCCTCCTCCAATCACACGTGCCAATACAATGCCTACACCGCCTCCTCCAATCACACGTGCCGATACAATGCCTAGGCCGCCTCCTCCAATCACACGTGCCGATACAATGCCTAGGCCGCCTCCTCCAATCACACGTGCCGATACAATGCCTAGGCCGCCTCCTCCAATCACACGTGCCAATACAATGCCTACACCGCCTCCTCCAATCACACGTGCCGATACAATGCCTACACCGCCTCCTCCAATCACACGTGCCAATACAATGCCTACGCCGCCTCCTCCAATCACACGTGCCAATACAATGTTTACGCCACCTCGTCCAATCACACATGCCAATACAATGCGTACGCCGCCTCATCCAATCACACATGCCGATACAATGCCTACACCGCCTCGTCCAATCACACGTGCCGATACAATGCCTAAGCCGCCTCCTCCAATCGCACGTGCCTATACAATGCCTACGCCACCTCCTCCAATCGCACATGCCTATACAATGCCTACGCCACCTCCTCCAATTGCACATGCCAATACAATGCCTACGCCGCCTCCTCCAATCACACATGCCTATACAATGCCTACGCCACCTCCTCCAATTGCACGTGCCAATACAATGCCTACGCCGCCTCCCCCAATCGCACGTGCCTATACAATGCCTACGCCACCTGCTCCAATTGCACATGCCAATACAATGCCTACGCCGCCTCCTCCAATCGCACGTGCCAATACAATGCCTACGCCGCCTCCTCCAATCGCACACCTATACAATGCCTACGCCACCACCTCCAATCGCACACCTATACAATGCCTACGCCGCCTCCTCCAATCACACATGCCTATACAATGCCTACGCCACCTCCTCCAATCGCACGTGCCTATACAATCCCTACGCCGCCTCCTCCAATCACACATGCCAATACAATGCCTACACCGCCTCCTCCAATCACACATGCCAATACAATGCCTACACAGCCTCCTCCAATCGCACATGCCTATACAATGCCTACGCCGCCTCCTCCAATCGCACGTGCCGATACAATGCCTACACCGCCTCCTCCAATCGCATGTGCCGATACAATGCCTACTCCACCTCCTCCAATCACACATGCCTATACAATGCCTACACCGCCTGCTCCAATCACATATGCCTATACAATGCCTACACAGCCTCCTCCAATTGCACATGCCTATACAATGCCTACACAGCCTCCTCCAATCGCACGTGCTGATACAATGCCTACACCACCTGCTTCAATCACACATGCCTATACAATGCCTACAAATCACACATGCCTATACAATGCCTACACAGCCTCCTCCAATCACACATGCCTATACAATGCCTACAAATCACACATGCCTATACAATGCCTACACAGCCTCCTCCAATCACACATGCCTATACAATGCCTACAAATCACACATGCCTATACAATGCCTACACCGCCTCCTCCAATCGCACATGCCTATACAATGCCTACAAATCACACATGCCTATACAATGCCTACACCGCCTCCTCCAATCGCACATGCCTATACAATGCCTACAAATCACACATGCCTATACAATGCCTACACCGCCTCCTCCAATCACACATGCCTATACAATGCCTACAAATCACACATGCCTATACAATGCCTACACCGCCTGCTCCAATCGCACATGCCTATACAATGCCTACAAATCACACATGCCTATACAATGCCTACACCGCCTGCTCCAATCACACATGCCTATACAATGCCTACACCACCTGCTTCAATCACACATGCCTACACAATGCCTACAAATCACACATGCCTATACAATGCCTACACCGCCTGCTCCAATCGCACATGCCGATACAATGCCTACACAGCCTCCTCCAATCACACATGCCAATACAATGCCTAGGCTGCCTACTCCAATCACACATGCCAATACAATGCCTACGCCACCTCCTCCAATCACACATGCCTATACAATGCCTACACCGCCTGCTCCAATTGCACATGCCGATACAATGCCTACATAGCCTCTTCCAATCAAACAAAAGGCAACAGAAAGTCTTGCGATACTGAAGCCTAAACAGTGCTGAGATTTTATAGAAGCATCATCCCATCCAACAGATGAGACGGGCTACTAGAAGTGATACCCACCAGGTGGCAGCTCATCCTGCCAGTTGATAGATGGCAGGTAGATAACTAATAGGCCTGCCATGCTGCAGAGTGGTCGGTGCATTGGCTGGAGCTGCTCACTAATCCGCATCCTGGTGAGACAGTGGGGGTAACGGGACAAGGATCTGGTGTAGAGCCGGCAGCACACGTGTACTTTTTGAATTATTGCTTCTTATATTAATTCCTTTCATTCAGCCGTAGATAAACATCAGAATAATGTAGAATGCAACGCAACGTTTCAGACCCTTAATTGAGGGCGCCCCTTTACCAAGCCGTTCTGGTGCACCAGTCATCAAAACCAGTGCTGTGGTCACTATCTGACTAAACTGGGACAAACAGGATATAGCGTCTGTGCGGAGAATCAAAGCCGCTTCGTTCTGCGAGGCGAACATCATTCACATGATCCCTGGAGGAGCCCGGAATGGAGCTGAAGCCTGATCTGAGTCATCCACTGTAGAAGGCCAGATTTACAGCTTCAATTTTGTTTAACCTAATGCCAGGAATCCTCCAGTGGTAGAAGATGAAGTCTAGCCCCATAAAGTGAGATACCGGGAGCTGCCATGACTGCACCGGCCGCCTGCTCGACAGCATCCACACTACTGGCTGCAGAGCTGACCTGCTCCTGGGGGCTCTTAGTTCATCGTGGTCGACCCCATTACTGACGGCTCAGCGGAGACATCAGTTGGAGCACTGGACAGCAATCCTGGTGGCACATGTTGGCGCTGATAACTGGAGCAAGTAGTCACTGGAAAGAGAATTATGTATTGGGTCCTGCACACGGACGCCTGTGGTAAGAGGTCACCGGTACGCATGAGGCACTACTGGAAATGAGCGTCATAATAACGGAGGCACCTATCCTAGTCATCAATACCTGCGCTATCCGGGCCCCCGTGGCTCATCATTAACCCCTTGTGCAGACACGTCCTGACAACTAGGAGTCATTACTGAGCCGCACACAGAAAATGTTCAATTATGCAAAAAATATCTTCACCCTCAGATACTGAACACCCAGCAATGGTCGACACTTTATCAAAGGGGGAAACTATTCGGGAGAGAAGGTGGCAACTGATGTGGGCTACTGACGTTAACCCTTTCACATGCTCCACCAGGGACAAGCTACAGATAGCGACAGAGGCTGCAGATTACACACTAAATGCATGACGAAGCGAGAGAGGGAAAAGAGCGGACAGGGAGCGAGAGAGAGAGCGCAGAAGAGGGAAAAGAGCGGACAGGGAGCGAGAGAGAGAGCGCAGAAGAGGGAAAAGAGCGGACAGGGAGCGAGAGAGAGAGCGCAGAAGAGGGAAAAGAGCGGACAGGGAGCGAGAGAGAGAGCGCAGAAGAGGGAAAAGAGCGGACAGGGAGCGAGAGAGAGAGCGCAGAAGAGGGAAAACAATGTGCAGGTGAGTGAGCACAGAAGGGGGAAGAGAGTGCGGTGTGGACAAGAACACGCAGAAGAGGGAAAACGGAGTGAAGCGAAAGCGCTGTGCCAACATGTAGGAGAGCAGTAGAGGGTACAGAGAGCGCTGTACAGGCAAGAGAGCGCACACAAGAGGGAAGCAGGGTGAACAGAGAGCGCTGGGCAGATCTGGAGAAAAAAATAAATAAATGACAGCCTGTGGAGGGAGGATATGGGCGAGATTACGTGGAGCGCACGGCTGCAGATATCTATTAGGCTGGGTTCACACTTCAGCTATGTGAAAAAATAATAATAATACACAGAACAGAGGGAAATCAACTCGCTACCCGTACAGACACTTGATCTTTCAGTAGACTCCACTACTGGTTTTGGCTCACAATTACTGGGTGTGCAGGACCACACGGGTGCCCACTGTCCGCCTCGTGTCCTGGGCTCAGGGTGCTCATTTATATTCATAGACTCAGGAGATGAGAGGAGGAAGCTCCCCGGGATGTGTAGAGCAGACGCAGCAGGGAATCTGGCGCAATGTGTCAGGACTACAGAACCAGGGCTGACCCACACCCGGAGACATGTCATGGCCCCAGTACAGATGTATTACATTATAGGAGTGATACTTTGTGTGCCTCAAAAAAAGAGCCAAGAACAAATCCTAAGACACCCAGAGATCGCCGCACCTGACTGCGGGTGCGGGGCGCTGGGGTCCGGCCAGTAAGCCCAGAGTACTGGGAAATATCCCAAAACGGGAAAGGGGGTACAAACTGATTAGTACTGAGCAGATAACCCAGGTATGTCCCCTCAATTAGCGAAGAGAGAACCTTACACGAGCGCGAGCACCCCAACACCTTCCTGGAGCAACATCCCCAGCCATGGTTCCAAATCCGACACCAAGGCTGTAACATCCCCCCCCCCCCCCTCCAATATACAGGGTGTGAAGCAGACCTAGGGCAAAGACCGCTAAACACCTGTGAACCCCCACACCTACTAAATGTACCCCTACACATTCTATACACTAGCTACAATACCCGACTACATCCCCCCGGGAAATTTTCCATCCTCAGCATCCCCCTTAACTCCCCAGTCACCTGTGTATCCTCAGCATCCCCCCCATTCACAGTCACCTGTGCATCCTCAGCACCCCCTCCTCCCCGGTCACCTGTGCATCCTCAGCACCCCCTCCTTCCCGGTCACCTGTGCATCCTCAGCACCCCCTCCTCCCCGGTCACCTGTGCATCCTCAGCACCCCCTCCTCCCCGGTCACCTGTGCATCCTCAGCACCCCCTCCTCCCTGGTCACCTGTGCATCCTCAGCACCCCCTCCTCCCCGGTCACCTGTGCATCCTCAGCATCCCCCCTCCTCCCCGGTCACCTGTGAATCCTCAGCATCCCCCCTTCTCCCCGGTCACCTGTGCATCCTCAGCACCCCCCTCCTCTGTCCATGCAGCACGCACCGTGTCCTCCGCGCAGGGCGCTCGGTGTCCGGTAGATGGAGACGGGCTCCGGGTGATAACGGTGCGCTCTTCCTCCGTGGAAGGTCCGGGCAGAGGTGCTCAGCGCACAGCTCCACAGCAGCCAGCAGAGCCAGGGCGCACAACCCGGGCGCATCGTCTCAGCGCAGTGCCGGGCGCCCGGGGCTCATGGTCCCAGCTCCCGGCAGCTGCTCCTCGTCCCGCCCGCACTCGGCTCCATGGCCCCGGTGACTCCCGCTCCCGCCAGGTGCTGGATCGGACTGCGCCGCTCAGGTGAGCTCAGAAACTCAGGCTGCCCGCTGGGCGTGGTATGCAAATAGCAGCGCGACTACCAGCCAATCAACAACGAAACCACGCCCCGCAATAACCCGCTCCTGTCCAAGCTGTAAGTGGGGGCAGGATCGTGCTGAAAGGTGAGGAGTGGACCATAGCGCTTAGGGGGGGAGATATGGGAGAACAGAGCTATATGGGGGGGGCATATATGGGCTGAAGGGGCTATAGAAATCTATGGGGGGGGGGATATATATATATATACACACACACAGGAGAGAGCAGATAAGCAGATATATATATATATGCACAGGAGAGAAGAGATATATAGGGGGAGATATATATATATATATACACAGGAGAGAGAAGAGATATATAGGGGGAGATATATATACATACACAGGAGAGAGAAGAGATATATTGGGGGGGGGGGGGAGATATATACACCGGAGAGAGCAGAGATATATATATATACACATACACACACACAGGAGAGAGCAGAGATATACAAGAGGAGAGAGCAGATATATAGGGGGAGATATATATATATATACACAGGAGAGAGAAGAGATATATAGGGGGAGATATATATATATATATATATATATACACAGGAGAGAGAAGAGATATATAGGGGGAGATATATATACATACACAGGAGAGAGAAGAGATATATTGGGGGGGGGGGGAGATATATACACCGGAGAGAGCAGAGATATATATATATACACATACACACACACAGGAGAGAGCAGAGATATACAAGAGGAGAGAGCAGATATATAGGGGGAGATATATATATATATACACAGGAGAGAGAAGAGATATATAGGGGGAGATAGATATATATATATATACACAGGAGAGAACAGAGATCTATAGGGGAGAGATATATATACAGGAGAGAGCAGATATATATATATACACACATACACACACACACACAGGAGAGAGCAGAGATATATAGGGGGAGATATATATATATATACAGGAGAGAGCAGAGATATATAGCGGAGAGATATATATATATATACACACACACACACAGGACAGAGCAGAGATATATAAGAGGGATATATATATATATATATATATATATATATATATATATATATATATATACACACAGGAGAGAGCAGATAAGCAGATATATATATGCACAGGAGAGAACAGAGATATATAGGGGGGAGATAATATATACAGGAGAGAGAAGAAATATATATAGGGGGAGATATATATATAAATACACACAGGAGAGAGAAGAGATATATAGGGGGAGATATATATATACACACAGGAGAGAGCAGAGATATATAGGGGGAGATATATATATACACACAGGAGAGAGCAGAGATATATAGGGGGAGATATATATACACACACACACACAGGAGAGAGAAGAGATATATAGGGGGGAGATATATATACAGGAGAGAGCAGAGATATATAGGGGGATATATATATATATATATACACACACAGGAGAGAGAAGAGATATATAGGGGGATATATATATATATATATACACAGGAGAGAACAGAGATATATAGGGGGAGATATATATACAGGAGAGAGCAGAGATATATTGGGGGGAGATATATATATACACAGGAGAGAGCAGAGATATATTAGGGGGGGGAGATATATGGGCTGAAGGGGCTATAGAAATCTATGGGGGGGAGATATATACAGGAGAGAACAGATAAGCATATATATACAGGGGAGAGCAGAGATATATTGGAGGGGATGTATGTGTATATATATATATATATATATATATATATATATATACACACACACATACACAGGAGAGAGCAGAGATATATTGGGGGGGAGATATATATACAGGAGAGAACAGAGATATATTGGGGGTAGATAAATATACAGGAGAGAGCAGATATATATATATACACAGGAGAGAACAGATAAGCATATATATACAGGGGAGAGCAGAGATATACTGGAGGGGGTATGGGTATATATATATATATATATACACACACACACATACATACACAGGAGAGAGCAGAGATATATTGGGGGGGGGGATATATATACAGGAGAGAACAGAGATATATTGGGGGGTAGATAAATATACAGGAGAGAGCAGAGATATATTGGGGGGGATATATATACAGGAGAGAACAGAGATATATTGGGGGGTAGATAAATATACAGGAGAGAGCAGAGATATATTGGGGGGAGATCTATATATATACAGGAGAGAGCAGAGATATATTGGGGGGGGGGATATATATACAGGAGAGAACAGAGATATATTGGGGGGTAGATAAATATACAGGAGAGAGCAGAGATATATTGGGGATATATATATATATACACACACATACACAGGAGAGAGCAGAGATATATTGGGGGGATATATATATATACACACACACACAGGAGAGAGCAGAGATATATGGGGGGAAATATATCTATATACAGGAGAGAGCAGAGATATATATATATACACACACACACACACACACACAGGAGAGAGCAGAGATATATGGGGGGGAGATATATCTATATACAGGAGAGAGCAGAGATATATAGGGGGAGATATATATATATATACACACACACACACACACACAGGAGAGAGCAGAGATATATTGGGGGGGGGTAGATAAATATACAGGAGAGAGCGGAGATATATTGGGGGGGGTAGATAAATATACAGGAGAGAGCAGAGATATATAGGGGGAGATATATATATATACAGGAGAGAGCAGAGATATATTGGGGGGGTAGATAAATATACAGGAGAGAGCGGAGATATATTGGGGGGTAGATAAATATACAGGAGAGAGCAGAGATATATTGGGGGGGGGTAGATAAATATACAGGAGAGAGCAGAGATATATAGGGGGAGATATATATATATATATACAGGAGAGAGCAGAGATATATTGGGGGGGAGATATATAGGGGGATATATATATATATATATACACACACACACATACAGGAGAGAGCAGAGATATATTAGAGGGAAGAGATATATATATACACAGGAGAGAGCAGAGATATATTGGGGGGGATATTATATACAAGAGAATGCCAAGAGTGTGCAAAGCAGTAATCAAAGCAAAAGGTGGCTACTTTGAAGAACCTGGAATATGACATATTTTCAGTTGTTTCGCACTTTTTTGTTATGTATATAATTCCACATGTGATAATTCATAGTTTTGATGCCTTCAGTGCGAATCTACAATTGTCATAGTCATGAAAATAAAGAAAACTCTTTGAATGAGAAGGTGCGTCCAAACTTTTGGTCTATACTGTATATACACACACACACACACACACACACACAGGAGAGAGCAGAGCTATATTGGGGGGGGAAATATACAAACCCGATTCCCAAAAAGTTGGGACACTAAACAAATTGTGAATACAAACTGAATGCAATGATGCGGAGATGGCAAATGTCAATATGTTATGTGTAATAGAACGTAGATGACGGATCAAACGTTTAATCCAAGTAAATGTATCATTTTAAAGGAAAAATACGTTGATTCAAATCTTCACGGTGTCAACAAATCCCAAAAAGTTGGGACAAGTAGCAATAAGAGGCTGGAAAAAGTAAATTTGAGCATAACGAAGAGCTGGAAGACCAATTAGCACTAATTAGGTCAATTGGCAACATGATTGGGTATAAAAAGAGCTTCTCAGAGCGGCAGTGTCTCTCAGAAGCCAAGATGGGTAGAGGATCACCAATTCCCACAATGCTGCGCAGAAAGATAGTGGAGCAATATCAGAAAGGTGTTACCCAGCGAAACATTGCAAAGACTTTGCATCTATCATCATCAACTGTGCATAACATCATCCGAAGATTCCGAGAATCTGGAACAATCTCTGTGTGTATGGGTCAAGGCCGTAAAACCATACTGGATGCCCGTGATCTCCGGGCCCTTACACGACACTGCACCACAAACAGGAATGCTACTGTAAAGGAAATACCAGAATGGGCTCAGGAATACCTCCAGAAACCATTGTCAGTGAGCACAATCCACCGCTGCCATCCGCCATTTTTCAACAAGATAATGCCAGACCACATTCTGCATCAATCACAACATCATGGCTGCGTAGGAGAAGGGTCCGGGGACTGAAATGGCCGGTCTGCAGTCCAGACCTTTCACCTATAGAGAACATTTGGCGCATCATAAAGAGGAAGGTGCAACAAAGAAGGCCCAAGACGATGGAACAGTTAGAGGCCTGTATTAGACAAGAATGGGAGAGCATTCCTATTTCTAACCCTGAGAAACTGGTCTCCTCGGTCCCCAGACGTCTGCTGAGTGTTGTAAGAAGAAGGGGAGATGCCACACAGCGGGGAAAATGGCCTTGTCCCAACTTTTTGGGGATTTGTTGACACCATGAAATTCAGATTCAACATATTTTTCCCTTAAAATGGAACATTTTCACAGTTTAAACTTTTGTTCCGTGATTTATGTTCTATTCTGAATAAAATATTAGAAGTTGGCGCCTCCACATCATTGCATCCAGTATTTATTCACGATTTGTATAGTGTCCCAACTTTTTGGGAATCCGGTTTGTATATATACAGGAGAGAGCAGAGATATATTGGGGGGGAGATATATATATACAGGAGAGAGCAGAGATATATTTGGGGGGAGATATATATATACAGGAGAGAGCAGAGATATATTGGGGGAGATATATATATATATATATATATATATATATATACACACACACACATACATATACACACACACAGGAAAGGGCAGAGATATATAGTGGGAGAGTTATATACAGGAGAGAGCAGAGATACATTGAGGTGAGATATATATACGGGAGAGAGTAGAGATATATTGGGGGAGATATAGATATGTGTGTATATATATATATATATATATATATATATATACATATACACACACACAGGAAAGGGCAGAGATATATAGTGGGAGAGTTATATACAGGAGAGAGTAGAGATATATTGGGGGGGGAAGGGGAGATTTATATACACAGGAGAGAGCAAAGATATATTGGGGGGGAGAGATATATACAGGAGAGAGCAGAGATACATTGAGGTGAGATATATATACGGGAGAGAGTAGAGATATATTGGGGGAGATATAGATATGTGTATATATATATATATATATATATATATATATATATACATACATATACACACACACAGGAAAGGGCAGAGATATATAGTGGGAGAGTTATATACAGGAGAGAGTAGAGATATATTGGGGGGGGGGGAGATTTATATACACAGGAGAGAGCAAAGATATATTGGGGGGGGAGAGATATATACAGGAGAGAGCAGAGATACATTGAGGTGAGATATATATACGGGAGAGAGTAGAGATATATTGGGGGGGGGAGAGATATGTATATATATATATATATATACATATACACACACACAGGAAAGGGCAGAGATATATAGTGGGAGAGTTATATACAGGAGAGAGTAGAGATATATTGGGGGGGGAAGGGGAGATTTATATACACAGGAGAGAGCAAAGATATATTGGGGGGGAGAGATATATACAGGAGAGAGCAGAGATACATTGAGGTGAGATATATATACGGGAGAGAGTAGAGATATATTGGGGGAGATATAGATATGTATATATATATATATATATATATATATATATATATATATATATATATACATATACACACACACAGGAAAGGGCAGAGATATATAGTGGGAGAGTTATATACGGGAGAGAGTAGAGATATATTGGGGGGGGGAGAGATATATATACAGGAGAGAGCAGAGATACACAGGAGGAAATAGAGCTATACACGGGGGGGAAATATCGATGCAGAGATAGTGGTAGAGACATCAGATGGGAGGATCCGACATCTAGACGTCCACGGAGTTCACTTCCATGGGGGCCCGTCACACGGTGCCAGTGCAGAATAACATCGGGGGCTTGTGGTAAGGGGAGTGAGTGGGACGTCGGCCAGCGCTCTGCACGCTCCACAACATCAGTGTTAATTATCTCCAGTAAATTCCAACCTTCGCGTTCATAACGACCCATCGAGCTGCTCATAAAACAAGATGGCCCCATAAATACCAGAACCTCATCTTTTCTTTAGGAAAAATAAATAAAAAATCTAAATTATGTGTCCCTGTCCAGGCTCTTTTATTCCAGGGGAGAGAGGGCCAGTTCCCCGCCCCAGCCCAGGAATTAAAGAGCCACCGCTTCCCCTGCGAGTGCTGGCACCGCTGCTGCAGGCTGTGCCAGGCGGCTGCAGAAAAGGCAGTTCAGTTTAATTACAGCACAAAAAAATACAAAACTACGTGGCAGGCTTCATACTGGCACCGAGGCCAAGTGCCTGTCTGTTACCCTGGAAATGTCACCTGCTCTAAGATCCTGTATGGGTGCCACTGGGAAAGTCAGAGACTCCACAACAGCATCTAATATCCCAGAACCCTCCAGCGAGTTGCCAGACAAGCAGATGTTCCAGACTACTGGACACACAGAATCACGCAAAAGCAAAATGTCCTCTTAAGATACAAGTAGACCTCATATAGTCCATCATTTGGATTTGTTGATTTCTGAGGCAAATCTGTTTTCCTTTAGTCGTACGAACAGTACAGTAGAAGCACATCCTGTGTACTAGTCGGACAGATGGAATTGGAATTCTAATTAGAGACCCCTGAGCCTAGATCAGGAAACATAGGATCACATTTTTGTTTGGATCAAATTTTTCCTCTTTTCTTCCCTCCCTCTTTCCTCTTCTTTTTCCCCCTTTCTTCTGCTCTCCTCCTCTTCCATCCCATATACACACAACATTTTCCAACTTCCTTTCCCGTTCCTCATCATTTTCTACACACACATGACCACAGACAGCCACTGGTATGCCTTTCTCTTCCCTCCGTCACTCATACACCTCTACTGTTCACACCATCACTATTCTACACTCACTGTCACAACTTTTCCCTTTTCTTTCACTCTTCTATTCTCCTCCCTTCTCCCACATCCAATATGGCCGCACTACCGTAGTCTTGCGACCGTAGTCTTGCGATACTTCCCTGCTCCACGCCCGGCGTCTTCTCCCCACACTTGCCTACAGCCTCCCCCACAGCGCGTCCACGCTGTACCACGGGGGTCCTCCATACTCTCTCCTGACTTTCCTGGTACGTTTCTCCTGCCGGCACTGGGGTGCCCCAATTAACTGCCACATCCCACAGGACAGCATCCCGTCTCCCATCGACAATACTCTTTTTGCTATTATATTATCTCTATGGTGCTTGGATCTTGGCCCATTTCATTTACTTTTAGACTTCCATTATTTCCCTCCCCAATATTCTCTACATCTTTGCACCATTGGTGCATTACAGAGCTCCACATTACTGGCCTCTTACAGCCCCGGTTCCACACTGTAGTTCTCATCTCTAAGGCCACATTTATACATCCACATAGGCTTTTACCCTCGTCGCTCACTCGCTGTTACACATCAGCCTCCATTCTACCAGGCCATTTAGCTCGCCTATTATTCAATATAATTTTTTGTTCCTTACTAATGGATTTTTGTTCCCTTTCTCATTGGTGACTTATGTGACCAAGGTCTGATTTGACCGAAACATCAAAATTTGGAGTCACAAAATTTATATTCTTCCTAAACCTATGTATTTACTGGAGGATATGTCACAATAAAGGAATGTTACTTACGTGTTAACCCTGAGTGTGCAGTGGTATTTCTCTTACTATGGTTTACTTGGATCGAATGAGGTCGGTGTTGTTTCTGGTGCTTGCCGCACCGCCTTCCCAGCTGTGGCTATTGGGGTCATGTACCCGTCTCTATTTATTGGTGTGTCTCCCACGATGCTGTGCGGGTTATGGCTTCTGCTGGAGCTGTGGATTGTTGGTCTGTGGATCTCGGCTGAGCTCCTGGTGCTGCCATAGCCACTTGAAGTTAAGTGTTTTCTTCACATTTTCTATTTTGTTTGGGTTGTTTTGTGTGTTGCATTTCCCTGTCATTTGTATTAAGGCCTGAGGGAGAGACTCCTGTTCGTCCTTCCTTTAGGAGGAACAGTTTGTCTCAGTCCTGACATTAGTACCAGGGTCCTATAGGGTAAGTTAGGACATTAGGTATCCGGTGTATGAACTCGCCTACCTCTGGGGTCTGTTCATGCTGGTAGTCAGTCAGGACTGTGATTAGGGTTTTACTAGGAGGTGTCCATCTCCTTTCCCTAGTTTCCAGGCCTTATTCCCTCACCCGTTTCACTCCTATGTTCGGTGTGGTTTCCCTCCCACACCCGAACATGACAATAAGAATTGTGATGGGTCACCTAGGATCTTACCCTGTCCCGGACACGTGACGGGTCACCTAGGATCTTACCCTGTCCCGGACACGTGACGGGACATCCGGCATCTTACCCAGTCCCGGACACGTGACGGGACATCCGGCATCTTACCCAGTCCCGGACACGTGACGGGACATCCGGGATCTTACACAGTCCCACACACGTGACGGGACATCCGGCATCTTACACAGTCCCGCACACGTGACGGGACATCCGGCATCTTACACAGTCCCGCACACGTGACGGGACATCCGGCATCTTACACAGTCCCGCACACGTGACGGGACATCCGGCATCTTACACAGTCCCGAACACGTGACGGGACATCCGGCATCTTACACAGTCCCGCACACGTGACGGGACATCCGGCATCTTACACAGTCCCGGGCACATGATTTAAAACATGGTATCTTACAAAGATGTATTATGGCTGTAAATGAATGAGAAGGGTTGAGAATGCGCATCCACTGCAAGAAAGCAGCAAAAAATCTACTCCACGTTCTCCAGAGGAGCAACCCCCCCCCCATCATTCAGCACCCGGCATGCCTCATCACAGAGATAGCAGGGAGAGCTCAGATAATTATAGTGCATTTTATATCAGTAACAAACAGGAGACTAAATTGCTCCTATCCTATCAGTGTTTACCTGCAGGCTACAGCGTGTGGAGGCAGCTGAGGGGATTACAATCGCGGGTTGGGGGGCGGAAAAAGCCCTGACAGCGGCTGATGTTCTCAGCTTCCATCACAACGGTCAACTCATTACATCTCTGTATGAAGAGGATGCCCCTTCCCCAGTCCTGGGCGCCCACTCATAGAACTTAATCCTCTGTGTCCTATGTTATACAGACGTGGACAAAATTGTTGGTACCCTTTGGTCAATGAAAGAAAAAGTCACAATGGTCACAGAAATAACTTTAATCTGACAAAAGTAATAATAAATTAAAATTCTATAAATGTTAACCAATGAAAGTCAGACATTGTTTTTCAACCATGCTTCAACAGAATTATGTAAAAAAATAAACTCATGAAACAGGCATGGACAAAAATGATGGTACCCCTAACTTAATATTTTGTTGCGCAACCTTTTGAGGCAATCACTGCAATCAAACGCTTCCTGTAACTGTCAATGAGACATCTGCACCTCTCAGCAGGTATTTTGGCCCACTCCTCATGAGCAAACTGCTCCAGTTGTGTCCGGTTTGAAGGGTGCCTTTTCCAGACTGCATGTTTCAGCTCCTTCCAAAGATGCTCAATAGGATTGAGGTCAGGGCTCATAGAAGGCCACTTTAGAATAGTCCAATTTTTTCCTCTTAGCCATTCTTGGGTGTTTTTAGCGGTGTGTTTTGGGTCATTGTCCTGTTGCAAGACCCATGACCTGCGACTGAGACCAAGCTTTCTGACACTGGCTAGTACATTTCTCTCTAGAATTCCTTGATAGTCTTGAGATTTCATTGTACCCTGCACAGATTCAAGACACCCTGTGCCAGACGCAGCAAAGCAGCCCCAGAACATAACAGAGCCTCCTCCATGTTTCACAGTAGGGACAGTGTTCTTTTCTTGATATGCTTCATTTTTTCGTCTGTGAACATACAGCTGATGTGCCTTGGCAAAAACTTCGATTTTTGTCTCATCTGTCCACAGGACATTCTCCCAGAAGCTTTGTGGCTTGTCAACATGTAGTTTGGCATATTCCAGTCTTGCTTTTTTATGATTCGTTTTCAACAATGGTGTCCTCCTTGGTCGTCTCCCATGTAGTCCACTTTGGCTCAAACAACGACGGATGGTGCGATCTGACACTGATGTTCCTTGAGCATGAAGTTCACCTTGAATCTCTTTAGAAGTCTTTCTAGGCTCTTTTGTTACCATTCGGATTATCCGTCTCTTAGATTTGTCATCAATTTTCCTCCTGCGGCCACGTCCAGGGAGGTTGGCTACAGTCCCATGGATCTTAAACTTATGAATAATATGTGCAACTGTACTCACAGGAACATCTAGTTGCTTGGAGATGGTCTTATAGCCTTTACCTTTAACATGCTTGTCTATAATTTTCTTTCTGATCTCTTGAGACAGCTCTTTCCTTTGCTTCCTCTGGTCCATGTCGAGTGTGGTACACACCATATCACCAAACAACACAGTGATTACCTGGAGCCATATATATAGGCCCAATGGCTGATTACAAGGTTGTAGACACCTGTGATGCTAATTAGTGGACACACCTTGAATTAACATGTCCCTTTGGTCACATTATGTTCTGTGTTTTCTAGGGGTACCATCATTTTTGTCCATGCCTGTTTCATGAGTTTATTTTTTTACATAATTCTGTTGAAGCATGGTTGAAAAACAATGTCTGACTTTCATTGGTTAACATTTATAGAATTTTAATTTATTATTACTTTTGTCAGATTAAAGTTATTTCTGTGACCATTGTGACTTTTTCTTTCATTGACCAAAGGGTACCAACAATTTTGTCCACGTCTGTAGGTCCAACCACTGCGAGGATGCACTGGCGGGCACATGAAAATACAACCCCAAAAACTACAGGAATGTATCATGACCAGACAAAGTAGAGCAAACAGCTGCACATCTATCTAATCTATATTTATATAAATAGTTATTAAAGTCAAAGAAAACAATACTGTATCCTGATGAACTGCGGTCCACGATAAGACACATCACCTGGACCAGGACACAAAATCCACAGGGCATACAAAAACCATGAATGTAGTATTACCGAGGAATAGCCAATGACGGGAGATGAGGTAAAAATACAGTCCAGTAGTCCAGGGGAAAGGAGACCAACCCTGCCCACCCGATCGCCATATAAAACCAACGCCCTCAACCATTATTTTAACTATGGACCCCTGAGGGATCATAAATATTCATTCCCCTTACTCAGGACATAAGTCTTTGGCCCCTTGACTCGGAACATACTGTAAGCCTTCAGCCCCTGGACAAAAGTCTCTTGACTCAGGGACTTACTTGAACCCCCTTTGGCAGTGACTCCAGCCTCCAGTCTTCTTGGAGATGATACCACAAGGTTTACACCCCTGGATTTGGGGATTTTCTGCCATTCTTTTCTGCAGATCCTTTCCAGCTCTATCGAGTTGAATGGGGGCTGTTGGTGGACAGCAATTTTCAGGTCTCTCCAGAAATGTTCCTTTGGGTTCAGGGCTCTGGCTGTGGCCACTCAAGGACATTTACAGAGCTGACCCTAACCTGCCCCTGTGTTGTCTAACCTGTGTGCTTAGGGCCATTGTATTTTTGGAAGGTGAACCTTTGGCCCAGAGCACTCTGGATCAGAACCTTTGGTCCAGTCTCAGGTCCAGAGTGCTCTGGATCATATTCTCATTAAAAATATCTCTGTAATTTGAACCATTCAACTTTCCCTCCACCCAGTCTCCATGTCCCCCCTGTATGATTCTGCCACCACCATGCTCTGTAGGGATGTATTGGGCAGGTGATGAGCGGGGCCTGGTCTCCTCCAGACATGATGCGGCCACCACCATGCTTCACTGTAGGGATGGTATTGGGCAGGTGATGAGCGGCGCCTGGTCTCCTCCAGACATGATGCTGCCACCACCATGCTTCAATGTAAGGAAATTATTGGGCAGGTGATGAGTGGTGACTGGTTTCTTCCAAACATGACGCACACAGGTCAAAAAGTTCCATCGAAGCAGAGAATCATGTTTCTCACAGTCTGTTGCCCTTTAGGTGTTTTATACAGACTCCAGGCGGCTTTCATATGTCTGTTACTGAGGAGAGGCTTTCTTCTGGCCACTCTGCCATAAAAACCAAATTGGTGGAGGCCACAGTGATGGTCGACCTTCTGGAAGTTTCTCCCATCTGCACACAGGGTCTCTGGAGCACAGCCAGAGTGACTATTGGGTTCTTAGTCACCGCTTTTACCAAGGCTCTTCTTCCCTGATTACTTCATTTGGGGGACGGTAGCTCTAGAAAGAGTCTTCCTGGGAACTTTCAGTGCAGCAGAAATGTTTTTCTCCCCTTCTCCAATCTGAGCCTCCACACAATCCCATCTCTGAGCTCTACAGACAGTTCTCTCCTCCTCATGGCTTGGTTTCTGCTCTGATATGCATAGTCAGCTATGAGATCTGACAGACAGGGATGCGCCTTTCCAATCATGCTCAATCATCTGAATTTACTACAGGTGGCTCCAACCAAGATGTAGAGCATCTCAGAAATGATCCAGAGAAATGGGAGGCCCCAGAGCTAAATGTCAAGTGTCATAGTAAAAGAGCCAAATACACTGCTCAAAAAAATAAAGGGAACACTTAAACAACACAATGTAACTCCAAGTCAATCCCGCTTCTGCAAAATCAACCTGTCCGGTTATGAAGCGGCACTGATTGTGAATCCATTTCTCCTGTTGTGCAAACGATAGGTAGAAATGATAGGCAATTAGTAGGACAACCCCTATAGAGGAGTGGTTCTGCAGGTGGTGACCATTTCTCTGTTCTCATCCTTTTTGGCTGTTGTTTTGGTCACTTTTGCATTTGGTCATTGCTCTCACCCCTAGAGGTAACATGAGGCAGTGTCTACAACCCACAGAAATTGCTCAGTGTTACAGGGCTGAGGCAGCAGTTCCTGCATGATGAAGGCATTGATGCTATGGACTAGCCCGCCCGTTCCCCAGACCTGACCCCAATTGAGCACATCTGGGACATCATGTCTCGTTCCATCCACCAACGCCATGTTGCACCACAGACTGTCCAGGAGTTGACTGATGCTGGGAGGAGATCCCTCACGAGAACATCCGCTTCCTCATCAGGAGCATGCCCAGGCGTTGTAGGGAGGTCATACAGGCACGTGGAGGCCCCACACACTACTGAGCCTCATTTCCTTGTCTTGAGGCATTTCCACTGAGGATGGATCAGTCTGAAATTTGATTTACCACTTTGATTTTGAGTATCATTCCAAATCCCAGACCTCCATTGGATATTAATTGATTTACATTTATCATTTTATATCTCATTGTTCTCAGCGTTTTCCACTATGTAATGAATAAGGATTGGACTGGAATATCTCATTCCTTGAGCTCTAGGATGTGGGATTTTATGGTTCCCTTTATTTTTTTGAGCAGCGCACTTCTGTATGTCCATGCAAACTGTTTCTGGTTTTAATACATTTTCAAAAATGCTTAATATTCTGTTTTCACTTTCTCATTAGAGGGGAGAGCGCAGATTGATGTGGATTTTTACTTTTCTTTTTTAGCACAAGGTGCAACATAAAATGGGAAAAGTAAAAGGTTCTGCTGTATATTCCTTATACACAGAGGAAATACTAACTCCAAAAGATATAGTGAGATCTTGACGTTTGAGGGCCCAGTGCAGGAGTCATACCATGGCTTCTGATGCTGACCCAGTAATGGTCACTTTCTACATCAGGTCACTGAGTGTGCGTCTGACCAGGGGCCACATATAGATTCCCGCTGTATTCTGTGCGTTTCCTTATTGTTCCACACCCAAAGACAGGATGCTGCATTGTGTGCACAGCTCTGCAGCATATGCCACCTCTCCATGATCAGTACAGATGAGGGGCTCGCCGGGTACAGGTGCCAGCTATGTACCTGGAGAAGCTCCCAGTAGCTGCACCTCAGGAAGCCGAGATGCCAGGTTTATAAATAATTCTCATCTTCACACTTTTTAGAGTTTTCGTTCTCTGTCACAGACTGAAGAAGGCGTCACTCTCCTCCTCACCAGGGCGTGACATATGTGTCATGGTAGATGGGGGACACCGTCGTGCCTACATCACTGCCCAGCCCACACGTGGTAGAGGGTGCACCCGGCTGAGACCTGTCATCTGAGGGTCTACAAGTTCTTCTCGGACTCATCCTACACACAATGACATCCCATCTCACTGTGGTGCCCATAGTGCCAGCCTCCCAGTATATCCCAGCACCCTCACCTGTTCCATGCATTGTGTGAGGACCCTTCCCCTTGTTCACCTGCAGAACTGTCCGGCCTATGACAGTAAACATCAGATGGAGATTCAAGTACAGAAAACACAAGGAGTCTTTCTATGTGCTATTGACTGCTGTGTGCGGTGGGATGGACCAGCTATTTTCCCATTACTGATGTCACTGCCACTATAGACAGCTCATGTAAATTAAATTTGCAGCCAATTAATGACCCTTTGGTGCTAATCTGGTACATGATGGCGGCTAATGTGACTCCTGACAATTTCAGATCATTCTCCATATCTCCAGTCAAGGCGATGGAGCACAACGCACTGAGCGTCGCCCCTCCTGCGCCTCGCTCCTCACCCGGGGATTAAAAGCAATGAACAATCCAACTTGTTAAACACGAGGCTGTGTGTGAAGCTGGAATAGACCCGACCTGCCGTAACATCATCTCCTAGGCCTTCCAGCCCCAGAGAACAAAGCAAATGCGTGTGATCTATTGATCTGTAATTCCCGGTACTTACAAGAAATCTACACGCCACAGATCTTAACCTCTCACCGCCATCACCGGCTCAATGCCTTCCTTTATGAATGATCAGAACATGGCCTGGAGGCAAAGGTTCTGATTAGAGGCACCATTGGGACTTGCAGCTCATGTCGCCGCACGCGGTGTGCTCCGTCATCTCATGATGCAGATTTCCTCTACTAGATGGCGTTAGCATCTTGTTTACTCCTTCAAAATGACAATTAGTCCATCAAGATAGAAATCCCGACATGTACAATCCAGTAATATCAGGTCAGTAATTGGAAGACTGTTAAGTTAGTGGGCAGCAAGGGCAGTAACACCCTCCATGGCAGAAGAGAAGGGACTCCAATCATATAAGCCTATAGGCAGTATACCGTGTGCCGACATGACCTATAGGCCATGAACCTGCCAAGGGGCTGCTGCGTTCCTTGCCTCATAGATCTCAGACTGGATCCAAATATTGGACCTTGGACTCATTGTTCAGACACTTCTTGATCAGAGAGAATGGACATGTTTATTGTCGGAATCAGCAAATCTTGTTCTCAATTTACAGAGAAAAACATATGGTATCTGTCCTGTGACCTGGTCCCTCTACCTTAGATCCTGGTATCTGTCCTGTGACCTGGTCCCTCCACCATAGATCCTGGTATCTGTCCTGTGACCTGGTCATTCAAGCATAGATCCTGGTATCTGTCCTGTGACCTGGTCCCTCCATCATGGGTGACTGAATTTGTCTTCTGAGCCGATCCCTCATTCATGCATTGTTGTATCTGTTGGCCATCATATCTAACCTGGTCCCACCATGCAGTGTCCCCTTCCAGGTCTATTTCTCCATATATTGTACCTCTTATCATGTGAGGTCCACTTCTGTCACTACATCTGCTGGAGCTATTCCACTGACTGAATGTTAGTTCCTGTTCCTCCATGACCATGGATGCTGGGTTATTTTCAGCTGTGGGTTGCTGTATTTTTATCTGTCTTTGACAGTAAAGTCGGATTTCTGGGCTGAGGTTTTTCTAAATTCAGTATATATTATTTCCTTGGTGAGTGTGTCCGGCCCAGAATACACCTTCACCATCCGCTCTCCATCTCAGAAGGAAGCAGAGATTTGTCACATTAACCAACCACATGGTGGGAGGGAGCATTTCAGGCTTTGTTGAAGGACACTAACTACGCAGAGGAAACGCCCAGCTACAGAGAGCATCAATTCATTAATGGCTGGGAATTAGAGAGAGAATTCCTCTGGGGGTTCATTGTTTTTACAAAACCTCAGAGTTGGAACAAGTCTGGAGGACAAAGGAACTGTGGGCCGAACACCAGATTCACCTATTAACAGTCAGTGTGCTGGAGCGCTCACAATCAGTAATAGATTGGAATCAAATATTCATCATGTCACATGGATGTGGGACCGATACTTCATAATCCCTCATTCCGGACGTGTCCTCACCCATATTACACACTTTATCCCCCAGGATTTGTCCATAGTGACTCTCCCAGCGGCAGACACAATGACAGCAGCTCGTCAATGATTATTCCTCGAGCTTCTTCGTACACATCTCCACCATCAATTCTTCATATTGTCTGACATGTAAACAAGAGGAGCCGAGAACAAGGAATAGGGTTTTTATGGTTCCATTAAAAGGCAGCAAATGTGTTCCATACAGCAAATAGATAGAGTGAAAGTAGCGGTCTAGGAGTTAAAAGACCCGCTCATTAATCAATCCTATAAAAAACAACATGTAGTATAATCAATAAATAAAATTAAATCCGTCCTATGCGGATGCGGTATATGAATGGGGGCGGTGGGAGTCAAATACACCCAAACCCATCTTGAGAAAAAAGTCAGCTTCAGCGCCACAGAAGGGGAGACGCCGGATGATCAATCCTTCAATTGACAATAGTTCTTAGAGAAACAAAAGGGGCGTTGCGGGAAAAGGTGCGGGTGCGTTGCGGGAACATTGGTCCGTCACATGATCTTTTACCATGGTGATGGATCATGTGATGACCGGAGTGATGTCACCACAGGTCCTTTTCCTGCACACAGCACAGAAGACAGACAGAAAAGATGCCGGCTGCGCGAGCAAGTGGATTAAGGCGAGTTAAATTATATATATATATATATATATATATAATTATTATTATTATTATTATTTTTAACCCCTCCAGCGCTATTGTACTATGCATTCTGTATTCAGAATGCTATTATTTTCCCTTATAACCATGTTATAAGGGAAAATAATAATGATCGGGTCTCCATCCCGATTGTCTCCTATCAACCATCCGTGAAAATCGCACTGCATCCGCACTTGCTTACGGATGCTTGCGATTTTCACACAGCCCCATTCACTTCTATGGAGCCTGCGTTGAGGATGAAAACACTGAAAAAAAGATATCCACAGAGAAAACACAACATGTGGTGAATCCTTGTATCAATCAGTATTTATCGCGGGGACGGCGTTCCACTTCTATGACACTATCAAGGGCTGGGGCAGCAGGTCGGCCGCTAAGTCTGCTATGCTCTCCTCAGATCTACTGATACAAGTGAGGAGGGCCAAGCGCTGGATGTTATTTCACAATCAGAATATCATTATATCTTAAGGGATTCACCAATCACTCCCATTTTTCACTCTTTACCCAAAACCCATAAGGGCCGGCTGCCTTCGCCCTTGGGACCTATGGTGGCAGGAATCGTCTCTTTGAAGACGGGGTTTGTGTGACTAGGTGGATAACATCTCCAGCCATTAGTTGTGAGGTTACACCATTGGCACAAGCTCTGCTGTTGGATTACAGCTGACTTTGGCCCTTTATACACTTCTATTCCCCACAGTCTAGCCATTAAGGCCGGGGGTCGGGGGCCTTAATGGCCCCAAGCAACACAAAAGCCATCTAGATCCAGTGGACGGTTGTTCCAGTATAATCTGACTCTGGCTGCATGCTGTAATACCGCACTGGACTGTCCTCACAGGGTTAAGGGAATATTAGCTCCACTTCACAGCTAGGGCTATACCGACTATGTGTGTTCTCTTGACAATTGCTGGATAAGTCGACCCTCAGCTGGTGAAGTCATCATGGGCCTATATACTGTCAGACTGAATAGAGCTTTCATTCCCTGGGCCGCCATGTTTAGCCCACCTGGCTCTGCACCTGTTGACAGCTCCATCCTGCACAGTGCTGATGTCATGCTGGAGCGTACTGCACGGTCCCTGGGTCCTTCACCATCAGGGGCACAGTGACAGCTGGGACAGCGCCAGTCAGCCTGAAACACATCGAGCCTTGCAGACACAAGGCAACATCTGAGCCCCACAGAGAGCTCGGGGGGACGGATGCACCGCTCGCTATTTCTAGAACCATCTTATTTACCCTCCTTCGTTCATCTCTGACCCTCAGATTATGTTCAGCAGATGATACGGCCATAGTGATAATTCTTCTAGGATCATGTCATGTGGGGTCCACTACAGCCCCCATTTAATCAGTCCCTGACATCTTTCTCGAGTTCTCTTGGTCTCCGACACAGGGAACAGATGCTGGGTGACAACTGCTAATGACCGCCATTACACAACCCAGCATGGCATACACATGTACACTGCCCGTAGGGTGGCCTACTCCTCTCCTGCTCATCACTGTACTGATACTGGGTCCAGGAAGACCACGGTGTACAGAACTGTAGGTCCCTCGCTGAAAGTGCTGCAGATGAGGGGATTGTGGGAAGAATCCAGGACGTACACACGTGATGATCATACATGTTATGATGAAGGTAGCCGTGTGGCAGGGATCTGTGGGATCTCTACATGCAATTTCTGACCGACCAGGCAGACCCTCTGCTGTGTACACTATGGAGGGCGCAGGGCTGATATCACAGAAGCTGGATCACAACTGAAAGCCAATCATTCTCCAGGCGGGGGCGCCGCCATCTGAGAGTCATTTAGAATGCGGAAGAGAGAATAATCAGGGGAGATTATTATAGGAGCCTCCACCGCCGCTCACCCATTTGCATAGCACAGTCTTACGCGTGGCTGGTTTGGAAAAGACCCTCCACCGGCTGGATGCACCGCATGAAATACAATCTCACAATCTTTTTTTTTGTGCATTTACGAATGAAGAAACCCCAGATGTAGAAATCCATTTATGTTTTACAAAAAATATGACTTCAAATTTCAATTAAAATGAAATGAACAAGGAGATTATCACTCTACAGCAGGCTCCAGACCCGCCAATAGGCCTCTTTCATAGTCATGGCAACGGGCGCTTATTGTCATGGCTGCCGCGCGGTTACATGTAATTCTTGGTGTGTGAGCGAAACTGATAAAGACCACAATCGATACCCTATAACCAGAGACTGCGCTTCCCCAGCGAAGGCACAAAGAACATGGAGGGGCACGGGCGGACTGATGAAATGGGACTATTCTGTGGACAGTTAAGTCAGGATTAAGCCGAGGACATTAACCACCTAGTGACTGCACTGCCAGAACAGAATGGACAGGGACACACCCGTGCTGGGACCAGGGGTTAAAGTGGAATAAAGAACTTTCACGGCCTGCAATAGAAATGTCAGAGCAGTTTAGCAGAGACCAGAGGAGACTCTGCCCGACCCCCACCTCAGAGACATGGACAGTCATCAGCCTACTGCGCTCTGCCCATGGCCACTCTAAAATGCATGCGCTTTGGTATAGCAAGAGTTCATGTGCCTACGCAGCCCCACCTGTATGCTTACTGATTAGAAAAATCACAATGTTTATGCGCCTGCGCAGCTCCATTCTAGCACGTGCCGATGGAGAACAATCCTGAAGTTGACACGCATGCGCAATGATACACAGGACATTGCGAGATATAGCGGTCATCGGGAGAACACCCCCCCAGCGCGCAACAACCTATTGGAGTGACAGAGGTGTAGTAAGAAGGGACGAACGCCATCCCATAGGTAGTGGTGATTGCGTCACTGTAGTACCAGTCCTTAAGAGATGGTCCCCGCCAACACTCATACCTGCATGGGTCCGGTTGGACCACCAGTTCGTTCACTAATTTAGTAAAACGTCGACATGTGCTGTGAGGACATATTAAACTCTAGTTGTTGATGGCCACTGTTCACACTCCATCACTCAGCATATTCAGTCCCCAAGCCAAGTGCCTGGAATATTCTGCAACTCAGCTTCCTTTAAAGAGGTCTGCCCACAAAACACTCACTAGAGGCATCGCCCCATCCTGGTAGAGAGTACCCTGCACTGAATTGAATCCCTTTTAAAAACAATTTGCCCAGCTCCCCCCACTAACAGCAGTATTCCCCAGCTCTCTTCCACTTGCAGCAGCATTCCCCCCAGCTCTCCTCCACTGGCAGCAGCATTCCCCCCAGCTCTCCTCCACTGGCAGCAGCATTCGCCCCAGCTCTCCCCAACTGGCAGCAGCATTCCCGACAGCTCTCCACTGGCAGCAGCATTCCCGACAGCTCTCCACTGGCAGCAGCATTCGCCCCAGCTCTCCCCAACTGGCAGCAGCATTTCACACCTCTCCCTAACTGGAGGCCCCAGCTCTCCTCCACTGGCAGCAGCATTCCTCACCTCTCCCTCACTGGCAGCAGCATTCTCCCCAGCTCTCCTCTGCTGGCAGCAGCATTCGCCCCAGCTCTCCTCCACTGGCAGCAGCATTCCTCACCTCTCCCTCACTGGCAGCAGTATTCTCCCCAGCTCTCCTCTACTGGCAGCAGCATTCGCCCCAGCTCTCCTCCGCTGGCAGCAGCATTCGCCCCAGCTCTCCCCAACTGGCAGCAGCATTCCTCACCTCTCCCTCACTGGCAGCAGTATTCTCCCCAGCTCTCCTCTGCTGGCAGCAGCATTCGCCCCAGCTCTCCTCTGCTGGCAGCAGCATTCGCCCCAGCTCTCCTCCGCTGGCAGCAGCATTCGCCCCAGCTCTCCCCAGCTGGCAGCAGCATTCGCCCCAGCTCTCCCCAACTGGCAGCAGCATTCGCCCCAGCTCTCCCCAACTGGCAGCAGCATTCCTCACCTCTCCCTCACTGGCAGCAGCATTCTCCCCAGCCCTCCTCTGCTGGCAGCAGCATTCGCCCCAGCCCTCCTCTGCTGGCAGCAGCATTCGCCCCAGCTCTCCTCCGCTGGCAGCAGCATTCGCCTCAGCTCTCCTCCGCTGGCAGCAGCATTCGCCCCAGCATTCCTCACCTCTCCCTCACTGGCAGCAGCATTCTCCCCAGCTCTCCAACTAGCAGCAGCATTCCCCCCTCTCAAACATTAAGTAAACTCTCCCCTATCCATTCTCCATTCATCCACCTTGCAGCATTGTTCTTCTAATCACCTTTCACCATATGGCAGCAATCTCCATTTTCTACTTTCCTTCCACTATAACAGCTAGGCATTTATATGTACCTTACCACCCACTAGGGTCCATCTTGTTGCTAAAGTTTGAATTTATTTTGGGGTATAGTTTGAGGGGTGAACTTTTTGGGCCCCTGGTTTCGACTGAATCTGCATCCTAAGACACTATTATTTGGCAGAATATTTCGGAGCATTGGGAGGCATTGTAGGTACGGTCATGGGGGCAGCAGAAGGCACAGAATTAGTGGTATCAGAATGGGGTTTTGAAATAAAGTACAGGGATGGGTTGCAGAGACTATGCAGCAAACTGTGCAGTCATCAGAGGAAGTGGTCAGGTGGTCTGGGTCAGATGGAGAAGAAAAGGGACGTGAACAACTCTAATCAGGGAAGACATCACCTGTCAGCCACTGGATTTAATAGTTGTGTTCCAAAAAGTGTATTCTGGCATGTAGTATGTAGACACCTGTGTAAAACTGACCATTACATGGTATTTGTATGGCGGTAATATTGGTTGTTGTGGGAGTTGTATAGTGCATTTCACTTTATTTCACACAGGAGGGAGGTTGAGGGACTGATCTCTCCGTTTTATGTGGCAGCATTGAGAACGATATAACCTGGATCGGTCACTGTGTTCTGGGGTGCGCTGTGTTGGTTTCTCTTTTCTATTATCATCGGATCTATGTATTATTCACTTTTTTGAGCAAACACGGCGGCACATCCCCCGCTGCTCTGTAAATATTGTAACTGAATTATGCTTGTTTGCTGAGCTCATTACCGCAAGCAACGATAAGCTTTTTAATTACAAAATTAGCCTCACCAAATCAATCGTCCTCTGTTAATGAAGTGAGGTGGTTTAGGGAGAAGGAGCTTCTCTGTAACGAGGATTAACTCTGTGTGCTGGAGAGACTCACAAAGGGGAAGACAAGACAATGAAGGTGGAGGGTCCCATGGAATTTCCAGCAGCCGCTACACAATTATCTATAGGGAGTGCTGCGCTTCTCTATCATTATATATCTCATCACAATCATTATGACAGCTGACAAGGAGCGCATCATTGGGTCTGCATATGCAGAATACAAGCTGTGGCCATCCCAGCGCCCGGAGCGTAGAGCGTGAAATAGGGGAGACATGTACACAGTGAAAGGGCTGCAATAGTAGGCACTTTAGCAAGTTACAGGCGGCTGGGGTTCACAGACATAGTTATGGTATATCCACATAGCGAGTGGGGCGCTACTAAGCCACCCGTGGATGAGTTATTATTAAGAAGGTCCATACTCTATGCATCTGTATTTTCAGACTCCAGCGACAGGCACAATTGATCAGTTGCTACTACGTAACATCAGAATATACACCAGTTAAAAAGCGCTGCAGCATACTGGTGATACTGGAATACTTATTAGTTTGCTATCAATTGTGCCAAGTCTAGTATCCCAACTGGAGTTGATTTTAGGGTCACAGGGTACGCACGCTGTGGATGTGTAGGAGTTGTTATACACCCCAGTGATATGAAGTACCTCCTGATACTCTCCAGTGGGTATTAGGATTTTTTGCACATTTTTGATTTTTTTAAGGGTTGATCCTTCCTATCCCATTGTTTTAATCAGATATCAAAGTATTTTAATCTTCAACGTTTCTTTTTGGCAGTGATAAAGAAGTGGAGCATAAATCTTAGTACCGTTTTGCACAGTGAATATATCACTGAATGCACTCTGTCTATACGAGTAGACATTGTGACAATATGATATATCAGGAAGTTGCTGTACATTGCATTGGGAAAGTCTTCACACCCTCACTGTCCTCACATTTTGTTCTCTCGCTCCTTGTGCTATCAGTTCCCCCATCAGTCTTCTATCAATCCTCCATAATGAGAATGTGAGAAGAAGGTGAGAAATCTTCACTAATTTACTGAGAAGGAGAAACTAAAATCTCACATTGTTATAAGTCTTCAACCCCTTTCCTCAAGACATAAGTCTTCAGCCCCTTTCCCCGGGACATAGTCTTCTTGGGGATGATGCCACAAGGTTTGCAAACCTGGATTTGGGATTTTTGGCCATTCTTCTCTGCAGATCCTCTCGCGCTCTGTTGGGTTGGGTGGGGGCCGTCAGTGGACAGCCATTTTTTCGTCTCTCCAGGGATGTTCCATTGGGTTCAGGGCTCTGGCTGGGCTACTAATTTTCTTGTTGGAAGGTGAACCTTCGACCCAATCTGAGGTCCAGAGCACTCTGTCTCAGAACCTTCAGCCCAGTCTGAGGTTTCCCGTCATTAGGATGAATCAGTATCCTCAGCTCTCTACCTACCCCACAGGTGTAGCCTGAGGCTCCTGGGCCCCTAGCTGCCATGTATGTGGTTGTGGGCCCCATTAGGCTCCAAGTGTCAGGTGTGACTACTCCCTCTGCACTCCTCAGTATGTGTCCTCAGCTCTTTACCTGGCTCCTGTGTGTCAGGTGTTTGCCCAGGGCTGGTCCTTGTTGCTCCATGGGGTCTTGTGACTTTTTAACGCCTAAAACTAGCACAGTGCTGTAATTGTCTTGTTGGAAGGTGAACTTCGGCCCAGTCTGAGATACAGAGCTCTGGATCAGGTCCTTATTAAGAATCTCTGTTATTTGCTTCATTCAGATTTCCCTCCACCTTGACCGGTCTCCCTGTCCCCCCAGCATGATGCGGCCACCACCATGCTTCACTTTAGGGATGGTATTGGGCAGGTGATGAGCGGCGCCTCCTCCACTGGCAGCAACATTTTCCCCAGCTCTCCTCCGCTGGCAACAGCATTCGCCCCAGCTCTCCCCAACTGGCAGCAGCATTCCTCACCTCTCGCTCACTGGCAGCAGCATTCTCCCCAGCTCTCCTCCACTAGGGATGGTATTGGGCAGGCAATGAGTGGCACCTGGTCTCCTCCAGACATGATGCTGCCCCACCATGCTTCACTGTAGGGATGGTATTGGGCAGGCAATGAGTGGCACCTGGTTTCCTCCAGACATGATGCTGCCACCACCATGCTTCACTGTAGGGATGGTATTGGGCAGGCAACGAGCGGCACTAACAGCAGCATTCCCCAGCTCTCTTCCACTTGCAGCAGCATTCACCTCAGCTCTCTTCCACTGGCAGCAGCATTCCCCCCAGCTCTCCTCCACTGGCAGCAGCATTCCCCCCAGCTCTCCTCCACTGGCAGCAGCATTCCCCCCAGCTCTCCTCCACTGGCAGCAGCATTCCCCCCAGCTCTCCTCCACTGGCAGCAGCATTCCCCCCAGCTCTCCTCCACTGGCAGCAGCATTCCCCCAGCTCTCCTCCACTGGCAGCAGCATTCCCCCAGCTCTCCTCCACTGGCAGCAGCATTCCCCCCAGCTCTCCTCCACTGGCAGCAGCATTCCCCCCAGCTCTCCTCCACTGGCAGCAGCATTCGCCCCAGCTCTCCTCCACTGGCAGCAGCATTCGCCCCAGCTCTCCTCCACTGGCAGCAACATTCCCCCCAGCTCTCCTCCACTGGCAGCAGCATTCCCCCCAGCTCTCCTCCACTGGCAGCAGCATTCGCCCCAGCTCTCCTCCACTGGCAGCAACATTTTCCCCAGCTCTCCTCCACTGGCAGCAGCATTCGCCCCAGCGCTCCCCAACTGGCAGCAGCATTCCTCACCTCTCGCTCACTGGCAGCAGCATTCTTTCCAGCTCTCCTCCACTAGGGATGGTATTAGGCAGGCAATGAGCGACACCTTGTTTCTTCCAGACATGATTCTGCCACCACCATGCTCTGTAGGGATGGCATTGGCAGGTGATGAGCGGCGCCTGGTCTCCTCAAGACATGATGCTGCCCCCACCATGCTTCACTGTAGGGATGGTATTGGGCAGGTGATAAGGTAGATGTCACCGGGCCAAATCAGGACTACATGAGCAGAGCATCCGGTCCAATAGCAACCGCTAAACATTAGAGGGGCAAAGTAGCATGCCTACAACACAACCATCACCCCCCCGCTCGCTACAGTGCAGTACTACACAACCATCATCCCCCGCTCGCTACAGTGCAGTACTACACAACCATCATCCCCCGCTCGCTACAGTGCAGTACTACACAACCATCATCCCCCGCTCGCTACAGTGCAGTACTACACAACCATCATCCCCCGCTCGCTACAGTGCAGTACTACACAACCATCATCCTGCTTGCTATAGTGCAGAACTACTCAACCATGTATGGAATGGAAACATCCAACAAAAGGATGGGAAGCGAGAAGAGAACCGCTGCCGTATGTCAGCATCACAGCCAAAACAGGGACCTATTCTAATACCTGGTAGAGATCGCCCCTCTCTTCTATTGTGTGGAAGCATCATCACTAGAGGTGTGGTCTGTGTGTACGAGTTCTCTGTGACATCACAGGAGGTGAGGTCTGTGTGTACAGGTTCTCTGTGACATCACAGGAGGTGAGGTCTGTGTGTACAGGTTCTCTGTCATCACAGGAGGTGTGGTCTGTGTGTACAGGTTCTCTGTGACATCACTGGAGGTGAGGTCTGTGTGTACAGGTTCTCTGACATCACTGGAGGTGAGGTCTGTGTGTACAGGTTCTCTGACATCACTGGAGGTGAGGTCTGTGTGTACAAGTGTTGTGTGACATCACTGGAGGAGAGGTCTGTGTGTACAGGTTCTCTGACATCACTGGAGGCGAGGTCTGTGTGCACAAGTGTTGTGTAACATCACTGGAGGCGTGGTCTGTGTGTACGAGTTCTCTGTGACATCACTGGAGGCGTGGTCTGTGTGTACGAGTTCTCTGTGACATCACTGGAGGCGTGGTCTGTGTGTACAAGTTCTCTGTGACATCACTGGAGGTCTGGTCTATATGAATGATTTTGCTCTGACATTACTGGGTATGTATAGGAGTTCTGTGTAATGTCACTTCAGGTGTGGTCTATAAATATGACTGGCGAGACATCACTGGCGCCGTGGCCTATGTAAATCCTGCATTACACTACTTAACTAGTAATTCATGAAGGGAAAGTGGACGCCAGCAGAGACATCCATGGCAGTGCTGAACACGGGATCAGAGGATTTCTGCTGTAGATGTTCTATTTGTGAGTGACCAGTAATTCCCTATAATTCTACTATTGGAATCATTTTCCATAAATTGACCGGCGCTTTAAAGAATCAGGAAGCCAGACTGTCCCTGGGACATGAGGACTAAATCTCCCTCCAGGAGGGAAGGTCACTGTCCTTGATTTCTTGCAGACCCCTCCAGCTGCCTCTCCACTCCCGGGGGTCCCTGACAGACATCTGTAAACAGCCTTTTGTTGTAAGATAAAGACTCGGGCTGATGCTCTAATTAATTTCCTCCCTTATCTCTCCAGCCTCCGAGGGACCCTGGTGCTTCCACATAATTCACAAGTTCTCTGTAAACTACACAGGAACCCGACATCCTCATCTCTGTGTCCATTAAAGAGCCAGCCCCTGGGGACACACAAAGTCTAAAGTGGGGGCCGATCACATGGCCCATGAGAGGGACAAATAGGGCTACCTGACCCGGGACCATGAAACTCCTCTCCTGCAGGGGTGGACTGGCCATAGACCCTACAGGGAATTTTCCCAGTGGGCCGATGCCCAAAGGGGCACCCGAGCCCTTTTCACTGCTGCTGGCCGGGTACATACTACTGGGGGAACTATAGGGGTCATTACTGGAAGAAGCCCAGGAAGCATGCTGGGTGTTGTGGTCCACATCTCCCCTCTGAAAGACCCCATACTCCATATCCTTATTAGAGACAATTGGAGGAGGAGGACAGAACGGGGTAGCTATTGATGGCCACCACAGAGGGAGAGGCTTCCGGGGGGTATTCTGTGCTGCACTATGGTATCACTGACCCTACCAAGTTGTATTGGATCCGTTTACTTGTGATTCTGTCAATTTGGACCCACCTTCAACATTGGGGCCACTTTAGTTTTTTTCCAGGGCCACTTTAAGATCCCAGTCTGCCCTGCTCTCCTGCATCTACACGATTACATTGAGTGTGGCTGTGAGAGGCATTCTGTTGGGACCTTATACCAGAGGCTGGTTCCTGAAACGGCGGGACTACTCACACGGGGGGCAGGAATAGCTGCGGATCCCCCTGCACACATGCGCTCAGAGTCCTCTCCATGGGGAGATGGTTTTGTTCTCTCGCTCACAGATGACTGACCTGAAGCATCTGTTAATGGCTTCATTTCACACTCTGGGAGATCTCTGCAGAGTTCCATCAAAGCCTTCAGTCAAGCATGAATACGCCGCTATTTTCTTTATGACTCAGTCTGTTGTACGGTGTGATTCCGCCTGTCTGTCTCACCCTCCACTCCTGTATGTGATCACAAAGCACAGGGTGGTAAAACGCTGACAACCAGGGGTCCCGAGTGCCGGGCCGGACTTTTCAAAATGGTATATTCATTCCTTCATAAAGAGTTGACCAAAGAGCTTTCCCCCTCAGCCCCAGCGCCGTGGCTGCAATCTACCCGCTGCATTATGGATGCACTCTACATCTCTGCCAGCATGGAGCCCGTCACTTCAGGGATAATAAGCAGCGGTCAGCAGCTTCATTCCAAAGCTAATGGGGGAAGCAGAAGATTCATCTCCAACAGTAGGGTCCCGGCCTAATACATGCAGACAGATCCCTGTCTACAGAGAAATAACATTAACACCCCGGGGCTACAGGGACCAGGACTGATAGGAGCCTAAAGTGGGGGCATCGCTGAAGAGAATAACATGCAAACTGCAGCCGAGGATCAAGGATGCAATTCTGAGAGGTCAAATACCTAAGGGACATGCATTGTAAAGCCTGACCGCTCCAGAAGGTTGGGATATAGAAGGAATAAAGTGAGCACAGGCACCTGGATGACATGACAGATACCTGCATGGTCCCCAGATGGATGGTGGAGGCATCCGCACAGCTCCTCGTTATGTCCTTATGTGTAGGACAGGTAACGATTATTACATCATGTAGTTATTGGGAAGACGCATGCACATCTACATGGAGGCGCAGGGTGGGCGCCACCACACCTGGGTCACTGCGGTCTCTGCAGACCTGAGCTTCCACCGCTTTGCTCTGCAGAGTGTTGAGAGCGTCCTGCTTTTTTCACTGGCTGAGCAGCCCCCATGACGGCAGCTGTGTGCTTGTTCATCATCCAGTAAATTATTCGCTGTTGTTGTGAGGGTCACCACGCTCCTGACACCGCATCTCACGCCTCGTTTACTGGACAAATGAAGTATCTTTCATGAAGACACTGTGACAAGATATAGAGTCTGAGTCTGCACGCCAGGAGCCCTCACTGAGGAGAAAGCCAAGCTCATCTCAATGGGATATAGTTAAGTCCATGTCCTCAGCTCCTGTAGCTGCTGTGCCCATAAACCATCTAATCTTTATTCCTGTCTGCAGTGTAATCACCATTCACCTCTGTCTAGAGATGCACTGGATCAACAGAGGTTTGTCGTGTCCAGGCTGCATGTGCGCATCCCGGGTCCGTGTCAACAGAGGCACCAATGTCTTGTGTAACTTGTCATCTCCACATATGATCCTGACTTGGCGCAGCTTCCTACTGCTTGGTAAGACCGTACAGAACAGCCTGGATTCTTCATGGCAAGTACTGGACAAGGCTCTGGGGTGCTCCTTGCCGATTCTGCTCCATTTGGTTGCAGATTTGCTCTACTGGACTGAGATCAGGAGGTGGTGGCCCACCAGACCAGCAATTCTCACCGACCACCGTTACCTACAGATACTACATTCACTACAAGTATTTTATTCAGAACTGAAGATTCTCTGATCATTAAACTTCCACATTTAACATGGTAAAATATGGCTATGCCTGTGGGCACCATTCTAAAGCTGGATTCAGAGGGTCATGTGATGGTCGCATTTTCTGGACTGTCTGAAGCTCACGTGACCTGACCGCACAGCAACATGTGAGTGCAGTAGAGTAGACCCGCGGTCAGGCAGGTACTCCTAGCACCAGAAATCACTGGGATGCTGCGAGTTTGGGTCCGGCGAGTCGTGGGTGGTCAGAGAAATGCATCGATCACAGAAGGGATTGTCTGAAACCCGGGTCGGTGGGTGTCCAGAACCAGTGTAAATGGGGTAAAAGATGCATTTTGTTCCCTGTGGCACTGGCTGGTACGTTGACTACGTAGCTCTCCTCACACAGTTCCACCCTATATTAATATACCTGCACCTTGCAAAGTTTATAAAGGTCAGAAAAGGCCAGTGATGGTCATTATTGAACTGGCCCACCAGACTCTTAGGCGCCTGTGTCTTGTATATCACATTAGTACAATGCAGCCTTATCAGGATCCACTGACGTTCAGAGATGACAAAGACTTTCAAAAAGGCCATTAATAGAGAAACACACAGAATTCACAGACTCACTATTAAGGGATATATATTCAATCCGACCTCTAATACAAACTGCCCTCCGACAAGACTCGGCAGCCCATGGGATCCTGCACACAGGGTGTCATCACGCGGCTTTCTACACAGAAGTCCAGATGACTACGCCATCACTTCACAGCACCATGTGCCCCAGAACAGCCGGTAACGGCAGCACCAGCCGCGCCACGAGACATCCAGAGTGAGATGTGAGCGTCTCTGTATCCTGATGCGCATCAGTCTGCCAAACACAAGAAATCTGTGTTGTCAAATTGCAGCTGTTAATCTACCAGAGCAATATCCTGTGTCACAAGCTTCATCTCATGCATGGATCCTGCCAGGACTGGGCCCTATAATTACCCCCAGGGTGTCCATCCTCATGCTCCCAGGTCTGACGAGGTGAAGCAGCCTAAAGGACGACGACCGGCCACTAATGACTTCCTGCGGGCAGCGGATAATATCACACAAAGATGGCTAATGAACAAAGGCAATCTACGTGTAATCACAAACTGCAGATTCACAGCTTGAGATCCGTTCTTTTCTCCTAAATTCCATAGTGCTTCCAGATGGTAATCAGTAAATCCGCACAACAAATCCACAAGATGGAGTTCTCATCCTGTGCGCCTCTCACAATTAGGGCCATTGACATAACAGAGTCTCATGTCTGCTATATACATCTCCTTCCACAAGCTGTCCTGTTCCCAGGATACACACTAAGCTTTAGGACCAGACTGGGATTGACGACACCACAAAACCTCCATCCTACTCCACAAAGACAGACAGGAGAGGATGGAGGCTGGTCCAAAGGCTGAGAACTGAAAGGAGGCCGACGCGAGGACAGAGAAGAGACAGATGAGAGGAGACCGACGCGAGGACGGAGAGGAGACCGACGCGAGGACGGAGAGGAGACCGACGCGAGGACGGAGAGGAGACCGACGCGAGGACGGAGAGGAGACCGACGCGAGGACGGAGAGGAGACCGACGCGAGGACGGAGAGGAGACCGACGCGAGGACGGAGAGGAGACCGACGCGAGGACGGAGAGGAGACCGACGCGAGGACGGAGAGGAGACCGACGCGAGGACGGAGAGGAGACCGACGCGAGGACGGAGAGGAGACCGACGCGAGGACTGAGAGATCAGATCAGTCTGAGGACAGAGAAGAGACAGATGTGTGGACAGAGAAGAAAATGGAGTGAAGAAAAAGAGGAGACAGACAAGAGGAAGAAGAGGAGACAGACAAGAGGAAGAAGAGATCAGTCTGAGGACAGAGAATAAACAGATGTGTGGACAGATAGGAGGCCAGCACGAGGAAAAAGAGACAGACGCGAGAAAGAAGAGATCAGTCTGAGGACAGAGAAGAGACAGATGTGTGGACAGAGAAGAAAATGGAGTGAAGAAAAAGAGGAGACAGACAAGAGGAAGAAGAGGAGACAGACAAGAGGAAGAAGAGGAGACAGACAAGAGGAAGAAGAGGAGACAGACAAGAGGAAGAAGAGGAGACAGACAAGAGGAAGAAGAGATCAGTCTGAGGACAGAGAATAAACAGATGTGTGGACAGAGAGGGGGCCAGAGTGAGGACAGAGAAGACAATGGCGCGAGGAAGGAGAGGAGACCAGTCTGAGGACAGAGAAGAGACAGATGTGTGGACAGAGAGGGGGCCAGAGTGAGGAGAGAGAAGATAATGGCACGAGGAAGGAGAGGAGGCAGACACGAGGAAGAAGAGGAGATAAGTCTGAGGACACAGAAGAGACAGATGTGAGTACTGAGAGAAGGCCGACACGAGGACAGAAAGAAGGCCAGTGTGAGGATACAAAAGAGAATGTTGTGAGGAAGGAGAAGAAAGATGTGAGGACAGAGAGGAGGCCGACGCGAGGATAAAGAGTAGGACGAAGCTAAGACGGAGAGGAGGCCAAGGCGAAGACGGAGAGGAGGCCAAGGCGAAGACGGAGAGGAGGCCAAGGCGAAGACGGAGAGGAGGCCAAGGCGAAGACGGAGAGGAGGCCAACGCGAAGACGGAGAGGAGGCCAAGGCGAAGACGGAGAGGAGGCCAAGGCGAAGACGGAGAGGAGGCCAAGGCGAAGACGGAGAGGAGGCCAACGCGAAGACTGAGAGGAGGCCAACGCGAAGACTGAGAGGAGGCCAACGCGAAGACTGAGAGGAGGCCAACGCGAAGACTGAGAGGAGGCCAACGCGAAGACTGAGAGGAGGCCAACGCGAAGACTGAGAGGAGGCCAGCGCGAAGACAGAGAGGAGGCCAGCGCGAAGACGGAGAGGAGGCCAGCGCGAAGACGGAGAGGAGGCCAGCGCGAAGACGGAGAGGAGGCCAGCGCGAGAACGAAGAGAAATCACTGAAACGTCAGAGAGTATAAGTGATTGTGATTTAATTTCACCTGTTTTGGTGCTAATTAGCACAGGACAGGCAATAGCAAGAAAACCTCCAAAAAGCGAATGGTTTGGCAGGTGGGGGCCACAGACAATGGGGGATATTTATCCAAACCAATATAATGGAAAACTGGCTTACTGACCTAAAGCAACCAGAGTGAGCCTTTCATTTTCCAAAGTAGCTCTAAAATACGAAAGGGGGAATCTGATTGGTTGCTATGGACAGCTGTCTTGATAAATCTCCCCCGATGACTCTCTCCTTATCCTTCTCTAGTTTTGCTAGTATCCTTGCGACTACTGGTGGCATGAAGCGGCACCTGCAGCCCAGTCAGGCTGCACAGTTAGGCCTTTTTTACATGAGCGAGTTTTCCTTGCGGGTGCAATGCGTAACTCAAATGCATTGCGCCCACCCTAAATCCAGACCCATTTATTTCAATGGGGCTGTGTACACGAGCATTTTTTTTTCACGCAACGCTGGCCCCTCAGAAATGTGGATGCGATGCGTTTTTCACTGATGGTTACTAAGAGATATTTTTTGTAAACCTTCAGTTTTTTTTATCACGAGCGTGAAAAACACATCAATACGCATTTCACCTGCGCAAAAAAAAAAAAAAAAAAAGAACGCAATCGCAGACAAAACTGACTTATTTTGAGCGCTAAATTTGAGCGTTTTTAACTAAACGCATCCGGACCGAATCAGTCACGCTCGTGTGAAAGGAAGCCGCCGTAAGAAGATACCAAGACACAGGCCGCGAGGAGAGTAACACATGGCTGAAGGGCGCCTTCACACACCGCAAAGTTTGTTGTAGAAAATTTTGCGACTGAAAATCAGTTTCATTCTCCATTTAAATGAATGAGCCTTACGAAAAGACCAGAATAGTCTGCAGGTTTCTGTTGAAATGGTCAGAAACAGTCTGCTGTGCTCCCAGCACCCGCCATTATAACGCTAGAATTGGACGGTCCACTATTGGCGTCCCTTTCTCTTTACAGAGAACAGGTTCACACTGAGCTCACCTGAGAGACATGACGGAGACTGGAGATATGGTGGTGAACACTAGGGTCTGGGAAGGCAGATCTTTGGAGGGTCACACAAACCTCCACGTGTTAGCCAGCGGTCCCCTGACTGCTGTTAGGTACCAGAAGGAAATCCTCACAGCCACTGTCAGACATAACATTGGGCCCTGGGTTCCTCTTGGTGCAGGACAATGCCCAAACTCATGTGGCCAGAGAGTAGGCAGCTCCTGGATGACAAAGGCATTGATGTCAATGACTGTTCCCAAATCAAGTGAATCCAATGAAAAGCGTTGGGACATTCTGCATCCAAGTAGCACCTCACATGGTCCATGAGCTTACTGGTACCCTGACCCTGGTTTGGGAGGAGATGTCCCAGAAGATCATCCACCTTCTCTTCAGAACCATGGCCAGACGTTGTCGGGAGTGCATACAGGAATGTGGGGACCATACACATTACTGACATACTGTGAGTTCCCGTGATGAAATTCACACAATATGGATCCACCCGTAATCTGAATTTTTTACTTTGCTTATCAGGGGGATTTGGAATCCAGCTGTCATTTATTTGGAGATTTTAGTTTCCAATGACAGTCGATACGTCATTGTGTTCACTGATTGACAACTAACGCTGCATGACTGAGCACATCGGGAAGGCTGCCAGTCACCGGGCAGGACCACCCAACTGACATCTGTGCATGAGAAGAGCAGAGGCCCAAAGGCATAAATCTGCTCAGCTCCTCCTGCTCTATAACACGCTGCCTGCAGATTACACGGTGACAGGTTCTCTGTATATATAATCTGCTCAGCTCCTCCTGCTCTATAACACGCTGCCTGCAGATTACATGGTGACAGGTTCTCTTTATATATAATCTGCTCAGCTCCTCCTGCTCTATAACACGCTGCCTGCAGATTACACGGTGACAGGTTCTCTGTATATATAATCTGCTCAGCTCCTCCTGCTCTATAGCACGCTGCCTGCAGATTACACGGTGACAGGTTCTCTGTATATATAATCTGCTCAGCTCCTCCTGCTCTATAACACGCTGCCTGCAGATTACATGGTGACAGGTTCTCTGTATATATAATCTGCTCAGCTCCTCCTGCTCTATAACACGCTGCCTGCAGATTACACGGTGACAGGTTCTCTGTATATATAATCTGCTCAGCTCCTCCTGCTCTATAACACGCTGCCTGCAGATTACATGGTGACAGGTTCTCTGTATATATAATCTGCTCAGCTCCTCCTGCTCTATAACACGCTGCCTGCAGATTACACGGTGACAGGTTCTCTGTATATATAATCTGCTCAGCTCCTCCTGCTCTATAGCACGCTGCCTGCAGATTACACGGTGACAGGTTCTCTGTATATATAATCTGCTCAGCTCCTCCTGCTCTATAACACGCTGCCTGCAGATTACATGGTGACAGGTTCTCTGTATATATAATCTGCTCAGCTCCTCCTGCTCTATAACACGCTGCCTGCAGATTACACGGTGACAGGTTCTCTGTATATATAATCTGCTCAGCTCCTCCTGCTCTATAACACGCTGCCTGCAGATTACACGGTGACAGGTTCTCTGTATATATAATCTGCTCAGCTCCTCCTGCTCTATAACACGCTGCCTGCAGATTACATGGTGACAGGTTCTCTTATATATAATCTGCTCAGCTCCTCCTGCTCTATAACACGCTGCCTGCAGATTACACGGTGACAGGTTCTCTGTATATATAATCTGCTCAGCTCCTCCTGCTCTATAACACACTGCCTGCAGATTACACGGTGACAGGTTCTCTGTATATATAATCTGCTCAGCTCCTCCTGCTCTATAACACGCTGCCTGCAGATTACATGGTGACAGGTTCTCTGTATATATAATCTGCTCAGCTCCTCCTGCTCTATAACACGCTGCCTGCAGATTACACGGTGACAGGTTCTCTGTATATATAATCTGCTCAGCTCCTCCTGCTCTATAACACGCTGCCTGCAGATTACACGGTGACAGGTTCTCTGTATATATAATCTGCTCAGCTCCTCCTGCTCTATAACACGCTGCCTGCAGATTACATGGTGACAGGTTCTCTGTATATATAATCTGCTCAGCTCCTCCTGCTCTATAACACGCTGCCTGCAGATTACACGGTGACAGGTTCTCTGTATATATAATCTGCTCAGCTCCTCCTGCTCTATAACACGCTGCCTGCAGATTACACGGTGACAGGTTCTCTGTATATATAATCTGCTCAGCTCCTCCTGCTCTATAACACGCTGCCTGCAGATTACATGGTGACAGGTTCTCTGTATATATAATCTGCTCAGCTCCTCCTGCTCTATAACACGCTGCCTGCAGATTACACGGTGACAGGTTCTCTGTATATATAATCTGCTCAGCTCCTCCTGCTCTATAACACGCTGCCTGCAGATTACACGGTGACAGGTTCTCTGTATATATAATCTGCTCAGCTCCTCCTGCTCTATAACACGCTGCCTGCAGATTACACGGTGACAGGTTCTCTGTATATATAATCTGCTCAGCTCCTCCTGCTCTATAACACGCTGCCTGCAGATTACATGGTGACAGGTTCTCTGTATATATAATCTGCTCAGCTCCTCCTGCTCTATAACACGCTGCCTGCAGATTACATGGTGACAGGTTCTCTGTATATATAATCTGCTCAGCTCCTCCTGCTCTATAACACGCTGCCTGCAGATTACACGGTGACAGGTTCTCTGTATATATAATCTGCTCAGCTCCTCCTGCTCTATAACACGCTGCCTGCAGATTACACGGTGACAGGTTCTCTGTATATATAATCTGCTCAGCTCCTCCTGCTCTATAACACGCTGCCTGCAGATTACACGGTGACAGGTTCTCTGTATATATAATCTGCTCAGCTCCTCCTGCTCTATAACACGCTGCCTGCAGATTACACGGTGACAGGTTCTCTGTATATATAATCTGCTCAGCTCCTCCTGCTCTATAACACGCTGCCTGCAGATTACACGGTGACAGGTTCTCTGTATATATAATCTGCTCAGCTCCTCCTGCTCTATAACACGCTGCCTGCAGATTACACGGTGACAGGTTCTCTGTATATATAATCTGCTCAGCTCCTCCTGCTCTATAACACGCTGCCTGCAGATTACACGGTGACAGGTTCTCTGTATATATAATCTGCTCAGCTCCTCCTGCTCTATAACACGCTGCCTGCAGATTACACGGTGACAGGTTCTCTGTATATATAATCTGCTCAGCTCCTCCTGCTCTATAACACGCTGCCTGCAGATTACACGGTGACAGGTTCTCTGTATATATAATCTGCTCAGCTCCTCCTGCTCTATAACACGCTGCCTGCAGATTACATGGTGACAGGTTCTCTGTATATATAATCTGCTCAGCTCCTCCTGCTCTATAACACGCTGCCTGCAGATTACATGGTGACAGGTTCTCTGTATATATAATCTGCTCAGCTCCTCCTGCTCTATAACACGCTGCCTGCAGATTACACGGTGACAGGTTCTCTGTATATATAATCTGCTCAGCTCCTCCTGCTCTATAACACGCTGCCTGCAGATTACACGGTGACAGGTTCTCTGTATATATAATCTGCTCAGCTCCTCCTGCTCTATAACACGCTGCCTGCAGATTACACGGTGACAGGTTCTCTGTATATATAATCTGCTCAGCTCCTCCTGCTCTATAACACGCTGCCTGCAGATTACACGGTGACAGGTTCTCTGTATATATAATCTGCTCAGCTCCTCCTGCTCTATAACACGCTGCCTGCAGATTACATGGTGACAGGTTCTCTGTATATATAATCTGCTCAGCTCCTCCTGCTCTATAACACGCTGCCTGCAGATTACACGGTGACAGGTTCTCTGTATATATAATCTGCTCAGCTCCTCCTGCTCTATAACACGCTGCCTGCAGATTACATGGTGACAGGTTCTCTGTATATATAATCTGCTCAGCTCCTCCTGCTCTATAACACGCTGCCTGCAGATTACACGGTGACAGGTTCTCTGTATATATAATCTGCTCAGCTCCTCCTGCTCTATAACACGCTGCCTGCAGATTACACGGTGACAGGTTCTCTGTATATATAATCTGCTCAGCTCCTCCTGCTCTATAACACAGCTGCCTGCAGATTACACGGTGACAGGTTCTCTGTATATATAATCTGCTCAGCTCCTCCTGCTCTATAACACGCTGCCTGCAGATTACACGGTGACAGGTTCTCTGTATATATAATCTGCTCAGCTCCTCCTGCTCTATAACACGCTGCCTGCAGATTACACGGTGACAGGTTCTCTGTATATATAATCTGCTCAGCTCCTCCTGCTCTATAACACGCTGCCTGCAGATTACATGGTGACAGGTTCTCTGTATATATAATCTGCTCAGCTCCTCCTGCTCTATAACACGCTGCCTGCAGATTACACGGTGACAGGTTCTCTGTATATATAATCTGCTCAGCTCCTCCTGCTCTATAACACAGCTGCCTGCAGATTACATGGTGACAGGTTCTCTGTATATATAATCTGCTCAGCTCCTCCTGCTCTATAACACGCTGCCTGCAGATTACACGGTGACAGGTTCTCTGTATATATAATCTGCTCAGCTCCTCCTGCTCTATAACACGCTGCCTGCAGATTACATGGTGACAGGTTCTCTGTATATATAATCTGCTCAGCTCCTCCTGCTCTATAACACACTGCCTGCAGATTACACGGTGACAGGTTCTCTGTATATATAATCTGCTCAGCTCCTCCTGCTCTATAACACGCTGCCTGCAGATTACATGGTGACAGGTTCTCTGTATATATAATCTGCTCAGCTCCTCCTGCTCTATAACACGCTGCCTGCAGATTACATGGTGACAGGTTCTCTGTATATATAATCTGCTCAGCTCCTCCTGCTCTATAACACGCTGCCTGCAGATTACACGGTGACAGGTTCTCTGTATATATAATCTGCTCAGCTCCTCCTGCTCTATAACACGCTGCCTGCAGATTACACGGTGACAGGTTCTCTGTATATATAATCTGCTCAGCTCCTCCTGCTCTATAACACGCTGCCTGCAGATTACATGGTGACAGGTTCTCTGTATATATAATCTGCTCAGCTCCTCCTGCTCTATAACACGCTGCCTGCAGATTACACGGTGACAGGTTCTCTGTATATATAATCTGCTCAGCTCCTCCTGCTCTATAACACGCTGCCTGCAGATTACACGGTGACAGGTTCTCTGTATATATAATCTGCTCAGCTCCTCCTGCTCTATAACACGCTGCCTGCAGATTACATGGTGACAGGTTCTCTGTATATATAATCTGCTCAGCTCCTCCTGCTCTATAACACGCTGCCTGCAGATTACACGGTGACAGGTTCTCTGTATATATAATCTGCTCAGCTCCTCCTGCTCTATAACACGCTGCCTGCAGATTACACGGTGACAGGTTCTCTGTATATATAATCTGCTCAGCTCCTCCTGCTCTATAACACGCTGCCTGCAGATTACACGGTGACAGGTTCTCTGTATATATAATCTGCTCAGCTCCTCCTGCTCTATAACACACTGCCTGCAGATTACATGGTGACAGGTTCTCTGTATATATAATCTGCTCAGCTCCTCCTGCTCTATAACACACTGCCTGCAGATTACACGGTGACAGGTTCTCTGTATATATAATCTGCTCAGCTCCTCCTGCTCTATAACACGCTGCCTGCAGATTACACTGGTGACAGGTTCTCTGTATATATAATCTGCTCAGCTCCTCCTGCTCTATAACACGCTGCCTGCAGATTACATGGTGACAGGTTCTCTGTATATATAATCTGCTCAGCTCCTCCTGCTCTATAACACGCTGCCTGCAGATTACACGGTGACAGGTTCTCTGTATATATAATCTGCTCAGCTCCTCCTGCTCTATAACACGCTGCCTGCAGATTACACGGTGACAGGTTCTCTGTATATATAATCTGCTCAGCTCCTCCTGCTCTATAACACGCTGCCTGCAGATTACACGGTGACAGGTTCTCTGTATATATAATCTGCTCAGCTCCTCCTGCTCTATAACACGCTGCCTGCAGATTACACGGTGACAGGTTCTCTGTATATATAATCTGCTCAGCTCCTCCTGCTCTATAACACGCTGCCTGCAGATTACACGGTGACAGGTTCTCTGTATATATAATCTGCTCAGCTCCTCCTGCTCTATAACACGCTGCCTGCAGATTACATGGTGACAGGTTCTCTGTATATATAATCTGCTCAGCTCCTCCTGCTCTATAACACGCTGCCTGCAGATTACACGGTGACAGGTTCTCTGTATATATAATCTGCTCAGCTCCTCCTGCTCTATAACACGCTGCCTGCAGATTACACGGTGACAGGTTCTCTGTATATATAATCTGCTCAGCTCCTCCTGCTCTATAACACGCTGCCTGCAGATTACACGGTGACAGGTTCTCTGTATATATAATCTGCTCAGCTCCTCCTGCTCTATAACACGCTGCCTGCAGATTACACGGTGACAGGTTCTCTGTATATATAATCTGCTCAGCTCCTCCTGCTCTATAACACGCTGCCTGCAGATTACACGGTGACAGGTTCTCTGTATATATAATCTGCTCAGCTCCTCCTGCTCTATAACACGCTGCCTGCAGATTACACGGTGACAGGTTCTCTGTATATATAATCTGCTCAGCTCCTCCTGCTCTATAACACGCTGCCTGCAGATTACATGGTGACAGGTTCTCTGTATATATAATCTGCTCAGCTCCTCCTGCTCTATAACACGCTGCCTGCAGATTACACGGTGACAGGTTCTCTGTATATATAATCTGCTCAGCTCCTCCTGCTCTATAACACGCTGCCTGCAGATTACACGGTGACAGGTTCTCTGTATATATAATCTGCTCAGCTCCTCCTGCTCTATAACACGCTGCCTGCAGATTACACGGTGACAGGTTCTCTGTATATATAATCTGCTCAGCTCCTCCTGCTCTATAACACGCTGCCTGCAGATTACACGGTGACAGGTTCTCTGTATATATAATCTGCTCAGCTCCTCCTGCTCTATAACACGCTGCCTGCAGATTACATGGTGACAGGTTCTCTGTATATATAATCTGCTCAGCTCCTCCTGCTCTATAACACGCTGCCTGCAGATTACATGGTGACAGGTTCTCTGTATATATAATCTGCTCAGCTCCTCCTGCTCTATAACACGCTGCCTGCAGATTACACGGTGACAGGTTCTCTGTATATATAATCTGCTCAGCTCCTCCTGCTCTATAACACGCTGCCTGCAGATTACACGGTGACAGGTTCTCTGTATATATAATCTGCTCAGCTCCTCCTGCTCTATAACACGCTGCCTGCAGATTACACGGTGACAGGTTCTCTGTATATATAATCTGCTCAGCTCCTCCTGCTCTATAACACGCTGCCTGCAGATTACACGGTGACAGGTTCTCTGTATATATAATCTGCTCAGCTCCTCCTGCTCTATAACACGCTGCCTGCAGATTACACGGTGACAGGTTCTCTGTATATATAATCTGCTCAGCTCCTCCTGCTCTATAACACGCTGCCTGCAGATTACACGGTGACAGGTTCTCTGTATATATAATCTGCTCAGCTCCTCCTGCTCTATAACACGCTGCCTGCAGATTACACGGTGACAGGTTCTCTGTATATATAATCTGCTCAGCTCCTCCTGCTCTATAACACGCTGCCTGCAGATTACACGGTGACAGGTTCTCTGTATATATAATCTGCTCAGCTCCTCCTGCTCTATAACACGCTGCCTGCAGATTACACGGTGACAGGTTCTCTGTATATATAATCTGCTCAGCTCCTCCTGCTCTATAACACGCTGCCTGCAGATTACACGGTGACAGGTTCTCTGTATATATAATCTGCTCAGCTCCTCCTGCTCTATAACACGCTGCCTGCAGATTACACGGTGACAGGTTCTCTGTATATATAATCTGCTCAGCTCCTCCTGCTCTATAACACGCTGCCTGCAGATTACACTGGTGACAGGTTCTCTGTATATATAATCTGCTCAGCTCCTCCTGCTCTATAACACGCTGCCTGCAGATTACACGGTGACAGGTTCTCTGTATATATAATCTGCTCAGCTCCTCCTGCTCTATAACACGCTGCCTGCAGATTACACTGGTGACAGGTTCTCTGTATATATAATCTGCTCAGCTCCTCCTGCTCTATAACACGCTGCCTGCAGATTACACGGTGACAGGTTCTCTGTATATATAATCTGCTCAGCTCCTCCTGCTCTATAACACGCTGCCTGCAGATTACACGGTGACAGGTTCTCTGTATATATAATCTGCTCAGCTCCTCCTGCTCTATAACACGCTGCCTGCAGATTACACGGTGACAGGTTCTCTGTATATATAATCTGCTCAGCTCCTCCTGCTCTATAACACGCTGCCTGCAGATTACACGGTGACAGGTTCTCTGTATATATAATCTGCTCAGCTCCTCCTGCTCTATAACACGCTGCCTGCAGATTACACGGTGACAGGTTCTCTGTATATATAATCTGCTCAGCTCCTCCTGCTCTATAACACGCTGCCTGCAGATTACACGGTGACAGGTTCTCTGTATATATAATCTGCTCAGCTCCTCCTGCTCTATAACACACTGCCTGCAGATTACACGGTGACAGGTTCTCTGTATATATAATCTGCTCAGCTCCTCCTGCTCTATAACACGCTGCCTGCAGATTACACGGTGACAGGTTCTCTGTATATATAATCTGCTCAGCTCCTCCTGCTCTATAACACGCTGCCTGCAGATTACACGGTGACAGGTTCTCTGTATATATAATCTGCTCAGCTCCTCCTGCTCTATAACACGCTGCCTGCAGATTACACGGTGACAGGTTCTCTGTATATATAATCTGCTCAGCTCCTCCTGCTCTATAACACGCTGCCTGCAGATTACACGGTGACAGGTTCTCTGTATATATAATCTGCTCAGCTCCTCCTGCTCTATAACACGCTGCCTGCAGATTACACGGTGACAGGTTCTCTGTATATATAATCTGCTCAGCTCCTCCTGCTCTATAACACGCTGCCTGCAGATTACACGGTGACAGGTTCTCTGTATATATAATCTGCTCAGCTCCTCCTGCTCTATAACACGCTGCCTGCAGATTACACGGTGACAGGTTCTCTGTATATATAATCTGCTCAGCTCCTCCTGCTCTATAACACGCTGCCTGCAGATTACACGGTGACAGGTTCTCTGTATATATAATCTGCTCAGCTCCTCCTGCTCTATAACACGCTGCCTGCAGATTACACGGTGACAGGTTCTCTGTATATATAATCTGCTCAGCTCCTCCTGCTCTATAACACGCTGCCTGCAGATTACATGGTGACAGGTTCTCTGTATATATAATCTGCTCAGCTCCTCCTGCTCTATAACACGCTGCCTGCAGATTACATGGTGACAGGTTCTCTGTATATATAAGCTCCTCCTGCTCTATAACACGCTGCCTGCAGATTACACGGTGACAGGTTCTCTGTATATATAATCTGCTCAGCTCCTCCTGCTCTATAACACGCTGCCTGCAGATTACATGGTGACAGGTTCTCTGTATATATAATCTGCTCAGCTCCTCCTGCTCTATAACACGCTGCCTGCAGATTACACGGTGACAGGTTCTCTGTATATATAATCTGCTCAGCTCCTCCTGCTCTATAACACGCTGCCTGCAGATTACATCGGTGACAGGTTCTCTGTATATATAATCTGCTCAGCTCCTCCTGCTCTATAACACGCTGCCTGCAGATTACATGGTGACAGGTTCTCTGTATATATAATCTGCTCAGCTCCTCCTGCTCTATAACACGCTGCCTGCAGATTACACGGTGACAGGTTCTCTGTATATATAATCTGCTCAGCTCCTCCTGCTCTATAACACGCTGCCTGCAGATTACACGGTGACAGGTTCTCTGTATATATAATCTGCTCAGCTCCTCCTGCTCTATAACACGCTGCCTGCAGATTACACGGTGACAGGTTCTCTGTATATATAATCTGCTCAGCTCCTCCTGCTCTATAACACGCTGCCTGCAGATTACACGGTGACAGGTTCTCTGTATATATAATCTGCTCAGCTCCTCCTGCTCTATAACACGCTGCCTGCAGATTACATGGTGACAGGTTCTCTGTATATATAATCTGCTCAGCTCCTCCTGCTCTATAACACGCTGCCTGCAGATTACATGGTGACAGGTTCTCTGTATATATAATCTGCTCAGCTCCTCCTGCTCTATAACACGCTGCCTGCAGATTACACGGTGACAGGTTCTCTGTATATATAATCTGCTCAGCTCCTCCTGCTCTATAACACGCTGCCTGCAGATTACA